>NC_057413.1:14066834-14666834 GCF_019320065.1 Cervus canadensis
GGTCCCGTTGCCATTTACTTTGTTGTTTTGGGTTCACGTTTATACAACCTTTCTGCATTTCCTGTCTAGAGAAGATCCTTTAGCATTTGTTGAAGAGCTGGTTTGGTGGTTCTGAATTCTCTCAGCTTTTGCTTATCTGTAAAGCTTTTGAGTTCTCCTTCATATCTGAATGAGATCCTTGCTGGATACAGTAATCTAGGTTGTAGGTTATTCTCTTTCATTACTTTCAGGACGTCCTGCCATTCCCTTCTGGCCTGGAGGGTTTCTATTGATAGGTCAGCTGTTATCCTTATGGGAATCCCTTTGTGTGTTATTTGTTGTTTTTCCCTTGCTGCTCTTAATATTTGTTCTTTGTGTTTGATCTTTGTTAGTTTTGATTAATTACTGTGTTACTTAGGGGGCGATGTTCGTTGGTTTATAACCGGTTTGGGACTCTCTGGGATTTTCTTGACTTGATGAGCTATTTCCTTCCCATTTTAGGAAGTTTTCAGCTATTATCTCCTCGAGTATTTTCTCATGGCCTTTCTTTTTGTCTTCTTCTTCTGGAACTCCTATGATTCGAATGTTGGGGCGTTTCACAGTGTCCCAGAGGTCCCTGAGGTTGTCCTCATTTCTTTTGATCCTTTTTTCTTTTTTCCTCTCTGCTTCATATATTTCCACCATTTTATCTTCTACCTCACTTATCCTATCTTCTGTCTCTGTTATTCTACTGTTGGTTCCCTCCAGAGTGTTTTTGATCTCATTTATTGCATTATTCATTTTTAATTGACTCTTTTTTATTTCTTCTAGGTCTTTATTAAACATTTCTTGCATCTTTTCAATCTTTGTCTCCAAGCTATTTATCTGTAACTCCATTTTGTTTTCAAGATTTTGGATCATTTTTATTATCATTATTCTAAATTCTTTTTCAGGTAGATTCCCTATCTCCTCCTCTTTTGTTTGACTTGGTGGGCATTTTTCACGTTCCTTTACCTGTTGGGTATTTCTCTGCCTTTCCATCTTGTTTAGATTGCTGTGTCTGGAGTGGGCTTTCTGTATTCTGGAGGTCTGTGGTTCCTTTTTATTGTGGAGGTTTCACCCAGTGGGTGGGGTTGGACGATTGGCTTGCCAAGGTTTCCTGGTTAGGGAAGCTTGCGTCGGTGTTCTGGTGCGTAGAACTAGATTTCTTCTCTCTGGAGTGCAATGGAGTGCCCAGTAATGAGTTTTGAGATGGGTCTATGTGTTAGGTGTGACTATGGCAGCCTGTATGTTGACACTCAGGGCTATGTTCCTGCGTTGCTGGAGAATCTGCGTGGTATGTCTTGCTCTGAAACTTACTGGCTCTTGGGTGGTGGTTGGTTTCAGTGTAGGTATGGAGGCTTTTGGACGGTCTCTTATTACTTAATGTTCCTTGTAGTCAGGAGTTTTCTGGTGTTCTCAGGTTTTGGACTTAAGTCTCCTGCCTCTGGATTTCTGTTTTATTCTTCCAGTAGTCTCAAGACTTCTCCAACTATACAGCACTGATAATAAATCTTCTAGGTTAATGGTGAAAAGATTCTCCCCCGTGAGGGACACCCAGAGAGGTTCACAGAGTTACATGAAAAAGAGGAGAGGGAAGAGGGAGATAGAGATAAGCAGGAGGAGAAAAAGGGGGACTCAAGAGGAGAGAGACAGATCTACACAGTTGTCTGTTCCCAGAGTGTTCTCTGTAGCCCAGACACCCACAGAGATTCACAGAATTGGATTGGGAAGAGAAGGGGAAAGGAGGAAATAGAGGTGTTCTGAGCTAGCAAACAGAGAGTCAAAATTGGGAGAGAATAATCAACACACTCCTGAATAAAAATGGGTACTGAATATTGGATTCTTAAATGTCCAAAATTTATATCACATACTGAAAAACAAAGATTAAAAATCTAGAGTAGAGGTTAGACTCTTAAAAATACAATATTAAAAACAAAAACCAAAACACACACAAAAAATTTTAGAAATATATATGAAGTTTGGTTTGAAAATAGGGCTTCTCTTTTTTTTTTGTAAGGTTATAGTGTAATGAAAATGAAAATTAAGGAGTAGTAGAGGAGTAATAGAGGACTCTAAAAGGAAATAAGAGAAAAAGAAAAAAAAGAAAAGAAAAAAGAAAAAAAAACAAGAAAAAAATTCTTTTCCTAATTAAAAAAATCATAAAAATATATGAAAATGAAAGTTAAGGAGTAATGGGGGAGCAATAGAGAATTTTAAAAGAAAATAAAAGAGAAAAAATAAAAAAAAAGAAAAGAAAATAAATTTTTTTAATTTAAAAAAAAAGTAAAAATATATCTAGGAATTTCTCTGGGGCTGTTGCGGTCAGTGTGGGTTTGGCTCAGTTTCAGATAGCTCCTCGTTCCAGCTTACACTTCTCGATATCTACAGGCCCCTTCCGGTGTAGTCAGTGTTATCTACAGGGATTTTAATCTGTTGCACCTGTCCCTTCTGAAGCGGTTCCCTTTGTTTATTTGGCTTCTGTTTCCCGGTCTCCTCAGTGCCTAATTGCCGCCCTGACACAGGCGGGCGGAGGTGGTCTCTTATTCAGGTCGCTAGTTCCGTCGCGCTTCGGGGAGGGACGGGCGCTGCTTTCCCCGTCTACGCTGCTCAGGCTCCCGGCTGCTCTATATGGAGCGTGCTCTGCGCTGCGCGCGGTTCCAGCCCTCGGGTGTTCCACAAAAGCGCGGAGCAAAAAGCTGCGCCTGCTTTTTGTGCCTTTCCCGTCAGAGCGGCTCAGGCAGCCAGGAGCTTGACGGGCGCACTCTCCCCGGGTGCGGCGCGCCTTCTCCCTCCGCGGTCCCAGTCTCAGTTTCCGCAGGCGCCAGTGGGGTGCGTGCGCCCCGTGTCTAGCTGCGACCCTCCTGGCGGATGTCGACCATCCAGAATCTCAGGAGGTCTTTGATTAGAAACTGGAGGCCTGCTTGCAGTGTGGTAGGGGATGCGGTCCTTAGGGCCGAGCCTGCCCCTTTCCCCTCCCCCCTGCCTCCTGTCTCCAGCGGGGCTGGGCCAGTCCGCAGCCGGCTAGCTCCTCTGGACTTGCTCGGTCCCTTTGTTCTGTGAACGGCCGGCAGTGTGTTCGGGCTGGTTAATTTTCTCTCTCTCTTTTGCTGTCCCACAGTTTAAGTTGGTAACTCACAAAAGCTCCCTCCGATTACTCTCAGGGCACTCAGGCCCGGTCCTTACCCTAAGCAATGCCGCCTGCTCCCCGTTCCGCCCCCACTTGCTGGTGGCGGGTGCGGGCGTCTGGGGTACTTTTCTGCTGGGAGTTGCTTTTAGGCACGTAATCTGTGGGTTTTATTTATTTTTCCCTCCAAGTTAGGTTGCCCTCCGAGATTCAAAAACTTCCCCCAGACCCACCAGTGCGAGGGTTTCCTGGTGTTTGGAAACTTCCTCTATTAAGACTCCTTCCCAGGACGGATCCGTCCCTAGCTCTTTTGTCTCTCTTTTTATCTTTTATATTTTGTCCTACCTCCTTTCGAAGACAATGGCCTGCTTTTCTGGGCACCTGATGTCCTCAGCTAGCGATCAGAAGTTGTTTTGTGACATTTGCTCTGCATTCAATTGTTCTTTCGATTAGTTTGTAGGGGAGAAAGTGGTCTCCCTCTCCTATTCTTCCACCATCTTGGCTCCTCCTCTCTATCGTTACCATCTTTTTAAATTCCATATATATGTGTTAGTATATTGTATTGGTCTTTATCTTTCTGGCTTACTTCACTCTGTATAATGGGCTCCAGTTTCATCCATCTCATTAGAACTGATTTAAATGAATTCTTTTTAGTGGCTGAGTAATACATGAAAAGATGCTCAACATCACTCATTATCAGAGAAATGCAAATCAAAACCACAATGAGGTACCATTACACGCCAATCAGAATGGCTGCTATCCAAACGTCTACAAGCAATAAATGCTGGAGAGGGTGTGGAGAAAAGGGAACCCTCTTACACTGTTGGTGGGAATGCAAACTAGTACAGTCACTATGGAGAACACTGTGGAGATTCCTTAAAAAACTGTAAATAGAACTGCCATATAACCCAGCAATCCCACTCCTGGGCATACACACTGAGGAAACTAGATCTGAAAGAGACACATGCACCCCAGTGTTCATCACAACACTGTTTACAATTACCAGGACATGGAACCAACCTAGATGCCCATCAGCAGACGAATGGATTAGAAAGCTATGGTACATATACACAAGAGGTTTTTTCTTGCAGGAAGAATTATCTACATAATTTGTCTCTAACCCGGTAGAGATTGCTGTATGTTTTGCAAAGATATTGAGCAGTCAGACATCGGGAAGACTTCCAGTGAGAACTCAGTAAGAAAACATGGCCGAATTCAAAACAAATCCTTTTTCCTACAGTGGCTAGGAAAATACATCACTCTGCCTACCTGTATTAAGAATTTGCTTACCTTATCTATACCTCAATTAAAAAATGCTAAATTTTAAAAAAGAAACATTTGTAAAATAAATTAGTGAATGATGAAACTATCATCCAAGTTAATTTTTTAAAATTTTGTTCAAATTTTTGTACAAAACTTTTGATTAATAAATTTCTTAAATTAAAAAATATTTTTATATTCTTATTTTCTACTTAAGTTCTTACTGGCTTTGCTCTGCTCATAGCATTTTACTTGTGGGAATGACACTTTGTGGGCTACAGACACACTCAATTATTTTTCTGAGAATTTTTTCAGTTATCTACAAGGAAAAAAAATGAAGAGAAATGATGTATATAAAATTAAAATTGAGATCTTTACACTGAAAATCACAAAACACATAAAAACAGAGAAAAATTAAAGGAGGTCAAAACAAAAGGAATTTGTGGTGCTGGAGAAGACTCTTGAGAGTCCCTTGGATGGCAAAGAGATCAAACTAGTTGACCTTAAAGGAAATCAACCCTGAATATTCATTGGAAGGACTGATGCTAAAGTTCCAACACTTTGGCCACCTGATGCAAAGAACCAACTCATTGGAAAAGACCCTGATACTGGGAAAGATTGAAGCAACGGTGGGGGAGCAGTAGAGGATGAGACTGTTAGACAGCATCACCAATTCAACGGACAGGAATCTGAGCAAACTCCAGGAGATGGTGAAGGACAGGGGAGCCTGGCGTGCTGCCGTCCAGGGGGTCACAAAGCATCCAAGATGACTTAGCGACTGAACAACAACCACAAAATGGAGAGCTTATACCTCATTCATCCAAGATTATACTTCGGATTAGAAGACTCAATATTTGCCAACATGACAGTTCAGTTCAGTCACTCAGTCGTGTCCGACTCATGGCAACCCCATGAATCGCAGCACACCAGGCCTCCCTGTCCATCACTAACTCCCGGAGTTTACTCAAACTCATGTCCATCAAGTCGGTGATGCCATCCAGCCATCTCATCCTCTGTCATACCCTTCTCCTCCTGCCCCTAATCCCTCTCAGCATCAGGGTCTTTTCCAATGAGTCAACTCTTTGCATCAGGTGGCCAAAGTATTGGAGTTTCAGCTTCAACATCAGTCCTTCCAATGAACACCCAGGGCTGATCTCCTTTAGGATGGACTGGTTGGATCTCCTTGCAGTCCAAGGGACTCTCAAGAGTCTTCTCCAACACCACAGTTCAAAAGCACCAATTCTTAGGTGCTCAGCTTTCTTCACAGTCCAACTCTCAAATCCATACACGACTACTGGAAAAACCATAGCCTTGACTAGACGGACCTTTGTTGACAAGGTAATGTCTCTGCTTTTTAATATGCTGTCTAGGTTGGTCATAACTTTCCTTCCAAAGAGTAAGCGTCTTTTAATTTCATGGCTGCAATCACCACCTGCAGTGATTTTAGAGCCCCAAAAAATAAAGTCTGACACTGTTTCTACTGTTTCGCCATCTATTTTCCACGAAGTGATCACTTCTTCTCAAATCAATCTATATCTCTGCTACTGTGGCTACTCCATTCAAGTGCCCAGTTCCTGAATGGCCAATGACAGGGGGCCTTGCTCATGTCAACTGGCTAGATGGCATCTCCCATGACCCATACTTTCTGATGGTTATAGTGACACAAATATCTTCACATTTTGTACCCATATTCATACACCCAACCATAGGCCTCTAATCCAGACCTGTTTGTCACCAAACTTCCAGGCCACTCCCTTCCAAGCTCCCGACCACACTTCCTGGATTTTTTCATTTATTTGACTGCACTGAGTTTTAGCTGCAGCGTGTGGGATCTCGTTCCCTGACCAGGGGTGGAACCGGGGTCCCCTACAATGGGAACGCAGTGTCTTAGCCACTGGACCACCAGGGAAGTCCCCTTCCTGATCTTATTTGATCAGTTTGAATTATATTTATTCTTCTGTGCACATCACATCACAGGCCAGAGAATTCTGCCTGCATGATGGGGAAGGGGGCCAGACCACTAGCCAAGACCTTCCTGCCCAAAGGTTTATCTACTGGGTGAGAACGAGAGTCAGTTTTCCGGCAGTAGTAGTGTCATGCTGTAATACATGATCTGAATAGATCAATCAAAATAAAACATAAGCTTTAAAGTGCAAATAGCTTTAGGGAACACTAGATTAAATCAGGTTTTTTAAATCTCTCTCTCTTTTTTAAACCAGATATTGTAATGCTTTTATCGTGCTAAGTTACACTGTGAATTCCAGTAAAGAACTAAAATAGTCACTACATCCAAAACTTAGTTGACCATAGACCTCCTTGCTTTTCTTTTGTGAACATCTCTCCTGATTAATGTTTCGTGGAACTCGCTTTAAGACGTGCCGTTCAATAGTTATATGATGAAAACAACACAAGTGCATTTTTGTTTCACATAACAACTTCTCCATTTTGCTCTGCTGAAGCAAATTGAAATTACCATTTATTGTGAAATCTGTATCTCTTTTCAGTCTTTTTCATCACTGGTCCATTTGTAGTACCACCTTCTACATCTCTACTCTGCATCAGGGGCGTACCTTCATTTTAAATTTCAAATTTTTCTGCACTTATAGATCTACTTCTGAAGAGTTTCAGTGTTTAATAGAAGATATAAGACACTCAAATAACTATGACAGATAACTAGAAAATGACTTAGAGATATTATAATAAAAATAAAAATAATCATATTTAAATGTATTTATAAATTATGATTCAACAGGTATGAGTTTAGTTTGTGCTCTCTGCCGAAAATATTCAAATAAACACTTTACAGTGTTATACTGGTATATGTTTAAAAAAAAAACTCACACTGAGTCAATCCATTGACCAATTAGATAGGTGATGTGTTTATGAGTAACACTAGATGACACACACTCTACACGTGTACTACATTACTATGTGATGCAATGGTTGACATGAAATACAGCTCTACCAGAATGGTAGAGTTGTGTTTAATGGGAAAGTGTTTCACACTGCTTTAGGTTTCTAAGTTAAAATGAAATAAAATGTGAAATATAGTTCCTCGGTTACTCTGGCCATATTTCAAGTACTCACCAAACACATGTGACTAATAGTTACCATATTGGCAATAGTGAAAGGAAATGCAGGGTCATGGGAAAGCGTCTCAACAGAAAAGAGAGACTTGCACACTTTGTACATGGAAGGGATGCTGCTGATTGGAGAGGGCGAGTGGGTGCCTCACAATGATGGACAAGGTCCCCAAGGAGACATGAGGATGTAGGATCCAGAGAGACCAGACTTGAAGAGGAGGAACATATTACTTCAGCTCTGAAACTACTTCTAGACCCTCATACTCCATCTCCATGTACCCCATCCCTACCACTCTAAGAACAGTACATAAAGGAAGTTTAGAGCCTCTGAAGATGATTGTAAAGGAAGGGCTTTTAAAAAGAACATAATCTGTGGCATCAAACAGATCTGGGTTCAAATCCTGACTCTATCATTTACTAAGTGACTTTTGTCAAGTCATTTAAACTTCTTAGACAGTTTTCTTCTTCTTTTTTTAATTGAAGTATAGTTGACTTACAATATTGTATTAGTTTCAGGCGCACAGCAAAGTGATTCAGTTATATATATATATATTTCAGATTATATTTCATTACAGGTTATTACAAGATGTTCAATATCATTCCCTGTGTTATATATAAATCCTTGCTGCTTATCTATTTTAAATACGGTAGTGTGTGTCTGTTCATTCCAAATTCCTAAGCTATCCCTCCCCCAAATGTTCCCTTTGATAAACATGTTTGTTTTCTATGTCTGTGAGTCTGTTTCTGTTTTGTATACAGATTCATTTGCATTTGCATTATTTTTTAGATTCCACATTTAAGTAATATCATATAATGTTTGCTTTATCTCTGTCTGACTTATTTCACTTAGTATTATATTCTCTAGGTGTATCCATGATGCTGCAAATGGCAATATTTCATTCTTTTATGGTTGAATAGTATTCCATTTTGTGTGTATGTGCGTGTGTGTATACACATATACATCTCCTTAAATCAGTCACCTGTTGATATGCATTTGGGTTGTTTCCATGTCTTGACTAAATAGTGCTGCTATGAACACTTGGATGCATCTTTTCAAATTAGAGTTTTCATCTTTTTGATATATGCCCAGGAGTGAGATTGCTGGATCATATGGTAGCTCTAGTCTTAGTTTTTTAAGAAACTTCCATACTCTTCTCCATAGTGCTGAGCCTGTTTTCTTATAATTAAGATAGGGACACTTCCTGTCTTCAAGAATGGTGTGAGAATCAAACAAGGTAATGCACACAAAGAAATGTTTCATGTGGTACCCACCTCATTAGAAGCACTCAATCTTTCACAACAGGTAGTAAGAACACCTTTCACCTATTTCTGCCTGAGACTGTATCTGATAGCTGTGGGGAACCCCAGGTCAGGCAAATCAAAGAATACTAGTGAGAAATCTGGACATTTTCTAAAGTACTTTCCCATAAACACCATCCTTTTCTGTGAGGCCTTCTGCAGCTAAACCTCCTGCCCTCTCATTCAAAGCATACTATGAGACAGAGGAAGATAAGGTAGTAGTAAAAGATGACCAAGTTGATACCTTGGTGATACCTAGCTGGGTATCGTACACTTGGCCCTTCTTCCCTGTATCTCTGACAACCTAAATGTGACATGACATTTCACAAAATATTTAAGAGGTTTCTCCCAATTTTGTGGGTAGAAAACCTTTCCTAGGCTCTTGAAAAGACATTCTTTAGTCCTCCAGTAGCCAGATAATCTCAGAAGGAACCTAACCAACACCTACCGCCAAGGGGAAGGGACTCAGAGAGAAAACCATGCAGATTCCTCCCCGCCCCACTCCCACTGTGCACAACGACATCAACAAGTTTTGGTGATGCTAAGAATAGACAAGTTCTTGAAGAACTGTACAAAAAAGATCTTCATGACCCAGATATTCCTGATGGTGTGAACACTCACCTAGAGCTAGACATTCTGGAATGTGAAGTCAAGTGGGCCTTAGAAAGAATCCCTATGAACAAAGCTAGTGGAAGTGATGGAATTCCAGGTGAGCTATTTAAAATCCTAAAAGATGAATGCTGTAAAAGTGCTGCACTCAATATGTCAGCAAATTTGGAAAACTCAGCAGTGGCCACAGGACTGGAAAAGGTTCAGTTTTCTTTCCCATCCCTAGGAAAGGCAATACCAAAGAATGCTCAAACTACTGGACAGTTGCACTCATCTCACATGCTAGTAAAGTAATGCTCAAAATTCTCCAAGTCAGACTTCAGCAATACATGAACCATGAACTTCCAAGCTGGTTTAAACTGTTCAAGCTGGTTTTAGAAAAGGCAGAGGAACCAGAGATCAAATTGCCAACATCCACTGGATCATCAAGAAAGCAAGAGAGTTCCAGAAAAACATCTATTTTTGCTTTATTGACTATGCTAAAGCCTTTGACTGAGTGGATCACAATAAACTGTGGAAAATTCTGAAAGAGATGGGAATACCAGACCACCTGACCTGCCTCTTGAGAAATCTGTATGCAGGTCAGGAAGCAACAGTTAGAACCAGACATGGAACAACAGACTGGTTCCAAATAGCAAAAGGAGTACATCAAGGCTGTATATTGTCACCCTGCTTATTTAACTTATATGCAGAGCACATCATGAGAAATGCTGGGCTGGAAGAAGCACAAGCTGGAATCAAGATTGCTGGAAGAAATATCAATAACCTCAGATGTGCAGATGACACCACCCTTATGGCAGAAAGTGAAGAAGAACTAAAGAGCCTCTTGATGAAAGTAAAAGAGGAGAGTGAAAAAGTTGGCTTAAAACTCAACACTCAGAAAACTAAGATCATGGCATCTGGTCCCATCACTGGGGAAACAGTGGAAACAGTGGCTGACATTATTTTGGGGGGCTCCAAAATCACTGCAGATGGTGATTGCAGCCATGAAATTAAAAGACGCTTACTCTTTGGAAGGAAAGTTATGACCAACCTAGACAACATATTAAAAAGCAGAGACATTACCTTGTCAACAAAGGTCCGTCTAGTCAAGGCTATGGTTTTTCCAGTAGTCGTGTATGGATTTGAGAGTTAGACTGTGAAGAAAGCTGAGCACCTAAGAATTGGTGCTTTTGAACTGTGGTGTTGGAGAAGACTCTTGAGAGTCCCTTGGACTGCAAGGAGATCCAACCAGTCCATCCTAAAGGAGATCAGCCCTGGGTGTTCATTGGAAGGACTGATGCTGAAGCTGAAACTCCAATACTTCGGCCACCTGATGTGAAGAGCTGACTCATTTGAAAAGATCCTGATGCTGGGAAAGATTGAGGGCAGGAGGAGAAGGGAACAACAGAGGATGAGATGGTTGAATGGCATCACTGACTCAATGGACATGTGTTTGGGTGGACTCTGGGAGTTGGTGATGGACAGTGAGGCCTGGAGTGCTGTGGTTCTTGGGGTCGCAAAGAGTCAGACATGACTGAGCAACTAAACTGAACTGCCCCTCCAAATTCCCCACCCCTCTTCCAATCACTTTCCCTACCTCCACTAACTGGTTGGAAGTTCTCATCCCTCTAGCCTGTCATTCTGGTGGTATAATTTCCCCAGTGGTAAATCAAAACACTGATAAAAAGAGTGGGTGTACAGAATAATTTGATGACTTTAAAAGTGATCATGGCTTCAGAAAGCCTGTGTACAGGTGTTTTATTATGAGGTATTTCAAACAGACAATAAACCAGGGAGAACAAAATAATAGGCTCTTAGTCACCACCATCCAGATTTTTCTCATTTTCCCCATGTTTATTTCAGATGTTTCTGAGGAAATAAAATATCACAGATGCAGTTGAAGTCCTCTTTACACCTCTTTTGGAAGTTGCAGTTATTATTATTCTTCAAACTTTATAAACACTAGGTTGTGAGCATGGTAGTAATAAATCTGAAAATAACATTCAAAGGCAAAGTGAAATTTTTCTTCTCCTGTTACTATGGGCTTTAATTTAACAAGTCTTAGGGCATGCTTTCCTTGTCATTTATAGGCCTTTTTTCCATTCTTTTCCAAAGAATCTCATACCCAGAATTAGAATTCATTGTGCTACTAGGCTATAAATAAAAAACAGATCTGAATGTGCTTTGAAAATTTTCTCTGCCTTCAATCTAAGTTATTAAAGTTTAAGATGCCCAAAAATATCATAAAAATCTTGTATAATTTCACAAGTTAAGATATTTGATTTTTTATTTTATTTCCCTACAGAGTAGCCATTTAAAATTGCAAAATTTCCTGCAAAAATAACTGATATCTCCTCTTGCCCAACTGAATCTCTTCCTATTCAACTTTTTACTTTTTTCCATCAAAGTCTGAATGGTAACTTATCCATCAATTACATAACTCAGGGTGAGAGCCCAGCATATGTAATAAATATGTATTTTTAGTTATTAATTAAATTTTAGTTAATATTGAAATTTTCACATTCTAGAAGACTAGACTATCTAGAAGTTTAGAAGCTTTTTTGGGTTATCTTCCAAGGACCCATTTGGAAAATCCAAACTTCCTTATCTTCCCCTCAATTTCATTCATTCTAATTATTTTTCCTATAAAACTTTGTGCCCATTCTCCTGGAAGGAAATCTCCACACACATGTACTCCCTCTCTTTTCCCACCTAGAGGTCAAAGAGTAAAACAACTCATAATCTTTCCAAGATATTTCCACCCCAGGTTCTTAAACCTTCTTAACTGTACAAAATTATCTTATTTTCCTCCACCATGGGAATTCCTGTAACACCTTCTACCACTTTTAATTTGTTCCTACATTCTACCCTATACAGTAGTTATTTGTGAACAACTCTCATGTCCCCTTACAGACATTGAATATCTTAAGGGGCAGGTATATACGTTACCCAGTCTTCTTATCTTGCATAACACCTAACTGTGCTTTACAGAGAGAATAATGAATAAAACAATGAATGACCCCATAAACAAACACATCAATTTTGGGACAGAATCTCATTCAGCCCCATTCTGTCTTGGGTATATAAGAAAAGATGACAAGCATAAGAAGACACGTTCTGGAAGCATGGTGTAGGGTAGAGTGGTGTTGAAATATGGAAAAATATGACCTTGGGAATCAGATTCTGGCCTTCTCCAATTCTAGCTCTGTTCCTAGCCCATCAGGAAATTGTTGGTTAAATGATATTTAGGCTTAGACTTGCTTTCTCTTTCTCTAAAGTAAAGAGAATAACACCTATTTTGTAACGATGTATGAATATTAAGTAACACAGTGTAAGTGAAAGTGCCTTGCTCTGATAATAAATAAACAATAATTATACATGGTTGTTCCTGGAGAGGGAGCTTGCTCATAGAAGGATGGAAGATGTTTCCCACCCAGCTCTAACACAGGCTGGCCAGCTGTGCAACCTTGAGGCAGTCATCACCCTGTCTGGGATTCCCTTTCCTCATTTGTGAAATTGAAAAGTACATATAATCCTTGAGATGTCTTCCAGCTCTATGACTTAGAAAATAAGTGTTTAATGTATCAGCTCCTTATCACAGTATGTCTGGGTTGAGGAACTCCATAATTCTCTTTTTAAACAACACAGTTGACAAATTTATAGTAACCACCACTTCTAAATTTTGTTCCCCTTGTGAGAAGAGTTAAGAATCCAACTTAAAAAAAAAAAAACCTATGCATCTTTCAGAAAAGAATATTTAATTGCCTTTACATATGACACCATCCATTGAGCATATTTTTGCTTCAACATAGTTTTGCTGAATGAAGGAATGAATAATACTTTAGTGGGTGTTTGCCAAAAGTTCCAAGAATAATAATTCAGGTTCCCAACTAGGCTTAACTCTTTATAAACAGCCAGCTTAACTGTTTTTTTTTTTTTCTCCCCAAATTGGCTTTGAGTCACTGATATGATTCACAACATTAAAAAAAAAAAAAAAACAGGTTGAACCTGAAATTGCCCTGGCAGGCAGGAAATGAGCTTAAAAAACACAGTCCAGGTGAAAGAGAGATGCCATCCGCCCCCCCGCCCCCAACCAGTAAAAAAAGATGAGTTCTTTTTTTATTTTCTAGTTCCCAAAATGAGATGACGACATGTCAGCATGTAGCCTGATTCTCATCTCTCTGATCACACTGGTTGAAATAGTAAACTCCAATATGAAATACAGAGCAATTAAATGTCTAGGCACCTTTTTTTTTTTCAGATGCGGTTGGTCTTCCCACTCCTCCCCCAGATGAGTCACTCAATAGGAGGTAAGCAGAGGAAGATGAATCAACACTTCTGCCAGAGAAAAGGCGCATACCAGGTCAGGTCTTGACCCACACAGAAGTCGCTGATGTCACACAGAAAGATACAGGTGGCAAGAGCTAGAGATGAGTACCAGAGAGAGGTGATGATGGTTGAGCACAGGTCGCCTGCTGACATCCTTGAAAAGGGAAGAGATGGCAGAGAGCCAGCAACACAGGGGCCACTGGGAAGGGGGTCTGCCTGACCAAAGGAGTCCAGGCACTTGCTTGTTTCAGAAAGTCTGCCATGTTTGAAGGAGGATCCTCAAAGGTGAAAGGGTGGTTTCAGTTCCGTTTTCGACATCCTCTCTGCAGCTCAAACTTCCGGTAATATCCGGAAGCTCCTTTGCCTTCTCCTGGCCTGTATATTCCCATGAATAATGGCATATCCTCGTGTTTGTCCAGAAGCTTATAAAAGCAATTATCTTAGGAAAATAAACAAGATGCACTGGAGAGTATATATTTTAGTAATACTGTTAAATAGGAGTGGGGTGGTTTAAGCCCTTCGGCAAGTACCCGGAAGTTACCTGTGGGTTACGATGTGGGCAAGAAAGTTTCCTGCCCTGGACTCCATGCATAGAAAGCTCCCTCTGGCTCTTCTATGTCCATCACCCCCACCTTCATGGGCAAAAGGACACACCAACCTGGAACTCATGACCTCTCTCTGAAGACCTTGGTGTTCCCTTCCCAAATGACCCCGAGCCCTCTTCCAAAGCTTGCCCTGGTCTCTTCTCTGGGTCTGGTGTAAGGGCAGACAGAACAGCCAGAATACCCACTCCCAGCCCATGGGACAGCTGTTAAGGAGGAGGCAGAATGTGGACAGAGATTCTGTGCGAGACTAGGGTGCCCACATGTGCCAAATGCCACAAAGCGCCCACAGTACTGGATGGAGCTGGTGATGGGAAGACAAGAGGGATGTCAGGGGCTGTATACATTCAACACGAAGTGGTCTAAGAATTCTAAATCTAACCTTGATTTCCAATCATGAAAGTACATCCATCGATATAGGAGGATAGAACATGTTTTGTTTAGCAAGTCGTTAGCTTGGTTTAACCTTTCTAGGGATCCCCAACCTCTGGGATCCAATGCCTGATGATCTGGAGGTATAACTGATGTAATAATAATAGAAATAAAGTGAACAATAAATGTAATGTGATTGAATCATCCAGAAACCATCCCTGCCTCCCCATCCATGAAAAAAGTGTCTTCCAAGAAACTGGTCTCTGGACCAAAAATGTTGGGGACTGCTGTTTAAAGCTATGCCATGTGGGTTTGTATTGTTGCTTTTGCCTGGGCCATGCAAGTGTTGGAAGTGGGCTGAGTATACCATGCACTTCAATAAAAGGTTGGTTATTTATTGCTTTCATGATGACAAGGATTTGAATTTGGTCAGTAGTATATGGCTGTTTCTTTGAAATGTGTCAACTTATCATTCTGTTAAGGAGATTGGTATGCTCTATACCCTAGAGCAGTTTATAACTTTTGTCAATAATTCATGACAATACCAGAAGAGGGGCTATGGTTTTTAATGTAAAGGAAAATGAAGGTGTCAGTTTGGATTATGGTTTCGAGAAGTTTCTAGTGATAGCTGCTCAATTTATTTAAATTTCTAGACACTTTCTTCCTAGATGTCTTTACAAAAGGACTTTTCGAGGTCTGAGTATTTAGTAAATTACTGAATTTTTGTTTTAGTTTATTTTAGAGAGAGCACTATCAAAATATTTAAACATCTTTAATTCTAAAAACTGTTTAGTAGCTCTCAGAATTTGCACTGGTTATTACTATAGTAACTAGCTTGGGGGCCGGGATCACTTGCCTTGCTGCTCCACTCATAAAAATACCAAATAGACACCAAAGTCTTGTTAAATGCATCCTGAAAAAGTACAGAATCCTGTTTTACAGTCTGTCTCTAACACTGTTTAAGTGACTAAGTTGCCAGGGAACCTCATTATCAGGGGATCTTATCTGTTCCCTGGCCCTAACAGCCATCTCGGGCAACAGCATGGTTGTAAACTGCCAATTACCATGAATACAGAAGTTTTCAAAGTCTTTGTGAAAAGGGGACAGGATTTTTTGTTTTGTTTTTTTTTTTTAACTTTTCTTAGCTCCCTCTCCATATTATTAGGCTTTGGGTATTTAATTAAAGATTTGATATAAGTATTAAATTCCATCCTCTTATTGGTTTGGTCACACAACATACAGTGGTAAAAGAATGTCCTGAAGAGAATATACTCCATTGGCCAAAGAGTTCACTCAGGTTTTTCTGTAACATGTGGGAAACCCAAATGAATGTTCTGGTCAACCCAGTAAGTTCACTCACCACCCAGATGAAACCGAACCCTGTAAGGATCGTTCCCTTTCAAGTAACAAACGCCCATAACTCAATCAGAAGTCTTCAGGAAAAGGGGTCAGATTCTCCCTCATTTCTCCCCTTCCAGAGGAATGCATGGACCCCAGGTAAACCCTTTTACCAACCCCAGGTTTTATTGATCAGGTTTCTCTTCATTGCACTCAAGTGCCATGTGGCTTCCACTCTCTCTGCGGGCCCTCTTGGCTGCCAGTCACCCTGCCCTGTCAACCACCAAGCTGGCACTTACTTCCTGACCACTGGAACCCAGTAACGGCTGTGACAGCTAGCCTCACAGACATCCCCCTGCCAGTGGCATTTCTCATTGTGCCCTGCCAGCCATCACCGACTCTGTCATCACTGGCTCTGTTGGCTCTCTCATATTAGTTCCTTGAGAAGCTGAGAACAGAAGGGACATCTCGGCTGTAGACATTCTGTTGCCCAATGCAGATCCTCGACATTGCTCTTTCTCTGAAGAGGTATGAGTCAGGCCAACTACCTATTCTTTCACACAGGTAGGTCAGACAGTTTCATTCATGTTCTTTGATTAGCAGATGTATAATATCCTCTCCTTCAGGCTGGCCTTTTACCCTCTTGTATGTCCCTTATCACAACACTTGTCTGTATCTCTTTGCGTTCACTTGTCCACTGGTGCAATATGGGCAGGACTGCATCTACCTTGCAAACTGTTACATTTCTAGCACCTGGTCCTCCCGCACCCCATAAATCTTCCTTAAACTGAACTGAACCTCAGAAACTTAGGGCAAAAACTGCACAGGCATCTTTCAACATGAAAGCGTGTATCTCCAGAACTTCTTTTCCAGCCATTATGCCCCTTCCCAGCTCAACAATCACAAATTTTGATCAAAGAGGAAACACCTTTTCTGTGGGGTCTTATCTGTCCTGGGGGTCCCACCCAGGGCATATGCTGGGCTATATTATTCTAGATGGTTGGGGTGAAGTTTTGTCTCAGTGACTGAGGTTTCAAAACACCTACTCAAAATTAGGGGTGTGACTAGTGACTAGGAGAGGAGGGGAAAGCACCTTTCTGTTTAGATCTGCAAAGGACACTGCATAATCTCCCTGCTGGGGAAGCCAGACTCTCCACTGAAAGCGTTTCAGCCTTCGAACCACAGCCCCACCATGTCTGCCCACCTGTCTTGGTGGTGAAATGAGATCAGGCATATAGAAATGGAATAGAAGAACATAATATAGAAAAGGTGTGCTTCCATGTTCATTCTTAGCCCAATAAAGTCACAATTAATTAAATTACAACTTCATTTTCCTCTAACAGGAGATATTTCTTTTTTAACTTTTTATTCTGTATAAAGTTGCACAATTGGCTTATAGCAATTACAGCCAGTTTATTCAGTAAATGTTATGATAGAGTTATATTTGGGCTTGTTTATTTAGTCGCTAAGTCGTGTCTGACTCTTTACGACCATATGGACTGTAGCCCGCCAGGCTCCTCTGTCCAAGGGATTTCTCAGGGAAGAATATTGGAGTGGGTTGCCATTTCCTTCTCCAAAGGATCTTCCCCACCCAGGGATCAAAGCCGTGTCTCTTACATTGTCAGGTGGGTTCTTTACCACGGAGCCATCAGGGAAGCCCATTCCTAGTATGCCTGATTGCAAAACAGTCAGGGCTTTGCTGGCTGCACAGAGCCCATTTTCTCTGTAGCATCTCTCAAGGGTGGACAGTGATCACAGTGGTGGGGTTCCATGTGCGGATTAGGCATGCCCAAGTTAAAGGGCTAGGTCAGTGGTTCATCAACAGGTGCGGAAGGGGAAGAGGGCTGGGGAGGGATGGGGGTTGATTTTGCCCTCAGGGGACATTGGACAATGTCCAGAGGCAATTTTGCTCCTCATAACTGGAAGGCATCTAGTGAGCATAGGCCAGTGACCCTGCTCAACACCCTATAGGGCACAGGACTGCCTGCCTACCACAAAGAAGTGTCTGGCCAAAATGTCAATGGTCCTGAAACTCTGCTCGAGTTTTGAACTTCCAAAGACTTTCTCAGTTTTCCTCACGCCCAGGTTGGATGCCGGAGAAACTTCGCTGATACTCTCTTACGACCCTCACCATATTTTAGCTCGTTTTAGTTATTGAATAACTTGTTTCATCTTCCCTGTCTCCTGATTAGTATTTGGAATACCAAAAAAAAAAAAAAAACAGGACCTCCAATCAGACTGGGGGGAGTGGTATTAAGAAATGCTTCCAAGGTTGATGTTTAAAATGAATCTTGAAAGCCAAGTATGACATGGAGAAAGGAGGAAAGACAAGGAGGAGGGAGGAAAAAGCAGGGGCATTCTGGGGAGAGGCCTTAGTACATGCAACAGCATGGAGGTGCCACATCTTGGTATGTCCTGGGAACCATAAATATGGCTAGAGATAACGGTGGGTTGCAGGATAGTGGGAGGTGGTGCTACATAAGTCAGGCGGAGCCAGATCATGCCATAGCCACTGTGCTAAGCTCAGTTTAGAGGACCACAGACTGGCTCAGGCTGTTTCCTCTACTGTCAATACTACATAGGGCAGAGAACAGATCTTCCTTGTACATTGCTGTAGCCTCAGTGCCTAGAATGGGATAGACTCTCAATAGGTGTGTGCTGGACAATTAGATTAATTTATTTATTGGAAGGAGAAGAGTGTTTCAATCAAGTACAGCTTTTAAATTAAATTAGATTAATTATTTATTGGAAGGAGAAGAGTTTTTAAATCAATTACAGGGAAGGACAACTTTTATTTATATTAGCATACAGTTACTGCAAAATTTTTTAAAAATGTAAAATACAACAGATACTTTCAGCTAAAGGTAAACAATTTTTTTTTGTTTTTTGAAAATAAAGATAAAATTGGAAAGAAGCTAGACTCACCAAGAAAAAGAGAGAATTCAAATAAATAAAATCAGAAATGGAAGAGGAGACACTATAACTGATACCACAAAAGTACAAAGATCATAGGAAACTACTATGAATAACTAGATACCAACAGATTGGACAACCTAGAAGAAATGGGTACATTCCTGGAAGATACACAACCTACCAAACTGAATTATGAGGAAACAGAGAATTATCAGTAAGGAGATTGGCTCAGTAATCCAAAACCTTCCCCAAGGGCTTCCCTGGTGGCTTAGTGGTAAAGAATCCACCTGCCAATGCAGGAGACACGGGTTCGATCCTTGATCTGGGAAGATCCCACATACCTCTGAGCAACTAAGCCCAAGCACCACAACTACTGAGCTTGCACTCTTGGGCCCAAGAGCCACAACTCCTGAGGCCTGTACACCCTAGAGCCCGTGCTCCCCAGTAAAAGAAGCCACTTCAACGAGAAAAGCCCATGCACCACAACCAGAGAGTAGCCCCTGCTCTCCTCACACAGTGCACAGAGAAAAGACAGTGCAGCAGTGAAAACCCAACACCGTCAAAAATAAATCAATAAAATTATTATTTTAAAAAACCTCCCCCCAAACAAAAGTCTAAGAGCTGAAGTCTTCACTGTTGAATTCTATCCAATATTTGTGTGTGTGTGCTCAGTTGCTCAGTCACGTCCAACTCTTTGCAACCCCATGGACTGTAGTCCACCAGGCTCCTCTGTCCATGGAATTTTCCAAGCAAGAATACTGGAGTGGGTTGCCGTGGCTTCCTCCCGGGGATGTTCCCGACCCAGGGATTAGACCCACATCTCCTGTAGCTCCTGCACAGGCAGATTCTTTACTGCTAACACCACCTGAGAAGCCATCAAGCATTTAAAGAAAAATTAATGCCAATCTTTCTCAAAAAATTGAAGAGGAGGGGACACTTTTGAACTCATTTTATAAGGCCAATTACCAAAACCAGACTAGGTCTCCACAAGAAAGGAAAATTATACGCTGATATCCCTGATGACCATAGATTCAAAAATTATCAACAAAATCTTGGTAAGCAAAAATCAACAATACAGTAAAAGGATTATACACCACGATCAAGTGGGATATTATACAGGGGTGCAAGGATGGTCTGACATCCACAAATCAATCAATGTGATGGACTACATTAACAAAATGAAGGATACAAATATGATCGTCTCAATGGATGTTGAAAAAAAACATTTTACAAATTCAACATGTGTTTATGATTAAAGAAAAAGCTTTCAAGACAATGAGTTGTTCTTAAGTGAATAGACATTTTCCTTAAGTAGACAGGTAGATGTCCAACATTTACATGAAAAGATGCTCAAAATCACAAATCATCAGAGAAATGTAAATAAAACTCACAATGAGATAACACCTTACACCTGTTAGAAAGCTATACTCTATACACCTGTATAGAAAGCTATAAAAAAAAAAAAAAAACCATGTTGCTAAGAAAGTGGAGAAAAGGGAAACTTTTTGCACTGTTTGTGGGAATTAAATTGGTGCAGCCACGATGGAAAGCAGTATGGAGGTGCCACACAGAATTAAAAATAGAACTACCATATGATCCAGCAGTCCCATTTATGGGTGTTTAGCCAAAGGAAAAAAACACTAACTTGAAAAGACTCTGGCACCCCCATGTTCAATGTAGAATCACAGTTGACCCTTGAGCTACTTAAGTGTTGGGGCACTGGCCTCTGCTCAGTCAAAACTTTACATTATAACTTTAGAGTTAACCCTCCACATCCAAGCTTCTACAACAGCAGATTCAACAAACTGATGATCTTGTAGTACTATAGTACATATTTGTTGAAAAGAAATCCAGTACAGGTGGATCCATGAAGTTCAAACTCATGCTCTTCAAGGGTCAACTGCATTTACAACAGCCAAGACATGAAAACAATTTAAGTCTTCACTAATGGATGAATGGATGAAGAAAAGGCATATATACACAACGGAGTATTATTCAGCCACAAAAAAGAAGGATTATCTTGCCATCTGCAATAACACCGAAGGACCTTGAGGACATTATGCTAAGTTAAATAAGCCAGACAGAGAACCATAAATACCATATAATCTTGCATATATGTGGAATCAAAAAACCAAACTCATTGATACAGAGAAATTGGGGAGGGGGGCAGAAGTGAGTGAAGGTGATCAAAGGTACAGACTTTCAGTTAAAAAATAAACATCATGGGGATGTAACATGGTGTATGGCGACTGTACTTAATAATACTATATTGCATGTTTGAAAGCTGCTAAAAGAGTAGACTTTAAAGTTCTTACTACACACACAAAAAAGACAACAAACATACAGTACCTACCACAATTAGTATAAAAAAGATTTAGATTCCATCAAACAGATCTCTTAAGGGTGCAAGGAGTTCTGGGGAGTGGGGTCCTTTTCATGTCTCCTTAGAAACACAGCACAAAGTATCTTTGAAGTTTACAGAGCTGGACAAGTGTCCCCCAGAATTTTAATTTCACATACTATGTCCCCTGCAATATCCCTTAATTCCTTGTTTATCTAAAATTCAACTTTAAATTGAATGTTCAGAATTTCATGTGTCAAATCTATATTATAGCCTTATAAAATACTGACTTATGTTAAACAAATATATTTAAATGCTAATCTTCACAGAGCCACTAAATAGATTCTGGTAAATAATATTTCTCTGAGAGGGAACTGAATGTGCAGTTTTTCTCAAACTTAACAGAAATTCGTGTTTAAAGTGAACATCCCCAAAAAAGTTAATTTGGAGGGCAATTACTCAACTATCTCTGGAGGTTCATCACCTTATTCACTAAGTGTTTCTATAATTTCTTATTGCATTCTGATCAAATCATTTCCCCATTTAATATTAGTAAATCGTTCCTTCCAAGAGAAAGTCTGAAATTCTTAGCTCGAAATACAGGCTTCCCCAATCTGTTACTCACCTTTCCAGCTTCACTCCTAGGTTTTCCTCAAACACACCCTACCTTCAGGTCTCACTGAGATCCCCTCCACCCTCTGAACATTCCGTATTCTTTCAGACCACTGTGGTCTTTGCACGTATTTCCAGAAATGCTCTTCTCTGGGCCCCTGTCTTCTCAGTAAGCCATTAATCACATAAATGAATGAAGATGTTTCTGACTCCTCACTGAACAGTTAGTCATTCATTCATTCCTTCTTTCTCGCACAACACTTGGTACATCTGTCTATTAGTACTAACCTTTCTGTGTTACAATTTATTTATAGGTCTGGATCCCCCTCCCTCACCCTCACCAGTAGAGAATCAACTTTCCCAAGAGAATCACTTTATTCCATTCTTTTCTATTTATTTTATTTTACTTTTTGGCCATGCCATGCAGCATGTGGGATCTTAGTTCCCCAACCAGGGATCGAACCTGCACCCCCGGCAGTGGAAGCATGGAGTCTCAACCACTGGACCACCAGGAAAGTCCCTATGCCATTCATTTTCAAAGCAGGGGATTTGACACATATATGCTGGAAAAATGATTTTGGAATTAATGAATAAATCATAAATCTGATTTTTAAAATAGAAGATTCAGGTTGTGGCATGCATGTGTGCTCAATCGCTTCAGTCATGTCTGACTCTTTTCGACCCTACAGACTGTAGCCCACCAGGCTCCTCTGTCCATGGGATTCTCCAGGCAAGAATACTGGAGTGGGTTGCCATGCCCTCCTCCAGGAGATCTTCCCGACCCAGGGATCGAATTACACATAGTGCCCCCCGGGAAGCCCTCGGGTTACGGACCCTTCCCCTTTTCCTCAATCCTCTCTTCTGCTTCTGCAGGAGACCTAGAATGCCTTCCAAGAAAACAACTATTTAACCAATAGGTACCATTTTATAGAAGTCAACCCAGAATTCTAATGCTTCCTCTGAAAAGAGTAAGATGCAATGAAACTAGGTAAATGTCTCCAAACATAGTACCTATCTCTCTATGGATCCTTGCCTTCCCATGGATTATGATTATATGATTAAATTATTTAAAACCTGTTTTTCTCTAATTACATAGTTACATATTCAAGGAGTTTTACTGACATTCCATTAACCTGTTATCTTCTACCTGTTCCATGTGTGAGGTATTACTATTTTCACTTTAAGAGGCTTGAAAGTGTAAGAAGCCACACCCACATGAGAGGAAACCCCCTTCAGGCATCCATCGGTCTAAAGATCTTGACTGATTGATCCACCTTCAACAACCAATTAGGGGCTTCCCTGGTAGCTCAGATGGGAAAGAATCTGCCTGCAATGCAGGAAACCCCAGTTCGATTCCTGGGTCGGGAAGATCCCCTGGAGAAGGGGTAGGCTATCCACTCCACTATTCTTGGGCTTCCCCCATGGCTCAGATGGTAAAGAATCCACCTGCAATGTGGGAGACCTGGGGTTGATCCCTGGATTGGGACGATCCCCTGGAGGAGGGCTCTGCAGCCCACTACAGTATTATTCCCTGGAGAATCCCCATGAACAGAGGAGCCTGCAGGTTGCAGTTCATGGGGTTGCAAAGGGTTGGACACGACTGGGCAACTAAGCATGCACGTGTGCACACAGACACACACACACACATACACACACACACACACACACACACCAGCTAATTAGAGACCATAAATGTTGCTCAATCTGATTCAGGTACCTCTCTTAAGAGTATATGAAGAACGACTTCAAAACTCAGGAATATATAAATTCAACAAAAAGATTAACCAAGACTAATGAGCCCACTATGTGGAATGAACAACATGCAATTTACTAACTACAGGTATATATTATAGATAAAAGAGCCAGGTGTATGTAACCTTTTCCCAATTGGAATTTTCTCTCACATCAAGTCCTGATATGTGAAGATTTATTTTCCAATATATTTTCAACAAAAAAGAGAGTTCTACTTCAAATATTAAAAAAAATGTGTATTAAAAGTTGTGATTCCCTCTATGAAGGAAATTGAAAAAGAATTAAAGGCAGAAAAAAAGGAAGTAAAATGAGTGATACAAGCATCATTGCATGCATGCTAAGTCGCTTCAGTTGTGTCCAACTGTGTGCAATCCTATGGATTGTAGCCCACCAGGCTCCTTTGTCCATGAAATTTTCCAGGCAAGAATACTGGAGTGGTTTGCCATGACCTCTTCCAGGGGATTTTCCCAACCCAGGGCTTGAACCCATGTCTTACACCTCCTGCATTGGCAGGCAAGTTCTTTACCACCAGCACCACCTGGGAAGCCCACAAGAGTGATTATTGGTATATAATATTTGCTGACTTGAGTTGGATCAAGATAAGGACATTGAGGTTTATGTAATAAAGTGAAGAGAAAGATACATTAAAAAAAAAAAGCTGAGGGAAAGTAAATGCAGGCTTTAGAAACACACTACTAGGAATGAGAAGCCTTCGATGGGTAAAGGAGGATCTGATGGCAAATTGATTGACACGAAGCCACCAAGGGCTGCAGGAAGGCTGGCTGCAAAGTCAGGCAGGCTGCTGAGCAACACGGGCCTGTTGGGGGTCAAGGAAGCTGAGCAAGGCTGATACAGCTCTGCTCACTGCCAGCTTTCAGTGATTATCTCTGCGGCCTCATAGGGATCCTACAATAAAAGTTTATTTATTTGAGAAGTAAACTGTCTGGGATCATAAAATGAGAAAGACATTCGCTCTGGGATGGAGGCCCAGAAAGACACAGAGGAGCCTCAGAGCCCCGCTGAGCGTCTGGCAGGACAGCTCGCGCAGCTGCTGGTGAGCAAACGAGGATGAATGGAAAGTGACTCCGCGGACCTCACGGTCTGTAAGGGGCATGGACGTGATCCTGAAAAGTGTCCTTATTTAGTCCATTGTCTTTCTGGCTTTATCCTTAGGGAGAGTGACAACTCAGCTTTCATACTCCAGGCTTGTTCAAGGGGTTTTACATAGAAGTCATTTAATCCTATTAACAACCCCGTGGAGTTTGTACTCATGATTTTCATTTTAAAAACGAAGAAACTGATACATCTCTTGAAAGATCTCTTGGCAAGTAAGTGATGGAGAGAGTAGTCACTGGAATCTAGTTGGTCTGTGCACGTGTACCCCCAGGGTGAAGGTTTCATGGTAACTATCCAGCCATCCTCCTCCAAGGGGTGCTGGGAATGACCAGGGTGGTGACTGTCAGGGTGCACTGTAGGGGCCGTCCCACACAGACAAATGCACCAGTGGTCGTGTCTGTGCTAAGCCAACATCCACTACAGAAGCTGCTCACTCCAACCCCAAGAAGGGTTTGTGACCCCCTCTAGGTTAACAGATAGCCCACGTCTTGGCTACAGTATGGTCCAGTAGTCCAAGCGTCAGAATCCCATATGAACTGTCTGAATCCTTCCACAGGATCTTTGCAACTGAAATTCAAAGATGAAGAGACATCTCTAGCTGCAGATCTTTCAGGATGTGACTTTGACAGTTGCTGAAGGCCATTTTTTCCTACTGGGCAGATAATGTCCATCTCTATTAACAGAGAAGGAAGCTTAAGTGGAACATATGAGAGAGAGAGAACCGGCGAGGGAACAACATTTGGGTTCTAGTCCATGACACTCCAAAATGGCTGCAGGTCTTGTGACGGTCCTTTGAGCTACTTCTATGCTCTTCTGATAAATTGCTTGTTTTGTTTAGCCTAGTTTGGATTGGTTTTCTGTCCCTTGCTGTTCAAAGTGTCCTGGCTGAAGACTCTTCTCTCATTTTGCATCTCCATCATCACATCCTGTTTCTTCATCAGCTGAGGTGCTTCTCCAGTGGACCACAGCCCATGGCGGTCCACCTCCTACGCTGATTCGCATCTGTCCACACCACACCCTATGCAATCCGATCCGTGGACTGCAGAGGAGAGCTCAGTCATTTATACCTACAGTTCTCAAAGTTTAGCTTTCAGACACATATGTATAATACTCACATTGTCATCCCTCTAGATATCCCCATTTTAATTGCTATTACACAGATTAAGTGGGGGTTATTACATTGATGCCATCTTAACTAAGTACATATGCAAAGACTATTTCCAAATAGGGTCACATTCCAAGGTTCCAGGTAGAGGTGAAGTTTGAGGAGATACTATTTAACCCACTATAGGAAATGACTGCTAAACAGATATAGGGTTTCTTTTACAAGTCATGAAAATGTCCTAAAATTGACTATGGTGATGACTGCACTAATCTACGAATATATTAAAAACCACTTAACTACATACATTAAATGAGAGCACTGTATGGGATGTGAATTATATCTCAAAAATAAAAACTATCTTAAGAAGCAAAAAGATTAAGATTCAACAAACTTCCAGTAATGGAACTTCTAAAAGATGTATAGGAAGAAGAAGAAAAATGATCCCAGGAAAAAGATAAGAAGTGTAGGAAAGTTGGAAGTTAAGTCCCTGAAGGTCAGAGATTTTGTTTTGTTTACTGGCTGAGTCCCTAAGTTTATAGTTGATGTTCAAAAATTATACATTGGGGAACTTCTCTCGTGGTCCAGGGGCTAGGATTCCGTGCTCCCAATGCAGGGGGCCCCAGACAATTCCTGATCAAGGAACTAGATGCCGCTGCCACTAAGAGTTCGCATGTCGAAACTAAAACTCCCACACGCTATAACTAAAGATCCTGCATACTGCAACAAAGATCGAAGGTCTCACATGCTGTAACTAAGACCTGTTGTAGCCAAATAATTAAATAAATAAATATTTTTTTAAAAAATTGCATATTGGAGAAATGGTTGATGAGCAAACAAACTGGTAAATGGGCACATAAATCTAAATAAACATTTTCATTAAACAATAAATTCTAACTTTTATGGTTAAACCAAAAAAGAAGATAAAACAAAAATAGTGGACAATAGCATGTAAGCTGGGAGAATATGATCAGTTAGAGCAATGAAATGCCTTGGCATTTTTGAGGCATGGGTTAAAGCAACTGATGGATGACAGATTTTATAAATGAAATAAGCATGAAAATATTTCAAAAGGAACCATTGCGAGAATAAAGAGGGTATAACTTCCTAGCTAATTGAGCAAAAACTTTAAAAAAAAAGAGAAAGGAAGCTCAGTTAATCCAATGGAATGTTGGAAAGGAGGAAAGAACAAATAATGTGGGACAATTAGAAAGCAAAACAGACAGGGCAGAAAAAATTCCACATGCATCAGAAATAGATGTAAGTGGACTAAGCCTTTCATTTAAAAGACAGGTTGTTATATTAGATTAAAAACAAATCCAGCTATGTGTATTTTTTCATAAATTTTATAAACATTGCTTTGCATCTACCCAATATATCATAAAAATATTCTTAAAAAATTAAATCTAGCTAAATGCCACCTAAAGATACATTTCTAAAACAAGAACATGGGGGAAAATATACATATAAAACATATATTTTATGTATTTAATTATATATGCAACTATATAAAATATATACTATATATCATATAATTTATAAATATGCTTATTTTATATTGTATTTGTTAGATAACATATAATGTGTATTACATATTTTATATATTATATAGTTTTATATATTTTATATAAGTATTTTATATCATATAAAAATGTGTACACACACACACACAAGTCTTTGATCCAAACCGTAGGATAAAATGTTTCCAAATTCATATTAATTTTAATTTATTTTAAGAAATTAATAGAGGTATGTGTTATACCTACATAACACCCCCAGTGGAGGAGTTCGATGCAGCACCTTTTAATCAAGCACAATAATATTTCTGAAAGAAACATGAATATTCACACTAAGTGGAATAAAGACCAAAGAACTTCACATCAGCACAGATCAGGTTTTGTTGCCAAATGAATCATGGAAAAAAACTTTTTCCAGAGCTTTTTGATCTTCAGAACTGCAGATAGGGATATTACAGACTTGAAGCAGGCAAGTATTAGGCAAAAGAACTGGTATTCCTAAGGTAATAGCAAACCAAAGAAGTTCTAAGGCAAATAATTCTATTAGGGCTTACCAAATAATATTTCTAGAAGCTTCTGTCCACCAGGAGGGTATAACAACTCTAAATGTATATATTCTTATTGAGAGAGCCTCCAAACACAAAGAAAAACTAATAGGACAAAAAGGAAACTTTGGTGAACACATAAAATAATTTCAACGTATGATATATTCTGTTCAGTATTTCAATATGTGTTTTGTCACCCCAACTAGATTGCAATAAATCAGCGATGAGTGGGTGTTTTCCTTCCCAGTGAAAGGCCCTTTGTACTCCCGACCTCCTTTGAGCTTCATGCCCCCATGCAGTAGGAATGGTGTGCCCTTGCTGCAACAAAGGAGATAAAGTAATCTGTCCAAAATCGCACTGCTAAGTATCAGAGTTTGGATTTAAATTTAGCTCTGTTTGACTCCAAAGAGCCAAGACCTTTACAGTGGATCCTGAAATAAGCATAAGACATCATTGCCTTTGCACGCACGCACGTGCCTGCTCAGTCGTGTCCAACTCTTTGCAACCCCATGGACTGTAGCCCACCAGGCTCCTCTGTCCATGTGATTTCCCAGGCAGGAATACTGGAGTGGGTTGCCATTTCCTTCTCCAGGGGATCTTCCCAACCCAGAGATCGAATCTGCTTCTCTTGGGTCCCCAGCATTAAATGCAGAATTCTTTACCACTTGCAGCACCTGGGTTACCATCCCCTGAGTTAGCGAGATTAAAATGGCAGTCATTGTATAGAAGAATTGCAATTGACACTAGCGACCTATACATAATATCTGTCATTTTTCCAAGAGGCATATTATCAGGAGTCCACGCACAGGAGACACCTTCTAAAGTCTTGTACAATCATCATCCTCCTACAGCTCCCCAAATCATGTCATTTTCTCCCTGACCTTCAGATAGCTTTGAAATGAGCTGAACTCACAATCCCAAGACATTCTGAGATTTCTCAGCCTTAAAATCACATTATCCCTGTAACACAAAAATGCAGAGTTGTTTGGGTTAGGAATGAATTCATAGTTTAAAATGTAAAGCCTTTTAAAACCTGTTTGAAATGGATTTTCTGCTTTCATTCACCAATTATCCTCCATCAAACAGAAAGAGAAAATGAAAACTAAAACCGGTGACAGTAACAGCAGTTGGCAGAAAAAAAGAAACAGAGAAAAATAAAGTCTAGAAATAAAAACAACATAGTTGTCCTTATGTTTCAAGAACCAGAGACCTCTCAAGGCGGGGCCTGTTTCTCTTCCCCAGGGATGGCAGAGGATGCTCAAGACAAACCTCGGCTCATCTCGTGTCACAAAGAACCCTGGAGCAAGATGGAGACGTGCATACTCAGAATCCACCACAAGAGGGTGCTCATCAAAAGGGAGTGAAAGGTCATCCTGCCCTAAATATGCACCGGAAGAGTAAATCCCTGTCCGAAAAGCCTGAGAATATTTTTATCATCAGGCGCTGCTGCTAGATGGCTTGGTAAAACAATGATCCAAATTAAGATTTTTTTTTTCCCTTCCAATACTATTTTTGTGTCGTCAATCCCATTTCTGTAATGAATTCTAAGAGACATTCTATAAAGAATGAAAACAGTTTCCTGTCTGTATGGCAAAACAGAAATCAAATAAACTGCTCACATAAAATAATTACAGTAAGAGTCAGCATTAAGTGAATGTTACTTTAGGTAGACTTAGTAAAAAAAAGGGGGGAGGGGGAATAAAAGGGATTCTGCCTGCATTTCCCTTTTAGAAAGGGAGGGAGGGAAGATGTGAATTTAAATTTTAATTTCTTATAAACTCTTGAAGAGTGAAAAACTTGAGTTCAAATTCCAGTTTTATCTTCCAAACATGTTGTTCGCAGCTGTCTCAGCCTCACTGATCTCCATATCATTGGTACAGGGTTTGTCTTGGATGACTCTCCTTCAAATGACTTCCACTAATAAAGCCGTTGTTGTTCAGTCACTCAGTCCTGTCCAGTTCTTTTGAGACCCCATGGACTGTAGCCCATCAGGTTCCTCGGACCATGGGATTGCCCAGGCAATTTTACTGGAGTGGGTTGCCATTTCCTTCTCTAGGGGATCTTCCTGACCCAGGAATCGAACCAGCTTATCTCGCTTGGCAGGCAGATTACCACTGAGCCACCTGGAAAGCCCAACAAATCCATCCTATAGATCTAATCTGTCAACCAGGAATCTGTTAGGTTTCCAGGTGCCCAGCAGCCAAGAAGTGGTGTGTGTCCTACAGGCCAGAACAAGCTCTTGGGTCAGGCATTTCTGTGTTTGATTGCTGGCACTACTTCTTACCAGATACTTGTAACTTCGGGTTAGTCTTTTAATATGCCTCAACCTGTTTTCTCATCTGTAAAATACAAATAATAATACAGCATAGATAAGGATTGGGAATTGGAGGTCTAAACTACCATGTGTAAAATAAATAAGCTATAAAGATATATTGTACAACACAGGGAATATAGTCAACCATTTATAATAACTATACACAGAGTATAACTTTAAAAATTGTGAATCACTATGTTGTACACCTGAAACTTACATCAGTTCTGTTCAGTTCAGTCGCTCAGTCGTGTCTGATTTTTTGCGACCTCACGGACTGCAGCACAGAAACTTATATAATATTCATCAAGTATACTTCAATTTAAAAACTAACAGAGTACAGAACAATTGTAAGGACTCAATGAGATTAAATGATATAAAGAATATAGTAAGGTGCTTAGTCCAAAACTGTGCCCAATAAATGTTAATTATTAGAATTCATTTACTCACAAATATTTATTGATTGCCTTTGCTGTGCCAGGTATATTCTGAGTGCTTGGGATACATCCATGAACAAAAATACAAGTGATCCCTGCCATTGGGAGTTTGTAGTCTATCAAAGGAAGGCAGTCAGTCAACAACAGGCATTATAAGTAACATATGCTAGAAAGGAAGAAGGTAACCAGAGTCACGGAAAAGAAAACTTGTGGCCAAGTAGCGCTAATGATAAAGAACTGCGTGCCAAGGCAGGAGACTTAAGAGATGCTGGTTCGATCCCTGAGTCAGGAAGATCCCCTGGAGGAGCGCATGGCAACCCACTCCAGTACTCTTGCCTGGAGAATCCCTTGGACACAGGAGTCTGGCGGGCTACCGTCCATAGGGTCACACAGAGTTGGACGTGAATGAAGCTACTTAGCACGCAAACACGCAAGATTTTCTCTGCACGGTGTACAGTTCTCCAAGCTTTGACAAATGCATGTGGTTACGTTGCCACTGTCATCGAGATACAGAATAGTGAGGGCACTCTACTGAAACATTCTGTGTCTCCCTGTGTGGTCAGCCTCTCTCTCTGCCCATGGCAATCATTGATCTGTCTCTGTTCCTATAGGTTTTGCTTTTCTAGCATGTCGTATAAATGAAATCATCCATTATGTGATCTTTTGAGCCTGGCTTCTTTCACTTAGCATAACGTATTTGAGATTCATCCATTTTGTTGCAAATACTAGTAGTCTGTTCCTTTTTCTGTTGTATGGGTGAACCAGCAGTGTGTAGAGCATTTAAACTGTTTTCAGTTTCGGGCAATTATGAACAAAGCCGTTGAAATCGGTCATCTTCAGGTTTTCATGTGAATGTTATATGTTCATTTTTCTTGGATAAACATACAGAGCATATTGTTGGAACATAAATTGTTGGAGCGGATAGTGTATTTAACTTTTTAAGGAAATGCCAAACTGTCTTCCAAAGGGACGGTCACCGTTTTACATCCCTGCCACAATATAGGATAGTTGTTCTACATCCTCAACAGCACTTGGTATTATCAGTTTTTTCTTTATTATTGTTATTTTCCCAGTTCTGGTAGGCTTATTTCATTGTGGTTTTAATACATATTTTCCTAGTGACAATGTTGAGCATCTTTTCACATGCTTACTTCCATCCGTATAAGTTCCTTGGTGAAATGTCTATTCAAATCTTTTGTTATTTTTAATTGCTTTGCTTGTTTTATGATTGGGCTTCCCTGGTAGCTCAGATGGTTAAAAAAAATATATATATGCCCGTAAGACAGGAGATACAGGTTCGATTCCTGGGTCAGGAAGATCCCCTGGAGAAGCGCATGGCAACCCACTCCAGTATTCTTGCCTGGAGAATCCCATGGACAGAGGAGCCTGGCGGGCTACAGTTCCTGGGGTCGCAAAAGAGTCAGACACAACTCAGCAACTAAACAACAACTATTACAACATATACACCAAAACAACAAAAACCTAGATCAGATAGAATGTTCAGAAGCCATATTAAGGGAGAAGCAAGGAAAAAATTCAGCTGCAAACTTGCAATGAGATGCTTATTTGTTCTCTGAGCTTCCTATATTATCTTCCAGAGCAAAAAAAAAAAAAAATTCTTTTGGTTGTTAATTGGAGGAAAATAATTTTTTTCATGAGAGGAAAACATTTTCCTTCACTAATTCTCAGACAAATTTGTCACATAATTTCTTATATAAAAGATCCATAAGAAATATTGACTAGCATCATGAAAACCAGTTTTGCAAGAGATGCAAAAATTTCTTCGTAGGAAATTGCATCGCATTCCACCTTCCAAATAATCTATCAGAACACAGAGTGTAGGAAAAGTCAATGTATTCATATCCAGTCTCTCAAACATGGTCTCTGGTACATGTGGGTCAAAAACCCCTGGTGTTATTATTTGTGTGTGTGTGTTAGTCACTCAGTTGTATCTGACTCTTTTCCACCCCACAGACTCTAGCCTCCCATGCTCCTCTGACTATAGATTTCTCCAGGCAAGAATACTGGAGTGGGTTGCCATTCCTGTCTCCAGGGGATCTTCCCAACCCAGGGATTGAACCCAGGTCTCCTGCATTGCAGGCAGATTCTTTACCAGCTGAGCCACTGGGGAAGCTGGTGTTAGTTGATACACATACAAATTCCTAAACCCCATCCTGGAAAAACTCATTCAAAATTGGAGTAGACAGCGCCCAGGAACCTGGTACAATGAAGTTTGAAAAACCACCCCGATTAAAAAATATGGCTACTTTTAGGTCCCATAGCATGCAGAAACAGAAATGGAAGGATTTGGGAAAATGAATAATTAAATAACATGCCCTTTAAACCATCTCTCAATATTAATTGCTTCCACTGTGCTTTTGGCAGCCAATTAAGTGCTGAGTTCTTTGGTAAGTGCCTGGGGTGCAAACCTTCAATATTATTGACTGAACCTTGGCAATTTAAATACTTTGAAGTGTGTAAGTCTACCAAAGAAGCCGTACTATAGATCATCTCTTGAAAAAAAAAGTCTCGATAAACACTTGAATTTTTTAAAAAATGAGGTTGATCATATTTTCACTTCTATTTGCCCAAGCTATCAGCTGTAAGCATGTTAGCACACTATATGTTAGTGTCTGCACCACCCATCACAAATGGGACATAAATTTTTTTGTGAAAGTTGCTCAGTCGTGTCCAACTCTCTGCAACCCCATGAACTATACACTCCATGGATTTCTCCAGGCCAGAATATTGGAGTGGGTCGCTGTTCCCTTCTCCAGAGGATCTTCCTAACCCAGGAATTGAACCCAGGTCTCCCCCATTGCAGGCAGATTCTTTACCAGCTGAGCCACCGGGGCTTTTTTATTTTACTTATTTGTTTCTTGCTATTATAGGTCTTCCTTGTTTCTTGGGTTTTTCTCTAGTTGCAGCAAGCGGAGGCTATGCTTCTTTGTGGCAAGCACTGGCTTCACATTGCAGTAGTTTCTCTTGTTGCGGAGCACAGGCTCTAGGGTGCTCCGGCTTCAGTAGTTGTGGCTCCTGGGCTCCAGAGCACAGACTCAATAGGCAAGGTGCATGGGCTTAGGTGCCCCGAGGCAGGCAGGATCTCCCCAGGCCAGGGATTGAACTCGTGTCTCCTGCACTGGCAGGCAGGTTCTTTACCACTAAGCCACCAGGGAAGCCTGCAGATGGACATAAACACAGACCAGGAGACCCTTAACTTGGAAATACCTTGCCTGAAGCTTTAGTTCACGTATGAGCCAGAAAGTCACAAACCACTGTTCTTTAAAACTATTCTCAAGTTTAGATTGTACTCACACACTTTGTTGAGGTTATTGAAGTGTTACAGTCTATGTTTTGTGAATCTCTGCATTCTTACTTCAGCAAACCCCTGGAGGATTTGTCAATTTTCTTGTTAAAAACAGGATAAACAGAAGAGGTGAACCAAGGAGAAATAAGTAGAAATTTCAAGTCTATTGCATTTATTTTATAATCCCATTTATATTTAGATCCAGTGCATGCCCAGAAGACCTTGATATACATTTATTTCCTTTGGAGGAGATGCCAGCCTATATAACAATATCTGCAGTCATTATCTGTGTCTGGTAGCAGATCACATTTGTTAAGCCCTGTGGGCATGTGTGAATGCTGAGTTATAATTCTTCTATAAGTGTTTACATTCTAGGGGTAAAAAAACCCTCCATGTTAATGTTGAACGTTGGAATAACTTGGATTCCTAAAACCCAGTAGAAAATTAGGAAGACGACTCCCACTGAAAAGAACATGCTTTTGAACTTTAAATCCACGCAATTAAACATTCCACTTTTCCTATCAGAATATGCAAAGAAAACGAATAACCACCAGTCATTGTTTGCTTTGGAACGATTGGAAAAACAAAATATGTGAACATTATATTTGACTTACGATTAGATTTAACTTTAAGTGCCATTTAACCCAATCCTTTTTGCCTCATGAGCTGAAAAATTCTGTTTCTCATTCAATACAGACCATCCTTTCTTCTCCCCACCCCCAACTTGAGCTCTCAAGGAATGTATTTCCTAGAGGAATTTTATGGTCTGTGTTCTCATTCCTGCAGTGCATACTGTATCATGCATACACGTAAGCATGTACTCTGTGCTGTTCACCCTTACAGAACTGATGTGGATGGTTACCCTAGCACTTGATTCCTTTTCAATCATGCAGTTGATAATAGCTGGAAGTTCCCTTAGAGTTCCCCAATTTTTAAACATTAAGTCTTTTAGACTCATTCCAGACCATTTCCTTTTCTAGTCTTTGACTCTTTCTTGAAATGACCCCTTTTAGTTCAGCCAAATGTAAACAGAACTGAATTTTAGCCCTGCTCTTACAGGGCTGTGTTTAGATTGTGATTTACTTCAGGCCAATGCTTTCCAAAGGAGGAGATTTTGATCTCTGGGAATCCTTGAAGGTGAATGATGACAAGGATTGGGAAGGCAAAATTAAAATTTTATATATATATATATATATATATATGTTCATCATTCTTATGTTAGAAGTGGAAAAACAAGATTTAGATGCAAGTAAAAAGCATCTAAGCATGAACAGACACTGTCGTAATTAAAAAATACAGAACTATTAACCATTAAAATAACTGTTTACTTATACCTCCATATTATTTCAAAATGAATTTTATTATGGTGCTCAGTCACTCGGTCGTGTCCGACTCTTGTGACCCCATGGTCTGTGGCCCACCAGGCTCCTCTGTTCATGGGATTTCCAGGCAAGAATACTGGAGTAGGTTGCCATGCTCTCCTCCTGGGGATCTTCCCGATCTGGGGATCGAACCAAAGTCTCTTTTGACTCCTCAATTGTAGGTGGATTCTTTACCACGGAGCCACCCAGGAAGCCCTTAATTTTATTATGTGATTCCATTCATATGAAATATCCACCATAAGCATATCTCTAGAGTCAGAAAGGAGACTGGCAGTTGCCTAGGTCTGGAGGGTGGAGATGGGGGGAAATAGGGAGAGGCTGCTCGGGGTGCAAGACTTCTTTTGGAGAAGATGAAAATGTTCTGAAACCAGATAGTGGTGATGGTTGCCCAACTCTGTGCATAGACTGAAAACCACTGTACTGTACACTGTGAAAGGGGGAATGTTATGGCTTTGTGCATCATATCCCAATAAAGCTGTTATTTTTAACATGTACATGGTTCCCATCCAACAGTAAGAGGATAATAAATAACCCAATAGAAAATGAGCAAAGGATATGTATTGGGAACTCTCAGAAGAGGAACCAGAATTAGATGAATAAGTGGTTTCCCCCCACAAAGGACTGGGGTAAATGCAGAGGGCAAACAACAAGGAGATAGGTAAGCCCATTATATTGGCAAAAACGGTAACAATTCCAAATGATATCAGGATGTGAAAGTGAAATTCTCACTTTCCCACACAGCTGGTGGGAATGTAAATTGGTACAAGAGCTTCAGAGGGCGATTTGGCAACATCTCAAAGTTAAAGATAAGAATACCCTCCCACCTGGCACTTCCGTTTCATTTCTCAGCACACTCACACAGCAGCGTGAAGATATATAGACAGGGACATCCATTAGCATCGTTTGTAATAGGGAAAAAAGGAAACAACTGAACGATCTATCAATAATGGGATGGGGAATTAAATTGTAGTACATGTTTACAACAGAATACCGTATAGCACTAAAATAAATTAGATTCACTAGGGAACCTTTAGCAGTCAATGCAAAAAAAGGAAATTTGATCAATCACAGAATCAGACCGTGATGGAAAAACACACAACTCTTCCTGACACTCAGATCCAAGGGAAACTTCCCCCAGGGTTTTCAGAAAGAGACAACAACCATGGAAGGTGAGTAATTAGCATCCTTGGTGTCAATCTTTCATTCATAAGAGACCCTCATTTCCACAAAGACACATCCCCGTGCTTCAGTCTTCAAGAGTCTGGCTTTGTCAGAATATTCATTTTCGAGAGCAGGGGTTAGAAACTGGGTGCTTTGCTTGGCCAGCATGGTGTTTAACATTTTTTGATTTGAATGCCTTCAGATGGGACATACACTCCTTGGAGGAGCCTTGCTAAAAACTCTGCGGTGATGAACATGCTCTGTTACCCGCACTGTGCAGTGTGGAAGCTGACAATCCCATGCAGCAACTTACTAAGTATGTGAAATGTGGCTGGTTTAGTAGAAGAACAGAATTTAAATTTAATTTCATTTTAATATGAATAGTCATGTGTGTCTCGTGGTGACCCTGCTGGGCAGTACAGCTCTAGAAGACCGCAGGTCCCACCATTTTCTACTCTATTAAACCTCCCACCCTCCACATCACACGTTTAGGCTATCTGGCCCCTAGAGGTATTTTTTTTTTTCATTTATTTTTATTAGTTGGAGGCTAATTACTCCACAACAGAGGTATTTTGTGTGTCACTCATGTTGTAAAGCACCACATTTTGAGGAAGGACAGATCGTCATTTTATTGCATATCCGCTTTTGTTCATTTATTCAATACTCTTTCTACATATATCAGGTCCAGGCAACAGATCACTGACCATCCCGGGGGTCAGCACAGACAAATCCATCTATGACAGCCCTGCAAGGATGGGTGATGTGTGTGTTGGGGGAAAAGCAAGGTCCTTGGAGGTCACACAGGATGGAGATGCTCTGTAAGGGAGAACTAGGAATAAGTGTAAATCAGCTGTGGGGAGGAGCAGTTTTCAGAAGAGGAAACAGCATGGCCTCCTCTACAGATTCAAAGAAATTCACTAGAATTTAGAATGTGGAGGTAGAGGATTGTGAAAGATTGTCAAAGGGTGAGATCATGCAGGATGTTTGACCTGACTTTGGACTTTGTCCTGAAGGCAACGGAGAACCACTGAAACATTTTACACAGAGAAGTAGATTCTTATGATATCTACATTCAAAAAACCCACAAGAATTACCATGTGATCCACTAATTCCACTTCTATAGATACCAAAAAAAAAAAAAAGAAGAAAGCACAGTCTTGAATAGGCATTTATATGCCCGTGTTCATAGCACCACTATTCACAATAGCCAAAAGATGGAAACAATCCAAGTGTCCATCAACAGATGAGTGGATAAATAAAACATGGTCTATACATACTGTGGAATATTATTTGGTCTTAAAAAAGAAGGAAATTCTGACACATGCTACTATATGGATGAATCTTAAAGACATCATGCTAAGTGAACAGATTAGAGACAAAAAGAGAGGTAGTATATGATTCCACTTATATGAGGTAACTAGAACAGTCAGATTCATAGAGACAGAGAGGAAAATGGTGGTTACCAGGGACTGGAGAGAGGAGGGAATGGGAAGTTATTGTTTAATGGGTACAGAGTTTCAGTTTGGGAAGATGCAAACTGTTCCAGAGATGGATGGTGGTGATGGTTGCATAACAAATAGGAACATATTTAATGCCAGTGAACTGTATACTTAGAAGTGGTTAAAATGGTAAATTATCTGCTATGCATATTTTATCCTAATAATAAATGAATAAAATTAAATAAACTCTTCATTATTTCTTGCACAAACTATGTAAAACCCTCCTTACTGATCTCCTTGTGACCATTCTTGATCCCTTATACAAAGTTTATTTTCAACTCAATAGAGCAAGTGATGGATGAAACATGAGTCAGGTCACCTCCTTTCTGGCTGAACAGTTTTCAGTGGCTGGACAGCCTCTAGATATCTGGTCCCTTATCACCTCCGTGGCCTCCCTTCCTCTACTTTCCAAAGGCTGACTCCACTCCAACCTCACTAGTCTCTTTGCGCTTATCAAGAAAGCTCTTTTACTTTAGGTCTTTCTCATTCTGGAACATCCTTTCCTCTGATGTTCCCACCTAGTTTGCTTTTTTACTTCATTCTGAAGGTAATATTACCCTTCAAACACCTTCCTTGACCTCCTTACCTAAAAATATGGCTCCCTTGCTTTCCTTTCTAGCACTCAACCCACCCATCATTTTAGTAAATATCCGTTTGTTAATTTCTTGTCTGTCTCTCTTGCAATATTAAGTTCCATGATGACTAGGACTTAGTTTTGGGTGCTACTGAATCCCAGTCATTGAAACAGAGGCAGTCATACAGGAAACATTCAATAAATATCTGGTGAATGAAAGAATGAAGATAGTTCTGTTACAGCACGATTGTGAGGATGGATTGCAGTGGGGACTCGAATGGGAGAAACCGGGTTGGGTGGCTGCTTCTTAATCACACAAGTGTTGAGACAGCCAGGATGGATGATGGTGGGGGTGGTGCACAAGGAGATTTGGGGAGACAGATATTTAGAAGAGTGAATCAAGCGGCGGGACGGAGGGTTCATTCAAAGAAGTAGAAGAGTCAGAAAGAGGGGCAGGTTTGCAGAAGTGAACTCCGTCTTCAACTCAGAGTGGACTTTCTTCATAGAAATATTCAGTGGGCAGTTCAATTTCTTCAACGGAGAAATCTGGGTTAGAAATGCAGATTTGGCAGTTCATAAATATAATCTCAGTGGAAATTTTGATAACTGTTGAGCAGCAGTTAGTTGGAGGTTATACTGTTTGAATAAGTATTTAAATGTACATATTCACTGTTGCCAATTAAACAGACTCATGTGCTCTCACAGTCAGCCAAGCTGGTCATATTTTTTAAACTGTAAGGAATGCAGGAAATGAAACTTTTATTTTAAAAAAATTGGGGTAATGCTACTCTTTTTTTTAATTGTAACTGGGTCAATTTTAATGGATGATATCCAATCCTTAAACCATATATTCTATAATTCACCTAATTAAAAATACAGATTAATGTTTGGCCTTTATGGGAACATTATTATCCTTTATATTTTAAAAATGGCTCCTAATTCAACTCCATCATTTCACTTATGTGGAAATAATATCCTTTGGATGTTAGTGATCCACCCATCTGAAAGTGAAAGTGTTAGTTGCTCAGTCATATCTGACTGTTGGTGACCCCAGAGACTGTAGCCTGCCAGGCTCCTCTGTCCATAGGATTGATTTCCCAGGCAAGAATACTGAAGAGGGTTGCCATTGCCTCCTTCTTTGACCCAGGGATAGAACCAGCATCTCCTGCATTGCAGGCCAATTCTTTGCCACTGAGCCAGCAGGAAAGCCCAACTCACACAGGTGGATGTAACAAAATAGAGCTGGAATCCAGAGCTCGTACTATTTCTCAGTAGCTCATAATTGTGGGCACACTGTTTTGATTTCCGTTTCAGTGTATCTTTGGAGGATTTCTTCAAAACTGCTCATCGCGACCGTATATGGTTTGCCAAGACCAAAGCTACCCAGAGATCCTGCGGTTACCAGCTGTCCCACCCAGGGAAGCATTGTTAGACACCAAGTCTTCACTCTTTATTACTTTTTCTGCAAAGGCGAATATGTACAAGAATTGCTTGAAAATAGAGATATGGCCTCCAAGACATGCTCAGGATTTCACATTACTAAAAAGGGCAAGGCATTTCTGCCTTCTTGATTTAAAGTCTGGACTTTGCAACGACTCCAGGCCTCTTCTCCAATGTGTTTCTTACTTCATGGAAATACATTTTTAGATGATGTCCCTAAGGATCAAAGTTCAGTGCCCACATCTAGCAATGAAACCTTACTTTAGAAGCAGAATAAAGAACCATCTCAATTGTAAGTGTCACTCAATCAGAGCTGGTCATTTTCTGACCATAGTGGAAACTAATTATGGAAGACTCTTTTATCACATGTGTGATTACGAAGGCAATCAACTTTTTTTTTGAACTTTTTGTTTTGTATTGGGGTGTAACTGATTAACAATGTTGTGATAGTTTCAGGTGAAGAGCAAAGAAACTCACCCATGCATGTATATGTATCCATTCTCCCCCAAACTCTCCTCCCATCCAGGCTGTAACTGCCGCAAACTCTTTAAATGGTTACCCCAAGCCTCCCCCACTTCTCAGACCTTCCTACTACAAATTCCTGAAGCTATCTGAAGTGCAGATAGCCAAGGGACCCAATTCAGATCCATGAGACATAAGTAGAGGTCTTCCCAGGCAGATGCTGGTCGTTGGCGTGATCCTGTTCCCATTTCCCTTTTTATGAAGAAAAGGGCCAAGCGAATCACACAATAGGGGCCCTCCCATTGTCTCACTGCTGAACCAAAACCCACCAATGCCAGATCTCTCGAGTGAGAAAAATTATTCTCTTTTTGTTTAAGCCAGTGTAGATGTATTTTCTGTTTCCCACATCTAAATGCAATTATATTAGATTATTCAATCTAATTATGGGGAGGTGGTGAAGTGATAGAAGAAATGAGAGAATTGGATTCTTTTAGTTTAAGTAAGTTTTATTATTTTAATTTTTAAAAATAAATAAATTATAAATAAATAGGATTATACCCAAAACACTAATGAAACAACTCAAGTTGAAAGGGTTGGGGACGGGGGTAGGATCTATCAGAATATTTGTAGTTGGAAGCTAGTGTGTATATGAGTGTACACATTATAAGTCTGTGTGTGTGTGTGTATATGTGTGTGTGTGTATATAGCCGCCAACACCTTCTCTCTCAATTGGGAATTATTAGTGCATAAGATTGTCTTCCAGTTTTATCCTTTTATACCACCATAATCAAGCATCAAAATAAAATTTAAAAATTTTAAAAAATGACCTAGAAAGTCAATATCCGAAGACAGCTTTCATACACAGGGAAACTTTCCTAATTTGTTAAAGACTGAAAATTGCCCCTAAAATTTCAGAAAATATCCTAGGAGCATGAAATTGTACAAACCATTAGAGATCATCTTAGGCCATTTGTGAAGCTCTCTAGGGCTGCACCCCCAGGACCATGTGCTGAAGAGATTAGGGAAAATCTGCTTTGCTCAGCCTGGGACGCGGGCTCCACGCGTGTCCTGACATGACCCTGTGACAGCCCACCCCCTCGTCTGTGCAGTACGCGGGGCCTCCGCTGACTAAGGAACTGCGAGCCCCGGACTCTGTTGCTATCAACACCTTGGCCACATCACTGCCAACCATCTGCTGGCTTTCCCTGCCTCCATCACTCTGCGAAGATCACGGTTCAATCTGTTCTTCCACACCGGGGGCCGAAGCTCCCTGATTGACAATGCTAGTCACCCCAGAAGTCAAGATCTTGCCAACAATGGATTTTTTTCTTAGGTCCTTGGGGGTTTTCCACCCAGTTCTACAAGTAACAAGGGTAGGAGGCCTTTGAAATCCAGAGGCATTTTCTTGGTTCTCTGACTTTGCAGGTAACAGCTGAGCACGTGTCTCAGCATTACGTTGTCATCCTCGATTTGACCACCAGGCTAAGAAACACCGAAATGGGTGAAGTCAGCCCACCCTGGCTCTGTTAGGACACCTGCTGGCACCCTCAGAGCTTCTTCTTCTCCCAGCTGCCACCTGATGACTCTCTGCCCAGCCAGTACCCTTCCCTGGAAACTCTACACACAGGTGTCCCCAGCCAATCACTTGCCACACTGGGGAGAGAGGCCCTTCGTGGGTTGTATGCCATGTGGGCACTGGTTCTTTAACAACCACCCCAAATCCAAAAGCATGAATTGGGTGGTAGTATTTCAGGCACCAGTTGACAGGCTGCTGGGAGACATTCTTCAGCAGCAGCTACCCCAAGCATGTCTAGATCCAGCCTGCCTTCATTAGAAGCCTCTGCATTCTCACTTTTGTCAGACATTTTGATTCCTCTAGCACTGAAAAATAGCAAAATAAAAATAAATACAACCTGCACATGTTTTATGTGTCCTCTTTCTACTATCAACTATTTCTTAAATCAAGTCATCTTTTTCACTAATCATAGGAGTTGTAAAACAGTGTCAGTGTTTGCTGGAAATCCTGGAAGCTCACCAAACTAGCCAACCTCTAGGTACACTACACTGTTGTAACCACACACAGGCAAAACTTGTCCAAGCAAGGCAGAAAAACAGCCCATTGGGTCACTTTCCTTCACATTAGCAGCATTTTCCAGCGACCACTAAGAGTCATCTGGTCGGTCTCTCTAATGAATGTTCCCTATTGTGACGTTGTTGTTGTTCAGTCGCTCAGTTGTGTCTGACTCTTTGCGACCCCATGGACTGCAGCCTGCCAGGCGTCCCTGTCCTTCACTATCTCCCACAGTTTGCTCAAACTCATGTCCATTGAGTCGGTGATGCCATCCAACCATCTCATCCTCTGTGATCCCTTTCTCCTCCTGCCTTCAATTGTTCCCAGCATCAGAGTCTTCTCCAGTGAGTCAGCTCTTCACATCAGGTGGCCAAAGTATTGGACTTTCAGCTTCAGCATCAGTTCTGCTAATGAATATTCAATGTTGAATTCATAGTCTATATTTTTGTTTCATGAATTAATTTCTTTGTTTTTTCTAGTTAATACAAATGAAACATCACCTGATTTTTCTCTCATTCAATGCAGCATCAACTCCCCCACTAGCTCTGCAAATTATTTTTTTCAGTGGTGTGTGAAAGCTGGCAGAATAAGCGACCTGTTATTTGTCTTGCTGCAGTGGCTTATGAAGAAAAAAGCATGACAATTACAAGAGCAATGTTTTCGGTACTTAAGGTTGATGTCGTAACTAATTTCAAAAGTCCTTCTGATCATCATAAGCTTCTCTCCTACCTTCTGCCAGATCATTTAGGTCCTGTTAAAAGAGCCTCTAAAATCATGGGAATTGTGTTCAAAGTAATTTAAGAAAACAAACTTTACACCTTTGCAAAAATAGTCCACTGGGAATTATTGGTGTCAGTTTTCAGCTCCGACAGACTGCGTGGTGTGAATTTCACCTGTCATTTGTTAAGGATCCCAAGGCTTGATTCAGGGCAGCCAGGGGAATCAACAGGAGACTCCTCACAACATAATTAGAAGGGAACCCTTTGTCCCAGGAGTATTTTTCTCTTTTTTTCCTGCCCTCTGCAGTATGGGCTCCAGGTCTAAAAATGCTACTTCTTAGAAGAAGCATAACAAGCAACAGGCAAACGCATTCTCGTCTATGATGGAAAGCAAGCCCAACACTGCTCACTCTCACTGGGATAAAAACAAACCAACACGGAGACAAAATGCATTACGAGGCGTACGAGCCCATGGGTGGAAGATTTCATCTCAGAGGCTGTTTCTGTCGTGATGGGCAGGTGCTCGACGGCACCAGTTCTGTTAACCAACCCCGCTGTGTATGCCCTTCTCTCCCCCTACTTCCCTGGGTGAGACATCACACGAAGCCTCTGCCCTCCCAGGTGTGAAACAAGCACGATGATAACCTCACACACCAGGTACCTCCGTGAGGACTGGGCTCACAGTCACGCCCCCGTCTACATCTGTGTCACTTTCCTCGCCTGTGCCCGCAAAACCCCCATGAAAATCTGCAAGGGGAATCTCTGTTTCTTTCTCTGTCTTTATCACAGCCTCTTTTTCTATTCCCACTGTTGACACAGTCTCTCTAGTTCTACACACTTCCATCTGGCAGCCAATTCATTCCCACAAAGCCAGATGGAATTACAACCCAACACTGCACCGTTCAAATGTGGATTTCCTCCGTGTCCCATACATCTTAGCTGTACTTTGATAAAAGGAGACTCTTTGGACATCATAAAGTGATAATTACTTTGTAGTGTTACATGTTCGAAGGTCCAAAAGAAATACAGGAGGGAGAGTCCTTTCTAGTTTCTTATTTTTTTAATTTTTTCTTTTTGACCACACCGCACAGGATTTTAGTTCCCTGACCAGAAATCAAACCTGTGCTCCTTGCTTTGGAAGCACAAAGTCCTAGCCACTGGACCACCAAGCAAGTCCCCAATTTCCTTTGTAAACTGTATGCTTCCAGTCAATCTGATGGGATTACATAGTGAACTTGTATAAGAAGTAATTTTGCATCTATTGCCTGCTAATCTGCAAAAAAAAATAGGGGGAAGAATAGGACTATTGTGCAATGAATTAGCTCAGTTTTAACAAGTTTTGTTAGGTAAATGATATCCTCAAATGTTTAAGGATTAGAAAATCCCAGCACTGGAGGTACAAAAACACATCTGTCAAACAATGCCAACCCTGTCAGCTGTTTTCCTTACCTTTGCATCTGGAGGGAATGGAATTCAGTATTAATTTCATGACAATTTTTTTCTAAAGCTAGGATCAAATCATGGCTCTTCGAAAAACTTTGAGAAAAATACATTTTTAGAGGCAGGGTTGTGAAAGTCGCAGAGTTATGTCCAACTCTTTGTGACCCCATGGATCGTAGTCTGCCAGGCTCCTCTGTCCATGGAATTCTCCAGGCAAGAGGCAGGGTTACCTGGAAGTACATAGAGGCCAAGAAATGAAGCTTTAGACTAACGTAGATTCACGTTCCGTCTCTTCTACTCATCAGCTACATAACTTGGACAGGTCACAAAGCCTTGGTTTCCTCATCTCAAAAAGAGGAATGAGAGCATTTTTTGTAAGATTTGTGGCATTGTGTATATAAAAGAGGCTGAGCACAAATACTGGAGTTTTCGACTTGGGATTGGATCCTGGCATTGTTATGTGACCTTGACCTTGCTATGTATTCCAGCACCATTATAGCTTAAAGGGAACCATGATACATGTCTTACAAGACTGCTGTAGAATTAAATGAGACTCTACTACAGGGGTCAGTAAACTTTTTGTAACAGGGTAAGATAATAAATATTTTAGACTTTGCAGGCCTTGAGGTCTTTGTCACAACTATTCAGTTCTGTCCTGGTCACAAAAAAGCAGCCAAAGATAATGTTGAAATGAATGGACATGGCTGTGTTCCCATAAAAGTTTACTCATGAAAACAAGTCATGAGCCAGATTTTGTCCACAGGCTATACTTTGCCAATTCCTGCTCCAGAGAATGATTAATAAAAGATAAAAACTGTAGTAAGAAACACAATCTTTTTAATTCACATAATGGATAATACATGAGAGAGAAAGAGAAAGAACTGAAGATTCAGTCTTTCCTTAGACATCCATATGCTTTTACATAATTATTCTATGTTATGGTAGCTCAGCTGGTAAAGAATCCACCTGCAATGCAGAATCTGGATGGATTCCTGCATCAGGAAGATCCCCTGGAGACAGGCTACCCACTCCAGTATTCCTGGGCTTCCCTAGTGGCTTAGACAGAAAAGAATCTGCCTGCAATACAGGAGACCTGGGTTCGATCCCTGAGTTGGGGAGATTCCCTGGAGGAGGGCAAGGCAACCCACCCCAGTATTATTGCCTGGAGAATCCCTATGGACAGAGTGGCCTGGTGGGCTACAGTCCACGGGGTCGCAAAGAGTCAGACACGACTGAGCAAGTAAGCACAGCACAGCATGTATCCATGTGAATTCTATGAACAATAATGGTGCATATGTTGTTGTATAGCAGAAACTAGCACATTATAGACTAATTATAGTCCAACTTAAAAAAACTTTAAAGTAGTGCAATAAACAATAAAAATACATGTACTCCAGTATTCTTAGCAGCACTGTTTATAATAACCAAGACCTGGAAGCAACCTAAATGTCCGTTGACAGATGAATGGATAAAGAAGATGTGAAGATGTGGGGTGTGTGTGTGTGTGTGTGTGTGTGTGTATAAATAAATAAATAAATAAATATAATATATATATATATAATGGACTATTATTCAGCCATAGAAAAGAAAGAAATAATGCTATTTACAGCAACCTGGATGTACCTGCAGATTATCACACTAAGTGAAGTAAGTCAGACAAAGACAAATATCATAGGATATCACTGACATGCAAACTCTAAAAAATGATACAAATGAACTAGATAAGTTTTACAAAACAGATAGTTTTGTAAAACAGAAACAGACTGACAGATATAGAAAACAAGTGTATGGCTATCAAAGAGGAAAAATAGACAGTGATAAGACAGGAGTTTGGGATTAATAGAAACATACCAGTATACAAAACATAAAATAAACAACAAGGTCTCATTGTATATTATGGGGAAGTATATTCAATATCTTATAATAACCTATAATGGAAAAGAATCTGAAAAGAAATTTATGTATATCTGTATATCACTGAATCACTTTGCTGTATATCAGAAACTAACAGAACGTTATAAATAAACTTCAATTTAAAATGATTTTTAAAGTATTTTCATAGTCTGAGTCCAAATAAAGCAAGGTCATGTGGGTTACGATATATATTTTGGACTTCATCCTGAGGGAAATGGAGACCTCCTATGGGGTTTTAAGCAGGACAGTAGCAGAAGTCAGATTTGTGTTTCAGAAGACATGGTGGCTATGTCTAACGGGAGAATGGACCCGTTAGGAATCTATTGCATAGTCTGGGCATGATGTAATGGTAGCCAAGACAGGATCGGTAGAAATGGTAGAGAAGAGTGAATGGACCAGAGAAATATTTAAAAGGTACAATTGACACAATGTTAGATTGGTTTCTGAGAATAAGAAGGCATGGGAAAGACTACAGTGAAAAGAGGATAACAGCCTGGGAGAAGACAAGGAGTGGATAGATGGTCACGTTATCTAGTGAGCTAGGGAAGAAGAACGGGTTGATTTAGGGACAAGATGCTTCCGTTTTGCACATGTGTTTGATGGAACCATGAGATGCCCAGTTGGAGAAAGCTTGTACCTCACCTTCTCGGCTGCCCACCTCCCGCCGTGCACCTCTGACCTGCTTCCTTTCTCCACTTGTTCTCTTTCTCTCCTGAGTTTAAGGCCTCCCAACCTCAGGTCTTTGAATTCCCATCAGAGGAAACAAAAATAAAAACATATTTACAAGAAGGACTCATAATTAATTCTCCCTAGAGAAGACGTGACAATTTCACATCAGAGTCTGAAGTATCTGCGTCCATTGATTGGATGGTATTCACTGGTCTGGAACGTCCCCACAATAATGGTTAGTTATATGGTTCATCTCATATCTGTTGATTAAAAGTGGTCTCCAGTGGGTTCTTTCTCAGAAGACAGCAAGACGATCACTGAAATATGTTTTTTTTTTTTTTTTTGAAATATGAGTTTTAACTTCTTTCCTAGAACCACCTGGGATTTCAACTACCCTGGTAGATATCTCACAACATATTTATATTAGAGCTATGATTTTTACACAATATCTAGTTGTGGAACCCTTTTGTCTAAAGAAAGTTTCCCTAGAATAGAAGTTCCCTAGCATAGAAGCTGAGATGGAGATTCTTGCACAAGTGATTTATGAAGGAAATGCTCTAATAAACTAATAAAAGGAGAGGAGGAATAAGAGAAGGACAGGGCAGGATGAAAAAACTGAACAAGGACAAGGATGCTGTCTCAGTTGGAGCCTAGCTTCAGTTTGATCCCCAGGGAGCCTGGGAGCCTATTTACACCAGAGTCAATTGCGCGTTAGGCAAGGGGTCAGCCTTTTGTATCCCACCAGTTGGTCACTGACTGGGGGTGGCTGAGAGGGGTATAACCTCCAGGCAGCTCCATGCCGAGGGCAATTTTTTGGACCAGGAGGGGCAGCAGTGGGTCATAAACAGTCAACGTTCCCTGCAGTGAGGGGATGGGTGCATCCATCCCCCTAGATTACCTGGGAAAGGTAACCTAGATAGGGAACTCATGGCTTTCTTCAAACAAGATCTTATCAGGAAGCCCAGTGTATGTAAAAGAAAACACATGCTCACATACACTGCTGATGCATGACACCTTCACCGAAAACTTTTTGACTCCTTGTCACCCCCAGAAGGAGAGAAAGCTCACCAGTTTGTATGAGACGCCTACAGGAGTAAATAGTAAATATTGTGTTTAAATACCTAATGTTTAAAAATGTGAGAAAAGTAACCAAATTAGGTAAGATGATCATCATCTCAAGATATAAAGAGCTTAAAGCACATTCTAAAAACCCGATGAATGAAAGAAGAAAGAATAGCAAAAATAAAGATAATTTTACAAGGAGGTGCAAGAAAAGTGTGTGACTAGTTCGATTATTGAACCCAATCCACACTGGGTACTTAATAAAGATGTGCTGAATTGAATGGTTGAATTGAGTATCTCCCCAAAACATCATCCTCTGAATGTTTAATGCTTTGAATTCGTTTGTTGAAGTCTTAACCCCCAGTATCTCAGAATGTGACCTTATCAGGAGACAGGTCTCTACAGAGATAATCAAGTTAAAATGAGAACATTAGGGCGGGCCCTGATCCAGCATTGCTGGTGACCCTATAAAGGGGGAAATGTGGACATAGACACATAGAAGTAAGACAATACGAAGAGAGATTGGGAGAAGACGCATGTCTGCAAGCCAAGGAGGGAAGCCAGGAACCACTCCTTCCCTCACAGCTCTTAGCAGCAACTGAGTCTGCCAACACCATGATCTTGGACTCAGCCCGGAGAACTGTGACTCAACAAAGCTTTGTTGTGTAAACCACCTGGTCTGTGGTACTTTGTTAAGGTAGTCCCAGGAAACCAATACATGTGCCAAGGATCATGTTTGGGGAAAACACTGAGGGAGGGGTTGACAAGGCTTTGCCTGTTTGATTATAGGAAAACTAAGAGTTGTGGGACTTCTCTGGAGGTCTAGTGGTTAAGGCTTCAGCTTCCAATGCAGTGGGGGCAGTTTCGATCCCTGGTCGGGGAGTTAAGAGTCCCACAGACCTCACGGCCAAAAATTTGAAACATAAAACAGAAGCAATAATGCAACAAATTCAACAGACTTTTTAAATGGTCCAAGTCAAAAAAGAAAGGAAACTAAGAGTTGCTATCTCACTGCTGGATTTCAAAGTGAAATAAAGTCATCAAAGAATAATCAAAGTTATAGTAAACAGCGAAAGTCTAAGAATACCAGCAGACCATGCAAGGAAAATATAGACAGAAATAGAATTGTACTTTGAAATGATGGTATTCCACATGACAAATCTGAAGGATCGAGATTGAACAAAGAAAGTGTGGGGTTGATTATTATTATAAATTAGGTATAATTAACAGACATAGAACACAGAAGTTAAACTTTGTTTAAGTACGATGGGTCATCAAAAATATCAATCAAATAAAGCACAAAAAATTTTCTTCACTTGAATAACAACAAAAAAAGAGATTCTACACACCACGTTCCCAAAGTAAAAAATAGTGCAACTTGAAAGAATAAACAATAGTAGAGCTGATTAAAATTTTAAATAATAATCTACATCAGAGAGGAAATCCACTATATAATACAGTATGTTTTAAACAACACATCCATTTGGTCTAACACCCACATGTGTTTGATAAAGCTTATACATGACTGTCACAAAATTTTGCAAATGCAAGTGAATGCATCAAAATAAACATAGTTGTCTTTGGGTTGTCAGACTCAGCCCTGATTTTCCTTATTTAATGAATTTTCTAAATTATCAGTTTAAAAAAAAAAAAAGAAAATCATTAAAAAAACTAGGAAAAGGAGAACTAATAAACTAAGCATAAATAAAGAAGCAAAAGGTATAGAATGAGTAACAGGAGGTTCTTTGACAATTTCTTAAAAAGTGTTAATCAATGAAATAAAAAGAAAACCCGGATTAATAATATTCAGTCCAAAAAAAAAATAGCTATCACAATTCAAACCAAAATTTTTTTATTTCAGTAAACTGGAGGACTATTATTTTCAACTGTATGTTAAAATACTTGATAACCAAAACAAAATGGATGAGTTTTCAAAAATATAAAAGCTAACAGAACTTACAGAAATAAAAGGTCTCATTTTGATTACTGTAGTGTCCTAAAGAATATCTCACGAGGTTTTCTGAGAATGTCTTTAAAAATTAATCTCCAAGCACCAAATACCTTTGTTATTCCAACTTAGAGTGAAAAATTAACAACAGGAACCAAAATTTTTTTATTTCAGTAAACTGGAGGACTATTATTTTCAACTGTATGTTAAAATACTTGATAACCAAAACAAAATGGATGAGTTTTCAAAAATATAAAAGCTAACAGAACTTACAGAAATAAAAGGTCTCATTTTGATTACTGTAGTGTCCTAAAGAATATCTCACGAGGTTTTCTGAGAATGTCTTTAAAAATTAATCTCCAAGCACCAAATACCTTTGTTATTCCAACTTAGAGTGAAAAATTAACAACAGGAGATGATTTATTATAACACTTACTATATTGGGTTGGCCAAAAATTACATTCAACTTTTCTGTGAGATGTTACAGAAAAACCAAGGCAAACTTTTTGGCCAAACCAATAGCAGAGAAAAAAACGCCCCAACAGAATTAAATAGAAGGGGGATAAAAAGGAAAAGCTTTTACAATGAAAAAAAAAAAAAGGAGAAAAGGCAACTGACCCTGCTAAATTTGCGGATCTTTCCAATAATAAATAATTCTGTCACATGTTGTTTCAAAAATGGAAAAAAACAATACGTTTCTGACCTGACTTTATAAGTTAAACGTGGATTTATGGCCCAAACCTAGGGCCGGTAACAAAGAAAACTATAATTATCAGCATATATGCAAAGGAAGAAAGGGCAAAAGGGAGGAAGGGGAAAAGGTGAGGGAGGAAGTGAGGTAGCAGGAAGGAGGAGAATGAGATTGTTCCAAACATCTAAACACAAATAATCACTGATGACTGAGTTAGGTTTATTTCAGGAATGCAAGGTTAATATAACATAAAACATGATCAAGACCATCATTATATTAACAGGAAAGAGTAAAGATCATATAATTATATGAATGGGTACAAAGGAAGTATTTCATTAAATACAAAATATTTTCTTGATTAAAACTCTAGGAATTTTTCTTTCTTAATCTGATAAAGAGAACATACTTAAAACCAATAGTAACTATCACACATAGCATAGAACTTAGCATTAGAAATGTTCAGCTTCAAAATAGGAAGATGACAAATTTCCCTTTGTCATTAATCCTACTTAATATTGTACTAGAAAAATTGTCCATTGTTATTCTAAATAAAAGAGATGCAAATACAGACAAAGGAAAAGATAATCTATGACTTTTTACAAAATGTTATATATGAGTTGCATGAAGAAGCAGGTTATAAGGAAGATCCATGCATCTTAATTGGATTGTCATAAATTAGTGACATGCCTTAAAAAAACAACCAATGAAATGGTACTAGATGTTTGTTCTAGAAACCAGGAAACAATGATTAACCAAAAAGAATACAAATCAGGAAGAGTCACTTGTTAATGAGTATTATTGGGATAACTAGCTATCCATATCAAAAATTATGTGGATTATTACATTATGTCATACAATGAAATAAAGCCTATTTTAAAAACTAGAAGCTATAAGAGTATTACAGCTATGGATGGCTGGTCATCACTGTTGTCAAAGATAAGATTTCAAAAGAGATGAACGGGTAGGATGAGAAAATACAACAAGACAACGCATACAAAATTCACAGGCTTACCATTCATTATGAAAATCAAAATTGAATAACTCTAGGATCCACCTTTTAAATCAGCTAAAATTTATTTATATAGCAAAAATCCAATACACTGGGATTGCATGCAGAAGGGCATACTAACAGCTACCTAGAAGCATGTCTCTCCAGGAAGCACTCTGACAATATTTAAAAACATCATCAAACTCTTCTGCACGTTGACAAATCTATTCTCATTCTCCTCCAAACTCCAAATTTTAGGAATAATAGTTTACATAAGAATGTTCAGGGCAGTGGTTTAATAGCAAGCTATCATAAACAGCTTAAATGCCCAACCAGGAGTAGATGCTTAAGCAGATGAAGGCAAGTGCTGCGTGAAGTGCTTGCTTTTCCCCTTCACCCCCTCTCTCAGTGAATGACAGCGCCTCCCACACAGGAACCCAACAGAGAAACCTAAGACTTCTCTCTTTACCATATCCCAGCCCTCCCCCCATCTGTTAGCTTCCTGACTGGTCTGGGCCTCCAAACTCAGACTCCTCCAGGTCATTTTCCGCAACAGTGCCAGAGTGCTAATTCTGAAACTTGAGTCTACTTGAAAGAACTATAGCGCCCATCCCCCTCTCCCCAATCGCCCATAAAATTAAAATCCAAACAGCATGGCATCCAAAGTTCTCCCAGACCTGACCCTACCTAGCCGGTTTATTTCTTCACACTGCTCCCCATCCCCCGCTCCCTACACACACACACACATACAACCCTGTTCTCTAACCATCTGGACCATTTTCAGTTCAGCAAGTTCATCACGCTGTTGACAATTTACAATGCTGTTTCCTTTGCCCGGAATGCTCTCCCCTCCCTTCTTGTCCTCCTGACAAACACGCCTCACCTTTTAACCTTCACTCAAGCTTTACTTCCTTATAAGTCCTCCGTCACATAGCAGGGGTAAAATGTATGCACTTTTGTCTCAGATAGGCAAAAATGCATTCCTCCATTGATTTCCCCTCTGTTGTATTACTCCTGCTAGGGATAGGGGCAGTACCAAAATGTATTGATAATTCTGGCTCTTGGGGTTTAAAACTGTTAACTTTCAGGAAGATTGGGGAGGTTCCAACATCTCAGGAGTCAAAATTCTTCTTTTTCAAAGAAACTTATGCACCCCCACCACCCCACCCAACACTGCCTGCAGGGACATCCCATATCTTCACCACGATGTGTCTGAAGATAGGAGTCTGCAGACACCAGTCTCCTTCCTGGCTTTGCTGAGATGGCACCTGCCTTGTGGGTTCTCTGAACACAACGAACTAGTAGCTGCTGAATATGGTGTCGACCTTGTCTGAGGACATTGTAATAAGAAATCCATGACCTTTGGCATCATGCCTATATTCTAAAGCCTCCTCAGTCTGAGCCCAGGAGTCTTTCCAGTCTCCTGGCTGAACAGTCCTGCTCCGACGTGTATGTGGAGCTTCTGGAAACCTCATGCCATATGCAGGCTTCCGGCACCTGGTACTCTGCAATCAGGCTCATCCATGGTCCACCCTCTGCCAATGCCATCCTATTGTTCTTGAGAGATACAGGGTGCGTTGATGTGATGAACTGCCCCCAAATAATACCCAAAGAAACAAGGGATCTGCCCCAATATAATACCAGACTGTTTCTACATCTTTTCCCAACCCTGAAGATGAAGTTCAACAGTTATAACTCAACTCTTGCCCTTCACCTCCTCTCTCCTGAGTGCCTTCTCTTAGTGCTGGAATGGGTTTCTGATGTCCCTTCCCAACTTAATAGGAATTACTTACATCAGTGCTTCTCAAACGTTGATGTGAATATAAATCCCCTGGGAATGCTATTAAAATGCAGATTTCTAAGTCGATAGTTCTAGAGTGGGACCTGAGGGTCTGCATTTCTTACGAGTTACCAGGTGACACCAAGCAGGCTCGTCAACCACCACTTTTTCAGGAACCAGGCTGATCCATCCTCGTTCACTGGATTGTATTTGTTTCCCCCCACTCCACTTCCCTGGGAATAGCAGAGATGGCTCAGAGAAAGAAAAAAGGCACTCAACGGGAAAATGTCTTAGAGGGTGTTCCGCCAATATTATCTCAGTCCACCACCTTTTCCTCTCCCACTGGAATCCTCCTGCTTCTTATCTGCTGTACAAATTTCAGCCACTGCTCCTGTATCTGATTCTCTGCATTTCTCTAAGTATAAGTTTCTTGAAAGTACAGAACAGAATTCCCAAACTGGTGGCAAAGGCCTGCATATGGTCCCACAGATGTTTTGTTTTACCATCACAGTGGTTTTAAAATATACGAACGGGTTGCCAAAGGTAAAGCACTGATTCTCACCCCCAAATGCACATTAAAATCACCCAGAAAACTTTCAAAACATGTCAGTGTCTGAGCCCTACCCTCTGAGCAATTCCACCTTAATTTAGTGCAAACACATCAGTGCTTGTTTTTAATAAACTTTTTTTTTTTCTTACCATGCCACGCAGCATGCAAGATCTTAGTTTCCTGACCAAGGATCAAAACCCTTGTTCCCTGCATTGGGAATGGGGCATCTTAACCAGTGGACCACCAGGTAAGTCCCTTTAATAAACTGTTTATTCTAGAACAATGTGAGATGTAGAGAATTATTGCAAATGTGGTGGCGGTTTAGTCGCTAAGTCATGTCCGACTCTTGTGACCCCATGGACTATAGCCCGTCAGGCTTTTCCATCCATAGCATTTTCTATAACAACAGACAATAATTTTTATTCTAGTTACAACTACATTTCCTAGACTCCTACACAGCAACTCTGGGAAGGGTGGTCCTGACAAACTTACTTTACCCATCTTGGAAGGAGGCATGAAGCCACATGAGGAGAAAGCTGGGCATAGGGAGAGCGGTTTTTCTGGCCAGTACAGTAATGGAGAAACATTTGGTTATTCAGAGACCGGCGGACCTGATTGGGGCCTGGAAGCAGCAGCCAACGGAGCCGGCCAGTCCTCAGTGTGCTTCTGGGAGCTGTTCCCCTAAACACAGCCTCCTCGATCTATTCTTGCATCTTCCCAACAATTTCTCCCTAAATTTATAGCCTGGATTCTGTCATCTTCATTTATTCCTCTTGAGTGATAGAATAATTGGTCTGAAACTGCAAATTGCCTACCCCGTATCTATTCTCTTCTTCACTAACTTCTATATTTGGGAGGTGTAAATATGTCCTGCTTTGAAAACATATGCTCCATCTCCATATCCCTTCACAGAATGAATGGCCAAGGAGATGAAATGGAAGAGTTTGGACAGCACTTTTGGGAAAGATCTAGAGGCAAGACCTCAGAGATACTGCAGGGTCGGTTCCAGACCACTGTAAGCAAGTGTATAGTACAATAAAGCCAGTCACACCAATTCTGGGGTTTCCCAGTGCATCTAAAATTATGTTTACACTATACTGTAGTCTCTTAAGTGTAGTCTATTAAGCGTGCAGTCTGTTAAGTCTATACTGTAGTCTGCTAAGTAGCACTATGTCTTAAAAAATATACAGACCTTAATTTTAAAATACTTTATTGCTTAAAAACATGAGTTAACCATCATCAGCTCATCTTACTGAGCCTTAAGCAAGTCATAATCTTTTTATAATAGTCATATCAGAGATTGCTGATCACAAATCACCATCACCCATATAATCATCATGGACAAGCTTGAAATCCTGCTCAGAGGTAAGAAGTGAGCAAATGCTGTTGGGAAAATGGCACCAATAGACTTGCCACAAACCTGCAATTTGTTTAAAAAGAAAAAAAAAGAGTTCAGTATCTGTGAAGGACAATGAAAAGAATCTCCATAAAACGAAGTGTGCCTGTACTTGCTGGCAAGCATTCATTTGTCCACAGACCATCCTCCAACTTGGACGAGATGTTTTTAACACCAGCTCTTGTGAAGATGGAAGCCATGTGCTAAGGATGGCAGAGAAGAAAGCCAGGAGGAGGAGGCTGGATACTGATGCCACAACGGTGCTATCACACCAGCCCTCGACTGCCTGCCTCCAGCCTTCTTGTTATGTGAGCAACAAACGGATCTTGTTAAAGCTACTATTATGAGGGCAGGGTGGGGAGGGGGGTTTCTCCTTTCCTAGGCATTTAAAGCAGTTCCTTCATAATATAAACATAATGCAATAAAATATCCAGCTGGAAATGAAACTTTTTGAGTGATTTTTGCTCTAGAGAAAAGTGGAACTAGAAAGTCAGCTTGGCCTTTTCACCTGCCCAGGCTAATCTCCTTCCAGCAGTCAAGAGGGTCTCCCTCCATCTTCAGAGCCAGTTTAAGGTCTGGATGTTCACCCAGGTGGTCAAGGTTGAGACGATGAAAGACTGCCCTATTATCTGGCAAGGGAATTCTTTCTTTTTAAAAATAAAAATTATTTATTTTTTTGTGTGGAGTTTTTTTTTCCTTTAAACTTTTTCTAGTATATTGGAGTATAGCCGATTAGCAGGGTTGTGAGAGTTCCGGGTGGACAGCCAAGGGACTCAGCCGTACATATACCTGTATCCTTTTTCCGTCAAACTCCCCTCCCATCCAGGCTGCCACATAACCCTGAGCAGAGTTCCCTGTGTTGTACAGGTCCTTGTTGGTTACCCATTTTAAATAGAGCAGTGTGTACCTGTCCATCCCAAACTCCCAGACTATCCCTTCCCTCCATCCTTCCTGCAAGGGGACTCCCTGTCATCAGCCCTTTATCCAGACTAAGCCCTGTGGAGAGCCTGACTTTGGATTCATTTGTTTATTCAGGGCTTCCTAACTCCTCCTTGTGTGTCCCACACAAACACTGTGTGTGCCAGACACGGTCTGGGCAGTAAGTGTCAACAAGGAATGAAAGATCAGGGTCTACCCTCAGGGAGCGGGCACTCTGGTGGGGACGCTGCTGGGAAGCCGAGCTGAGTTACAGAATCAGCCAAGAGGAGGTGACTGCGTGGGTGAAAATGGAGAAGAAATCTCTGCCCATGATGGCTCTGCAGCCTGGGACAGAGCCCCCTTGCCCTTTAAGGGAGGGTTTCTCTCTCAGGCCAGCTGTCGCTGTCTAATCTGCCCTCCCCACCGTGATCCCAGCTGGACCCACGGCTCACTAGCTTCCCTGTTCCTTTGTAAATTATGGATAGGAACTCTAGCCCTCATGTTCTAGGAATAGGAGAGGAAGCTGGGGTACAGTGAGCTTAGAGAAGGAGGGGCAGAGGTCTGGTTAGGTAGTTATTAAATCTTGGTTTTTAAAGACAGGTTTCTAATACAATATACACACTGATTATAACCATTTATTTTATAATGAACACAGACCATGGCCTGCCATGTCCAAGGCACTTGATCTTACTCAGTCGTCACAGAAACCCAGAGAGTGATACACTATTATCTTCATTTTACAAATGAGATCAGCGCTCAGAGAAGTTCATTATCTTGATTGGGTGCAGTAAGAAATCAAAATTGATCCATCAGGCTCTAAGGTCACTTCACCGTTCTGCCTCCTTCATGCCAGCCTGCAATTCAAGACCTTGGATCCTGGACAATACAGCCCGTTTAAGTTTTGCCAAGGAAATCATACAAATTGAAAACACAGCCACAGCAATCACCCCACAAGAACTGATGCTGAAGCTGCAAGTGGGCTGCCCAGCTTGGAGGAGAGCACTGGAACCATATGAATCCAAGAATTCAGTGTTTTTCAATAATTATCCCTCTCAAGAGTATATCCAGCCATAAGAAATATTTGACAGAACAATAAATTGCTGCCTTTTCTTTTTTTTTTTTTCGGTAATTTACATGACCTATTCTTTCTGGATGAGGGCTTAAGGCCAGTTACTGCTGCCCATAAGACAGAAAAATATTTTTTTTCTCACCATTTCACCTGCTCAGTCTTTGATTAACGCTGTTGGGTCTTCAGAAATACCCACCGGTTAATGAAAATGCACAGACGAGGGGAAATTGGAGAAGAAAAGGAGTTACCAGAAACTTTTTTTCCAGACCACTGGCTCCTCCTAGAACTAATTAGCTCGAGGCATGGAGGAAGAGAGATTATATGTCTCGTGGTCAGTAGGAGTGTAGGTTAGTCACCAACTGTTACCCTCTCCAGGCTGAGGAAACTTACTCCTCCAGACAGAGTCAGTGGCTCTGCTCCCATCACAGGGGAAGGTATCTCTAAATTTGTACTTAGCACACACCTGCCTCCTCAGTATCAGGAATGGCGTCATTTATGTCTCTGTGTCAAAACTCTTGAGTTGTTGGTGGCAAAAGACAAAAAGTTAATTCAAACTGGCATAAGCTAAGAGGAAGTGTGGTTTGTTTTTTTTTTAAAGGAAATCTATTGGCTCATGAAACTGAAAAGTTCAAGGTTAGTACCAGATTGATAAAGCCTGGACCCAGAGGCTCAAATAGTTATCTTCAGAATTCCATTTTTCTCCATCTCAGCTCTGCTTCCCATGGTGGGGGTTAAACGCTATGAGCTGACTGCTGGCAAGGTCAGGTTCACTTCATTCTTACTATTATCAACCCGAGAAGATATTAATGTAGTGCTAGTGCTTCCCTCCTAAGTTCTGGGTTCAATCTGATTGGGGAAACCTGAGCGGCTCAGCCATTTCTGAACCAATCACTAGCCAGGAGAATTCAGTGCTGCTATTGGTCAGTTTTGAGGTTCATGCTTCATCTCTGAAGTGAGGGATGGAGACTCTAAACCGTTGGGACTGAGCAAGGTTGGATGGGAGTAGTTCCCTAAAAGAAACCCGTGGAGCTGTTACTGGAAGAAAAGGTGGAAGGGATAGTAAGTGATCAAAATGTTACTCTTTGTGACCCCATGGACTGTAGCCCACCACGTTCCTCTGTCCATGAAATTTTCCAGGCAAGAATACTGGAGTGGGTTGCCATTTCCTTCTCCACTGATCGAACCTGGGTCTCCTGTATTGGCAGGTGAATTCTTTACCATTGCTCCACCTGGGAAACCCCAAAAACCCCCACATATTCCTGCAATAGTCCCACTGCCTAACACAGTGTTTGGCACATAGTAGGAGCTCATAAGTCTTTATTCAGTTTATTATTGCAGTGAGAGGTCTTCCTGGTGCAGATCTGTGCTTGGAGGAGTGCCTTGACTCTAGCACCCAGTGGTGTTGGTAAGAGATGCCCCTCTTGGCTTTCTTTACTCTCAGCCCCTATCCTCTGAGTTCTGACTTGATTCTCACTTGATCCTGCATAATCTGCTCTGCTTCACAGCATACCTTCCATTTCCTAGTCGTAACCAGTCAACCCTCTTTCCCCTGAGGTCCAGCTCTTTAGAAGGCAAAGTCCAAGTTGCCTCCCTCCCTGGTCTTCAGAACTCAGCTGGCCTGAGCTGTTCTGGGTGGTGAGACACAAATTGGGATGAGTGCATTGCTACACCGGGATGAAGGACAGGGAGTAAAAAGATGCCAGAACGGGGGTTCTGTTCTCTAGCTCCTTCATTGCATCCTTTTTCTGAGCCACCCAGGGCCTCCTTTCCACAGTTTATCTGGTTTGTATCCTGAGAATAAGTCCGGTGATCTTCCAAGATGGCAGCAGTTAGTGTCTAAGAAGTATAACTACACTGGTAAATTTCCACCTCAGAGTGTTTTACTCACTGGCCAGGAAATATTGTACCCTTGAAATAGTCAAAAGCTAAACCCTGTCTAGCATCTGTAAGAAGACACACTCATTTCCTGACTGTTGTCATTTTAGAGGTGATCCCCAAAGAACTTAAAGTTGACTGAATCGTCCTGAATTATAACTCTCACACACTAAGTTAGCCTAACAGGATGTTAGTAATATTCTTTTTCTTCCCACAATAATTAATTTTTTTTCCTCTAGATGTCTTCCTAATTGATCAGTTCAGTTCAGTCACTCAGTCGTGTCCAACTCTTTGTGATCCCATGGACTGTAGCACACCAGGCTTCCCTGTCCATCATCATCACCCGGAGCTTACTCAAACTCACATCCGTCGAGTCGGTGATGCCAAATTGATGCACTCATTTAAAAAATTTACATTGTATAGAACAGCTATTGACCTTTATCATGAAAATTGTGTTCCAGAAGGTAAAATATCCAATTCCCTTATTTTTACCACCCATATTATTTTTAAATAGGCCTGACATTTAAGACATTAATTATAGAAATGCATTCTAGTTCAGGCATGGTAGAAGAACCTGGAGGAACAAATAAACTTTTCATTTCTTATGCATTCCAAATAAGAACTTGAAAAGGAGAATGGGGAAGCAGTTACCCAGAACAGTGGATTTTAATGGGTGCTTGAGGATTTGTCTTCAAGTATTACTTTACAGTTAGAGGAAACCGAAAGTGAAATATAGCGTAGCTTATGATAAGAGACATAGTCTATGTCTGTACCATGCATTTCCTCACAGAATGTTGTAATCCTTATCTCAGTCATCTTTATAACCACAAGGGGAGTTGAGTAGGCGGTCAATGATTCCATTCTACAGATAAAGAAATTGAGGTACAGAATAATTGAGTTTCCCAAAGTCACATACATTAGAGATAACGCTGGGAATAAAATCCACTCTTAATTATCAGCCAGTCTAGAAACAACTCATATTTTTCAAAGCAAAAACCCACCCAGCTTGGTTATGAACCTTTATTCTGCACACTGCCGTTCTTTCTGTCTCCCTTGATTTTCTTCTCAGGTATCAATTCTCTTCCTGACACCAGAATCTTTTTTGTCCCCTAATCCTTGGTTGTCTCTGAGTATGAATTGATTTCCTGTTTGTGTTCCTAAAGCTCACGAGTGCATTTATTTTTACCAGCTAAAAGACATGAACCAAAATCCTTGTGACATACATTGAAATGCAGCTGAGTTGTTAAGTGGAGCACAAAATGTTGTACAATCAAAATACAATGGTTTGTGGGTGCAGAGAGTACAGGCCTTATGCTATTCAGCCTTCATTTCCAGGAGGCATGTGTCTGCCCTTCGCTGATGGAGGGCTAAATTTGACAAATTGATTTTTTTCCAACCAGGGTTAAATAACAATTAATTTCCCAGGGGGTATAACTTTCCTTAGGGGTTGTAGTCAAATGTCCTTGTCATTTCCATGGTTAGGTGACAGAAAAGTTGAATCTTTGGTTTTTAAATAGGCATTTGACAGCAAACGTTCAGAAAGTGTCCAAGGGCTTACGCTAAACACCAAACTCTTCCTGGATCACATCACTTATTCTTAAACATATTGCAGATTCCAGGAGGGGAAGCTTTTATTTAGCATGAATCGCCTTCTAGGTGTCAGGGTCTTCTAGACACTGTTTCCCTAATCGAAAATGTATCAGTGAAAATGAAGTAGAGAGAATAAAGAATCAATATTTGAGTAGGCTTTTAATAGGAGGATAGAGTGTGTTGATTAACAGCAATGGGCTGCAGAGAGCTGTGGACTCAGAGCTTAGCTCTCTGCTGCCTTGGGATAGATAGTTGATTTCCTGTGCCTGTCTCCTCACTTTTAAACGATGTTGATGGTACCCAGTTCCTAGCATCCAAACCGAGCCGAAGTGAGCATGTAAAGCATCCTTGTAATACTCAGTGGATAGCAACTGTTTGAGAGTATGCTTAAACATTTTAAGAGGCTGTTAATTGCACTAGTGTGTATGAGAATATTCAAGGCGGTTTGTCCCTGATGATTGGTGCTAACCTGAACTTTGCATCCTTTTCTGTTCATCTTGTATACAGTTGTATGTCTCAGACACAAGGTAGCAAAGTCACTGTGTGTCCATTTATAATTTGAATGAGTGCAGATGGTCCAGTTGTCTCACAGGCAAGTGGTAGAGCTTTCAGTTTCTGTAAGAAATAAGAGCATTGATTTCCAATCTTTTCTAAGAGGAGGGAGACAGAGTTCCTTCCACTTCCCTAGGGTCACAGAAAGGTAGTGGTGTATCCTTAAAGATTAGAAAACCCAGCTGGTTACCCTTTTGCAAGTAGAAAATCTTTGTAGATGTGATGGAATTGAATTTTATTTTTGCAGATGATCTAATTTGAAGCTCTGAGGTTAAGAGGGAAAAATCTCTTATTTACTAAGAACTGAATTAGAATTGGAGCTTATGATGTGTCCTTTGACACCCCCGTGGCCGTAAGGCAGCTGAGCCATGAGGACCTGGATGTAACCCAAACTCAATTTCTCTTCCATCTCTTGCTCTGCCGGATGTATTCTGCAAATGCTTAGGAGAATGCTTTGGCCCCCCTGCACCTTTTTACAACCAACGCGGCATCTGGAATTACCAGCAGCTGCCACTAGCAGAACTTTATGCAGGGGTTTCTAGGTCATTGCTTTCGGTTCACTCTGATACAGGTGTATAAAGCCCGGCAGAATCCCTGCTGATCAGATCACTGGTCATGGCATGCACGGAGCTCATTAGCACTTTTCCTGTGAAATGTGTTGGGACCACTGCCTTGGTGTTCGATTGGTGGGAGTTAGTTAGCCACAGTCAGACCAATTACCACCTATAAAGTCACTGTCTCTCTCTCTCTCACACACACACGCACACACACACACTCACACCCACCACCAGCTGCCCGACCTGTGGATAAACAGCCTCATCACATCCCCATCACAAGGTCAACGCCACTACTAACTAGGAAGAAAGACCAAGGACTCCTTCGTTTTGGGGAAAGTGGACAGTCCTACCCGAGGACGATCCTCATACCATCATTACTGGGAACAGCAATGCAAAGTGTATTGTAGGAACAAGGTAGGAAGAGTAAGGATTGGAATGATTCAGGAAGCAGGAATCAGAGATAAGCATGAGGTCATATTGGTTAGCTATTATTATGGCACTTAAAAAAAAACAAAACCACAGAATGTACTTGGGTGTACATGAGGGCCCCAAAAAAGTCAACTAGTATCCATTAAGCAACAACGTTGATCACAATATTGAGTTGGATGTGGTTGGAAGCACATTAGAAGTATCTGAATTCCACCCACCTTTTAAGGCCTAACTTAAGTACCACAGCTTCTAAAAAACCTACCAAGAAGAATCCTCTGAACTTCTATTTCTTGTCTGCCAGAAGTTTTCAAACTTTATTTTTACCTTGTTTTTTTTTCCCCTGTGCTATACAGTGGGTTCTCATTAAGTATCTATTTTATACACAGTATTTGTGTGTGTGTGTGTGTATATATATATATATATATATACACATACATACATACATATATATATATATATATATATATATATATATATATCCTAATCTCCCAATTTATCCCCCACCCTTGCTTTCCACCCTTGGTGTCCATACATTTATTCTCTATGTCTGAGTCTCTATTTCTGCTTTCAAAATAGGCTCATCTGTACTAATTTTTTTCTAGATTCTACATATATGCGTTAATATACAATATTTGTTTTTCTGACTTCACTCTGTATGATACTCTCTAGGTTTATCCATGTTTCTATAAATGGCACATGTTCATTCATTTTTATAGTTGAGTAATATTCCATTCCAGCACTTCATGGCAAATAGATGGGGAAAAAGTGGAAACAGTGGCATATTTTATTTTCTTGGGCTGCAAAATCACTGTGAATGGTGACTACAGCCATGAAATTAAAAGATACTTGCTCCTTGGAAGAAAAGCTATGACAAACCTAGAGAGTGTATTAAAAAGCAGAGACCTCACTTTGTTGACAAAGGTCCATCTAGTCAAAGCTATTGTTTTTCCAGTAGTCATGTATGGATATGAGAGTTGGACCATAAAGAAGGCTGAGCACCAAAGAATTTATGCTTTTGAATTGTGGTGCTGGAGAAGACTCTTGGGAGCTCCTTGGATAGCAAGGAGATCAAACCAGTCAATCCTAAAGGAAATCAATCCTGAATATTCATTGGAAGGACTGATGCTGAAGCTCCAATACCATGGCCACTTGATGCAAAGAGCTGACTTATTGGAAAAGATCTGATGCTGGGAAAGATTGAGGGCAGGAGGAGAAGGGGATGACAGAAGATGAGATGGTTGGATGGCATCGCCAACTCAATGGACATGAGTTTGAGTAAACTCCGGGAGTTGGTGATGGATGGGGAGGCCTGGCGTGCTGCAGTGCATGGGGTTGCAAAGAGTCAGACACGACTGAGCGACTGAACTGAACTGATCATTTACTTGGCAGTTAATTGGCATACACTGTCTTATGCTTCCCCCTGATTCTTGTAGGTTTGCCAACTTGATTACAAGTTTCTAAAGGGCAAAGATTCAAATGACAAGAGCAGAAATAGCAAGGGCTAGGAGCCAGAAGATGGAAGTTCTGGGCCTGACACTGCCAGGCATCAGGCCTTGCATATGCGTCCACTCAGTGTGCTGGGCCTTCGAAGACCAAACTGGATAGCACATAAGACATGTGACCCTAATTCCCAGTATCCCATGATAGTCTTGGTTTCCGTGTGCTGTAGATCAACGACTTAATTATTTTTAGGGCTCCTTTCTGGGAGTGAAAGGAGCCCTAAAAATATCCTATGGGCAGAGGAGACTTGCAGGCTACATTCCATAGGGTCGCAAAGAGTTGGACACAACTGAAGTGACTTAGCACTCACTCTCAGAAGTCTCCCGGTTTGGGATGATAGTCATATGACTTCTCTCTTTAAGGCTTCTTTTTAATTTTTTTTAAAAATATTTATTTATGTATTTTAATTTTTTGGGCTGTGCCAGGTCTTACTGTGGCATGCAGTATCTTTAGTTGTGGTATGTGACCCCTTACTTAGTTGCAGCATGTGGGATCCAGTTCCTTTGGCCAGGGATGACACCCAGGACCCCTGCCTTGGGAGCGTGTATCACCAGGCAAGTCCCATGGCCTCTATTTGATTCATGATGCTGTGCTGGTCCTACAGTCTTCCCTGATGGCTCAGATGGTAAAGAATCTGTTGGCAAGGTCGGAGACCCAGGTTCAATCCCTGGGTCGGGAAGATCCTCTGAAGAAGAGAATGGCAATCCACTCTAGTGTTCTTGCCTGGAGAATTCCATGGACAGAAGAGCCTGGCAGGCTAAAGTCCATGGGGTGGCAAAGAGTCAGACACAGCTGAGCAACTAACAGTTGCATGCTGGTGCCTCATCTACACATTCACACACCCTAACACGTAGACACACACACCCTAGGATCCAGCACTGGGCTTAGGACATAATAAGGACTCAATGTATATTAAATTAATTCATGGTAAGACATAATTATTAACCTAAAGGGACTCAAAACCTAGCTGAGGAGATGACTTACATGTATGAAGCCTCTGGAAATCAGTACAAACCAGTGTCCAGGGAGGGCTGGTAAATTGCAAGACACACGAGAAGGCCTGCAGGCAGATCCCACGTGCTCAGGACCACAGGTGGTCCTTCCCATCACAGCAAGTGAGATTCTGAACATCAGAGCCAGTGAGAGAAGCCAGCTGAGCAATGGCCAGGACCCAGACACGGCAGACCACCAAGTAGGAACCGTGACTGGGGCCACAGGGATTTCAAGGTAGTGAGTATCAGGGAGGCACAGTGTGGGCCTGGTTAGCTGGCTGGCTGGCTGGTAGCACTCACAGAGTGAGACAATTGACAGCAATCCAGGCAGGCAGCGGTGTCAGTCAGGACCTTGTGTGAATAGGCCAACAGCAGTGGGGTTAACGCGGTAAGGGCAAGCCAGGCCTTGGGTCCAGGCAACCCCATGCAGCTGCCAAACCCTGGAAAAGAACAAGGCATGTTGGGGGAAAGTGGATGCTCTAATTTGGGCTGATTTGGCCAAGGGACGTGCTTGGATCTCAATGGTGGCTGAGAACTGAAAGAATGAGCTGAAAGTTGGCAGAGACCAAGAAGTGGGATTAATGTGGTTTTAGGCATGGCCCCAGGGAGAGAAGCCGGATGTCCAAACCACAAACTAGGGTCTGACGTGGGTTAGCACCAGTGTTCAAATCTGGCAGCAGAAGCCCAGTCTCTGCCTCCTGTTAGACAGAACCAGGCAAAACCACTGGGGCTAATCCCACCAGATATAATGGCACCCTGGGCATAGCACGATTTCCCCAGGGTAAGCATTGCAGTGGGTGAGGCTGAAGGGAGAGACTTTTTTAATATAAATTTTAATATTTACACTGGATGTATTTTAAAACTGACTTTGTATTTGACTTCATTGAGCTTCCCTGGTGGCTCAGCAGTAAAGAATCTGCCTGCAATGAAGGAGCTGCAGGAAGCATGGGTTTGATCCCTGGGTCAGGAAGATCCCCTGGAGGAGGAAGTGGCAACCCACTCCAGTATTCTTGCTTGGAGAATCCCATGGACAGAGCCTGGTGGGCTACAGTCCATAGGGTCACAAAGAGTTGGACACGACTGACATGACTTAGTATAGTATAGTATATACAAAAAAAAAAATATTTCACAGGAATTAGATATAATAAAATATTAGGTGGCCAGTAGAAATGTGCTCCTAGACTCTAATAATCCTATAAAGAAGTATTTTCACTCTTATGCACCTACAATTCAATCTCTGTGGCATGAATAGCTTCTTAAGACAAATGAATGAATAATATCTGTTGACATAATCTCTTCAGCTCTATTGTTACTAGGAAAGACTAACAGCACTCTTAGTAAAGACAAATCTTTATAATGTTCACAGCAGCACTGCTTACAACAGCCAAGATATGAAAACGACCTAAGTGTCCATCAACAGATGAAAGGCTAGAGAAAATGTGGTATATACACATAGGATGGAATACTACCCAGTCATTACAAAGAATGAAAATGTTTCCATTTGAGACAACATGGATGGACCTGGAGGGTATTACGCTAAGTGAAATAAGTCAGACAAAGAAAGCAAATACTGTATATGATATCACTTGCTTGTGGAATCTAAACAATAAAACAAATGAACATAATGAAACAGAAATAGATTCACAGGTATAGAGATCAAACTAGTAGCTACCAGTGGGGAAAGGGAAGGAGGGAGGGATACAATAGGAGTAGCAAGTTAAGAGGTGCAGACTACTATCTATACAATAAATAAGCTGCAAGAATATTATTGTATAGCACAGGGAACAGAGCCAATATTTTATAATAACTAATGGAGTATAATCTGTAAAATTTTTGAATCATTATGTTGTACACCTGCAACTAATATAATACTGTCTATTAACTGTACCTCAATAAAAAAGTAAAAAGTAATAAATTTCAACAAAAAATCTTAGATGGCAAATCTAAAACTAGGTCATACTCAGTCAATGAAAAGCCATGAACTCCTTGTTTACTACCAATATAACCCTCCCAACTTCCTCTTCTGCTCCATAAAAGCGTCCTCTCTCTCTTGCTGTAGGGAGACTTAACATGGCTCACCATGGTTGCAAACCCCAGATTGCAATTCTCTGCTGATTCCCAATAAATTCATTCTGCTGGGAAAAACAAATAAAACTAGGTCATATAGCAAGGGTTTGATTGAGAAAAGTTTTTGAGTTAAAGAGCCCACTGGGAGATCAGGAAACTAGGGGAAAGGGGTGAGGAGAGCAAGGCACCCAGGACAGCTTCTGGGGCAATTTCATGACAAAATCTGAGCCCCTAGAGTGGTCTTTATATGTAGCGGTCCCAAGAGGGAATGACATAGATGCGCTTGAGCCCCTGAGAGAGGAGCCAACAGCACATGGCAACAAGCACCTGCAGATAAAGGTCAGGCAAGCAGTCAAGCAGGAGGGGGGCTCCTGGTTCAATGAGAGCCTGATCAGCTGAGCACAAGGTCGCACCAGGCAGCTGAGGGAACAGGTGCAAAAGAGGAGGGTAGGGAAGGAACGAGGCAGGATGCGAGGGCTTCAGCAAAGCAGACCGGGAGTCAGGCTGGAGCTTCGGGCTAGGAGGAAACGTCAGAATCGAGGACAGAAGCACAGGCACACGGACGAGGCACAAGGCAGTGAGGAGAGATGTGAAGCCAGAGCATGTTGCACCCGCCCAGGTCCACAGATCCTGGCCGTGGGCAGCAGGACTGCAGGGGGGTGGAAGCTGGCGTCCGCTCTGGACTCAGACTAATTGGGGTTTTTGCCCTGATTCTACCGTGAGCTGGCTGTGAGTCTGTCGACGGGTTAATTAACATCTCTGAGTTGCGGTTGTCTCATCCTGAAGATGAGGATAACAACATGGACTTGGCACACGGTGGCTGTGAAGATTATGTGACGGGATGTGTGTGAAGCCCTAAGCCTGGTGCCTGGCGCCATGCTAGATACTCTGTAAACAGAGCTATTACTATCATTAAGACTAAATCCAAACCACACCTACAGGGAGGAAGGCGGATGGAGCCTTTCATACGCTGCCAGGTTGGTCCAGATCAACAAAGGAAATGGATGATGCCTAGCCTGGAGGCTGGATGGTGCTGAGACAGAGGGACCAGGAGTGGGCTTGGTCCTCTGGAGAAAGCAAGGGCTGTGTTTCTTAAAATAGGAGTTCAGGTTCAGAGAAGAACCAGTCATGGGGTGCTGACTCACTGGCCTGTTTCCAGCTCAAGGAGCTCCGAGCCTATAAGCAAGGTCCAGACAACCCTTGCAGAAACAGGGAAGGGATGTGGGATTCAGCAAATAAACAGCTCATCACCTTGAGAGCCAGTGGACCCTGCCATCCAAAAAATACCCCCTCACCTTAATTCAGGACCATTGGTACCTAAAATTCCATCATTACATGTTCATTTCTTTGAGTTAGATGTTCTCCCTGGGCGTAATTGTTTAAAACATAGGCCTTGGAAGATGTGGAACACACTGAGGCACTCATAATTTGTGTAACCAGACCTCAATCTGCTGAGATACCTGCAACCCTCCCAGAGGATTCACGTGGGCACTGACCTTCCCCAGACCTGGAGCAGCCAGCACCAGAGGAGATGAGGAAGCATCTTTAGGAAGACTTGGGAAGAAAGTGAGAAAAGACGGAAGTTCACACAGCATTTGTTCTCTTCTTCCTCCTCACCTCGGGGTTTCATGGGGTCTATTTTCTAGATTCAGTTCTCAACGTAAGGACTACAAGCATCTGGTCATAGGGAAAATGGCCTGGAAAGGTAAGTAGAGGAACATTGTCTCTACCACTTCTTTTTTTTGTTGTCTAAACCCTGATGAGACTTTCCTTCATTCTCCAGACTTCCCCTGACGAAGCTAATACTTGGACACAATCTGGCTGAGGCAGCTTTGAATTTAGGCCCCAAAGCTACATGAGAAATGTATGTGTGGTTGGCTTGCAAAGGTAAGTTTCTGACCTGTAGCCTGTGTGGCTCCTGAGCCCTCGAAATGTGGCTGGTTCAAACCGAGATGTGTTATAAATGTGAGTTACATACCAGATTTCAAAGACTTATTACCAAAAGAATGTAAAATGCCTCTTTAATAATTTTATACATTGATTACATGTGGAAATAATAAGATTTGGAATATGCTGGATTAAATAAAATATATTATTGGAATTTAATTCCACTTTTCTTAGGTTTTTTTAATGTGACTACTAAATTTTTTTAATTTCACATGTGGCTTGCATTATGTTCCTATTGGACAGTACTGTTTCAGATAAATTGATAACTTAGTTTTGTCCAAAGAACCCCAGCCCCCAAAGGTCTGGCCACCCCCACGGTGACTGGTCAGTCAGGTGGGTACCTGACCTCTGGCCAATCACAGAGGGGCAGCTCCTCTGGTGAGAGGGAGGCAGTGACTCCAGGTAGGCAAAGATAACTGAACATTCCCTACAACAAGGGAAGCTGTCAACAAAATGAAAAGACAACCTGGGTGGGAGAAAATATTTGTAAATGATATAACTAATAAGGAGTTAATATCCAAAATATATAAACAGCTCATACAACTCAGTATCAAAAGAACTGACCCATTAAAAAATGAGAAGACTGGAATAGACTATCACCTTACACTTATTCAGTTCAGTTCAGTCACTCAGTCGTGTCTGACTCTCTGCGACCCCGTGAATCGCAGCACGCCAGGCCTCCCTGTCCATCACCAACTCCCAGAGTTTATCCAAACCCATGTCCATTGAGTCAGTGATGTCATCCAGCCATCTCATCCTCTGTCATCCCCTTTGCCTCCTGCCCCCAATCCCTCCCAGTATCAGGGTCTTTTCCAATGAGTCAACTCTTCGCATGAGGTGGCCAAAGTATTGGACATCAGTATTGGACATTCAACATCAGTCCTTCCAATGAACACCCAGGGCTGATCTCCTTTAGGATGGACTGGTTGGATCCCCTTGCAGTCCAAGGGACTCTCAAGAGTCTTCTCCAACACCACAGTTCAAAAGCATCAATTCTTCAGTGCTCAGCTTTCTTCACCGTCCAACTCTCACATCCATACATGACCACTGGAAAAACCGTAGCCTTGACTAGATGGACCCTTGTTGGTAAAGTAATGTCTCTGCTTTTAAATATGCTATCCAGGTTGGTCATAACTTTCCTTCCAAGGAGCAAGAGTCTTTTAATTTCATGGCTGCTATCACTATCTGCAGTGATTTTGGAGCCCCCCAAAATAAAGTCTGACACTGTTTCCACTGTTTCCCCATCTATTTCCCATGAAGTGATGGGACCAGATGCCATGATCTTAGTTTTCTGAATGTTGAGCTTTAAGCCAACTTTTTCACTCTCCTCTTTCACTTTCATCAAGAGGCTTTTTAGTTCCTCTTCACTTTCTGCCATAAGGGTGGTGTTCTGAGGTTATTGATATTTCTCCTGGCAATCTTGATTCCAGCTTTCTTCTTCCAGCCCAGCGTTTCTCATGATGTACTCTGCATATAAGTTAAATAAGCAGGGTGACAATATACAGCCTTGATGTACTCCTTTTCCTATTTGGAACCAGTCTGTTGTTCCATGTCCAGTTCTAACTGTTGCTTCCTGATCTGCTGTTAGAAGGGTTTAATCAAAAAGAAATAAGTGTTGGTACGAATGTGGAGAAAAGGGAAACTTTGTGCACTGTTGGTGGAAGTTAAATTTATACAGCAACCATGAAAAGCAGCATGGAGTTTTCTAACAAAATTAAAAATTGAACTACCATGTGACCCAGTAATTCCACTTCTGGGTATATATTTGAAGAAAATGAAAACATTAATTTGAAAAGATAGATGCCCTTCAATGTTCATAGCAGCATTATTTACAATAGCAAAGATATGGAAGCAAACTAAATGTCCATCAACAGATGAATGGGGAATTCCCTGACTTAGGGGCTTAGGAGTCTGCACTTTCATTGCAGAGGGCCAGGGTTCAATCCCTGGTCAAGGAACTAAGATTCCACAAGCTGCATGGCACAGCCAAAAACAAACAAAAAACCCCAAAAAACAGGTGAATGGATTCAGAAGATGAGAGTGTGTGTGTGTGTATACACACACACAATATATATATATATATATATATATATATATATATATATATATATATACACACATAATAGAATACTACTCAGTCATGAAAAAGAATGAAATCTTACCATTTGTAACAACATGGATGGACCTAGGGGGTATTATGCTAAAAGTGAAATAAATCAGACAGAGAAAGGTGAACTCCATCTGAGCTCACTTATATGTGGAATGTAAAAAACAAAAACAAATAGACTCACAAATACAGAGAACAAACAAGCAGGGAAAAAAAAGGTGGAAGGAGCAACATGGTGTAGGGGATTAAGCATGGAAACTACTATGTATAAAATATGTCTAAATAAGCTACAAGGATATAGTGTAAAAAAAAAAAAAGGATATAGTGTAAGCACAGGAAATGTAGTCAATATTTTATAATAACCACTAATGGAGTATAACCTTTAAAAATTATGAGTCAGTATGTTGACACTATGTTGAACACACATATATATAAGCTTATAGAAACTCATATAATATTATAAATCAACCAAACCTAAAAAAAATAGACTTTAAAAAATAACTGACTTTCCTTTTATCCCTGCTGTTGGGATCTGTTGAGGAAGTGCCATCTTGCTTCTTGTCAGACACACAGGACACTCAGGCAGCAGGAGAACCACTCCTACCCTTTCCCCACCATCAGCCTCTTATCGTTCCTGCCTGTGTGTGTAGAAATAGAAATTCTTAACTCTCTATTTCACCAGCTGGTACCTTGGAGGACACAACCTCCATTAAAATATCTTGCCAGAGCTCTTGACTCTGCTAGCACCCTCTCACCTAGATCCCAAAACCTGTTCTAGCTACACCTCTGAAACTAGAAGAATTAGTCCTTGATTAGATTACTAAGGACACAGACCTTACCTCATTTCTTTATTCATTCAACAAATATTTCTGCAATGTCTATTCTATGCCCAGCATTGAATAGGAGAGCTATCAGAACAGGCATCTGGCTCTACCAGCAGAATTTGATGAGTCCACCTTGAAATTTCCTTCCTGAAAAACTTGCTCCTTGTCGCCCCTAGACATCCCTTTTTCTTAGTTATTCCTACTTAACTGTCCAGTCCTCCATCTCTGAACTAGTTCCTAACTGCCCCAATCTTTTAATCCTGGAGCTCCCTCAGTCTTCATACCTCATTATTTACCGTCACAAACTCCCCAAGTTATAACTATCTTCCAATGCCTGCAAATTCAATCTATGCTGCAGCAACATCTCATCTCCATGACCAAACACCTGGTCCCACCTCCCCCTTGGACCCAGACTCATATATCCAGCTTTGTTTTCAACATTTCCACTTGGATGTGCAGTAACCATCTCAAATGGAACACATCTAAAGTGAACTTCTGCTTTCTCCTCTAAAATCTACTCCAACTTGATATATTGAAAACCCATTCTTCCAGCTGTTTAGGTCTGAAAACAACTCTGCTCAATGTTTTGTGGCAGCCTGCGTGGGAGGGGAGTTTGGGGGAGAATGAATAGATATATGTGTATGGCTGAGTCCCTTCGTTCTGCATCTGAAACTATCACAACATTGTTAATTAGCCATACTCAAATATGAAATAAAAAATTTAAAAAGACATGGAGCAGTCCTCCTGCCTAGAATGAAAAATTAAATAAAAAAATAAATAAAATAAAATAGGAAAAAAAAAAATCTTGGCATTGTCCTGACTCCTCCTTCTCTCACATCCCATTTCTAATCTGTCAGCAAATCCTACCAGCTCTATTTCAAAATATATTCATTTTCTGATCATTCTCTCCATGGTGACCTCTACTCCCTTGGGTCAAGCCACAGTCATCTCCTATGGGGGAATAGGGAGGAATATTACAGTTGTTTCCTAATCAGTCTTCCTACTAGTATCCTTGCCTTCCTATATGGTCTATTATTAAGTCAAAGGGCCAGAGCAAGCCTTAAAAAAATGTAAGCTATAGCATTATCATTCTCAGAACACTCCAGCCTTCCTCTCTCTAAGTGAAATCCAGTGTTTACTGTATCGACCAGGCCTACCATAGTCCCCCTGTTCTCTCCAATCCAGCCACCCTGGTCCCTGGTATCTTTGCTTTCTTCAGACATACCCGCCAAGATGCTCACACTTCAGAGGCTTTCAATTTGCTATTGCCTCTCCCTAGAAAACTCTTCTCCTAGACATTTTCATGGCTTGCTTCCTTACTTCCTTCAAGTCTCTACTCAGACGACTTTCTCCAAGAGGCCTTCCCAAACCACCTCTTATAAAGTAGCACTCTATTCCTTGCTATCCCCTTCTTCTGTTTGATTTTTTTTCCCTGATGCTCATCAGTACCTGTTGTATATTCACTTCCATGTTTTTTTGTGTTTTGTGTTTTGGCTACACCATGCAGCATGTTGGATCTTAGTCCCCTGACCAGGGATCAACCCACACCCCTTGCATTGGAAGAGCAGAGTCTTAACCACTGGACCACCAGGGAAATCCCTCACTTTTGTGTTTATCACCTGCCTCCTATTAGGATGTGAATTCTCTGACAATAGGGAGTGTATCTTTTTGTTCACTACTGTCTCCCAGTATCAGGTATAGCACCTGAAAGTGAAAGTGAAGTCACTCAGTCGTGTCCGATTCTTTGTGACCCCATGGACTGTAGCCTACCAGGCTTCTCCATCCATGGGATTTTCTAGGCAAGTGTACCAGAGTGGGTTGCCTTTTCCTTCTCCAGGAGATCTTCCCAACCCAGGGATCGAACCCAGGTCTCCCTCATTGCAGGCAGATGCTTTACCCTTTGAGCCAACAGGGAAGCCTGGTGAAGCATTGTTGTAAATGCTTGTTCAATATTTGTTGAATCCACAGAGGCAAAGAAATGGTTTCCTTCATGAAGATAATCATTGTAAGGGGCAGACAATAAACAAGAAAAGAATAAACACATATAATTACAAGTTAAGATGAGTGCTGTGAGGAAGCTAACAGGTACAGTGATGGAGAAACCACTTTAAATAGGATGGTCAAAAGGGATCTTGGGAAAGAAATGATGTTTAGGATTAGAAGAATGAGATAGGGCCAGCCCTGCAAAGTAGGGGGGAAGACCATTCTGGAAGGAAAAAAAATAATAACACATTCAAAGACCTTGAAGTGGAAATGAGTTTGACATCTTCAAAGTATTGAAAGGGTACCCAGAGTAAAGGAAAAAAATGACAAGAGATGATGTTGAAGAGGACCTGATAGACTATAGTAAAGTTTAGATTCTATTCACCATTCTAAGGCAAGATTTGTTAGCAGCAAGTTGAAAGGAATATCAGAGATGGTGTCCAGAGATGGAGCATGGATTTCTGGCCTATTTCCTTAAGTTTCTTAGTTAGGAATGAGGTGGTCTTCACAAGGAGAGTGCAGACTGGTCCTCCTACAACAGAACTGCCAAGATGCCATTTTCCATGCAGGCAGAAATGGCATCCTCTCTCTATGGGAACCAGTCCCCAGCTGCGGTCCCTCTATATTTATGTAGCCAGTTTCTTCTCCCACCACAACAATATATCACATGACATCTTCAGTCCAGTTGGTCTGGTCCCTATTATCTTGTTTACATCCTCTTGGCTGCCTCCCTAGGCCATTGCTTATGCTGTTTCCCTGCAAAGAAATACCCTGGCCTCACCCACATCTCCAAAACCCAACTCTAATCCTGAGACAACCAGAATATCTGACTTATAGGCCTGGCTCATGATTTTACATTTACTAGCACAGAAGCCTGAATAAATGTCCCCTCCTACTGCTGTCTCCCCAGATACCTAATCTCTCTTCAGAGGTTAGATATCCTAATCTCTGGAGCCTGTCAATGTTATTTCCCGTGGCTAAAACAGGACTTTGCACATGGGTCTAAATGAAAGATCTTGGCATGGGGAGAGTATAGTCCACTGTCTGGGCCCATCCTAAATGCCATCACAGGGATTTTTATTAAAGAACAGTAGAGGGGAAAAAAAACACAGACCAAAAGGGGAAAGGCAGTGTAATCATAGAAACAAAGATGGAAATGATGCAGCCACAAGCCCAGGGATGCCAGCAGCCACCTGAAACTGGAAGCGGCAAGAAATGTATCCTGTATCCTCCCCTAGAACCTCTGGAGAGGGTGGCCATATGACACGTGGTTTCAGCCAAGTGATTTTGACTTCAGTTATCTGAGCCTCCAGAACTGTGAGAGAATTAAGTTCTGTTGTTCGAAGTCACCAAGTTTATGGTAATTTGTCACAATAGCCATGAGAAATGAGCACAATTACACTGCTCTTTCACTTAGCGTCTTGTCCCTTTGGGAGGTCACAGCACCTTGCTGCTGGCTTTCCTGGTGAATTGCTAGATAATTCCTATTCTTAGGCTTCTTGATGTGATGCCCACTCATGTTTGTTGCATCCTAATTTCACAGTTTTCTGCATGGATGTTCTCCCTCTTGCAATCTTCATCTGAAATCCCCATGTCCTAGCTAGTCAGACTCCAGGCAAATCATTATCTTTATGATGCGGGTGGCAGAATCCAGGATAGAGTGTACTCAGCAGGTCTAGAGGCTAGTTCAGTCATCCATGGGGTGTGGACTAGTAGGTGGTTTGAGCTAGTTGGGTTTTCTTTTTTTTTTTTTATTTTGATAATACTGGGCGCCTAGAATTGTGATGACTAGAGGCAGATAACAAAGGCTGCAGGCTTTATTGTACCCAGGGACTTGATGACCTGAAAGGAAAGGGAAGAACTAGCAAAACATAATAGCTGAATGGCTCCAGGGGGTAAATAAAATAGAAACACAAGGTTTTAAACCTGAATCACTGGGAAGATAAATAGTAGTACTATTTACAGAAAGGGAAATATCAGGATGCAATGAGAGCTGGGGAGAGAAAATTATAAATTTTTTATTTGAAATGTTGAGTCTTAGGTAAATGGAAATGGCCACTTGAAAGGTCATCCCCTATGAGAGGGTTCCTCCTCACCTTTGGTGCTTTCAGAATCCTCTGGTTATGCGTTAATTGTAGCCCTGATGACCCTAAAGCATGATTACTGGCTTTTCTGTCTCCATAATGGGCTTCCCAGGTGGCTCAGTGGTAAAGAATCCACCAGTCAATGCAGGAGACATAAGTTTGATCCCTGGGTCAGGAAGATCCTCTGGAGAAGGAAATGGCAACCCACTCCAGTATTCTTGCCTGGGAAATCCCATGAACAAAGGAGCCTGGTGGAGGCTACAGTCTGTGGGGTCACAAAAGAGTTGGACACAACTTAGCAACTCAGCAACAATTGTCTCCCTAACCGCCTGTGAATTCCTTAGGGGAAAAATGGTGTCTTCTTATATTTCCAGCACCAAATACACTATCCAGCACCTAATAAAATCTCAATAAATAAATTTTCAATGAATTAACGAATGAGATGACCCTCAGACAAGATGTTCAGGCTTCAGCCAAAGTCTTGGAGTTAATAGCCCACTTTCATCGGTAAGCAGTGAAGCCATGAAAAATAGCACAGTTGAAACAGATGACAGCTTGTCATCAGTCGGGTTCTATAACAACAGGAGGTAGTTCTAGGTAAGTAGATTTGTAAACTTTGACCCAATATTCAGGTGTCAGGGATCACAATAATCAAATAAAAGGAAGAAGACAGGAGTCTGAGACATTATCATCCATCCAGAGCTTTCACGAAACTAAAAGTAATTTTTCACTAGCCAGGCAGGTCAAGGTTCACTCACCCTTATCCCTGTTGTCATGCAATCTTATAATAAGCTGCTGTCAGAGGCATAAAGATATTCTTTATGTGATGTGCCTGACTTCTGGGGACTCGTAATTATATTTTATGCCATATCAAAGATCTAGTCAGAGCAGGAAGCTCTACAAGCAGTATACTTTCTTTGTTGGATAGTTCTGCTCCTAAAAAGCTGCCAAAGGTATGGAGTATTCTCTAAAATGCATTTCAGGCACTACTGGAAAATGCTCTTTCTTAAATTCCCAGCCAGATCCTTTTTGTACCTCCTATAGATATCCGGATATGGGGGTCAACTTCCTCTGAATGCCAAAAGATTCAGATAATAATCCTGGCTGTTTCAGATACTGCTTTTACCTTCATAGCCTGGATCTATCATTAGATTTCCTTGGGCATTTTATGATATATTGATTGAACCTAATTAAGTCAAGAACTTGCTTACTATTATCTGCCTTCACAGCCTCTGCACAGAGCTATTCAATTCAAACAACATTTACTAAGCTACTAATAAGTACAAAGCTCTGGGCTGGACACAAAATAAATAAGACACAGTCCCTATTGTCTGGCAGACCATGGTCTCAGAACAATTAGGGTTTGTATGCATATACTCTAACCCAGGAAAACTAAGGTAAAGTACTGCAAAAGCAGTGTAGAGGGATCAACCTTTTTCACAAAGTTACTGGGTTGAAATGGTAAAGATCTGAATTACTTGTTGGAAATAGTAATGACCCTGCCCACAGATTTGTATGCACTTGTTCCTGAAACAGAGGATAAGGAATACTGACTCATGTGGTATTATGTACCTCAATCACTTTCTTCACGATTAACCCAGACACATTCTTCTGGTAACCACCTCCGTTGCTGCTCTGATTCCGGAGCCCGTGTTTAGACAGACACAAAAAGGTGTGGGATTATGTCCTAGGAAAATGCAGGAACATTTTTAGGATGACCTTGGAGGGCTTTGTTTCTTTATTTTTTTAAATAATTTTATTTATTTGTTTTTCTCTGGCTGTGTTGGCAAGATGGATGTTTGAGGAGGCCTTACAAATAACTGAGAAAAGAAGAGAAGCTAAAGGCAAACAAGAAAAGGAAAGCTATACCCACCTGAATGGAGAGTCCAAAGAATAGCAAGGAGTTAACAAAACCTTTCTCAGTGATAAATGCATAGAAATAGAGGAAGACAATACAATGGGAAAGTCTAGAGATCTCTTCAAGAAAATTAGAGATACCAAGGGAACATTTCATGCAAAGATGGGCACAATATAGGACAGTAATGGTATGGACCTAACAGAAGCAGAAGATATTAAGAAGAGGTGGCAAGAATACATGGAAGAACTATACAAAAAAGGTCTTCATGACCCAGATAACCACGATGATGTGGTCATTCACCTAGAGCCAGACATCCTGGAATGCAAGGTCAAGTGGGCCTTAGGAAGCATCACTATGAACAAAGCTAGTAGAGGTGATGGAATTCCAGTTGAGTTATTTCAAATCCTAAACGATGATGCTGTGAAAGTGCTGCACTCAGTATGCCAGCAAATTTGGAAAACTCAGCAGTGGCCACAAGACTGGAAAAGTTCAGTTTACATTCCAATCCCAAAGAAAGGAAATGCCAAAGAATGTTTAAACTATCGCACAATTGCACTCATCTCACATGCTAGCAAAGTAATGCTCAAAATTCTCCAAGCAAGGCTTCAACCGTATGTGAACTGAGAACTTCCAGATGTTCAACCTGGATTTAGAAAAGGCAGAGGAACCAGAGATCAAATCACCAATGTTCATTGGATCAAAACAGCAAGAGACTTCCAGAAAAACATCTACTTCTGCTTTATTGAGTATGCCAAAACCTTTAACCATGTAGATCACAACAAACTGTTGAAAATTCTGAAAGAGATGGGAATAACAGACCACCTTACTTGCCTCCTGAGAAATCTGTATGCAGGTCAAGAAGCAACAGTCAGAACCAAACATGGAACAATGGACTGGTTCCAAATTGGGAAAGGAGTATGTCAATGCTGTATATTGTCACCCCACTTTTTAAACTTATATGTAGAGTACATCATGCGAAATGCTGTGTGGATGAAGCACAAGCTGGAATCAAGATTGTCAGGAGAAATATCAATAACCTCAGATATGCAGATGATACCACCCTTCTGACAGAAAGAGAAGAGGAACTGAAGAGCCTCTTTATGAAAGTGAAAGAGAAGTGAAAAGGCTAAGATTATGGCACCCAGTCCCATCACTTCATGGCAAATAGATGGGGAAACAATGGAAACAGTGACAGACTTTATTTTGGGGGGGCTCCAAAATCACTGTGGACAGTGATTGCAGCCATGAAATTAAAAGATGCTTGCTCCTTGGAAGAAAAGCTATGACCAATCTAGACAGCATATTAAAAAACAGAGACATTACTTTGCTGACAAAGGTCTGTCTAGTCAAAGCTATGGTTTTTCCAGTAGTCATGTATGGATGTGAGAGATGGACCATAAAGAAAGCTGAGTGCCAAAGAATTGATGCTTTTGAACTGTGGTGTTGGAAAAGACTCTTGAGAGTCCCTTGGACTGCAAAGAGATCCAAACAGTCCATCCTAAAGGAAATCAGTCCTGAATATTCACTGAAAGGACTGATGCTGAAGCTGAAGTTCCAATTTCTTTGGCCACCTGATGTGAAGGACTGACTCATTTGAAAAGACCCTGATGCTGGGAAAGATTGAGGGCAGGAGGAGAAGGGGATGACAGAGGACGAGATGGTTGGATGGCATCACCGACTCAATGGACATGAGTTTGAGTAAACTCCGGGAGTTGGTGATGGACAGGGAGGCCTGGCGTGCTGTGGTCCATGGGGTTGCAAAGAGTCAGACACGACTGAGCGACTGAACTGACTGACTGTGCTGGATCTTCGTTGCTGTGCAGGCGTTTCTTTAGTTGCAGTGAGTGGGAACTGCTCTAGAGTTAGCATGTTTGGGTTTCTCATCGTGGTGGCTTCTCTTGTTGCAAAGCATGGGCTCTAGGCTCACAGGCTTCAGGAGTTGTGGATCCTGGGCTCTAGAGCACAGGCTAAATAGTTGTGGCATCAGGCTTAGTTGCTCTGCAGCATGTGGGATCTTCCCAGATTAGGGATCAAACCCGCGTCCCCTGCATTGGCAGGCAGATTCTTTACCACTAAGCCACTGAGGAAGCCCTGTTTCTTTATTTTTCTTTATTTCTTTTTTTTGCAAATTATCATACACCCATGAAATCAATTTTAAATTTCTGAGGGGAAATGGTTATTTTTTATTTTGCTCTTGACATCTTAAAACCATTCCTAGCTTTTTAAAGTTATTACTTATCTTTTTATTTTTTTCAAATTGGAGTATCATGCTGCGTTAGTTTCTGCTGTGCAACAACATGAATCAGCTACATGTATACATATATCCCCTCCCTCCTGAGCCTCCTTCTACTCCCCAGCTTTCTTTCTTTAGCTGCACAGTCCTTTTATCACATTCTCATTACTTGATTTCCAGTTCTGGTGGCTCAACACCATGTTACCTGGAAACATTTGAGAGCTAAGTTTCAACAGTTGTGTGTGGACTCTCCTCTCTGTGGGACTCTCCCTGGTATCTTAGCAAAGACTATTGATGCTGAGTTAACATCCTTCACAATTCCTTCTCACTCCTTCTTTCTGGGAGTGGCTAACATTCTGACATATCTCCACCACTGCCAACACTCCAAGACAGGCACTCAAGAAGTGGATGAATCCAAATCTTCAAGCAGGCAATTCTGTACCCTAAATTTTGATAGAAAATTATGTTTGTGGAAACTCATAGCTATTTCTCTAGAATATTATTTTACATTAAACTTCAAGGTAAGTGGTGCTTGCTTATGTGTGTGTGTTCATATAGATAGATAGATAATCTATGTGCAAACTTGTAACTTTGAACTTCATGGTTACTTTCAAAAACGATAGCTGTAATTAGAGCAGCCTATGACTGGGCATTAAGTGCATTGATTGCATCTCACAGACTTCCAGACTGCAAATGTATGGGTGGTTAATTTAGAAAGAAATTACCATGCTTTTCCTATACATAGTAGCTTGAACAAGTCACTTAACCTAAAACTTAGCCACCTTTTTATAAAATGAAAATGATGATATCTGCCCTTTTGAACTTTAAAGTGATTATGAGGAACAAATAGAACCATATTGGTAAGACCACCTTATATGAAACAAAGGGATTGTGATGATAATGATTCAAAAGTGTTTTCTAGACCTTTGGGTTCTTTGCTCTCTGTAGACCACTTGGCAACCTAGCTATTGGCATTAAAGGTGGACTTCTTTGTGTCTTTCCATTAAAATTACTTATAATCTTGAACCCCAAACATCTAAGACTAGAAGGTATTCAACTCAGAAAATTCAGAAACTTGTGTGCTGTGCTTAGCTGCTCAGTCATGTCTGATTCTTTGTGACCCCATGGACTATAGCCCGCCAGGCTCCTCTGTCCATGGGGATTCTCTAGGCAAGAATACTGGAATGGGTTCCCATGCCCTCCAGGGAATCTTCCCAACCCAGGGAATGAACCCAGGTCTCCTGCATTGCAGGCAAATTCTTTACCATCTGAGCCACCCTGTCAATTATTCAGTATTGTGTGTTATTAAATGTTCCTCTGTGCCAGGCACAGCAATAGACCTTGGAGATGCTAAGACAAATAATTCTGAATTCCTGCCTATAAAGGGTTTGGAATATGAATGAAAGAAACAGATAAATGCAATAAAATTTTATTGTTGGTATATAGAAGCTTGTATGGAGAAGAAACAGCACTCAGGAGGGAGTGGTTGAGTCCAGCATTGGTTGGGAGTTGGGGGGTGATAAATTTTGCTGACTGCCGAGCTAACAGTCACCCCTTCCCCTTCCCCAACTCTGCTACCCACTGCACAGACTTGAAGGTCAAATATTCCTTTTCTCACTCTCCCAAAGCAACTAAACATGCATGTGACACAGATGTGTTCAGTGAGACACAAGAATAAATTTACTAGCATTGCTTTCTTAATAAAAGCATTCATGGAAGATTGTATTTTTCAAAGATGGCCACAACAAATGGTATAGATGAACTCATTTACAGAGCACAAATAGAGATACAGGTGTAGAGGACAAATATATGAACATCAATGGTGGAAAAGGGTTGGGATTAACAAATACACTACTGTGTATAAAATAGAACTATTGAGAACCTACTGTAGAGAGCAGGGAACTCTAGTCCATGCCCTCTGGTGACCAAAACGGGAAGGAAATCCAAGGAAGAGGGGTTATATGTGCACGTGTGGCTGACTCACTTTACTATACAGGAGAAACTAACATAACATTGTACAGCAATTATACTCAAAAAAATAAGTAAATAAAGGTGGCCACAACCATGGCTCTCAGTCCTATGCTCTTCTTACAATGTGATCTTAAAGCTTCTCCCATTCAGAGATGGGGTCAAGGTCCCATTCCCTTGATCCTGGAGTGAGCATTGACTGTCTTAGGCAACAGAGTGCAGTAGAAGCACTGTGACATTTGAGGCGAGATCATGAAATTGCCATGTGTTTCCATCTTGCTCTGTTGGGATATTTGCTTCTGGAAGCCAGCCACCATGTTGCAAGAAGGTCCAGACTGTGCTGGGAGACCACAGGGAGAGACCATGCTTCGGTGTTTTGGACAAGACAGCCCACTGCACCAACTACAAGATGTGTGCATGAGGACATCTCTCAGTGACTGTAGCCCCTTCCAGGGAATTGTACCTGGCCTTCATCCTAGCTGAGACCCAAGACATGGTGGAACAGAAACCATCTTTCTCCCCTGTGCTCTGTACAAATTCCTATAGAATCTACAAGCAAAATAAAATGGTTCTTCAGGGATAACTAGATAACTAATGAGAACCAAATATATATCACAGGGAGCTCTACTCATTGCTCTGTAATGACTTAAACGGGAAGGAAACCCAAAAAAGAAGGGATGTACGTATACATATAACTGATTCACTTCACTGTACAGCAAAAACTTATACAATATGGTTAAGCAACTACCCTCCAATAAAAAATTTTTTTAAAATAAAGTAGCTCCTTTTATGTTACTTAGCTTTGGGGTGATTTGTTCACATCTGGAGTGTAGATATAGCTGGCCTGACCCTTTCTTTCTTCTTCCAACCTTGATTCTAGGAGCTGAGCAGAGTGGGAGCAGCAGAAATCTTACAACCATGTGGTAAAAGCACGATCTTGGCCTTGATACCAGTTGAGCTGCTGAACCAACACCCACAACTATCTCTCTCCAAACCTCTTGAAATGGGGAAAAAATTAACACACTCTTGTTTGTTTATGCTGCTATTTATACCAGATTATCTGTTACTTACAGTTAGCCTGGTGAGATCTGGTGGATTTTGGAGGGATAAAATTTGATTTTAAAATATTAGTGACTGTCTAATCAGAAAGTGGAGGTAGCAGTTGTAATCTACTCTTCTGAGAAATTTGACTCTGAAGAAAATAAGAACATGAAGTGGTAGCTGGGCTAGGGGTGGGGGATCCTATGGGAAAATTTTATAATCCATGAGGCACTATCTAACGAAGCCTGAGAGATTAAAAACTGGAAAAAGGATGACCTCAGCAATTCTTGGCACAGCTCAATCTTCCTTTGGTTCTCTCTGTCTTCAGCCAGCCTCCCATCCAAGTACTAATGAGGTCCGACCCTGCTTAGCTTCTGACATCAGACAAGATCGGGCACGTTCAGGGTGGTGTGGCCGTAGACCAGCCAGTCTCAGAGACTCCCTTGGAATTGTTAAAAACAGAGCCAGGACTTTCCCGGTAGTAGACTGGATAAGAATCTGCCTGCCAATGCAGGGGACATGGGTTTGATCCCTGGTCCAGGAAGATCCCACGTGCTGCAGAGCAACTAAGCCCATGTGCTCCCAACTACTGAGGCCCACGCACCCTAAAGCCTGTGCTCCACAACAAGAGAAGCCACCGCAATGAGAAGCCCACACACCGCAACTAGAAAGTAGCCCTGTTCGCCACAAGCAGAGAAAGCCCACACAGAGGAACAAAAGGCAGATGGCCCAGCACAGCCAAAAATAAATAAATAAAATCATCTTTAAAAAAACAGGGCCAGCTTCCAGGGCATGCAACCTGTACAGCTGCCCAGAGTTTTGTGCTGAGAAGGACCTCACGTGTGAAGTAACGCTCTGCTCTGTCTTGAATGTCTTGATTTTTGAATAAGGGCCCCCTGTTTTCATTTTGCAGAGTCCTACAGACCATGTAGACAGTCCTGCCTAAAAGTTTCTTGCTCCTACTACCCACATATGTGAGGTACTAAGAAACAACTTGGACTTTTATTACTAATGGATTTTTGTCTTAAGGGTACTATATTCCCCTGGCTTTAAATAATGTGGCACAGGGTGTCATATAAACAGATCCCCAGATGGCCATCAAGAAAGTGGCCTCTAAAAAAAAAAAAAGAAAAGAAAGTGGCCTTTTCCATCTAGGAAATTTTCCAGTTCCCACGAGTCTTGGGCCAGATGACCACAAGGGAAGTGAGACTCTTGTACTTCCATATTCAGACCATTCATTCGAGCCCAAGAATCTCTTGCCCAACATCTGCATCACAATGTCAAATGTGCGAGCAGACCTATGAATTAACTCCTCAAGAGCTATACCCCATTATACCCTGATAATTGGGCAGTTGAGTGGCCCATGGCTGACTAATACCTTCTATGTGACCAGCTGAAATATTCTTCCCACAGTAATTATGAATTCTCTGGTCCATCCAGCCCATGACTACAACTGCATCCACAGGATGAGCTCCTGGTCAGTCTCTAGGACACACTTCATGGGGCAAAGGCATGGTATGAAGTCTTTGAAAAAGAATGCAGCTGATTAAAGGGGATTCTATATGGATGCAATGACCTTGGTTGCCATACTCATTATATTTTATCTCTCTAGCTGTTCAGAAGACCTCAGGATGTCTCTCTGAGGACGTGGAGAGCTAAAAATAGTTAAGCAAGTGATCTGATCCGTCCACTCTTACTGATGTAGATGAACAAAACACTGTTCTCTTTTTCCTTTCTATGTTTAAGATTACCAGAAGCTGGGACTTCACCCATTGCTCCCCATAGACACCTTTAAGGTGGGGCAAAGGGGACAACAGAGTGTTTTGCGAAGCTGTCATTTACGAGCTGTCAGGTGTATTAAACAGCAGAGATATCATTTTGCCAACAAAGGTCCATATGGTCAAAGCTATGGTTTTTCCAGTAGTCATATACAGATTTGAGAGTTGGACTGTAAAGAATGCTGAGTGCCAAAGAACTGATGCTTTCAAACTGTGGTGTTGGAGAAGACTCTTGAGAGTCCCTTGGACAGCAAGGAGATCAAACCAGTCAATCCTAAAAGAAACCAACCCTGAATATTCACTGGAAAGAATGATGCTGAAACTCAAGGTCTAACACTTTGGCCAAGAGTGTGAAGAGCTGACTCATTGGAAAAGATCCTGATGCTTGGAAAGACTGAGGGCAGGAGGAGAAGGGGATGACAGAGGATGAGATGGTTGGATGGCATCACCGATTCAAAGGACATGAATTTGAGCAAACTCTGGGAGATAGTAAAGGACAGGGAAGCCTGGCATGCTGCAGTCCATGGGGTCGCAGAGTCAGACATGACTGAGTGACTGAACAACAAGGCATATGCCATAATTGTGGATCAGGAATCCCAGAGCTCATTCCCATTCTAGATAAAGACACGGTGACCAGGTCTCCAGCCTGCTGGGCTGAGCTTTAGTCCTACTGAGAATGGAAACCAAACAAGGGGGTGGGAGGTCTGCTGGGGGTGTGGCCCACAGATGATAAGGGTTTGATAAGAACCAGGGTCTGCATGTCCATGAGGGTGTCTATGGCCCCATTTTCCAGAAAGAAAGCAGCAGACTTTTCCCAAGCTCCCTCATCCTCCCCACCAGTGGGCAGAGAGCCGCTGACATACACCACCTGCCCTGACTCTAACTGGTTCAGGGAAGCAGATGGTCATCTCTAGCAGATGGGGGTGAGTGTGCCTGTGAGATGAGGGCGGTGAAAGCAGGAACTTCCCTCCTCTCCCCTTCCTTCTCTCTGTGCTAACGGAAAAGGCTGAGATGAATTTATGCCTCCATAGCCCTTTATGCAGGACTCAGCAACCATTAAAAAAAATAAATTTTAACACTCGTTTTTAATAACAAACACTAGCAAAAAGGCAGAAAACAGAATGCTACTCACTTAGAGGTGCTGTGTTTAGTCACTCAGTTGTGTCCAACTCTTTGCGACCCCCATGGACTATAGCCCGACAGGCTCCTCTGTCCATGGGATTTTCCAACCAAGAATATTGGGGTGGGTTGCCATTCCTTTCTCCAGGGGATCTTCCCCACCCAGGGATCAAACCTGAGTCTTCTGCATTGCATGCAGATTCTTTACCATCTAAGCCACCAGGGAAGAGGAAAAACTGGTAAAAACCGTGGGTGGTTGATAAATGTCTTCAAGACTCATTTCTGTGCCCACAGTAGAGAGCCCCGTGGTCTAATGCTTGCATATCATAGCAGCCTGAAATCACTTCAGCCCAAATATCTTGACAAGCCATTATGACATCCTTTTAAAAATCTTTTTCTTCTCTCACCCGCTGTTCTACACTCAACAGCTCACTTCTCGATTCTCAAAACCCTTCAGAAAATATCCTCCTCGCCCTAGCCAATATGCCTTTCCTCGTAATACTCATCACAAAGAGCCCAAAGGAGTTCATCTGGCAAGACAGTCTCTTCCACAGAGTTTGAGGGAGAGAAAATAAACCTCTCAGGCAGTTAGAATTCTCCTTTGCAAGTGGAGAGAGGGGAAAGTCGAGCTCATGTTCTGGTCATCATCTTATATGTGCATTAAAAAAAAAAAAAAGAATGCTTTTCTACATCGATCAATATTCTATGTCATAATTTTGACTGGCTTCATTGTATTCCATTGTACAGAGAAACTATAGTTTATTTAACCAAGCCGTTATTTAATTTATTTGCAACTTTCACATAAGGTCTATAATAAACTTCATTGGTTTTTAAATCTTTGCACATATCCTCAATTACTGACTTAGGGTAAATATCCAAAAGTACAAATCCAGAGGCATTACTTAGGATATTTTGGGCCACATGTGTGACATAATGGTAGCTTAGATAACATAAGAGTGTATTTATATCTGGGATAAAATCAGAGTTGGGATGGTGATTCTGCATCATGACATCCAAGATCCAGGTTCTTTCCATCTTGTGGCTCTGCCATCCTTAGACATTTCTCTTAGCTATGTGAGTGAAAGACACACGTGAATGCCTGGCAAGGAAAAGGGGGAACAAGACACTGCACCCCTACACTCCTGCCCTTTTAGGGTGCAATCCTGATGTTACACACATCACTTCTTCTCTCATCCCATTGGCCCGAACTTACTCATGTACCCATTCTTTGCTGCAGGGGAAGCTGGGAATATGATCTTTATCCTGAGTAACCTGGCTAAAAATTCCATTTCCATAGAAGAAGGGGTTAACAACATACATATTTTTAAGGTGTTTGATATAAACTACCTTATTGATCTGCAGAAAGACTGTAGCTATTTATATTTTCCTCTCTTGTGCCAACACAGGACAATTCAAATATCCTGCCAAATTAATAACTCAAGAAAATGATCATCATGCTATTTTATTTTGCATTTTCCTAATTTCTGATGATATCTGTAACATTTATTTTTCTGGTGAAATACATCTCAGAAGTGGCTTCTGAGATTCGAAAGGCAGAGGCAAGTGCACTCTCAGGAGTGGCCCTTTTTCTTTTACCAGGTATGGATCTACCGTTACCAAGTAGGTACCCACGGGTTTTACTATTTCAAAGACTTCATGGCATGGTGAGGCAGCTCCTTTGAGGCTAGGGCTGAATTCCTCAGAACTTAAAAGGTCTGTTCCTCCCAGGAATTCCAGGTAAACTAAGTTCAGTGTTATCTTTGTTCCTTTAATGTTACCAGTCACCCAGGACTCCCAGTCCTAACTGAGAGCCTGATCCAGGACCACAAAAATCGCTGCCAGGTCTGGGAGATGTTCAAAAGTATCTGTTATGCCGAGGTAACAAACCCTTCTGAATTTCAGTGGCTTAAAACAACAAAACTTTTTCACGCTTACACCACTGTCTATCTTGGGACCATTTAGGAGTAGCGGGCTCTACTCCACGCCCGTCTTAGCACGAGACCATGTCTAATAGAGCCTGACCATGCGGAACATGGCCAGCCCCTAACACAGCAAATCATGTACTTGCTCACAAAAGGTTTTTCTCAGAAGTGACGTGTGGGGACCTCCCTGGTGGCACGGTGGATAAGAATCCACCTGCCAACATAGGGGACACAGGTTTGATCCCTGGTCTGGGAGGACTCCGCATGCCTCGGAACAGCTAAACCTAGGCGCCACAACTATTGAACCTGTGCTCTAGAGCCCTGGAGCCGCAACTACTGAAGCCCAAGCACTGAGAGCCCAGGCCCCACAAGGAAAGAAGCCAGCGTGATGAAGAGCAGCCTCCCTTCACCTCAACTGGAGAAAGCCCAATCAAAGCAACTCAGGACAGCCAAAAATAAATAATACATTTAAAAAGTGACATGTACATGTGTTCCCCATCCTGAAACCCCCTCCCACCTCCCTCCCCACACAATAAAGAATGTTGTCTCTAAAAAAAAAAAAAAAGTGACATGTGACTTCCACTCGGATTGCATGGACCAAAGAAAGTCATACGGCTAGACTTCATTTCAAGGGGGAGGAGACGTGAAATTCTACCATGACCCGTGAAGGAGGGGAACCAGAAACACTGGAGAACAGCACTAATGATGATCAGACTCATTCCCAGGGATGTAGGGGATGGGGAATGCACTTCAGATTTTAGGAAACTTCAGAGTCATCTTGGTTGGTTTTCTAAGGGCTTTTAGGTTTGTTTTCCATTGTCCTTATGAACCTGCCATCTCCTTAAGATACAATCTTGTCTCATTTGCTTTCGATCCCCAACACCTGGCACATCTCCTGGCAATTACTCAGCAAATATTAATTGAATGAGGGATGAGAGAGGGAATTGCTCTTATATAAAAAGTGCTGGAGGATGGAGAGCAGAGGAACAGAATGCTAAGAAGGGTGACTGCCTGCTTGGGGCATTTCAATTCACTGCATGAAAAGAGCCAGAAATAACAAGTTTATATAACTAGGAGGCATGAGTGAAATGGTGGATAGCTGGCTAGGATGGAAGGATATTGACCCACTATTCTCATCATCACACACTCAGACTCATATCACCTTAACTCACACACACACTCTCAGTGCCTCTGAGTTCACATGTGTATCAGTTTAAATTCCAATTACCTCATAATGTTACATGGACACATCAACACACATATACATACACCCAGCACTAGCTGGTCATAAATGTCTTTTTCATTTTTTTAAAGGCTTGGTAATAATTACCATCACCTTGAAAAAAGAATTTTAAAAGCTCAAAAAGTTTCCATGATTTAATTTTTCATAGGCAAGAGGACAAGATTGATTTATTCTTTATGTTTGAGCTCATTAACCTTTTAAACTAAACAAGCAATACATGTTGTGTCAGTAAAAAGATAATTTTGTTGCAAACTGCCAAATCAATTTCGGGTAACTTAAAAACCAAAGACAAAACAAATAGAAGAAGCTGGGTAACCCTAAAATCAAAGAAATTCCTAAATCCTCGAGAAAGATAGAAACCAAGGAAGTTTCTGGTCTCTCTTTTAACACGGCCAACAGGAAATTCGACTCTAAAACCCATCTTTCCCTACATTATCTGTATCAAGATTTAGATTCCAGGGAAGTACCAGATTGGCTAACTTTAGGTGATATCTATCTGCTTTTCTGTTGGGTGGGATAGAAGGTGGTAAACAGAATCACACGGATGGAAAACAGGGTAGTTACTCAATAGAATGAACACCGATTAGGAAAAAAGTAATAGCTGTTTATGACATGTGCTTATACTTTTAAAATAAAAATAAATATACAGAAAGAAACTTTCAATCACCTATATTCCCAAGAAGTTTATATTCTGGTATATAGCCTTTCAGACACTTCTCCAATCATATATTTCTTTTCCTTGCAAAATTTGAGTCATACTGTATATCCTGCATTATAATTTGCTTTTTTTTCACTTAAAATGTTCAGTTGGCCAAAAAGTTCCTTTGAGTTTTCTGTAACGTGTCATGGGAAAACCCAAAGGAACTTTTGGACCAACCTAACACCTTGTGAAAACTCTATATAAATAGCAACAAGATCGAAATATAGTTTTTAACTCAGAGTGAGGAGAATCAAATGAATTGTAATCAAAGATAGTGACCACTAATCAACATTAGAGTAAAAATTTACAGCTATGCTTTCCAGATCTATATTCCTACCCAAGAACAACTACTACCAGTATATCTGAATTTCCATCTCTTTGTCTATGTATCTTTCTACCTACATACATACCTATTCATCATCTGACTAGCGACCTACTATATCAGTCATGATGGACTAACTTATGCTCCAGTAACAAACACCCATGAAATCTCTGTGGCTTAATAAATGTATTGCTTCATCCAACCACATGTCCAATCTAGGTTGGGGAGATTCTGTTCACCTAAGTACCTGGGAACCAAGGTAATAAAATTTCCATTCAACCCAGCAGGGACACCGAATATGGCAAAGCACATTCTAGTTCTCAAAGCCTCACCCAGAAGTGATACATCTTTTTACTTCCAATCATAACTCATTCACCAAAGCAAGTCTCATGGCCAAGCTAACCCTACGGCAGCAGTCCTGCCATGTGACCCTGCCATGTCCTCAGAAGAATGAAAATATTTGTGAGTGGCAAGTGGCAGAGATGACATTTTGTTTTTTGGAGTTTATAAACAATTTAGTAGTAGAAATTAGGTTTGGAATGGAGAATAAAATCTTTCCCAATTTGCAAATCCTCTAAGAGGATCAAATGATTTAACTGTATTAGTCAGAGTGTGCATCATAAATCATTTCCATTTCTATCTCAAACTGTATTTTTCCCTTGCCCTAATTCCTCTGTTCCTCTATTACCAAATGAACAAGAAAGTAAGGATGTGGACAGCTGGTGTCAGTAACTCGCACAGAAGATGACTTTGTGATATGCTATTAAGTAAAAAGCCCAGAGTTATTCATTCTAGGTGATCTAAAACAAATCCTGAATAGTTTTGATTATTTAAACTGCTTTAAAAACTAACCCGAGAAAAAAAAAAAAAAAAAAACTAACCCGAGGAATAGAATATTAATATTAGAGTACTATCATCAGTGATTCAGACCAGGAAACTATTATGAAAATACGACCTATAATAGTAGGTAGCTCAGGGACCAGTTTATTTCAAGGGTTGCCTACCAAATATATTAACTGATTAATGTTTAAAGTGTTTTTTAAAGAAGTGATATATTATATGGCTTTCCTGGTGGCTCAGTGGTAAAGAACCCGCCTGACAATGCAGGAGACATGGTTTGATTCCTGGGTTGGGACAATACCCTGAGAAGGAAATGACAATCCATTCCAGTATTCTTGCCTGGGAAATCCCATGGACATAGAAGTCAGGTGGGCTACAGTCCATGCAGTCTCAAAGAGTCAGACACGACTGAATGACTGAGCACGCGTGCAGATATATTACACAGAATATGGGAAAGCAACATCTTTAGCCATTGTATGATGCAACTAAGATATATCTAACTGTAACTTTCATTGGCAGATCCCAAAGGGTACAGTCTTGGGGAAGAGAAAGATGGACAAGGTCATCTTAAGAGGCGATCTGAGTCTAGGACAAGTTGGGTACCAAAGTATACAGCCCTCTGAGTTAGGTGGCTGCAGAGATGGAGGCAAAGGTAGCTGATTGAGTCATACTAGAAACTATGGATTTGAGGCAGACAGGTTCCAGGGATGACCTCTGATGAGACTAGACACAAATGCCCTTTCTAACCAATCTCGTCAACTCACTGGTAAAGGGCAGGAAAAGGAGAGATGATGGGATGACAATTGGCAGCCCTTGGAATGGGGAACCGAGCCAGCAGTGGGCACACAGAGGACTCCCTGAGGCCCAGGGCAAGTCTTACTGGGATGTGGGCAGGAAAGGACTTCTGCACCTGGGATAGCAGAGGAGGATGCTTCCTAGAAAAAATTCATGAAGACCCTGAAGAACCAAAGCTTGCTGCAGAGGAAAATTCCGAGCTGGGGGTTGAGGCCTTGGTTTTCACTTCCTGGTCCCTGCCTTCTGGTCCCTGAGCAGGTTAGGGATGGTGAAACTGGCCTCTGTCACACGCACACTTCTTGCCAGACCTCGGCTACCCTGAGCAGAGAAGTGAGGGTCTGCCAGTCCTAAAAACGGAAGGGACAGGCTGAGGGAAGAGGGAAAGATGAGGCGAAACTGGATTCAGAAAAATGCTGCCAATTCTGCTACAGCCCAGTTAGTCCACCCTTCTTTTAGAGTCCAGAAGGTGTATGTTTGGTGATATACATGCAAGTTTCAATCAAGCCAGCAAGAATTTTTTCAGTCCAATATAATAAGCAAAATGGTTGAGCTATCTTTTTTAGTGCATCAAATATACTGGAATTTTGAAAAAATATTTTGTAATTATAAAATTAATATCTGAAAATTTCAAATATTTTTGGAAAAGCAGAAAACTGTAAAGAAAAAAATTTAAAGTAACCATAAGCTCACTGCCAGGAGATGGCTATTGTTAATGTTTAAAATAGTTCCTTCTCATCTTTCTCTTTGCAATTTTTAACAATCTAGACTTGCAAAAACATTTAAAATTATATTTTACATAGTTTGGACACTATATTTGTCAATTTTAAATAAAATATGAATGTCTATATGTTGGAAAACTCTAACACTATTTTAATAGCTTTACATCATCTTAGTGGTTCACTAGCATTTATTCATTTTCCTATTGTTAGTCCAATATTGTGAGTGCAACATTTCATTATTATAAGCTATACTGAAAAGCATTCATAAATACATTTCAGTATAATTTAAAAACATAAATATGTATTAAATATAAGTATATTATATTATACATATATATAAGCATATAACTTTGTCCACATTTTGAATTGTTTCTTGAAGGTAAATTCTGAGAAGTGAAATCCCAGAGTCAGAAGACAAACATTGAAGTAGTTTTGAAACATGATCCTGAAATTCTCTGACACTCTTTCTAGGGATGACTGGGGGTCTATATCCCTTCTTCTTGAATCTCGGCAGGTTTGGGAAAACTTCAACCAACAGAGTAAGCAGAACTGATGCTGTGTGGTCTCTGAAATTTGATGGCTGGAGCACTCACACCTGAATCTCTGAGCTCTCATATACACAACATGACTACCCTACGGCTACCATGCTGTGAGGAAGCCAACCCACATGGAAGCCAAGTGAGGACTTCAGGGGACATGGCTGGCCTGTGCATCACTGGTTGAGAAACCAAACTTGTGAGTGAGCAAACCTTCTGAAATTTCCAGCCCCTGGCCACTGAGTCACCCCCAACCTTCAGGTCTCACTAGCTGAAGCCTCCACATGTCATAGAGCAGACAAACCATCTGCTCGAATGACAAACCCACTGTTTGAATTCCTGATTCCCAGAATCTGTGAACTTAATAAAATGATGTTTTAAGCCAAGTTTCTGGGTAATTTTTCATGTAGCAATAGTAACTGGGTCAAACATTTTCAGGGTCCTTGTTTTATCCTGTCAATTTGTTTTCTAGGCAGCTTATGGCAATTTGGCCTCCCACCTAGAGTACATGAAACCGCCCATTGCACTGCACTGATCCACACTGACGTATTACAGACTTCATTTCTTGTTTTATCTTTAAAGTTTTAACTATGGGAAATGAACATTCACAAAATGAGGAACTAATATATGAACGACCAAGTACCCATCAGCTAGCACCAATAATTCCCACTCTTACATCTCTGCCCCTTCCTACTCCCATTTCTTCTTTCTACCAGCAGAGCTGTTATATTTATACATTATTCTTCTTAAATAAAGACATATTTGCTCCTGTAGTCAATGAAGACCAAGACTTGCCAGAAATAGCTTCATTAAACAATAAACAATGGAGTAAGGAGATTGCTAAATACATGTTAAATACTACATATGAAATAGTTACAACAAGCAAGGCACTATTGTATCACATGTAACTACTTATTTATGCCTCTTAGGAATTCTAAGAGGTAGGTCAAATTAATTATCATCATCCCATTTTACAGATGAGGACACAGGACACAGAAAACTAACCTGTTCAAGTTTGCATAGCTAACTAGGAAGTGGTAGAGACAGAAATGGAACCCAAGCAATTTGGCTCCGAAGCCCAGGCTGATCATCACTCTCCTACTTCACTGGTCTTGAGGAAGCCTAAATTTTGTGGTTGGTTATAGCAAATTAGTTTGTATGGCACACTGCACTGATCCTCTAATCCACCATCATCCCAGTTACTAGGAAGATATTTCAAGGTTGAAGATAGATACAGCACCATTTGATGAGGTGGCTCAAGTAGAAGTATTCCTTGTTTGTGTGGAGCCTTGTAAACAAAAAAGCCAGGCTAGAAAAAAAGACAATTGTGTTATAGGCTCATGAAGTCAGGGTTTCTACTGCATATGAAATAGGTCTTTTTATGCTAAAAGGAAAAAATACAACTTCTGGATTAATATGGTAGAATGAAGCTGAATCTTATTGTGCTCCTAGGGAAATAATGGGAAAAAGTAGAAGCAAGTCCTCCAAAAATTCATCAGCAGAAATCCAGTGAGGAAAGGAGCCTATTCCACTGCCATAAACCTTCAAACGATGGTCCAGAAAGAACACAGACTCGGGGTCAAGCAGGGTTGCCAACCCCAGTTCCTTGGATCCCAAGTTACCAAACTCTAAACCTTCTCATCAAAACTTCATATCTGAAAATCCATGTGATTACCCTTATTTTTTTCTGCTTTCTGGATTGCAGGGAATGGAAATGGCTGCTGAGGTAAATTGGGTGAAATAGTCAATTGGAATAACCTGGACGGGGAAGCTTCCAGGCTACCCTCTAAACCAGGGGTCCCCAACCTCCAGGGCCTAATGCCTGATATTCTGGGGTGGAGCTGATGTAATAATAATAGAAATAAAGTGCACAATAAATATAATGTTCTTGAGTACTCCCCTGGTGGCAGAGTGATAAAGAATCAGACTGCCAATGCATGGGACACGGATTTGATCCCTGGCTTGGGAAGATTCCACCTGCCACAACTACTGAGCCTGTGCCCTAGAGCCCAAGCTCCACAAGAGAAGCCATCACAATAAGAAGCCTCTGCCCTGAAAAGGAAGAGTAGCCCCCATTCCATGCAACTATAGAAGACCTGAGCACAGCAACGAAGACCCAGAGCAATCCAAGCAAAAAATTATATAAATAAATAAATGCAATGCACTTGCCCCGATCCATCACACAATCACCACCATCCACTGAAAAATTGTCTTCCATGAAACTGGTCCCTGGTGCCAAAAAATTGGGGACCACTGCTCTAAACTGGAGAAGGGATCCAAAGCCTGTAGAAATGCAAAATGTGGAATGAACTCAGAGAGAAGCACAAAGCCCAGGTTTTCCAAGAGGGCTCCAGCCTCAGCAGAGCCCCCCTACCAAGGTCAGAGGGTGCAGAAAAACAGGAAACACACCGAGCCCTCCAATTACCCCACCACGCCGAAAACAAACTGGTTTCAGATAAGGTGGGAAGACAGTCACAGAGTCACCCACACACCATCAGAGCAAACTGGGGGGCTGACAGAGCTGCCCGAACTTGAGCAAGATGAAAAGCCTCAGCACTGGTGAGGACGCACCGTGCCTTGGGGCTGCGGGCGGAGTGGGGGTGGAAGGAAGCAAGTGGAACAAAAGACAAATACACTGCAGCTGGCGTGAAGATGGAACTCAAGGAAAAGAAAGCTTGACCTTACCAGAGTCTAGGACAAGGCAGCGGGACCTTTGAGAGAGGAGAGAATGGAGGAGAGGAGAACCAGTCAGAATGTGTCCACCTGAGACAACGCTGAAGACCCAGCTGGGGATGCTTGAGACCTTATTCCTTCATGCAATTCAAGGAAGTGAGCCAGCTCCAGCTTTAGGACTAATATTGAACCCATCAAGAGCTTCCCAGGTGGCACAGTGATAAAGAATATGCCTGCAATCACAGGAGACGCAGGAGACTCGCGTTCCATCCCTGGGTCAGGAAGATCGACTAGGGGAGGAAATGGCAGGCCACTCCAGTATTCTTGCCTGGAAAATCCCATGGACAGAAAAGCCTGGTGTGCTACAGTCCATGGGGTCACAAAGAGTTGGACACAACTGAGCATGCATTCACTCACACGTGCGCGCGCACACACACACACATACACACACACTGAACCCTGCAGAAAAAAGACAGCTATTTGAGTACCATAATGTATTAGGTACTAAGCTCTTTTTCTGCAGTAAATCATTGAATCTTTACAGCAATCCTATGAGATTATACTATTATCATCCCATTTTACAGATAAAGAAATTTACCCAGGGGCTGGAGAGGTGCATTCAGAATCTACCCTCTTAGCCATTATACTCCCCTGGGTCCCCTTTACTCAAAAAAAAAAAAAAAAGAATCTTCTTCTAGAGCTAGGGGAACCCATTAGATCTACTGGACAGACAGGAGAACTAAACACAGCCTGCCTATCCTGAGAGAAGTTAAGAGTTTTCTTTGATTTTCTTTTCCTTCCCACTCCTATCCTCAGAAACAGGTAAAGAAGGAAAGCATCAGCCACCCACTTGGTTACACTTTTGCTAACAAACCTTATTGTCCATGTAAAAAACCAGGTGAAATTAATCTGATCTCTGTTACGTGTTAAGAGCTTTCTCTTGGGTAAATGAAAATCCCTCCACCAACAGGTTTGGCTTCCCAGGCTGCAGACTACACCCATACATAAAACACCCACAAAGGCACACACAGCTTGCAGCCGTGTTTTAACACAGACATAATTATGACTCACAGATAACCATGGCTGGAGCATAAAGCACTCAACCAGAAGTTACATAAGCATGGATGACATCCATTTTCTACTAGAGCAGTACTAACATGATGCATCGTGGGTTGGAGATTCAATTAACAGAAGGCAGAATAGGCCATTTATTGTAATGAATTCTTGAAACGGGGCGGGGGAGGGGGGAACTGTCTTGTAATCACTAGTCCACTGCGGGGAGCGTAATATTTCAGCAATTAACAATAAACTCAGCGATAAGCCCAAACGTTTCTTCCAGAGAGGAATTTGGTCTCCAAACCAGTGACTCTGACTCAATATTTCGTGTTCTAGAGTTGATTACCCTTAAATAATTCCCACATGTGAATGATGATGGTTTCTTTTTGATATCTCCTGGAAAGTACCTAAATTATATCAAACTTCTCAAATCCAGAATAGGAGAGAAGGACAAAGCCCGGGTTCTCAGCTCAGAAGCGTGAGGGACACAGGAAATACCTATAGCCTGTGAGGCTGCAAAAGCATTTGACCCAAATGCTGTACCCTCCTCTCTGTTTTATTTGCTCCTTGATCCTTCTCTAAAGTTTTTGGTGTACGAGTGTATGGAAAACTTGTGAGAATAGGAAGGGTAGAAGGAGCTGATTATTGGAGACCTGATTATAAGAAGTTGACTGTAAAAAATAGATCGTTGGGGACTTCCCTGATGGTCCAGTGATTAAGAATACATACGTCCACTGCAAGGGGGTGTGGGTTCGATTCATTGTTGGGGAACTAAGATACCTGCATGCTGCCTGGCGCAGCAAAAAAAAAAAAAAGTCATTGGCGGCCCTATCCTCCGTGACCTATTCTCTATAAAATATCATTATTATTCCTTTCTCTATAGTACACCCAACTGTTGGCACATGTAAAGTTGTTAGGAAGATAAGGAGGAAGAGAGATCAAGTGACGTCAAAAGGAGGGTAGTGGCTGAAAGCGGTGTTGGCACCAGTAAAACTTCCCCCTCCAGCAATGAGGGAGTGCTTTAGGAAATGATCTCACATCTAGGGAGACTCTGGGGCCCTCCCTGAAGCAACCAGGAGTGTTTAGACTGTAAGTTAGAACAAGTCGGCAAGAACCACTACTATTTAGAATCATCAAGGATATTTAAGTACTTGCACTGGTATGAGTGTGGGGGACAGAAGAACAAAGTGCATCAGTGGAAGAATCGGGAAGAGTGAGAAGAGGGAAAAAGGGGGACCAGTGAAAAGCAATTACACGGAAGCCAAGAAGGTAGGGAGTTTCAAGAAGAAAGTTAAAAGTGTCCAAATAGTAGGTGTCTTGAAACGTTTATGTCTTTTAAAAAAAAGTCCTTTCTGAACCCTACACATCTCCCTGTGCTCTCTCCCAGGTACTGTCCAACCACGCTCTTCCTCAAGAGAAGCCCACTGTCCTTTCGTCACTCTCCACCCTGCTTCTGAGTAATTCCATCCACTCTTGTACCTCCTCGTTCAAGTACCCAGGTCACAGTATCTGATGCACATTTTCTGAGTTAATTTATAGATGAGAAAACCCTAACCAAATGGAAGAAATAACTACTTGATAATCATGAGCAGGTAGTCCCCACGCCTGCTGAAGCCTAAGGTGATCAGGTTAATACCTGTGACATCTGTTACCTCACCACGAACCAATCAGAGGATGGGGCATGAGTCTTACCCTGGAACACATCCCTCCCACTCCTGCCCCACTTACCTGGCCTTTAAAAATGCGTTGCTGAAACCTTTGGAGGAGTTTGAGCTTTTTGAGCACTAGCTGTCCTGGATCCCTTGCTTGGTGCCCTGCAGTAAATACTGCACTTTCCTTCACCACAATCAGACTGACTTTACTGCACGTGGGTGAGCAGATCCAAGCTTAGTTTGGTGACATTTCCATTATTTTAGACACCTCTGGTCTACATGTTCAGACTCCCAGATTAATCCCACCTCTCTCGATCTCTCCCTGAAGTTTAGGCAATTTTTTTTCTTTTTCAACTACTTGCTAAACAATTTCACCAGGATGTCCTACTGACCCAAGTGAACAATTCTCCCTGTCTGTAGCTTTCAGCTAGACGCACTACCATCTGATCACTACCGAAGCTGGAAACCTGAAAGGTGTCTTTTACAATTCCTTGCCACCAACCCTCATTTCTGATCCCTGAGAACTGCCTCTTTTGAATTCTAAACATTTCTCAGATTCATTATCCCCTCTCCAGCCTGAGTGCTTCCTGCCACTTCATCTCTCCCCTCCACCACCACTATGCATACACATGTGCACACTCAGTCAAGTCCGATTCTTTGCAACCGCATGGACTGTAGCCTGCCAGGCTCCTCTGTCCATGGGATTTCCCAGGCAAGACTACTGGAGTGGGTTGCCATTTCCTTCTCCAGGGGATCTTCCCTACCCAGGGATTGAACCCGCGTTTCCTGCATTGGCAGGCAGATTCTTTACCAATGAGCTACCTGGGAAGCCACCACCACGATGATCTCCTATTACTGGTCTCCTCTTCTCTAGTCTTGCCTCCCTCAAAGCCATCCTTCCCACATTCTCAAGGGCAGCTGATGGCAAAGCTCACCATTTCACTCTCCTCTTTCAAACTTCTCTGGGACTTCCCTGGTGGTCCAGGGGTTAAGAATCTGCCTTCCAATGCAGGGGATGCGGGTTCCAACCTTGGTGGGAGAACTAAGACCCTACACAGTGTGAGGCTACTGGGCCTGCATGCATGGAGCCCACAACAAGAGAAGCACACACAGGGGTAACAAAAGATCTCGCATGCCGCAATGAAGATCCCACGTGTGGCACTGAAGAACCGATGCAGCCAAATAAATAAACAAATACCAAAAAACCCAACTTTTCAATTGCTGCCATCACCCATGGACACTATGTAAACAACTTAAGTGTCCATCGATGGATGAAAGGATAAAGGAAATGTGGTATCAACATACAATGGAAGACCATTCAGCCATAAAAGAGAAATTTTGTCATTTGCATCAAAATGGATGAATCTTGAGGGCATTATGCCAAGTGAAATAAGTCAGAGAAAGAAATATTATGTGATCTCTCTTATATGTGGAATCTTAAAACAATAACAACAACAAACCCTCCTCAATAAAGAGAACATATTGGTGGCTGCCAGAGGCAAGAGGTGGGTGTGGGCGAAATGGGTGAAAGTGGTTAAAAGATACAAACTTCCAGTTATAAAAAAAATAAGTCATGGAATGTAATGTACAGCATGGAAATTACAGTTAATAACACGTGTGTGTGTTAGTCACTCAGTCATGTCCGACTCTTTAAGACCCCATGGACTATAACCCGCCAGGCTCCTCTGTCCATGGGATTCTCCAAGCAAGACTACTGGAGTGGGTTGCCATTCCATTCTCCAGGGGATCTTCCCAATCCAGGGATCAAACCCAGGTCTCCTGAATTGCAGGCAGATTCTTTACCATCTGAACCTCCAGAGAAGCCCATAGTTAATAATACTGTGTTGCATATTAGAAACTTGCTAAGAAGGTAGATCTTAAAAGTTATCATCACAGGAAAATATTTGCTATGTATGATGACAGATGTTAATTAGACTTACTATGGTGATCACTTTGCAATATATGCAACTATCAAATCATTACACTGTATATCTGAAACTGATATAATGTTATATGTCTATTATATCTCAGTTGAAAAAAAACTTCACTTGCTTCCCATCATGCATTGGATAAAAGTTCCACGTCCCTCCATCATCCAGCCCCTGTCTCCCTCTTCCATCTCCTCCCAATGCACTCTTCCCCAAACTCCAACAATAATGAAATTTATGAGGTTCTAGTTACATGAGATGCTACTTATTCCTCTATTTCTCTGCTCATACCTCTTCCCTGAACCCAGCTCACCCTGACCATTCATACTTTAAGACTCATAACTTTCTCCAAAAAGCTTATCTGGTCCTTCCAGGCTATTTTTCCTCCAAGTACCTTGTACGTTTTTTAGTTCATGCAATAAAACACTCAGAACTGTACCTAACACGCGGCCTAGAGTAATAACTCCAGTACACTACATAGCTACTCTATTGCATCCCACATCATATTAATAGTTCCTGTGCTTATTTGTCTTAGATACTGAGCTTAGATACTTAGATACTTGAGGACTTGCAGGATTCCTTTCATCTGTGCATCCAGATTCACTTCACCCTACTTCTTCTTGTTCTGCTTGAGGAGGCTGATGTACGGAAGCATCAACTGGGTTCCTCCTTCACTGGCTTCCAATCGGTTTGAAAGGGACCCATCAGGGTGAGGAGGTCAGGGTATTTATTCCCCAGCTCCCTGCTTGCTAGTTTGTCCTTGGTTGAATGGCACTCTTGACTGACAACCACACCTAGGCAGGAAGCATCTCTGCTTACCTTCCTGGTCCTCTTTCTCCTTCACCTCCCATGTTCCAGTAGCTCTGCTCCCCATCTCCCCCAATTTCATGCCAAACAATGGTAAGGGATTGCTGCTGTTACTAGTCTTAGAGGACTACACTATCCCGTATGTTTTCCTACACTCTGTCTGCGTTCTCTTCATTTTTTAACTGTCTTTCCACCATCTCTTTTTTTTTAGATTAGTTTTTATTGGAGTATAGTTGCCTTGTGATGTTGTGTTAGTTTCTACTGTATAGCAAAATGAATCAGTCATACATATACATACATCCCCCCTTTTTTGGATTTTCTTTCCATATCAGGTCACCACGGTATATTAGAATTCCCTGTGCCATATAGTACGTTCTCATTAGTTGTCCATTTTATACACAGTATCAATAGTGTACATATGTCAATTCCAATTGCCCAATTCCTCCCACCCACCGCCACACCCCACATTCTCTTCAACTTACCAAGTTTTAAATACCATCCATTTTCTACTGGAATCCTAACTGGTACAGGATAGTATTTCTGGATATTCCCATCTAGCAGTGTGCTTGGCAGACAGTAGGTGCTCAATAATGACTGCATGAATAAATACGTCATCCTGCTGAAGTTCATCAAGTCACAACTATGACTGAGGCAAGAGTGATAATTAACAAAGTAACTAACTTGGTTCAAGAGGAAATAGAAAGTGAAACTGAAAGTGAAAGTGAAGTCGTGTCCGACTCTTTGCGACCCCATGGACTGTAGCCTACTAGGCTCCTCCGTCTGTAGGGTTCTCCAGGCAAGAGTATTGGAGTGGGTTGCCATTAAGAGGAAATAGAAATACTATCAAAAGCCAAGGAAGGGGAGTAGTCCCAACAGAGGGACTCATAATCTGTTAGAGAAAGCAGGGATGGTCTTGATCTTCCTGGTAAATATAAGAGAAAGGAAGTTTACATTTGGAATGTAAAGAAGGTTGGAACTACTAATGTGAAGAAGGAGATATGGTAGATACAGAAAAAAGAACTATCAATTATCAGGGAAAGCTGAGTTGGCATTAGTAATTGTTTATATTTGCACATTTCTATAGTATGCCAGGGTAGTGACTCTCTAATGTAAATAGGGGGATGGAATCCAAATAAACACTGTGTTGAGTACTCCCATGGGTCAGGCGTTAGGGTATAATCTGGAGACATAGTAATGAATGAGATGTGATTTCTATATTCAGATAGAAAAAGAATAGTAGAGAAGACAAATACAAAAACAGATCATTTCAGGGCCACTTGGTAAGGCCGGTCTGTGGGGAGCACCAAAGGACATAGGAAGGGTTATCAAGCCAGCTTGGAAGAGAGGATGGGAAAGAAATCCAGGAAGACTTCCTGAGGCAGTGTCCTCAAAGAGTCAGCCAGGTGAAGAAGAGCAGCCCAGACTTGTAGTAAGTACAGTGAGCAGTGTATGAGAGAGTGAGGAAGTCAGTGGGGTAGAAACCCAGGGCTCATACACTCAACTCCAGACCGAAGATCCAAATACCAGGGGCTGCTTGGAAAAATTTGTTGTCTATGATTTGCTTTAATTACAAAAGTTATCATTAAAACATGTCTGTAAATAATTCAAAGAAGCCAAAAGAGGATTTACAAAGTAAAAACAGAAAGTCTGCTCTCCCCTCACTTTCAGTTCCCCTCCATTCCTTAGCGGTAAACCCCACTAATAACTGGGGAGGTTTCCCAAATTTTCTTCTGTGTGTGGGGAAATAATATGTTGATATATTAATCAGGGTGATTTTGTCTTTGATATTTGTTTTCCTTTCTTTTTTTTTTTGTAATTCTTTTTTATGTGATAACTCATTTAGTCATACTCCCTATAGACCCTACACACACACACACACACACACACACACACACACACCATGAAAACAGGACTGTGAAGCCAGGGCAGCATAGGAATCAAGGTCACTCATGGCCAAAGTTTTCGAATCCAGTGACCTGATATAAAAGTATTCTCAGTTCCCAATTCTTGATGGTATGTATCAAAAGCAAAGCCCTAAAATGCTGTGTTGTGCTTAGTCATTCAGTCATGTCCAACTCTTGCAATCCATGGACTGTAGCCTGCCAGGTTCCTCTGTCCATGGGGATTCTCCAAGCAAGAATATTGGAGTAGGTTGCCATGCCCTCCTCCAGGGGATCTTCCCAACCCAGGGATCAAACCCAGGTCTCCCACATTGCAGGCAGATTGTTTACCATCTGAGCCACCAGAATGCATTTTTTAATATTTTTGTGACTAAATGAAAAGTACTGAAGTTCTTGCAGGCAGCATAAGGGTATTAGTGAGGGATCTGAGTCAGAGACAACAGAATCACTCTAGCCAACCATGATAGAAATGGATTTATCACTGCTATATAAGCTTAAGGAATTTCCAAAAGGGCCGGGACCAGGTTTGGCGGCCACAGGGCCAGGAACAATACCTTCAGGATAAACACCCAACCGCACCAGGACCCTGTCTAACACCCACTCAGCTGCCGCTAGGACCACTGGACACCAGACAGTTGTGCCACCATCAGGTGGCCCTGGAGGGATCATAGTCTTCACCACAGAATTCTCTCTCCCCATGGGCTGCCAGCTCATGTCATTTGCTCCACCTTCTGAGTGGCAGAAGCTACTTACAAATGAGTTTGCAAAGTGGATTTTAAGCTTTCTAGTCTCCGAAGTACAATCCAGAAGGGCTTGGAGTGAGCTCTACACAATCAACTGGAGAAGGCAATGGCACCCCACTCCAGTACTCTGGCCTGGAAAATCCCATGGATGGAGGAGCCTGGTGGGCTGCAGTCCTTGGGGTTGCTAAGAGTCGGACATGACTGAGCGACTTCACTTTCACTTTTCACTTTCATGCATTGGAGAAGGAAATGGCAACCCACTCCAGTGTTCTTGCCTGGAGAATCCCAGGGACGGGGAAGCCTGGTGCACTGCCGTCTATGGGGTCGCACAGAGTCGGACACAACTGAAGCGACTTAGCAGCAGCAGGAGCAGCTATACAATCGACAGATTTCACTACAAGGAAACATACTTTTTCTCCCTAAAGATTCAATAAAGTTTTGTCTTCTGTGAATGAGGGGGTGAAAAGAGATATGATTTAGAAATATCTTTATTTTTGCTGAATTGGTCTCTTACAATGTGTCCTATACATGAGTGCAGGGCTGTGAGAGAGAATTAGTGGCTCCAGCTATAAGAACAAGGTAAGGGGACTTCCCTGGTGGTTTGGTGGTTAGGAATCCACCTTGCAATGCTGATGATGTGGTTTTGATCCGTGGTCGAGGAACTAAGATCCCACATGCTATGGGGCAACTAAGCCCAAGGACTGCAACTACTGAGCCGTTGGGCCTCAACTCGAGAGACTGTGCCACAGCTAAGACCCAACGTAGCCCAAAGTAAATAAATAAATAAATAAAAGAACAAGGTGAGAACTGGAAACCGGTGAAGATTCAACATTCCCAAACCAGGATAACTGATCACCTAATAATACAGATATGACAGTAATGGACATCCATGGCATTGTTCCCCCTCCCCGCCCCCAGCACTGACTTCTCTGCTCCTGAGAAGTGCCCTCCGCATCCCTACTCCCATCTATTCAATACATGGCTACTTCAGAACTTCCCTTGTTCATCTATGCTCTTTGTCATTCTTGCATGATTACATCTCCCAGTCAAATGTGGCTGAGCGAAGGGGTGGCAACTGGATCCAAACCAAAATAATGTCTACCTTTACTGGTGGTTTTGAATTTGTGACTTAGTGGTGGAACCCATAAGATCTGACCCAAGAGAGCTATTGGTAGCCCTGTCTCTTACTAGTCTGCAGTGAAAGAAATAAAGCCAACCCAAATGAGGGAAGCCATGGCCATAGACAGAGTTCCAGTAGTACTTGAGCTACTGGTTCAAGTCGTTCCCAGGATGTACCTGCATTACAGGCCTCTGTGACTTACCATACCTGATGAAGTTTCAGACACCATCATAAAAAGTTGCACCACATGTTATGTATGTATTTTATGTAAATATACTTGTAATAAAACAGTAATGTTCCATCAATTATCAGACTCATTTCAGAGTTATTTTTAAAATTGTAATGCAAATTTTAGAATCAATGAGATAGAGTAGTTATTCAACTCTTCCTTGGCATCTAAGCAAATTCAAGTTGGCTTGCCATGAATTACAATGACAAGAATAACTAATATATTATAGACTTACATATGTGAATGATGCAGAAAAAAGTTCCGACCTGGGAGTAGGATAATGTGAAAAACACACGGCAGTAAGTATTTCTTAAGGGAAAAAATATTTCATGCAAGAATTATAAACAGCATAAATTACCCTGAAAGTAAGCGTGAGTGCCAGTGTCCTCATTTGCCCCAGTATTACTTGGAAGCACTCTGGTGCCCCATCTTGAGGTGAAGAACTAATGACGGTAACAATAGTTTCAAGCAAGTCAATTAAGCTGTTTTCTTATAATTATAAAACAAACACAATTTTGGATATTGGTTCATACACATAAGCATCTTCTCAAGAGTGAGAAAGTCCTCAGAATCCAGCCTCTTTATATAATAAATCATATTCTAACAATTAGTGATGAGAGAATAATTCAAACTAAAGAAAGCTTTGTTGTTGTCCAGTTGCTAAGTCGTGTCCAGCTATTGGCGACCCAATGGACTGTAGCACTCCAGGCTTCCCTGTCCTCCACCATCTCCTGGAGTTTGCTCAAGTTCATGTCTATTGAGGTGATGATGTCATCCAACCATCTCATCCTCTGCTGCCCTCTTCTCTTGCCCTCAGTCTTTCCCAGCATCACGGTCTGTTCCAGTGAGTTGACTCTTTGCATCAGATGGCCAAAGCATTGGAACTTCAGCTTTAGCATCAGTCCTTCCAATGAGTATTCAGGATTGATTTCCTTTAGGACTGACTGGTTTGAGAACCAGTAAAAATTAACTTTTTTAAAGAAAGCTTTAAAACTTTACAAATAAGCAAACTTTCTTTGGGAACAAAACCATTGAGAAACTCAGATTTACCTTTGTCAGCACAGGTAAAGGGGACCAGGGGGAAGACTACAGAGATTTGCCAACGTTTAAAGGTGACAGTCCCACCAGAAAGAATTTACGGAGCAAAACAAGAACTCATTCTTACAGGTTCAAGTGTCCTGTAGCTCACTTTCATTTTAAATTTGATTCGTGGTCTCGCTTCTGCCATAGCATGAGCTGCAAACTCACACACTCTGACAGATGGCTGTGGGAAGCCCATTAGTTATGCATCACACATCCTGATCAAAACTGAAAGAAATTATGCTCAGATTGAGGAGAGATGCTCGAAAGTAAGGCAATGATTAGAATTTTCTGTATTTCTACAGAAGATTTCACATCATCACTGTCCATAAATAAACTCATTCTTATGATCTACAGACCCAAATTCTGGGATTGCTGCCAAAGGAACTCCTCTCATCGTTTGGGTCAAAACACGCACGTCCCTGTGATATTCATTACAGAATGCCATGGAGTTGATGCCTTTTCAAGGTTATCTCAAAAAGTCTGAGAATTAGACTGCAAGATAATACATTAAACATTGTGCCTTTCAGAGGAGGTCTGTTTTTTAATGCATACCGGGGAGGAAGAAGAGGAATTCAGTTACAAAGGAAGCTTATTAGAAACTTCAAGAGAACAAACTTGAAAATCAATGGGAAATGCAATGTATAAATATTGGTGATGAGAAAGATACTAAGCAGTACTTTGAAATGAACTGAGGGACCCAAAGTGCATACAACAATATCAACTAATTGCAAAATATATAATCTTTGAAATAAAATATAAGATCATATTTGTTGCTCAACAAAACCATCAGATTGTATTGTAATCATATGTTACCAGTTTTCTGCTAAGTAGGAGACATTCATATAAGGGCTTATTCTAATGTACTCTCCCAAGAAAAGTTCTGTTTTGTTAGTGCTTAAGGAAAACCAATTACTGTACATATGTCCATGGAAGCCAATCCCAGCTCCACTTGGTATTCTTCTTTTGGCAAAGAGTGAAATGAATATCTATTCTAGTCCTTTGTTTCCTCATCTATGAAATAAAAATTAAAATACCTATCTTTCGGGATTTCCCTGGTGGTCCAGGGGTTAAGACTCTAGGCTCCCAATGGAGGGGGCCTGGATTGGATCCGTGGTCAGGGAACTATACCCACATGCCACAACTAAAGATCCCACATACTGCAATGAAGACCCAGCACAGCCAAAATGAAAACAAAAACCTGTCTTTCTCCACCCACTGGGATGCTGTGAAGAAAAATGACAGAAAGGGACATTTCAAAGAGGGGAAAGCTCTGTCTTAGATGAAGAGAGGAAAATATCTGTCTGTCCTAGTCCCAAATTTTCTGAAAAAGCTAGACAAATGAACACTCACTGAGCATCTATGATAACTCCAAATCAGCTCCAAGGGAAGCTTAGAGGACCACAAACAGGCAACTGCAGAAATAGAAGTAGAGAAAAATAGCACAGTGGTCCAGGGTGAAGATGGCCCTCCAGTTGTAGGAGATGCAACCTATATATTCCCTGCTCCTATGGAGCATCCAGCCTAGTGTCCAGGGGAACCCTGGAGATGCAGTGTCTAAGCCTGGAGTGTCTCCATTACATTCACCTGGGAAGCATCCTACGAACACAATCCCTGGGTGCCTCTCCCCACATCCAGTGAACTGGAGCATCAGGAATGAAGAGGGATGTAACAGGTAGAGAGGTGATTAGATGACGTCCTGGACTTCTCATCCAAATTCGCATCACTGAGGCTCTGCTCTTATTCTATTCAGCAAGATCCTGGTTGAACAGAGAATTCATCATCTAAAATAAAATAAAATTAAATTAAACTTTGATTTTGAAACACCATAGATCTAATGGGCATTCTCCTGGACAGAAGATTATTTCTAGAGATTCATTCATTCATTCATCCTTCATGCCTTCAACAAATATTTCTTGTATGTCTCTTGCAGCACTAGGGTCTCAACAGTGAAAAGGACAAAGTCCCAGCTCTGAGGAAGCTCTCACCAACATAAACTGGGTATCCAGGCCCCCAGCTTTTGTTTTGTCAGGTTTGATTCTTTAACTGAACCAGATGTTCTTCCCATAATTCCAAACATTCCTTCTCACCCTACCCCCTTTCTGCCACCCTTTCTTCCCTCCAGAAAGTCATTTCTATTTATTCGCAAACACAGGTTTTAACATTTGCTCATCTGAAGTCTATTAGTCTCTGCATATTTCTGCCCTTGATTCTGTACTAGGCAGTGCAGTAAAACAAGTGCATCTGGGTAACACGTGCTTGCTCCTTGCTTCATTTTCTTCGTTCTATATTCAGGATGACATGTGGGAAAGACGTCTTGGAGCAGGATGTTTACATGTACGGAGCTTGGGTAGATACAATTTGATGGGCAATGTAGACATAATCAACCGACAAAGACTTACGAGACATTCCTGAACATACAAAACAGTATTCTCATTCTCAAGAAGTGTGCCAAGCTTCCTATGAGGGACAACACAGTCAAGGTAACAGAGACCTACCCTCTCCCTTCAGTAAGGTGAGTGGAGGAGAGGAGGGATTTTAAAGGTGGCAGGCAAATTACCTCCTGTTGAATTAACAGTCCAAAGTCAAAATAATAATTGCCTTGTACTGAACAGTTTCACATTAGGTACTATTTGTGTGTGTGTGTGTGTGTGTGTGTGTATGAGAGAGAGACACAGAGTAAATGAGAGATGCAAAAACAGGAATCAGTTCAGTTCAGTTCATGGGTACCTAAAGGGATGACCTTTTCACTGAATATCTTACCAGCTTTGGGCAGAATGAAAATAAGGTCACTTCTTGATAAAACCAACAAAAGGAAAAATAGGAAGGTAGCCCTGGGAGCATCCTCTCCTCCTTTGTTCCTCCTGCTTTACCCTCAAGTGGGCTTTCTCATCACCATCGCCTCATCAGCACCCCTCCTATCTTTCTGCTCCCAGACACTGCTACCCACGGTCCTACTGTTTGTCTTGCCTCCTCACTAGGGTATGAGGATGCAGCATTCTATCCAGGCCCCTCCTTCATTCAGCAACAGAGGAGGTCCAACTCTTCCGGTGGATGGACCTCCCTTCCTCCCTGCTTGAGAGCACCGTCCCCCTCCCCATCCGTTAAAGCTGACTGGCCAAAGAAGAGGATGACCTTCCCAGACAGAGAAGGGCTGTTGTCCATATAAAGAGTCTACTGGTCTCTCCAACATCCTCCAAGCTCAAGTTATTGTGCTTCTCCACTACCAAATTTAGCCTCTCTGATCCAGATTCTTTGACATTGCTGGCAAACTTTAGCAGATCAAGTAAATCATTCCAGGCTATTCAGCTCATGGGAGAAGAGCCATGGAGAATCTAAACACTTATCAGTTACCTCTCTCTCAGATGTCATCTGTGAATTATTACAATCTCTCAAAATAATGATGTCCTGACCTTTGTTCACTTAACCCAAAGAATTGACTGTAAGAGAAGGAATTTTAGGCTAGGGTAGACTGAGCGACTTCACGTTCACTTTTCACTTTCATGCACTGGAGGAGCATGAAATGGCAACCCACTCCAGTATTCTTGCCTGGAGAATCCCAGGGATGGGGGAGCCTGGTGGGCTGCCGTCTACATGCTTTATACACTTTCTGCCATAGTTTAAATTTAAAATGTTTTCACACAACCATAATGTGTAAGTAGCTCTCTATACATTCCCCCCCCCCCGCCAAAAAAATAACCTCAGAATTTAAAAAGAAATGTTTTTGTAATAAATGTTGGGAGAAATAATCATAGGGATTAAATATCAACTACTTGCTCTTAAACCAAGAACACATCATTTTTCTTTGAACTCTGAAACCATCATTGAGTAACTGAAAGATAAAAATCATATTGTTTCTGGCTTTTTATGAGTGCTTTCGTTTTGTGTTGAGAAACTTAACATACAAACAGAAAATACTATCCTGGAGAAAAGAAAGTGATTTTTTTTTCCTTTGGCAAATAAGATGTTAGCAAAGACATTTACCTTTGTAGAATTGATTAGAAACAAATTTACCTGCTGTGTTAGTATCCTAGGTTGCTGTCATGTAGGTATGTAAAACCAATGAAATTTATTGTCTCATAGTCCTGGGGGCTAGAAGTCTGAAATCATGGTGTCAGCAGGACCATACTCCGTCTGAGAGTTGTAGAAGAACCCTTCCTTGCCTCTTCCAGTTCCTGGTAGTTTTCTGGCAATTGTGGGCTTTCTCAGCTTGTATCTACACACCCCAATCTCTGCCTTCATCATCACACGGCATTTTCCCTGCCTGTGTCTTCACAAGGCCATCTTTTTATGCAAACACCAGTCTTACTGGATTAAAAGCCCACCCTATTCCATTATGACCTTGTTTAACTTAACTATGACTCTATTTCCAAATAAGATGACCTTGTGCAGCACTGTCAGTTGTTGTTATTCAGTTGTTAAGTCGTGTCTGACTCTTTGTGATCCCACGGACTGTAGCGCACCAGGATTCCCTGTCCTCACCATCTCCTGGAGTTTGCTCAAACTTAAGTCCATTGAGCCAGTGATGCCATTCAACTATCTCATCCTCTGTCGTCTTCTTATCCTCCTGAGGGCTAGGACTTCACTGTATCTTTTGGGGGGGAGGGACATGACTCAAGCCATAACATCCAGAATCTGCAGTTTTATTTGAGAATGACTTGGAAACCAGGTAAGGCTCTCTGGAGGAGCTGGGTACTCGGTCTAGACCAGAGATCCATTTTCAGAGCTCTGTTATTTATAGGTCACTGGGCTCCCATTTAGATGGTATGAGTTGTAGAAGTGTCACTGAATCAAGTGTAGGAACATTGGAGTTTGAAATTCAGCTCTGCCAGGGGAGTTTGGAGGAGAATGGATACATGTATGTGTATGGATGAGTCCCTTTGCTGTCCACCTAGAACTACCACAATGCTGCTAATCAGCTATCCTCCAATATAAAACAAAAAGTTCTTTTTTTAACAATTAAAAAAAAAAAGAAATTTAGCTCTGCCACCTAGCAAGTGTATGATTTGGGGCTATACATTTGATATCTGTAATCTCTTGTGTTACAGAGGGTAAAAATACCTAGGTTTTTCAGAGGATTAGACACACCTATGTATCTCAAGAGGCAAAAGCACCTAGCCGAGTGGGTTATTGGGAATATTTTAAATTGTTCAAAACAAGACTGTATTCATAGATTAAAATACCTACATTAAAAAGCTTAAGGCTTTATAATCTGTAAAGCACTCCCAAATTAAGATATTATTACACTTAAGAAATCATCAGTCAGTTCAGTTCAGTTGCTCAGTCATGTCCGACTCTTTGTGACCCCATGGACTGCAGCATACCAGGCCTCCCTGTCCATCACCAAATCCTGGAGTTTATTCAAACTCATGTCCATTGAGTTGATGATGACATCCAACCATCTCATCCTCTCCTTCTCCTCCCACCTTCAGTCTTTCCCAGCACCAGGGCCTTTTCAAATGAGTCAGTTATTCCTATCAGGTGGCCAAAGTATTGGAGTTTCAACTTCAGCATCAGTCCTTCCAATGAATATTCAGGACTGATCTCCTTTAGGATGGACTGGTTAGATCTCCTTGCAGTCCAAGGGACTCTCAAGAGTCTTCTCCAACACCACAATTCAAAAGCATCAATTCTTTGGTGCTCATCAAACCCAAGGTCTTAAAAATATTAATATTCTTTCCATAGCACCTGCCATTTATCTTAGACATCACTCGTGCAAGTAAATGGCATTTGACGCAGTTTTGTCCACAGCACTCCTACAATTCCACCTCTTTTTCTTCTTTTTGCCTTTCACCTTTCCCATTTGTTCTTTTTCTGCCTTTTCTCTATTGCTTCTTTCAGGGTTGCTTCAGGGTTGCTTCTCCGCTCGAGGGCATTCAGGATTAACAGAAGCAGCTGCCCACTAACACGGAATGGGTAAGGGTGTGGCCTGCCCACTCAGTTCACTACGTTATACTTACCGCTCGCCTGTGATTGCAGAGCAACTGTGCTGGAGTGCTCCCCAAGGCTGCTGCCCCTCGCGTGTGAGCCCAGCACCTCCCTACAGTTCTGCTTGAAGTTTTCTCCCAAGGTGAGGAAGCCTACTCAACTGGGTGCACCAGCAGCCCTAAATTCTGACACACGAGGGATCAGAGATGCTGGGTAGATGCCTTCGTCTCCCTTCCTTGGGAGGGGTGAGTCTGAGACGGTCTACCCAGAGGGTCCCCAGGTCATCAACAACCCCTCTTTATTGGATTTTGCTCTTTCACTGTCACTGCTTCTTCACCCTTGCTTTCTTCGCCCAAATAAGCCACCCACACCCTACTCCTTATCTCTGGCTATGGAGCTCAAACTAAGACAACATCTGATATTAAAAAAATAAAGAGACAACATCTCATAGACTTCAACTCCATAAGTCTTTAGATATGAATTGTTCCATTTGCATTAACAGAAATCCAACTCACACTAGATTAAGCAAAGAGGGTCCAACTCATAACTGAAAGTACACCTAGGCCTAGGGACTCTAATTGTATTGTTAGTACTTGAATTCTTTTCTTTTTATTTTTCACTTGCATTGTCCTTTGCACTGACTTCATTCTCAGGCAGTCTCTCTCTAAATGGTGGTCTCTAGATGATTTAGACATATACCTTCCCAGTTTAGAATACAGTAGAAAAAATTCCTCTGTTCCAATAGATATAGAAAAAAAAATCCTGAGTGGAGTTTCACTGGCTTGGTTTAAGCCATATGCCCACCGATGACACTCAGTTCTACCTCATCTTACCTTAAGAAAAGAAACGAAAGGCAAAAGGAGAAAAGGAAAGATATATCCATCTGAATACAGAGTTCCAAAGAATAGCAAGGAATGATAAGAAAGGCTTCCTAAGTGGACAATGCTAAGAAACAGAGGAAAATGATAGAATGGGAAAGACTAGAGATCTTTTCAAGAAAATTAGAGATACCAAGGGAACATTTCATGAAAAGATGGGCACAATACAGGACAGAAATGGTATGGACCTAACAGAAGCAGAAGACATTAAGAAGAGGTGGCAAGAATACACAGAAGAACCGTACAAAAAAGATCTTAATAATCATGGATAACCACAATGGTGTGATGACTCACCTAGAGCCAGACATCCTGGAATGTGAAGTCAAGTGGGCCTTAGGAAGCATCGCTACAAACAAAGCCAGTAGAAGTGATGGTATTCCAGCTGAACTATTTCAAATCCCAAAAGATGATGCTGTGAAAGTGCCACATCCAATATGCCAGCAAATTTGGAAAACTCAGCAGTGGCCACAAGACTGGAAAAGGTGAGTTTTCATTTTAGTCCCAAAGACAGGCAATGCCAAAGAATGTTCAAACTACTGCACAATTGCATTCATCTCACACGCTAGCAAGGTAAGGCTCAAAATTCTCCAAGCCAGGCTTCAACAGTATGTGAATTGAGAACTTCCAGACATTCAAGCTGGATTTAGAAAAGGCAGAGGAACCAGAGATCAAATTACCAACACCCGTGGGATCATAGAAAAAGCAAGAGAATTCCAGAAAAATATCTACTTCTGCTTCTTTGACTATGCTAAAGATTTTGACTGTGTGGATCACAACAAACTATGGAAAATTCTTAGAGATGGGAATACCAGATCACCTTACCTGCCTCCTAAGAAACCTGTACGCAGATCAAGAAGCAACAGTTAGAACCAGACATGGAACAACAGACTGGTTCCAAATTGGGAAAGGAGAACATCAAGGCTGTATATTGTCACCCTGCTTATTTAACTTATATGCAGCGTATCTCATGTGAAATGTTGGGCTGGGTGAAGCTCAAGCTGGAATCAAGATTTCTGGGAGAAATATCAATAACTTCAGATATGCAAATGACACCACCCTAATGGCAGAAAGCAAAGAGGAACTAAATAGCCTCTTGATAAAGGTGAAAGAGGAGAGTGAAAAACCTGGCTTGAAACTCAACATTCAAAAAACTAAGATCATGGCATCCAGTCCCATCAGTTCATGTCAAATAGATGGGGAAACAATGGAAACACTGACAGACTTTATTTTCTTGGGCTCCAAAATAACTGCGGATAGTGACTGCAGCCTTGAATTTAAAAGACGCTTGCTTCTTGGAAGAAAAGCTATGACAAAACTAGACAGCGTATTAAAAAGCAGAAACCCCACTTTGCCGACAAATGCCCTTCTAGCCAAAGCTATGGTTTTAAGTAGTCATGTATGGATGTGAAAGTTGGACCATAAAGAAAACTGAGCACCGAGGAATTGATACTTTTGACCTGTGGTGTTGGAGAAGACTCTAGAGAGTCCCTTGGACTGCAAAGAGATCAAACTAGTCAATCCTAAAGGAAATCAACCCTGAAGATTCATTGGAAGGACTGATGCTGGAGCTGAAACTCTAATACTTTGGCCACCTGATGCAAAGAACTGGATCATTGGAAAAGACCCTGATGCTGGGAAAGACTGAAGGCAGGAGAAGGAGACGAAAGAGGACAAGATGGTTGGATGTCATCACCAACTCAATGGACACAAGTTTGAACAAGATCCAGGACATGGTGAAGGACAGGGAAGCCTGGTATGCTACAGTCCATGGGGTCGCTAAGTGTCAGACATGACTGAGTGACTGAACTGAACTGATCTTATCTATCATATTATTTTTGGTATCACACAAGCACAGGACAAGCGAGCCCTGTTCCTATCCCTACAGGGATAAATCTTTCAATTTTACTCATGGATAGCTCTCCAGTTTTGGGTAGAATGAAAGTAAGGTCAACTCTAGGCAAAATCAACGGAAGGGAAAGTGGACCTCTGAGCTCTGAAGCAGGAAAATCTAAGGCTTAGGAAAGACTTAATGGCCAGGACCAGGCCACATTTGAATTTCATTTAATTTTTCACATCATGGGATATATTCTTCTTTTGATTTTTTTTTTCAGTCATTCAAAAGAGTAAAAAGCCTAAAAATTGCTCTTAGATTGTAGGTTGTACAAAAGCACACAATGGCCAGATTTGGTCCAGAAGCCAGACTGCCCATCTCTGACCTAGATCATTGCCACGGTCCTGGCCCCTCTAATACATTCCCCATCCTGCCACCAGAGGAATCCTTCTAAGACCAAGTCTCATCATGTTACACACCTGTCTCAGTGACCTTTCATTGCCGCCAGAATAAATTCCACATCTCTTGTTAATGGTAAGTTTCTTCACAATTTCTTGCTGAAACGCTTTCATTTCCTCCAACAAGTCATGCATCCCATATTCCCTGCTCCGACTCCACAATACTGAAATAATCCCTACTCATTCTTCTACCTACTTTTTTCCTCCAGGAAAACTTCCTTAAATTCTTCCCCAAGCCTGGGTTAGGTGTCCTTAGTGTTTTGATAGCACTGTGTAGTGCTCACCTCACAGCACCTATTAAATATGATATCATTAACATCATAATATGTAATTACAATGACCATGTTATTATCATTTCCTGTTTGCCAGCCTGTATCTTCAAGCTGGATGAAGACATCCTTAAGTCTATCTGTTTCTCACTTATATCGCAGTTTCTGAATTGGGGTCTGGCACAAAGATGATGTTCAACAAACATTTATTTGATGAATAAGTAATATGAGGAGAGCTATCTTAGGAGACTTTGCAGAGAAGATGTTCCCTGGGGAGAGTTTTAATAGATGAGTAAGAGTTTATAAATTTGACAGGGTGACTTCCCTGGTGGTCCAATTGCTAAGTTTCTGCATCCCCAATGCAGGGGAATGGGGCTCAATCCCTGGTCAGAGAACTAGATCCCTCATGCTGCAAGTAAAGATCCCTCATGCTAAGACGAAGATCAAAGATTCCACATGCCAGAAGTAGGACCTGGCTCAGCCAAATAAATAAATAAATATTTTGAAAAGTTTGACAAGGAGTGGTAGGCATTTTTAAAGTAGAGTGACAGTTATATTAGACATGGAAGTGGGAGAGACCATTTGAGATACTCAAGTGTGAGTACAGCTTGGAGTTCTTGTTGCCTACTGGAAAATGATGGGAAATAAGGCTAGAGAGATAACTGGAGAACTTGTAGGTGAAGATAATGACTTTAGTCTTAACTTTTCAGGTAATGAAGAGCCTCAGAAGGACAGTTTGTTGGATTTACATTTGAGAAATTTCACTTAGATTTCATTGCACATGGAGATAGTCTAGATACAATGAAAGTGCCTAGGATAAAGTAGACATGATCATTCTGGCAGTAGAGGTAACTGGACTTTGATGCCAGCCTCCTTAGGAAATAATATTGGAGTCTGCAGTGACAATGTATGTAAGCAATAAGGTCCATGTGATTAAAGGAAATGTCAGTGGAAAGTTAGTGGAAGTGTGTATTTAAAACAGGAAAAATGGCCAGATTGGAAATACAGAATTAGGAGAAGTCACAGCCTGTCAATAACAATGTCTGATTTACTAGCCCACATGTGGCTATTTAAATTAAGTTGATTAAAATTATATAAGGGGCTTCTCTGGTGGCTCAAAATGGTAAGGAATCTGTCTGCATTGCAGGAGACCTGGGTTCAATCCCTGGGTTGGGAAGATCCCCTGGAGAAGGAAATGGCAACCCAGAATTCTTGCCTGGAAAATCCCATGGACAGAGGATTAAAAACTCAGCTCATTTGTCAAATTAGCTACATTTCATGTGATCATTAGCCACGTGTGGTTAATGGCTATTGTATTGGACATGCAAAATTATAGAACATTTCCATTATTGTATAAAGTTCTATGGGACAAAACTACACAGATTGTTGCTGACATTGTAGCATATGTCAAGATTGTCCCAGGAGTTCCTCAAAAAGTTAAATATAAAACTACCATATGACCCAGAAGTTCCACTGCTGGGTATACAAGCATACTTCATGTTATTATGCTTTGGTTTACTGTATTTTGCAGACATTGTAGTTTTTTACAAATTGAAGTTGTGTGGCAATTCTGCACCAACAAAGTCTAGCAGCACAGTTTTTCCAGCAGCATTTGTTCATTTCATGGCTCTGTGTCACATTTTGGTAATTCCTTCAATACTTCAAGCCTTCCACCAACAAAAATATTATGAATCACTTAAGGATCAGATGACAGTTAGCAGGTTTTATCAATGAAACATTTTTAAAGTATGTATATTGTTGCTTTAGCATAATGCTATTGCACATTTAATAAACTACAGGACAGTATAAACATATCCTATATGCACTGGGAAAACAGAAAATGTGTGTGGCTCACTTCATTGTGATATTTACTTTGTTGTGTGGTCTGGAATCTAACCCTCAATATCTCCAAGGTATACCTATATATCCAAAAGAATTGAAAGCAGGTACTTGAACAGATATTTGCGTATTAATATTCATAGCAACATTATTCACAATAGCCAAAAGGTGGAAGAAACCTGAGTCCACCAGCAGATGAATGGACAAACACAACGTGTATACATATAATAGAATATTATTCGTCCTTAAAAGACATTCTGACATGCAACAATGTGGATGAACCTCAAAGGTACTATGCTAAGTGAAATAATCCAGACACAAAAGGACAAATTATCTGATTCCACTTAAATGAGCTACCTAGAGTAGTCAAATTCATAAAGAAAAAAGTAGAATAATGATTACCAAGAACTGAGGGAAGAGGAGGATGGGGAGATAGTTTAGTGGATACAGAGTTTTTGTTGGGGATGAAAAAAAAAGTTTGCTGTATAGATAGTGGCAATGGTTATACAATATGTATTTAATACCACTGAGTTTTACCCTCACAAATGGTTAAAATGATATCTACTACGTTATACAGATTTTATACTAATAATAGTATAAAAGATTACCCAGAGAGAATGAAGAGAGAAGGAAGAGGAGAAAGAGATTTGTAAGGAAATAAAGAAGAAAATGAAGCCATCAAGGAGATCCAGAAGGTCAGAGGGCTACAATGAGAAACCAGAGGTAGTGCTGTCAAGGAAATGAAGGTGGAGAATAAAAAGCGCTTTTCTGCCCACAGGTCCATTTGTGACATGCTGCCAACCACGTTCCCTATTTAAAACCCACAAGAAAGAAGTACGCCCAGATTACCAAGTCTGAAAAGGTAGCTTGCATCCTTCTGCTTCCTCCCATCCCAGATCTCATTCTAGCCATTACCTAAGGGGATTAAGGACCTTGACTCCACTTTTCTTCTTCATTTTTTCAAGTTCTCTCTGAGAAACTGAAAAGAAAACAGCTCATCACTTTACATATACATATATATACACCCACACATATGTATTTGACTGTGTAAGGTCTTCCAGGATCTTTAGTTGCAGCATGTGGGATCTAGTTTCCTGCTGGGATCGAACCTAGGCCCCCTGCATTGAGAGAGCAGAGCCTTAACTCCTGGACCATCAGGGAAGTCCCTCCCTTAACATTTGTTGGAAACATTTTTTGCTTATGTGGCATTGTTTCAATGACACTTCAATGTGGCAGTCTCAAAACAAACATTTAAAAAAGAAAAGGAAAGGTAAATCTGAACAAGAGGATGAAGCAGCATCATTTTTCCATCTCTCCTTACTCCCACATGAGAACAGAGAGACATCTAGATAGGAAAACCGAAACCCATGGGCTACAAGACTTGGTGGCACTGTTATCCCGGGAAGCCCAAAACGCAAATGAAGGTGAAGCAGCCACCAGCTGCCCTAAGAACTGTGTGGTGTCAGCCCCTGTATGTGAGGGAGGAGGGAAGACCTGCATGGCACTTGGTGCCTGCTGGACCTAAGAACAGGAGAACACCCACCCCTCCAAGAGACCCAGATCTTCACTGGGATGTGAATGGACTGATGGGGTAATGGTGGCTGGAACAGACAGTGGTTTTGCTTCCCAGGAGCACATAAGAGCAAGGGGCTGCAGTAGGAAAGTCTAGAGGGACCACAGCAGTCTTACCCAACTCCCCTCAAAACCGACCTCAGGGCTCCCTTTTAAGACAGAGAGGAAGACCAAGGAGGAACTGCTGGGAGTGGAATGAAAATTGATCAGGACAGCATGGAATCAACTTAAGTGTCCACTGACAGATGGACAAAGATGTGGTGTGTGTATCTAGATATATATAGTGGAATACTACTTAGTCATGAAAAGGAATGAAATAATGCCATTCGCAGCAACATGGATGGACCTAGAGACTGTCATTCTAAGTAAGTCAGGTAGAGAAAGAGAAATATCATATGATATTACTTATATGTTGTATGTAAAATGGTTCAAATGAACTTATTTACAAAATAGAAATAGACTTACAGACATTGAAAACAAATTTCTGGTTAACAAAGGGGAAGAAGGATAAATTATGAGTTTGGGATTAACAGATACACACTAGTATATATATGACAGATAACCAACAAGCACAGAGAACTACATTCAGAATCTTGTAATTACCCATAATGGAAGAGACTATATGAAAAAATATATACATATATATAACTGAATCTCTTTGCTGTTTACCTGAAACTGATGCAACATTATAAATCAACTATATTTCAATAAATTAAAAAAAAATAAACTTTATATCAGGGCTTCCCAGGGGACACTAGTGGTAAAGAAGTCACTTGCCAATGCAGGAGACTCAAGAAATGCAGCTTTGATCCTTGGGTTGGGAAGATCCCCTGGAGAAGGAAATGGCAACCCACTCCAGAATTCTTGCCTGGGAAATCCCATGGACAGGAGCCTGGTGGGCTACAGTCTGTGGGGCCGCATAGAGTTAGATATGACTGAGCATACAGTAAGGCATATCAACATTTTTAATGGGCATGACTAAATTATATTTCCTGGAGATGCATATTTGGGTGACAAACTTTTTTAAAAACAAAGAAGTGAAGACTTAAAACTACCAGGCTAATGGTACTATTTTGGGAGGGAAGGGGCTGTGATCAGGATTTGGGGAATGCAAAGGGCTTCAGGGGTGCCGATCAAGTTCTACTTTCTGACTTGAATGGTGCTTACAAGAGTGTTCACCTTATAATAATTCAATAATCTGTGATTTGTTTTGTTTAGTTTTCTGTATCTGTATTTTTTTGTTTCAATAAAAGCCTGGTAACTACTGTGTGATCCATAAGATTCTTCTAAGAAATTCGGCTTTTTAAAGATAAAAATACCACGCTGAGAGGGGTGACTTACTTATATCCCACACTAATGGGTGGTCACTCTATTTATAGGATCTTTAAAGTAAGTACATTTTCAGTGAGCTAAGGTGAATAAGGAGACAACTAAAAGTTGTCAAAAATTTTAAAAAGATTAAAATCTGCTTCGAGACAGCAAGGAAACACACAACTTTGAGATAATACCATTTTTTCCCCCATCCAGTATATTGTATCTAAATTGTTAACTGAGCAGCAAGAGCTTTAGTAGAAAAGGCAATCTGCAATCACAGTACAGTCTAAATAAATAGTTACACTAACAATGGTTAACATTAGTTGCTCAAAGATTCTATATACAAGAGAATTGTCTATGTCATCATTGCCTAGGAAGCCAATGCATAGAGCAGAGACTGCTGGGGCATGTATGCCTGTGTGGCAGCGTTTCCCAAAGTGTATTCTGTGGACCACCTGCATCACAATTATCCTGTTTGTGATGTGGATTCCTGGAGTCCAACCAGAACTTCAGATTCAGTAGATGAAATGGAGACTAATGCTCTAATGCAGGAAGTTCATCTGAGATTTGTTTAAAAACACAAAAGTTCTATCTAAACAGTACCTTCCTGGTCTGGTCAAAGAACTGAAGACAAGAAACTCTACACTGGCACCTAAACTATCTGTAACAACTATAATGGTCAATTTTCAAGGATGAGCACCTAGAAATTTTGTTACTAGTGTTTGCTATGGTACTGGCTTAAGGACATGCTCCTTTTCTCTCCTAACCAGGAAGATAAAAAAAACAGAATGCTATTTCTATGTGGGCAACCAACTGGATTGCAATAGAAAACCCTTACATTCAAATCTTTAGATTCAAAACTCTATACTCTCAATCTAATGCAGCAACCAGATTTGGCTAAACTAAATTAGAGGCACAATTTAAACTTTAGATGTTCCAAAGACTATCTGGGTTTGTGAGCAGTTTCCTTAATCTTGGAAACCCATAATTTTTCCATCTGAAGATTTAACATTGAATTCCAAGACAACCATTTAATATTGAATAGTATTATTTCTTGGGAGTTACTTATATAGATCTTATGGATGTTGGCCAAATTGTATTTGACACTGAAAAATGAAGGCTTTTAGAGAAACCTGTAATGTCAAACTTTATGCCAGTAGTGTGTATAATGTGTGTGCATGTGTATATATATATATATATATATATACACATATATATACATATGCATATTACGTTGCTTCAGTCATGTCCCACTCTTTGCAACCCTATGGACTGGGGATTCAGGCAAGAATACTGGAGTGAGTTGCCATGCCTTCTCCAGGGGATCTTCCTGACCCAGGGATCAAACCCTTGTCTCCTGCATTGGCAGGTGGATTCTTTACCACTAGTGCCACCTGGGAAGCCTGTAAATGTGTGTGTGTGTGTGTGTGTGTGTGTGAATAAAGAACTTGTTAGAATAAATGGCAGGATAAGAAGGTGCAGTAAGAGACTGGAAGCACCCATCAGGGTATTAGACATGGGGGTGGCAAGGCTGGCTGTAGCAATGGGAAATAATGGCCAGACTATTTGATCCTGGCCATCAACTCTAGAGCATAAAGGACTTACCTGGAGAGACTCGTTAAATGATATTCTCAGGCCCTGTCTCAGGGATTCTGATTGGCTGGGGTAGAGCTCAGGAATCTGCACTTTTATAATCTCCTAGGTTAAGTCTACACCAGGTGGTCAGCAAGTCATACTTTGAAGAATTTTCAACAGGAGCTATCACCCAGGCTGGCAATGAATATCATCCGTGTATAGTAGGGAATGGTATCTTGGCAACAATTCAAAACAGGATGAGTAGCAGCTAAGAGGTCTGAGGCTCAGGTAGGTAGGTTAACCGACCCAGGATTACCATAATAAATGACCATAAATGGGGGAGCTGAAAACAACAGAAACCTACTCTGTTGCAGGTCTAGAAGCCAGAAGTCCGAAATCAAAGTGTTGGCAAGGCTCTCCTCCCTCCAGAGGCTCTAGAGGAGATTCTGGTCCTTGCCTCCTCCAGCTTCGGGTGGCTGCTGGCATTCTTCAAATTCTGCTCCTCATTCCAACCTCTGCTGCTGTCTTCGCATGGCCATCCCGCCCTCTCTACACGTTTCCCTTCTGGGTGTCTAAGAATACTTGTCATTGGATTTAGGGCCCATTCAGATAATCCGGAATGATCTTGTTTCAAGATTCTTAGCTTAATTATATCTGCAAAGACCCTTCTTCCAAATAAAGTCACAATCACAGGTTCTAGAGATTAGTACGAAAATGTGTTTTGGGAGCACTGACACCATTCAAATGGAATCAGGGGCCAATTCTGGGACAATTAGTTGCCTTGAGTCACTGTCAGAGCAAGGGAGAGCGTGGGGGTGATTGGCAAGAACAGTCTGGCTCCAGTGCTAGAGCAGCCTGACCTTTGAGGGAAGGTCTTGGGGCTCAGATTTAGGGACCAGTCAGAAGCTGGCCACTGACAGATGAGCGGGTTGGAGTAGGAGCTGCAAAGTTGACCTTGTTACCTTGAACTTCTGAGTCAGGATTCTATAATCTCCCCTAACCAGGACTCGACTGTGCTCCTGCCCTTGAACAAAGCTAAGCTGCCACGGCAAGTGGACATCCAGTGGCAGTGGGAAGATTAGAGGCTGAGTCAGAACTGGACCAAAAAGAGCAATTGCACAAATTAGCAGAATCATAAATTGTTGTTTGTTGTTTAGTCACCAATTCACGTCCAACTCTTATGTGACCCCATGGAGTGTAGCCAGGCTCATGGTCCGTGGGATATCCCAGGCAAGCGCACAGGAGTGGGTTGCCATTTCCTTCTCCAGGGGATCTTCCTGACCCAGGGATTGAAACCAACTGTCCTGAACAGGCAGGCAGATTCTTTACTGCTGAGCCACTGGAGAAGCCCAGAATCATAAATACCTATTAATTAAAGTGCTATTATTATTGCCCCTTTTCATCATAATCTTGTGATATCAGTATTAACAATACGGGATCTCATTTAACATACAAGAACACAAGCTTTTAAAGATGAAAGTTAGATAGCCAGTAAGTAGAAGAGACAGAATTTAAACCCAGATCACTCTGGCTCCAAATCCCATTTTCTTTCTACTAAAACATGCTACCTCTCCACAAATTAACTTCCAGTCCTTCCTCTTCTCTCTTTGAACCCTTCCCACCCCATCCTGGGGTTCACTAAGCATAACATGTCAAAACATGTCTTTTTCCACCAAATACCTTACATTAAAAAATGTAACTTGGCTAAGGTAGAACGGTAAATATTTCAAAGCTTTCTAAACTAGAACCACAGGGGTGGGTCTAGGTGGTGAACACTTGATACCTGTGACTATGTCCTATCCATCTTACTGTGGGCAGTAAGGAGGAGCGTGAGGAGTTCAGGCAGAGATCCTGTGCACAGTCCCAAGTCCTAAGCTTGTCTCTCATCTTAAAATCAGGTCTATAATGAGAGTGCCTGTTGCCCATCACTCCTTCCACAATCCCCACAATATTCACCCAATTCATGCTGCCAGTGACGTTGTTATTGCTGTTCAGTCGTGTCCGACTCTTTGCAATCCCATGGACTGTTGCCTTGCCAGGCTCCTCTGTCCATGGAATTTTCCAGCCAAGAATACTGGAGTGGGTTGCCATTTCCTACTCCAAGGGTTCTTCCTGACTCAGGGATCAAACTCATGTCTCCTACAATAGAGGATTCTTCACTGCTGAGCCCACAGTGAAGCCCAGTGACATTCTACAGCTGGTGATATCCAAGTAGTTACTAGTTTCTTCCACAGTGACCCACAGTGGAATGTAACATTGATGATCAAGACCAAGGAAGTCGCTAATACCTTATGCCTCTAGCCCAATGAGGCATTGATGCCCTACAAATACCACCTAATCTGTCCTAAAGATAGTGTCAGTTTGATGACACGTATCATTTATGTTAATAAAGGTTTGGGTACTGGGCCTTGGATCCTCAAACAGCTTGAATGCAAAAACTAAAATTTTCCTGAGCCTGGTGCAAGTTTTAACAATCCTTTAGCTCACCCTATTTCAGGTAATAAGACTGATATATCTTGTCAGGCTTTTCATAGGACTGAGTATATGAGTTTTGGAAATTAATAATAGTCTTGCAAAAGGGCTGGAGGTATTGCAATGTTCATCACCCAGTGAACCAGATCAGCAGTTATTTTGTACAATTCTCAGTGACTGGAACTGTAAATGATGACCTGACCTATGTACACCTTTTCTCTCAACCTGCTTGGGGTCCTTTTCCTGCTTAGTCTCAAAGGCACAATCTTCAATTTAAAAATCCATGAATACTTGTAGCAGTACAAAAGTCAGTTTGACAACAATTTAATATTTTTTCTGGTGGCAATGTCTAGTTTACTTTAAAAAGTTCTTTGAAAATATTTTGGAATAGGTTTGGGTCGTCCTGTCTGAGAACTTGCTAGGAAACCAAAATTGTAAAGTGCTGGTGCCAGGCGTGCAGCGTTTGTTTGGAGCAAGACGTCATCGTGGGAAGCATGTACTTCTTCGGATTACCGTTCGGCGGATTAGAAACCCGCCGAGCAGTCCTAGGTTAGCCCAGATTAACTGCCCTGGGTGCTTCTGGGCCAGAGGGTGAGGGGTAGGAGGTATCTGCTGAACTCGAAATTCGTTATAAGATTTCACTTGGCAAAACATTTGGAGTTAATTTTTACTTAAATCCCATCAGGCTAATAATGAAACTACCAGAAATGATCTGGAATGGTAACTAAATGGTGCCCGCAACCACGTCAGTCGAACCTTCTGCCCCCACGATTCTGTCTGCCCACATGCTTCTGTCTGTCAGCCTCGGCCTCGGGATCAGCTCTTGCCGCATTGGTTGGATTTCAGGAAGGGGGAAACCCACGATTTAAAGGGCTCAGTTTCCACCTGCCAGGCGTCACTTGCAAGGTCCAACTTGCCTTTGGCACATACTTGGGAGAATCTCTCGCTGTCGTTCACCTATTACGATTACTGGTCAGGCGAAAGCGAGGCCCCGAAAAGTGTCCCCTTGGTCACCTTGACAATTTCTAAAAGCGAAACTTGCGCTCTAGGTTAAATCCACACTGAGTCTGCGGGGCGCGGAGTCCCTGCCCAGGTCAGCAGCGCCCGCCCGGCTGGAGGGCGGGTACGGGGGAGGAGCCTGTACAAGGCGTGGTCTTCCGTGGGAGAGAAGGCAGACTTTACCCCCCACCTTCTAAAACCCACACTCCATCCCAGCCAATCAAGGAAGCCTATGCAAATAGGGGCCCTGTCGCCCCGGCAACCATGATGCGCGGCAGCCAATTGAAACCGGTAAGTTGCGGCCCTGCTCCACGATTGGGACGGAAGGGATGAGACAGAGGCCCAATGGGCTGTGGGAACGGTCCTCGGCGGGTTGAGGGGCGGGGATATGCAAATATGGTTTGAAAAGCCGGCGGGAAATCTGAGTTTCGCGGGAGGACCTTGGCGCGTAAACCGTATCCCTTCATTCATTGTCAGCAGCAGCTTCCTGGAGCCATTTTTCAGCTGCCGGCCGCAGCACTCGGGCTGCCGCCGCCGCCTCGCAATCCATTGCATCGGCCGCCCCCGACGCCTTCATCCCCCCTCGGGGCCCGATATCCGTGCGGCCGGGACCCTCCTCTCTCCAGGGCCCCGATTATTTTTGGCCCCCGGGGCCCGTGCGGTGCGGAAAAATAAAAAGAAAAGAGAGAGAAGGGGCTCGGAAGCGCCGGGCGGGGAGGAGAGAAGGAGGAGAGACTTGGAAACTCCGACTGCAAATAATAAAAGAAATTGCAAACAATACGTTAATATTACCATAGCAATAAAAAGAGCAGGAGCGAGAGATGAGAAAGGGGATCCAGCCCGCCCTGGAGCAGTACCTGGTGACCGCCGGGGGTGGGGAGGGGGCGGCTGTCGTCGCCGCGGCCGCTGCAGCCTCCATGGACAAAAGGGCACTGCTAGCCAGCCCCGGCTTCCCCGCCGCCGCCGCCGCCCCGAGCGCGTACATCCAGATCCTCACCACGAACACTTCCACCACCTCCTGTTCCTCTTCCCTCCAAAGCGGCGCCGTCGCCGCCGGCCCCCTCCTCCCCAGTGCCCCCGGCGTGGAGCAGACCGCTGGCAGCCTCATCTACACCACGCCGCACGGACCCTCCGGCAGAGCCGGGCTGCTGCAGCAGCCACCAGCACTGGGACGCGGCGGCAGCGGCGGCGGCGGCCCTCCGGTAAATGCCCTCCCGTCCCCACCGTCCCCAGCCCGGGCGGGAGGTGGGCTCGCATCGCGCGGGGTGGTGGGCGCGCTGCGGGCGGCCCTTGGTGGGGAGCGCGGGGCCGAGCGTCTCGGGCTTCGGCGGCTGCCCCTCCAGCGAGGGTTTATTGTTAAAGACTCGTGTGTTGCCCCCCGCCAGCGCCCGGAGGGTCGGGGGGCTCCGCCGCGAGCGCGGGGCGGCGGGGATCGCCTAGGCGCGAACCACATCAAACACTCCGAAACTTTTCGTGGCCCCCCCTACTCTTCTTTTCCTGCACTTTTCCCTACCCCCACTCTCCCCTCCCCTCCAACTCGAAGCTTCCTCTTTCTCGGGCGTAGGAAGGGGTCACGCCCCGGATGGAGAAGGGGGTGGAGGAGGGAGTAGGGAACTGGGGAGTGGGAGACTCCGGGGGGTGGAAACCGGGGTGGGGGTCCTGGGGCTGATGGCCCCCCTTCCGGCCTCCGAGGCCCGTTGGCAGCCGGGGGTCCCTAAGGCATGCTCGGAGTGCAGGGGCTCTTGCCAGGTTGCGTTTTGACACATTTGGGGATCTGTTAACTCCCGGCAACAAAGGGCCTGGGGGGAGTGGAGGGGGGCGGTGGAGCAGGGAGCCGGGTGCGGGCCCGGGCGTGGGCTGTCTGGGGGGTGAGGGGCTCGCGGGCTGGCGGCCCCGGCCTGGGCGCATCCTGGCGGTGGCCGCGGCGGCGCCCGCGTGGCCCGAGCGCCCGGGCCTTCCTCGCCGGGCCCCGGGCCTGCCCTTGACCCGCCTCTCCCCTTGCCCCTTCCTTCCCCCCGCCCTGTCCCCCTCTCCGCCCCCCGGCGACGGAGGGCGGGGGCAGCCGTGTTCCCGTCCCGCCGCCTGGGTCTGTCCCTCTCCCCGGGACCCGCCGGTGACGTTTCGCACACGTGCGCGGAGGACGCGCCTGTGACTGGGGAGGAGGCGGCGGCGGCGGGAGGGGGCGCTGGAGGGGGAGAGGGGGCACCCACTTCCTCCTGCTCGCCGGCTCCCTGGCCTGGGACCGTCCCGGCGCCCTCGCACCCGCCCCCGGCGCGGCCACCCTCCCTCTCCTCTCCCCGGCACCCCCCCCCCCTCCACGGGCGCCCGCCCTCGCCCGGCGCCGCCGGTCCGCTCGGCCCTCCGGGCCCCCTCTCCAGCCGGCACCCCCCACCTCCCCCCCGGAGCCAGGCTGGTTTCGGAAATGCCCTTACAGCAGCAGGTTAGTGACCGGGACGGCTCGGGGGGCCGCCGCGGCCGCGGGGGCACCGGATTCTGTTGGGGGGCTGGAGCCGTGAGGGTAGGCGGTTGAGCGGGGTTTTGGAGTGGGAACGGGGGGTTGGGTGCTCGAGGGAAATGAGTAAGCAAGAAAAATGTAACTAAGTAAATGCCCCGGCCTCCGGTTCTAGGAACCCGGGGGGCAGGAGTGTCCGCCCCAGGGGGTAGGTATGGCGTTTACGTGGATTTTTTCCTAGGGGGGCCGAGGGATGGGCGATCGGAGGGGGGCTTCTCGCCGATGGCCGAGTTGAGCTCTGTTTTCTGTCTTCCTTCCCTTGTGCTGGAGGGGGAGGGGGGCGGGTCAGAGGGTAGGGTGTCTGTAGGATTCCCAGGCCACCCGCCACCCCCTCCCTTTGTCCCTGTAATTTATAAAGCGCCTTTGAGAGATGATTTAGGTCAGTATGCGGCTTCTTTTTTTGTTGATACTAGAAAGAAGTGTGGCCGGGAGGTCTTCCCCCTTTCTCCTTTTCTCTCCCGCATTCCCTTCCTCCATGCCTCCAGTCTTCTCCCGCGTGGTGAGGCTTGGCCCCCACGAGGCTAGGAACAAACCAGACCCAGTTTAGATAAATGGTGGGTTGGTCGTACCCGTCGTTGACCTCACCTTGTCTCGGCTCCGAATGGTCTGAAATTTGGGGAGACTCAAGATTCTGCAGAGGTCTTTAAGAGCAGCAGCACCCAGGCAGCACTTCGGGGGCAAGAGATGCGTCTGGGAAGAATGAAATATTTTATTTCCTGACTCTTCTCAATTTCTCCTAGAGTTGGGTCTTAAGTGCTTTTCAGCCCCGGAGATACTTGCTAGGGATGTGTGATACCTTCTCAGTCAAAGAAGCTCTCCTCGCGTTTAGTGACTAGGGTCTGCCAGCAGGGGGGAAAAGAGTATAGGACCTGCTCACACATACAGTATCCACTGTGCCGGATTCTCAGTCACAGGAATATGCCACGCTTTTACTGGCATTAAATACTATTACTGACTTGAACTAAACATGCTTGGATATATTTCAAGCATATATGCCCCCTACTCGGTTCTGCGCCTATATCATAAACCTAATCTGAAACAACCAGCTATTGACATACTTCTGGGATTGGATTCAGATTTATGGGAGGGTAGTTTTGATCATGGGAAATTGAGACCACCGGTTTTTTTTTTGGTTGTTTTTTTTTAACTTTTGAATTTTAGCCCACTTGGGCTGAGTCTTTGAAACTGTGTATCCAAACTTCTCTGTAGTTCCTTGTATTTAAGTATAGAAAATTACCCTCACCACCTTCCAAGCTATTTCAAAACTTTATCCTCCTTTTCATGAGATTATTATTGTAAAGACACGAAAACTGTATATAAAGTTTGGTTTCTTTTTTTTTTCTTATCAAAATTGTATTAGCCCTCTATTTAAGTCTTGAACTTTTGTTGATATTCTTTCCCTAAGCAGGGAGAGCTAAGTGATTGGCTGAGCAAAGAGATCATTTAAACACTTTCCATCCAAAACAGGTTGAGAAATCCTGTTGAGGTTGCCAGAGTTGCAGACCTACCTGGTTCTGATTTCCATGTTCTGTCTTTGGAATTTAAAACTAAGAGCATACTCTTCACCTTTTTTTTTTTTTTTTAATTAATGTGGGGGAAAAGTCCATATATATGTGTGTATCTATTATTTGTATATATATAATATATATATTATATATATATACACATTTAGTACGGTCTTACTAGCTGCAGTTGCCTGTGTCATTTACAAGTCATCAGATCTTAGGCAAATAATAATCTCTCTCACAACACCACTGTAAAAAAGGGGCAATAAGAAATATGAACATGAAAGTTTTTTTTAGGGTTAAATATGACAGTGCAAGTAAAACTTAGCACTGAACCAGGCAAATAGTAGATGCCTAATAAAATGAATATCCAGAAATGTTTGTGTTTTTTTTTAACTTAGAGAAATAATGTAAGAACATGTGCACACTGCCCCTTTGTTGACATGTGTGAGTAAAATGGCTAAAACTCTTCTAAAGTGGTAACATAACTATTTATACCTGATTAACTTGAGTGTTTAAATCCATATGTCACGGCGATCTTCAAGAATGGTTAAAATAGGGACACATCACTAGGACAGGCCTGTGTTAGAGATGGCGGTGATGTACTGCCCAAGCATGAGCTTGTGCCTTGAGTTGTGACAAATCTAGATCAACTCACCCTCACTTTCTGGCCTTGCTCCTCTCTTGATCCCAGGGACCTACCACCCTTGGGTGCAGCCTGTGCTGTGTAGCTTTTGTAGAACTGAGCTCTTCATCATTGCCATGTCAGGGATAGGCACCAGGTAAATGCAGTTTCAGATGGTGAGCTGTTGGGCACAGAAGCGGTCTAGGGAAACCACAGTCAACAAGTGCTGTTTTCTAGAACAGAAGGGGCTTCATCATTTTCTACCTCTGCTAAAAAGCAGCTGAATGATTTCATCCCACTTCTAGAAAGTTTGGGATCTATTAATGCAAGAGACAATGACCTGTCACATCTGATTTAATTTGATCCAGTCACAGCAACCCGCTGATTAGACTTTGGGAAGGAACCCACAATGCTTGAAATTTCCCTGTAAGAATGGAGAAACCATAGGTGCTACAGCTGAGTCTTTTTTTTTTTTTTCCTGTATGAGTATAAAAGAAGAAAAATGCTGGGTTCCTGTGGTTCTGTACTCAATAATCTTGCTTCTGCTGAGATAGATGGTTGGTGCCAAGTTTAAGCTAGGAGAGAATTTTTAGTCACTACATACCCCAAAATGGAAGTTTTAATATAATGCAGTGCCCAGACTCGGGCAGTACAAATAGCTCCACTATAATCAGTACCCATGGTGCCACTCTAATCATCCTCTGAAACAAAGCACTCTTAAATGTGGCTCTGTGAGCTAAGGAACCCAAGCTTGCGAACAGGAAAGGATTTTTTTTTTTTCTGTTTTTCTATAAATCGTCACCTTGTATAATACTTGGAAGAGTAGATTCTGAGATTAATGTTGTGTTGTGTAAAAGCTAACTTGAAAACAGAAAATAATACTCTAAGCTTAGACATGAATAAATAACAGCACCTGGAGATTGAAAGGTTGTAGAGAAAAGTGGCTTTTATTCTCATTTTTACAGGTATAATGCATAGTTGTCTTTTATTGCCACTCCCAGTGATACACCATCCATACCTTTAGCCTCTTTCCAAAGGACCTGGACCCATTTGGCAAGGCTTCAACTATTCATAGTTGATTTTCTGACTGCTTTTCTAATTTGATATGAGTTACATATATTCCATTTGTATGTCCAGTTTTCATCCACTTTCCTAGGCTGACCAACTCCCAATTCTTTTTTAACCACCTACTTTCTACTAACATTTTAAACTAGGATGAGTGAAAAATCAACCACTGCCTGTGTTCACTAAATCATGTCCCTCCTAGATGCACATGAAACCACCGCAAATAGTGCATGGCAAAGAAGGTAGATTGCAATTCTTATCAGATGCTGTTTCATTTTAGTTTTTAAATAGAGGAACTTCCCTGAATTCTTTGAAGTACTAGGCATGTGGCTTAATGCATATTTTTCATGCTTGTTAGCAGCTTAAAAATAGTGTTTCGGGTACTGTATTTACAATGGCTAAGACGCTTTTTTTTTTTTAACTAATCATTTTTCAGGGGAGTAAGAAGTCCAGCTCACTGGGAAAGTAGTGAGTTTAGGAAACCACCAATGGTATCTCCTTCCTCCTACCCTGACCCCCTCTTTGGCTTCCAAGAGTGACTTGGAAAATGTATCTTACACAAGGACAAGTTGTACAGCAGAAGAGAAAAAAGCGGCAACTGGGATGGGGTCAAGGAGTCCACAAAGGGCACGGGATAATAGAGAGGGATCATACATACAGCTTCTGCATCAGTAAAAAGGAAATCGGTTTATTTTCTGTTGGCACTTTTGCTTCAAACGCTCTTCCCCCAAAGCAATGCATTTTTAGAACTCAAAGAATGTGTGAGTTACAAGAATGTATTCTCAGGCCGCCTCCAACTTTACCTGGGGATCAATCTTGTTGCTGTGGCGGCTACGGTTATCTACAGTAGGGGTGCCCAAGCTCCTGGATCAAAGAGGTAAACCCTCTGGTCACCAGATTGTAATCACAAAGCCTATGTACCTTGCTTTGCTGGAGAACCTGGGTGAAACAGACCACTGCTTAGGTTTAGGTCAGCGGAGGTTGATAGAACAGACAGCTGATGGAATAGAGAGGACTTCAGAGGAGGTAGGAAGAATAAGTAATTGACTTCCGTCTGCTTTCTATTACTTTAGCCCAACCATCTGGGGCCATTTCTAGTGTCCCGGCAGCATTCTTATAACAATTCTTATAATTAGCACAGGCAATAATTGATATTCTTGATGGTCTTTGAATCATAACATGTGAGGGCTGTAAAAGAAGAATCATCATGTGACCCAATACCCTTCATTTCACAGGTGAGGAATTAAGACCCAGTGCAGTTGAGTTACTTACCCAAGGTCATAAGCTAACTAGCGACAAAGCCAGAACTGAAACCGGAGACTTGAATTCTTAGAAGCCTCATTCGCCAAGAGAAAGTTAACTGTGTCCCATGTGCCCTGTATGGGAAAATTGGGATGAGTAGAATACATTTCAGATTGCCTTCAGGAATGGTTACACTTTTTGAAAATAGACACATACAAAAGTGTCCTTTGAACAGTTGGCTTTAGAGTAACAGCTCATTCTCAAAGATACAAAATAAGTGAAGCTCCTTTAGATGTTCAGTGAAAGGGAATTTAAAAAAAAAAAAAAAACAGAAGGAATGACTGACTCATAGAAACGTGATAGTAGCATGTTTAAAGCTTTATGTGTTATTTGCAGACTTCTGTGGATATGACACTTCCGGTGCTCGGAAAGTGAAACATATACTTCACTGAGAATAGAACCTGGAAAGATTTTTGCCATCCTCTTTGGGAGAGGGGCACGCCGTCGCTCTGGTGTTGGAGATCTGTCTGGGCCGTCTACATCCTGGGTGACTGCTGTGTTTTTTAGAGGTCAGGGGCCCTTGCCTAGTGACCTTAGACCAGGTGCCCTGCCGTCTTTGAAGATTGCTGGCTAAACAGAATGGCCGGTCAGTTTAACTCTTTCAGAGGAAGTCCTCATCCCCTAAAAGCCAGAACTAATTTCCTTAAAACGTCTTCTTTTACTCCTGAAATTGAGAAAGCTTAAAAATAGAATCACTTCAAGCCCTGAAGCCAAAAAGTGAAACATAATCCAGTGTGGCGGTAGTCCACTGACTAGTTAGGAGGCGGGGATATATGGCTGGTCTATAATCCACAGACCGGAAAGGTGCCGCATGCAGGTACAGTCTAGATCAGGGCAACTGTTGGTGAGACCTGTGGTCAACAGTGAAGCTGATTTCCCCTGGAGGGCTCTATGGAGGATGGAGTCCATCTCTCAGGAAGCGGGGGAGCTAACCACCCTTGGTGCTCCCAGCCAGCTCATGCCTGGCTACCCAGGAGATCCCGTTGGCTCTTCCAGCCTGACTGCTGAGAAAGGCTTCTCTGAGCTCTGGTTTTTATGATCCTGAATGTTGCAGCTCTGGACACTGGGGGTCACGGGAGGTCCACTCAGAGCCTGTAGACTTCACCCCTCCTTTGCTCCTTTTCTGTGTCTGATGCTTTGAGGCTCCAGAAATAGAACCCGAGCAGCCATGCTGTGGCCCCATCCCTTCTGAGCCTTTCTAGGTTTGGCGGCCCTTAGGAGAGGTGAAAGCTTCTACGTACCCAACCCATACCCTCCACCTAAAGGGCAAAGTAAACGGCAGCCAAGTAGAAGATTCAGACGATGGAGCGTGAAGCCAGTGTCTGGGTTCTTATTTTCTCACCAGCTGTGTCACTTTGGGCAAATCCGCCTAACTTCTGCATCTTCATTTCCTCCCCTGTAAAATGGGGGCATCATCATACCTACCTCATGGGATCCGGAAGATTAAATGAGTTCATATCGTAAGGTGTCTAGACCAGTGCCTGGCCCATGGGAAGAATTCTGTGGATTCTTGATGAAATTGCTCTTTCCATTCATGCTGTCTCAGGCCCTTCCTCCGGTGGTTTATTTTCAGAACCAGCCCCAGCGTTCATCCAAACCCAGTGATGCCTCTAAAAATGACGGTGATGGGGAGGAGCAGTGAACCACGAGGCGGGTTCTCCTAAACGTATTCTTTAGGATTTTTGTATGTCTTTATAAATTGTGCATGGACTTGGGAGAAAGAGCAGAAAAATAAGCTCTTTATTATAATAGCCCTCTCAGTAGTGATAGTTTCATGACTAGAATTTTTATTTCTGTGATTATTTGTGCTACGAAAGTTGCAACTATTAACGTGCTGTCACCTCTGTACAGTAAACAAGGGCTTAAGACAGAATGGCGGAGATCAGGATGTCTGAGGTCTCTGGGCCCCAGCAGGATGGGGAAGTCCCCACGTCAGTGTGGGGGAGGGGGTCTGTCTCTGGGTGGACCCCACCCCCACTCCTTTCTCATCACTGGCTGGCGGTGCCCGGTGGTTTGGTGTGTTATGCCTGTTCCTGCCACTTATCCCCTCACCTCTCCCTCTGCCTGGCGTTTATAGAAGGATGCTCGAATGACTTATCAAATTAATTACAACCTCCTCCCTACCGTTTGAGGTCCCGGGAAATCTCGCCCTTCCCGTTCTTCTTCCCAGCTGGGATGCTGGCGGGCACAGCGTTTAAGGTGCTGCTGCTTTCCTTCTTTGTTGTTCGGTCGCTCACTCATGTCCAACTCTGTGACCCCGTGGACTGCAGCTCGCTAGGAGCTTTGGCTCTAGTGCATGTATTTGCTCGCTCTTCTCTGCTCTTCCCAGTGGCCTATCAAGGACACGTCCTGCACAGAGACTCCACTGATTCCCGGGGCCTCGGGCTGCCTCCCCTTCCTCGAGTTCCTGCTTCCTTCCTTCCTGTAGCACTTCTTAGTTCTCCTTCCATCCCTATCAGCCGTGCCCTTGACTCGCTCTTCCTCCAAACCCACAAGCTTCAAGAAAACCGGCCTGTGGTTTGTCTTCATGTTGTCCTTGCTTTGGCTTCTCCATCGTGGATGCTCAATTATTTGAGAAGAGGCCTTTTCATCAGGCAACCATAATGTGATTGGCACCCCAGTCTTCCTGTCGAGGACGCAAAAGAAGTATGAGGTGTGCGATCCACCCACTCTGAGTTTACAGTCTGTTTGGGGAGCCAGGCTTTAAACACAAGCTGAGTCGCAGGCAAGACTAAACAGGAGTCAGGATGAAAACACGACTCATCTCGTCCTCGGATGTACAGTGTCGACAGGATGTGCCTGCTGGGCCAGCAGAATGGGGAGGCCATGGCTCCCGTGGTCACCAACCTTAGAGCACATGCAGGTGTACTTCTGGATCACCTGGGCACTTTGGAGAAGTACCCCCTTCTAGACATGAGATTTTGAAAGTGTCCCAGGTCATTTTAATGTGCATTCAGTTGGAGCCTCTGGACTAGGTGGACAAGGAGGGCTGGGGAGGCTGATCATGGCTGGGGAGACATCACCAGGCCAAATAGGGAGGCAGGAAGTAGGCATAAGGAGACCAGCTGGAGCAGCGTCCGTACAGGGAAATATTCAGACCTGACACTGGATACATTGGGATGACTCGTCTAGAATAGAGATTGCCTTGCTGCAAGGGCTGGGGGTATGGGAAAGTGAAAGTGTTAGTCCCTCGGTGTCCGACTCTTCGCGGCCCCACAGACGATAGCCCGCCAGGCTCCTCTGTCCATGGGATTCTCCAGGGAAGAATACTGGAGTTGGTAGCCATTCCCTTCTCCAGGGGCTCTTCCTGACCCAGGGATCAAACTCAGAGCTCCCGCACTGCAGGCGGATTCTTTACTGTCTGAGCCACCAGGGGTGGGGAGGGGCGGGTATGGGAAGGTGAGAATAAGTAGCATGGGGGTTGGTCTTGAACAGAGAAGAAATGCCCTTTCTGAAGAGTGCCAAGGGACCCCGCCCCAGGTGATGGTTGCCAGAGGGGAAAGCAGGCTGCGTTTGTTGCCAGGTCTTCAAGTGTCTTAAAATGGCCAGGAATCTACCAGTTTTTAAATGTTGGCTCAATTAAAAAGGAAAATGTGCAAGCCAAACAAAATAGGTCTCTAGGCCAGATCCTGGCTTCAGCGCGGCCTCTCAGCAGTCTCTGGTCTATGGGATAATAATAGCTAATGTTTATCAAGTGCCCGCGCGTGGAGGGCACTAAACTAAGTGCTCTACGTGCATTAGCACATTATCCATATAACCTGTGAAGTGGGTATCATTATCATGCTTATTCTTCACAGGAAGAAGCAGACAGTGAGGGGTTAAGAGGCTAGCTCTGGGTTTCACTGAGGAGTGAGGCAGGTGAAATTGAACCCAAGGAGCCTCGCTCCGAGGTCTCTGCTTATTTTTTGTCTTTATCCTCTATGGTCTCCGTTGCAGTAATGATTCCATAGTACGGACCCGGATACCTGTCACAAAGAAGGGATCCGTGTTTATTCCAGGCTACTCGAGACTAGGAATTGCCTGCAGTGTTCCAGATGCAGGTGTCCAGGCACTTTACCCTCAGTCAGAGAAGTGCCCTGGCCTTCTGGAACATTTGGGAAACACCGCTGCAGGTGGTTGAGCACAAGCAAAGGTTCTTGCAGCTGGAATGAGCTGCAGAATCAGGAGCTGCCTCCAGAATCAGCGCACATTCCATTCATCCCAAGTCCTTCCTCGCAGACCCCAGAAACATGGGCCAGGTGCACCGGTATCCCATACCTCCCCTTTTCCCAACTTCTGTATTTCTAGCTCATTGCCAAAAGCAAACCATCCAAAGAAATGTGACCCAAAACCCAAAGGAGGTGAAACAAGGACCTCCCAAAAGGCCAAGAATCTTAGGGGGTCCAAGTGAGCATTGTTGCCTGACCCAACACCGCTGGGAACCATGGCAGTTCACTGGACACCCTGCCCTTGAGGGATTTGCTTTGCCTGATAGTAGGAAGGCTTTCCATTCTGTTGGGTCTGGGCCTGCCTGGAACAGGTTACCAAGTGGACAAAAAGCCAGAAATCCCCCTGGAAAGAGAATTGGGGCATACCATTTAGAGCCTGAGTGCTACAGTGTCAATGAATCTAGACGCAGGACAGCAACAGGGATGGTGTGAAAGGCAAGGTGGAAGAGAGAAGAAATACATGACCTTGGCTCCCAACATGGTTAGCTTATGGGGCTGAAAGAATGGAACTGAGTTTTTCCTCCATCAGGGTTTTGCACCACGTGGAGGGAATGATGAGTTTGGAATGTGTTGGCTGTGAGGGATGCCAGGGGCCACCCAGCTTTCTAAGAGGCTGGGACCCAGCACTAGAAATATGGCTTTGGCACAGAGGTTAGAGGGGAAGGCTTGATGAACAACAGCCAGCCAAGAACTGATCTCCCTAACTTTAAAAAAAAAAAAATTAACGTGGTGCCACATAAAACCTTTCATTTTCACTTCTCCCTTTATAATATGAAAACGAGACAGATTCATCAGGTTGATTTGGGGTGGGGGGGAGATCAATACTGTCAGGGCTCCCAGAGACGAGCCATCAGTTGTTATTTATGACGTGCTTTCCCAGGTCTGGGCCTGGCTCCTGGCTGCTCTGAGAAAGCCCACAGTTTGCAGGCTCTCAAAGCAAAGAGGAGCCAGCTGGAGAGAGCTATGCATAGAGAAAGGTCACATAATTATGTCTTGAACTAAGATGGCTTTTTTGACCATGATTTCCTAGGCTCTCTGATTTTACAGGTTAAAAAAAAAAAAATCTTGGATTTATTTTCTTAAGTCCTAGCATATTAAAGTTTAAAAATGAAAGAGCCGTGTAAATTCTTTGTTATTGATTTTTAAATAGGTAACTTGTGTTTAAGCCTATTTGCAATAACCCTTGAATTGACCGATTTTTGTTGGTGTGGTGGATACCCAAACTTGTGATGATTCCACTAATAATGTGGTAAAGTTTTCAACCTTTTATATTCCTGTTTTCCTTGCCAGCATCTCAGACACTCTAATCCTGGGACTGGTCTTTAGGAGGGAGGTTTTCAACTCTGGGGACCCATGGCATTGGTTGTGGGGTACGGAAGGAGCAGAGGGCTTGGCGATCTGGCTCCAGAAATGGGCCCTGTCAGTTACCAGCATGTGATCCTTCACAAATTCCATCTATGAGCTGTAACTACCGAAAATAGTGTTCCTGTCTCCTTCAGTAATTGAAAGGATTCAATGAGCTACGTTTATAGGAAGTGTACTGTGCATTCCTAACTTAGTGTATACACCCCACCACCCCTCCTCCGTGGTAGGAGCTCTTGAGAATTGATTACATCTGAATTCTCAGTGTTTTTACCCATTTGAGGGAAAACAAACTACAGGACAGATACTGAACACCCACTTTGAGCTGACTGGGTTCCCAGTATTCTGGGTGCTCCAGTGACTAAGATACTCTTGCCTTCAAGTTCATCAGGAGATAGGGGAGATGAAACAAGTTTTTCAGTAACTAAGATGAGACAAAAATGGTGAGGGCCCTAAGTGAGTATCGATAAAGTTTCTCAGGGATCCAACCCTAGCGGTGAGGATGGAGCAGGCTTTTGGAGGGTCAAAACAGGAGCAGCGTTTCGGCACCATTGACGTTTTGGCCAGACTCCTGTGTGGTGGGCAGGCAGTCCGGTGCATCGTGGGGTATTGAGCAGTGTCACTGGCCTCCACCCACTGGATACCAGTAGCACCTTCCAGTTAAAATATCTCTGGACGTTGCCTCAGGATCCCCTGAGGGCAAAATCAGCCTGCACCTCCGCCTGGCCCCCTCCCCCGGCCTGTTGATGAACCACTGAACTAGCTCTTTAACTTGGGCATGCCCAAGCCCACATGGAACCACATGGATCCCAGTGCTGGGATCACTGTCCACCACTGAGAGATGATATAGAGAAGACAGGCTCTGTGTAGCTAGCAAAGCCCTGTCTGTTTACCAATCAGGCAGGCGTACTAGGAATGGGCCACTCGAAGCCCCTCCCTAACCTGGAGAAGAAGGGATCAAAGTCTGCAGTTCCACGAAGGCCAAAGAAGTTTTGCATTTATCATTGACTCAACTCGGTAATTAAGACTTTCTGAAAAAACAGGGACCTTCTGCTCAGGACCAGCTTCTCCATAGATAGACTAAGGACTTGGTCATATCACTTACTTTCTAACCTGTTTCCTCACCCATTAAATGAGGAGAATCAAGTTTCCCATCTCATAGGTAGTTGTACAGATTGAACGCCCTAATGCATGTTAAGTGCTGGCTCCAGCGCTAGCCGCGAACTATATACTCTGACATGTTTGTGGTCATCATGTGTATCGTTATTGCTGTTGTTGCAATCATTGCTATCAAGCTGAGCTTCCCTCTCAGAGCAGTTCAGCTATTAAAAGCCTTTCCCTTTGTTGCTGGTGTTTCCACAAGCACTTCCCTCGCACCTCCATCCCCGTGCCGGCCCCAGTTTCCACCACGGGGCAAACTGATCCATTTGACTTACTTAGCAGGTATGTTTGGGGCACCGAGTATATATGCCAGCCCCTGTTCTGAGTTCTGGGGATGCAGCAGTGTAGACACAAAAATCCCCTGTCTTCATGTGGCTTGGATCACAATTGATGAAAATCTTGCCACATTTTGGCAAAATACCCACCTCCCACCGTTCCTGTCATTTTTTTTTTTTTAATTGGAGGACAATTACTTTACAGTATTGTGGTGGCTTTTGCCATACGTCAACATGAATCAGCCATGGGTGCACATGTGCCCCCTCCAGCCTGACACCCCGCTCCTTCCACCTCCCTCCCCGCCCCATCCCTCTGGGTTGTCCCAGAGCACCCGTCCCTGTGTTAGATGGATCCTGTTTTATGTTTTTTTTCTTTTTTTTTACAATGTTGTTTCTTAAATCTGTGGTTCTAGATCAGCAGCAGCACTTAGGCTGTTAGAAATGCAAATTTTGGATTTATACCCTAGACCTACTGACTCAGAAATTCTGGGTGTGGCCAGCAGCTTGGGGTTTGACTGGTACCCCCAGCCCAGGTCATTCTGAAGCATCAAGTTTGAGAGGTGTGGTTTGGGGAAAGATGCCTCTCAACAAAAAAGACTAGGGGAAACCAAGGTCTGGGTTGGGCTGTGTTACGTGCTACCATCAGAGAGGGAGTTGCCCATAGTGTGTGTGTGTGTGTGTGAACCCATAGTGTGTGTGTGTGTGTGAACCCATATATGTGTGTGTGTGTGTGTGAACCCATATAGTGTGTGTGTGTGTGTGAACCCATATAGTGTGTGTGTGTGTGTGTGTGTGTGTGTGTGTGTACCGCTCAGTTGTGTCTGACTCTTAGCAACACCATGGACTGTAGCCCACCAGACTGCTACCATCAGAGAGGGAGTTGCCCATAGTGTGTGTGTGTGTGTGTGTGTGTGTGAACCGCTCAGTTGTGTCTGACTCTTAGCAACACTATGGACTGTAGCCCACCAGACTCCTCTGTCCTTGGAATTCTGCAGGCAAGAATACAGAGTGGGTTGCCATTCCGTCTTCTCCAGGGGACCTTCCTGACCCAGGGACCATACCGGGGTCTCCCCCGTTGGAGGCACATTCTTTGCTTTCGGAGCCACCAGGAAAGCCCTGCCCCATATAGTACATTTCCCAAAACAGCAGAGCTTACGAAAGACAGTCTTAGATGTATGGAGACAGTTCAAAACTGGCAGTGTGCTTTGATCTCTTCTGGGCCTGGCCTCCCTCCTTAAAATAGGAGGATCCTGCAAGCCACAGCGCAGAACTCAGTCACAGACATTCTTAGCCTTCTTTGGACTTTTCCGCATCCCGTGAATGGGAAAACTGCTTCCTTCCCTTTTCTCCAGAGGCTTGTGATGTATGTGTTTGACAGTTATGCTCCTTCTTTTAATGTCTTCTCTTTTAATCGCCCTCTTATCTATCTGAAAGTGAAAGTGAAAATGAAGTCGCTCAGTCGTGTCCTGACTCTTTGCAACCCTCTGGGCTGTAGCCCACCAGGTTCCTCTGTCCACGGGATTTTCCTGGAAAGAATACTGGAGTGGGTTGTAATTTCCTTCTCCAGGGGATCTTCCCGACCCAGGGATCGAACTCAGGTCTCCTGCACTGCAGGTATCTACCATCTGAGCCACCAGGGAATCCCATTCTTTTCTATCTAGCACCAGAAGAAAAAAAAAAACCCTCACATCATAAGCCAGCTAGATGGACCAGGCTTCCCTGGAGATGAAATGGTAGCTCTCCTTACATGTCTGGTAATTTGGGTATTTAAAGATACCGTGAGGAGTAAATGAAATGAGAGACCCTGGGCCAGCATCCAGCCTGGAGCTGGGCACAGAGTGTCCAGCCACTTGATAAATTCCCGCCCCTGTTCCCAACTCATTATGAAAACCAATAAAGGCATTAAATAGATACCACAGTTATTTATGTGAAAAGCTTTTGACTATAGACAGTTTGAGTATGAATAACCATCATATAAATTATAACCAAAATCATGGAATCAGAAGTTTTGATCTGTTAAAACTTGTATTAAATATGTATGTAATTAAATAAACTTAGAGACCTAAAAGAAGTAGATGTTACCTGATTTTTCTTTTTCTTTTTTTTTTTTTTCATGAAAATGGATTTTTTTTTCTTTGTCTGAAAGAGATGTGGGATCTTAGTTCCCTGCCCAGGGTTTGAACATGCACCGCCTGCGTTGGAAGCGTGGCATCTTAACCACTGTACTGCCAGGGAAGTCCCAAAGATGGATTTTTATTTTTTTAAAGCCCTAATCAGATTAACAGAAATTCTTTGCTTCACTTACCCAAACCTGGTTCTGCTTATAGGGAATCTGTTAATATAGCAGCCATCTGCAGTTTACAAATGCTAATTAATTACTATTATGTTGATTATGTTAAAAGGCGTGCTTGAGGTGGACTGATGGTTCCTTTTGATAAAGGGTTGTGTCTTGAAAATGCACATGGAAGGTTATAAAGCTTTACTGTGGTCCAGCTTGATCCTGTTGCTGTCCTCTTCTACAAGTGTCTCTCCGGCCATTGGTGGGCCTTTCCTGCACCCCACCGCCCTTCCATCTGCCCACCTTCAGCCAAAACAGCTTCTGGTTACAGTGATGGTTTCCAGTTTATCATTTGTGGTTGATTGTATTATAGAGGTTGGGAAAATAAGGCGAGCAGTACTCATTTCTTGCTTCCTGCCTCGCTTGAGAATAAGGATCGGCTTTTCTCAGTCCTTGACTTTCGACGTGGGCTCCTGTATACGGCGAGGGTGGCCAGGGTGTGGCCCTGCAGTGCCGCCACCTCTGAACATCTGTCCTGACTCGGCGCCCCCCACCCTGTCCAAAACCAGGTCTGGGGACCAGGGTGTGGGCCTCCCCTGTGCCGTGCAGAGTCAAAGAAGTATCTAGACTAGAAGCAAAAGACTGGAGCCATGCTGGCTGCATAGTTGAGTTTGATAAATAATTTTTAGGCGGATCTAAACTCGCATTGTGACATTTGACAGTAACAAGTTACCAAGTGCTGGAGTTTTGCTGTAATGGAAGAATAAAGTTACAGTGGTCAGGTTGTGGGCTGCCCCCCTCAAGTCAGCTAAATCTCCAGCTCTTTGCACCTTGGAGAAGGGCACTCAATCAGACTAGACATAGACCCCAACTTGGCAAGATTAAGGACTTTATTTATTTATTGCCCTGGGGACTACTTGGTGTAAATCAGAGTTCTAGAGGTTGATGAACTGGAATGCAAACTTACTAATTTACTCTGAGAAACTTAACTGCCAAGTGGACAGTTGCAGAAATTGGTCTTGCCTTGGGTTTGCGATCAGAAGGTTATTAGCTGAGTCAGAACACAGGGGTTTGACTCATCCTGTTAGCATCTTCCCACTGTGCCGGCTCCCCTCTGGAGCTCACCTGCAGGGTCGGGAGTCTGCCTTCTGCTGGAAGAACATAATGGACACTGTCATTTACTCAGGCATCCAGTGGTGTCTGTTAGGATAACACTGACTAAGTTGCCTTTTTTTTTTTTTTTTTAAAGGGAAAATACTTGTTTTTAGTCCAGGTTTGTTATTTAAAGAAATCAAAGATGATCTAAGTCAGTGAAGTAAAATTTGAAATACCCTCTCCACTCCCTCCTAATCCTGCTTCACTTTCCAGAGGTGACTACCACAGCTTGGTTTGTCCCTTTTATATCCACTTGCAAATATATATCTTATATGCAGATGCAAATTGCAGCTTGCAGTTTGTACTTAACAGGTATTAGATGTATTTCCATCTTGATGTCCATTACACCTTGTATGTGAAAGTCGCTCAGTCGTGTCCGACTCTTTGCGGCACCATGGACTATACAGTCCTTGGAATTCTCCAGGCCAGAATACTGCAGTGGGTAGCTGTTTCCTTCTCCAGGGGATCTTCCCAACCCAGGGATTGAACCCAGGTCTCTTGCATTGCAGGCGGATTCTTTACCAGTTGAGCCACCAAGGAACTGCTGCCCATTATATGGGATATGCCAGAATGTAGTTAACTCTTCCTATTTGATTTTTTTTTTTTCCTATTTGATTTTTATAATCCTTCCTATTTGAATTTTATAAATAGTTCTACACTGCTTATCCTTGTACATATGTTTTTGTGTATGCATGTATTTCTGAAGGCTAGATTTCTTTAAAATTTTTTTATTTCAGGTATAGTTGATTTACAATATTATATTAGTTTCAGGTGTACAACATGGCGATTCGAATTTTTTATAGCTAACACTCCATTTGAAGTTCTTATATGTAGACTTCTATACATATATTGAATTTGTAGATTGTATATATTATATTGAATATGTAGACACATTCATATCTATGAATACATATTCATATATTGTATTGAATATGTAGATTTCTATACATATATTGAATTTCTGTCACAGGACACATATAGTAAAATGCTGGATTGTTGTTGTTTAGTCACTAAGCCACGTCCGGCTCTTTTGCAACCTCATGGACTATAGCCTGCCAGGCTCCTCTGTCCATGGGATTTTTCTAGGGTAGACTACTGGAATGGGTTGCCATGTCCTTCTCCAGGGGATCTTCTCCACCCAAGGATTGAACTTATGTCTCCTGCATTGGCAGGTGGATTCTTTACCACTGAGCTACCTGGAAACCCAAAATGCTGGGTAGATAAGGCCAAATTGCCCCCCACTAAAAGCCAAAGCTGTTCTTCTTCCTCTCACCAGTTTGGAGAATGCTTCTTTTCTCGTACTCTTTACAATTTGAGATCACCTTAGTTGTTTTGCAGTTTTGCTCATGATGGTTTTGCTAGAAATGCTAGATGCTATCTCCTGATTCTTGTTTTGTGTTTCTTTAATTATACGACTGTCATCACCACCACTGCAGCTATTATTACTGCTGCTGGTTAATAATATTTGTTGGATGTTTTATGTGACGTGATTGTTTTAAGCACTTTAAATGAAATTTACTAATTTAAAGTTCAACATCCCTGTGAGTTTGGTATGATTATTGTTGTGATTTTACAAATGATGAAAGAGAGAGGAATTAGTCAATTTAAGCATCTCTGCCCAATGTATTTCTGTGAGTTGCTTCTTTGAATCCTTTATCGTTTGTGTTTATACAGCTATTTATAGTTTTCTTACTGATTTATTGGAGCTTCTCAGATACTGCACTTTCTCTGTATGTATGTGTGTGCATACGTGTGTGTACTAAATATTTTTTTTGCCAGTTTGTCATTTTTCTTTTATCTGTGAGATGTATTTCTCTGTACAGAAATTTTGCTCATTTTTTAATATATAAAATTATAGTCTTTGCTTTTGTCAGTTTGGAGGCCCTTCCTAATCCTCAAATTATAAACTATTCTCTGTGTTCTTCTGATCTTATAATTTTATTATTTTGATGCTTAACCTCTTTGGAAGGGGTTATGTGTAGGTGTTAAAGATCTGACCCTGTATTTTTCCCAAATGGATAGCCAGTTATACTAGTGACATTTATTGAGTGGTTCAGCCTTTACCCATGAATTTGAAATGCCACTTTTGGTGTGTGTATGTGTGTGTGTGTGTGTGTGTGTGTGTGTGCATGTGCAGCCTCATGCATGGATCTGTGTTGATCAGTACCTGGACCTTCTACTCTGCTCTACTGATACCTTTGTCTCTTTCTAAGGAAATACCATCCCTCTAAATACAGTAACTTTATGCTATATTGTGCTATAAATTGGAAAAATCCCATCCCCTTTCATCTTATACTTGGTTTTTTCATTAAAATTGCTTTTCATTGTTGGTTCCTTACTGGTTTTCATTATTCATTCTTTTTTATACATTCTTGCAATTGTACTGACTGGGGTTCTCTCTCCCCTATCCACTGTCAATTTGGGGCCATAAGAAAGATAACAGTTGCCTATTTTATTGTGACTAAACCACCCCCACAACAACCTGATTGAATAGTTTTGTACACGAGGAATGGCAATGAATGTCTTATATATATTATTTCATCTTGTAAAGCAACCCTCCTTCATCTGTAAAGGGTGAAGGTGAGGCTCAGTGGTTAAGCTGTTTGTCCTCAGCTACACCTCCAGACGAGAAAGGATTTCAAACCTCTCCCTTAACTCTGATGGTCCCCGCCCACCCCCAGACACGTGGAGTGTCTTCATGGGATACCTACAGGCCTTTGTCTGGGGTGGGTTATCAACTGTTTCTATGTTCTGTGGGGCAGTTGATGGCACTTAAGCAGTCTTTATTGTGCGAAGAAGACCTAACAAGATCTCACACAGTGGGGCAGGAAGAGTTGAAAGACCTGGCTTTGCCAAGAGTAGTTTTTCCAATTTAGGATGAGTCAAGGTGGGGCCACCGTGTAAAATATAGAAAGTGAGAGGAGAAAAATCACTTAGCAGATGCTTCTTAGGCATCTGGATAGGCAACCAGGATACTGATTTAACTCGTCCTCGGCTCTGAGAGTATCTTTGGGTCAGGGCATGGATCATACAGAGGTGAGGCATACACAGCCCTGGATGTTAAAGGAAGGGCAATTTTGATGGAAGAGGCCACAGACAGGACCCTGGGAGCTTCTACATTTTCAGAGAAAGGGCAGCACGTGTTGGAGGAACAAAGGCCTGCAGAGATCCTAAGAGGAGGGTTTAAACAGGGACGCTTTCTCTCTGTGTCTAAATCCATCTTCCTACCAGTCTATGGGGCTTCCTAGGAGGTGCAGTGGCAAAGAATTCACCTGCCAATGCAGGAGACACAAGAGTCACGGGTTCAATCCCTGGACTGGGAAGATCTCCTGGAGTAGGAAATGACAACCCAGTTCAGTATTCTTGCCTGGAAAATTCCCCAGACAGAGGAGCCGGCGGGCTACAGTCCACGGGGCCGCAAAGAGTCGGTCACGCCTGAGCACCCGAGCACCAGTCTAAGACTTGCCATCCCACTGCTGGTTGCCTCTGGATTCAGTTTCTCTCGGGTGTCTTCTGTGGGTTTTTAAGGGTGAACATCAGGAAAGTAATTTTCTTCTGAGAACTTTGAAACTGCCTCCCAAACAAGTCCAGCTGAGCTCCCCCCAGGAGCCGTGGAAAAGTAATCCTATTTATTAGTAGTAGTATATTGATTTTGTGTGTAAAATGGACCCAGAGGCCTGTGACAATGAGTCCATTTGAAATTATAATTTAAAATACCTAACAGAATAGCCGGGGAAGAACTACTACCCCCCGAATGTAAATTACTAGATGCTTAGTGAATTTCTCGTGTGCAGTAAATTGGCAATCAGCAGGTCAAATTTTGTTTTTTAATGTCCTAAATTCTTTCATTTTTTTCCCTTTTCTTCAACAGTCACAGGTGTAAGGATAGAGGCGTAGCTATTAAATCTCAGGGACCTCTATAAAAACAATAATACATAGTTGTGTTTTGTTGTTCACTTGTTTGATCAGCCCACTTTACCATAAAACACAAGGCACTTCATCAAAGAATTCTTTTGCTACATGACTGCACTCTTAATTTTGTGAAAACTTGCAAGGTTTCCTTCCAGACTGAAAGGTAAATGTATGATTACTTTATTACCTATTTAGCACTGGCTGCCCGGCCTTGATTTTAGGTCTGCAGTGATGGCTGGTACATCCGTTTCAGTCCCACCTGCCCACTGGGCAAATCTTTCCAGTCACCACCTACTGTCCCGGGACTGTGACCCCCAGGTGGGCCGTGGGGGTTGCTCTGGCGGTGACCACGTGGTGCCAGGAACTCTAACGCCCTGGCTTCACCTCTGCTGACCTGGGCTTTCCCTCGCTCCTGGCGCTGAAGTTTTAACTCTGCCCACTCTATTAGCCGTTCTTCTCCATCTTTCTTTTAAAATATACTTTCACTTTTTCCTTTCCATCCACGCCCCCACCACCCCCAGTACAACTGCCCCGGCATCCTGGCTTTTTCCATTCTTGACAAATGATCTGTCCGCTGTAACCGTAGCTCCGTTGTGCTGATATCTGTTGAAATTAGACCTAGAATCTAAATGCGGCTTCATGGAACGATGGGTGAGACATTTTTTCTTCGAACAGCCTGTGTGATCTACTGCTACTCCAAACCACCTATCTGTACCTTCCCCACTATGATAACTGGGGGGGTAGGGGGAAATAGGGAAATAGACTTAGAATTAAAAGTTCTGTATAAGGCACTGCGTTAGCTGGTTTTGCCTCCATAATAAAGCAGCGGGGTGTTGCCCACCATTGCTAACTGCTCCTTCCCCTCAAGCATATTGAATGGACTTCAACCTCATTGCATTTCTTATCCTGTGATAGGAATCGAGAGCCTTCCCTGTATTCACACCCACAGCTGCTTCTTACCCCAGTGGGACTTTGTAACCCAGAGATGAAACGTTTCACTTGTGCTTTAGGGAATGTGCTGCCCAAATGGCGTTTTCCTTTAGAAGTTCAAAACAATAATTGGGTCCCGAATCTACTCCTGCAAAGATAGGTATGTGACAAATATGACTGTTGGAGGTGGGCCAGACTGCGCGGTGATTTCTTGGGAGGCTGCTTAGGAAAGAAGGATGGGCCAGGGCCCAGCCTGCAGAGGGGTTTGCTGGGGGGTCAGGGTTCTCGTGGGGACCTGGGGCCTGGTGGGGCTCACAGCTTGGAAGGGCCAGATCAGTTCTTTCACACATTGGCTCATTTCCGATCTGTCAGGTTTGAGCGATCTTTATGGCCTCCTTCTGCTCAGATCCCCTGTGACTTTGTCCACTAAGCTATGGGAGGACTTAGGGACTCAGGGTAGCCACTCAGCTGCACCCATGCATTGGGTGTTCCACTGGAGGTGACTGGGCCCCTGGCAAGGAGGGGAAACCACTGAGGGCGGGGTCCTCCCGTCAGTTACCACACCCTTTCCCAGCCAGACTTGGTGTCGCTCACTTCTCCTCTTTTCAAGTCCTAAGGGTTAATTATGCTGTTTACTGTTTACATTTGCATTCCTGATTGTGCGCTTTCACCGTGAGTTGGCTCCAGTTCATTTTCTAGTCTAAGTAGATCTCAGAAGCAGGGTGTGGTTCTTCTGGCCTTTGAGATGGGCACAGTTCAAGTGCAGCAGGCCTAGAGAATGCCACAGTCATTCAGAAATCGCTGAAGATCACCGCCTGCCCGCACCCGGGACTTTGATCCCTGCCATCTGTCTAACAACTCGCTGAACTGAAATTTAAATTCTTGCAGCGATTCTGAGAAATACTGAGAAATGTTATTTCTGGGTTGCAGGTGAGGAAACGGAATGAAGGTCAGAGACATTTAGTGACTTGTTTTTCCCCCACCTTGAGGTTAAGAGGTTAGAACTTTGCAGTTACTTAGTTTTAATATCTCTCGAGCTGCGGGGGCTCAGCAAAGTTATTTCGCTTTTATAGACCTCAGTTTACTCATCCATTAGGTGGGACAATTCATGGCCTGCATCTCCAGGTTGATGGAGAGACAGACGAGAAGGTACATCATATAAAGTGACCAGAAGGTTAGGTCTTCCTAGATGTGGTGAGTAAGTAGGAGAGATGGGGCTGAAAACAGGTCTCCAGTCTAAACCTTGCATTAGCGCTCCACTTCCTCATATAAAGAGAATTAGAGGTGTCTTTAGATAGATAGACCTGTTGCATTTAATTATACTATAAATATGTTTAGAGCAATTTTGATCATCATGGATTTGGTGCCTATTTTGTTATAGCTTTTCTTCCCGCCTTCTCTCTGTTATTCCAAGCTGCCCTGCAATGATACTTTTAAAAATTGCCGGGAGCTCAGGACTAGAGAGAGAACCAAGACACTAAAGGTTCTCCTAGGCCAGTGGTTCTCAACTGGAGCAGTTCTGCCCTCCTGGGGATGGATATTTGACAATGTCTGGAGACATTTTGGGTTGTCATAACTGCAGGTAGGAGGCTGCTATGGGCATCTGGTGGGCAGAGGCCGGGGATGTTAAGCACCCCAAAATGCACAGGGGCAGCCCTCCTTGCAGCAAAGGATTGTTGTTGTTTAGTCTCTAAGTTGTGTCTGACACTTTTGCGACCCCATGGACTGCAGCCCACCAGGCTTCTCTGTCTAGGTAAGAATATTGGGGTGGGTTGCCATTTCCTTCTCTAGGATATCTTCCTGACTCAAGGATTGAACCCATGTCTCTTGCATCTCCCACCTGGGAAGTCCAGTGTTAGCAGTGCTGAGGTTGAGAGGTCGTGCTCTCAGGTAATCCTACTTCTACTGCATTCAGACTTTCTTCTGTTATTGCAGAATCATTCAAATCTTTCCAAACAAGGTGTACTCATTTCCTAAGGTATAGTGTTTTCCATGTAAGCTGTCTTCTAAAGTCCTGAAAACCTTGGACCATGTCTTGGACCGTAAGGGAAGGAGGAGACAGGAGAGGAAATTGTTCAGCTCTTCCTCGAGGTGTGTAAAGCATTCAAATCCAGTCATATTTTCTCAACAACTTTCTTTTTTTTGTTTCTTTTCCCCCCAGGGTCATATAGCCTACATTAATATTTTAGTTTTTGTAAGCACTAGGTAAACAGTGGCAAGCTATACAAATAAAATGGGTTCTTACTACTTTTTTTTTCTTACTACATTTTAATTGCTCTTTTTTTGTATAGGTAGTTTATGACTTTTTGTTCCTACACATGGATTTCAGGGGAATTTTAATACTTATTCTTAAACTTTTTTATTTCTTTCAAATTGAATGGCCATAATTGTTAGAATGAACCGTCAGTTCTAATGGGAATCCTGTCTATTAGAATAGCAGCTTATTTGAACTAGTCACGCTTTTGAGCATGTGGTTTATAGAAGTTAAAATAGTAAGTTTAAATTCTAAAAAGAAATCTTACTTTTAAATCCTAATTTTGATAATTTTCCATTCTGGGATATTAAGGTAGGTAGGATTGCCATATAAAATAAAAGATGCCACGTTCAATTTGAACTTCAGATAAATAAGTACTTTTAGTTTAAGTATGTCCCATGCAATATTTAGGATATACTTATAATAAATTATTTGCTGTTTGTGTGAAACTAATTCAGCTGAGTGTTCTGCATTTTTATTTGCTAAATCTGGCAACTCTAGTGATAGAACTCAGAGTATTGGAAAATACCAGGAAATACCACTCATGTCTGGCATCTCCCTGCATAACTTCATCTTGGATGCTGTACTTTACAAAACTGTTAAATACTACGTTTCAGACGATTATTTGCCAAAAATATGGAAATAATTTTCTGAAGGCAATTTAGAAAATTCGTTCTGTGATCCCATTCATCGGTCTTTAAGGATAGCTTGAATAAACTAGAAGTAATCTCATCTGAAGTTCAGAAGTGCCATATATCTGACCTTAAAACCCAGCTTCAGATATTAAACCTGGATGGGAAAGAATCCTTTCTATGGTTTGCCTTCCAGAGATTACCTGAAACTTAAATGAGGACTTAATAATCTCTAAACTCTTTCTGCTGCTCGTTAAGCAGTAGAATTCCTTTCAGTGCTGAAGGGCCAGTTACATCAAATGGAACAGGTAGATTGTAAACGACTTTAGACTGGCTTTGGAAAATAGCAAAACAAAAAAACAAAAAAAAGCCAACCAAAATTCTTCTCTGAAAGACAGAAGTTTTTGTGGGACTTCACTGGTGGTCCAGTGGTTGAGACTTTTCGCCTTCCAACGCAGGGGGTGCGGATTTGATCCCTGGTTAGGCAGCTGAGAAGCTAAGATCGATCCCACATGCCAACCAACCATAAAACGTAAAACAGAAGCAATATTTTAACACTCAATAAAGACTTTAAAAATGGTCCACATTAAAAAAAGAATCTTAAACAATAAAAGGATTTGCAAGAGTCTACTGAAAGCCAGCATGCCCAAGTGAGTCTTCTGTAACCTTCCTCTCAATTATCTACTGATACCCATATTTACCCTTTGGGAGGAAAGCAGCTGTCATGGATGCCAACATCTTTTACGTCTTTGTGGCCTGGAAATGGGTCCATCGCAGAACGTTGCTGTCTTAAGGATGTTTTTGCCTCTGGAGGAAGAGCCAGCTGTGTCAACTGTCGTCACCTAACTGCACGTTCCCTCGGGTCCCATATCTTCTCCCTACGGTCCACCCTGTTTTCAGCAACCTCCGGTGCCGGCAGAACTACTTTTTGCTTTCTCCCGAGGAGCTTCTCTAGTGCCACACGCACTGCAGCCTACAAGTCAAGGGAGCTAACACCCCTAGAGGCAACCCTCCACTCCCTGGGAAAGGAAGGAAGCCATCAGTTAAATGGCCCTGCCTCCCAGAACAATTTTAGGGGGTATTCTGTTACCCATGGCTGTGAACTGGGCCACACACTCTTAAACAATACACCTGCCTCCTGCCCCCTGCTGCCCACTTCTCCCTGGGAACACTTCCAAATAAACTGTTTGCACCCAAATCCTTGTCTCGGTTTTTGCTTTTGGAAATGTCTAATGTTAAGACACCTGTTGCATTAGTTGCTAGGGCCGTCATAATGAACTATCACTGACTGGGTGGCTTCAGCAACAGGAATTTATTTTACAGAGTTCTGGAGGCTGGCAAGTCCAAGATCAAGGTGAGGTTCAGTTCAGGCCAGCAGGGCTGGTTTCTCCTGAGGCCCCGCGCATCTTGGCTTGCAGATGGCCACCCTCTTGCTGCCTCTTCTCATGGACCCTGGGCATGTGGATCCCGGTGTCTCTCTGTGTCCAGATCTCTTCTTCTAATAGGGACACCAGTCATTGTGCTAGGGCTCACATTAACGGCCTCTTTTTCACTTGTCATCTCTTGAAAGACTCACTTTGAGGTACTGGGGGCTAGGGCTTCAACCTGTGAATTCTGAGGTGGACTCTTCAGCCCAGAACACCTGTGAAGAAGAAAAGGTTGATGTAGAAAACAAACTATTGTGAAAGTTAGTCACTCAGTCGTGTCCGACTCATTGCAACCCCATGGACTATAGCCTGCCAGGATCCTCTGTCCATGAGGTTCTCCAGGCAAGAATACTGGAGCAGGTAGCCGTTCTCTTCTCCAGGGGATCTTCCCAACCCAGGGATCAAACCCAAGTCTCTGGAGTTGCAGGGAGATTCTTCACCGTCTGAGCCACCAGAGAAGCCTGCCTCACCATAAATATTTGGTCCCAAGTTTGTGGCTGTTTCCACAAAAATTTTCCATCTTGTCTATCCTAGAACCTTGGAGAGGTAGGTCTAGGAACTTGGAGTGGAAAAAAACTACAGTAGTTGGCTATCTTGCTTTAAATTTAGCGAGCAGCCTGTATGAGTCCACTCCCGCCCCCTATATTCTGGATCAGTCATGCCAGGCAAGGCTGCCTCTTAGCCTGAGCCTGAAGGAGCTTAATGTCTTAAAGAAGAAAAAGAGATCAATAGACATACATCAGCAGAAAACTGTTTGAGATACAACTGACTATATGGTACAGTCCATGAACTTAGAAGTTTAGGGGAGACGGGCTGCTTTGGTGGGGTTGAATTTCTTATCCCTGAAAGAATGATCAGATTATGACAGGTCATGGTTGAATTGGGTGATTTGTGGAATTCCTACCCTGAGATTCCCTGACTGAGAGATCAGTGTGGCCTGGAGTGTGTGAACACGTGTGATAGATGGAGGGAAGAAGGGACGGTTACGGCAGAGATGAACAGAGCATCTTTTGGGGTCTTGGAAGAGACCTGAGGGTCTGTGAGAGGAAACGCTGACAGGTCATGGTGCAGTCAGGTGTGTGGAAGGAGAAGGACCTTTTTATGTGTTTTCTCGAGGGTCCCACAGCACAAAGGAAGATGCTCTGGGTGTCTTGTGGGAGGGAAGGGGGGTCTAGGGAGTAGAGCAGCTTTTTAGAGGGAAATAAGTTAGGAAGTAAGAAAGGCCTGAGCCAAACTTCTTCCTGCCTCAGGGCCTTGGTACTTGGTGTTCCCTCTGCCTGGAATGGCCTCGCTCACGTCTTCCCACGTGGCCGTGGTTCCTGGTCGTGACTGACTCAGCCGTCCCTTCAGAAAGGGCCCTGCCACCAGCCAGTCTAAAAATTCCCCTCTCCCACCAGCCACTCTCTCCTCTTCTTGTGTTTTATTTGTGTCACATCAACCAGTCCATCCTGAAGGAGATCAGTCCTGGGTGTCCATTGGAAGGACTGATGCTGAAGCTGAAACTCCAATACTTTGGCCACCTCATGTGAAGAGTTGACTCATTGGAAAAGACCCTGATGCTGGGAGGGATTGGGGCAGGAGGAGAAGGGGACGACAGGATGAGATGGCTGGATGGCATCACTGACTCAATGGACATGTGTTTGAGTAAACTCTGGGAGTTGGTGATGGACAGGGAGGCCTGGCGTGCTGCGATTCATGGGGTCGCAAAGAGTCGGACACGACTGAGCGACTGAACTAAACTGAACCTCCACCTGGACCCGGGCTCTTCACCCAGTTCTTAGAATGTCGCCCGCCACTTACCAGGTGCCTGGTGAATATTTGCTAAATGAAAGAACTCGATTGGGCTCCAGGGCCTGGACCACCCAGTTGACCAGCTGTCCTCGTGGACTTGGCTTCCAGGTCCCATGCACCGGGTTTGTGAGTCTATTGCAGTGTATTAAGGATACATTTCTTTTCATTTGCTGGCAGTGGGTGGACTAGCTGAGATTTGGGAGGTTGAAGGTCACTGAGAGTTTCCTCAGCATCTTACTTTTTTTGTTGAAGGTCATATTTACTTAGCCTAGTTCAAACATTTACTGAGTGCCTGTCTTGTTGCTGTGTGTTGTGCTGTCCTCTGCTTAGTTGCCCGATGGTATCGGAGCCCACCAGGCTCCTCTGCTCATGGGATTCTCCAGGCAAGGATGCTAGAGTGGGTTGCCATGCCCTCCTCCAGGCTGTGCATTAAGCTTACTGTGAAATAGGTCTCAGGAATCACAGAGCAAATAAGACCTCAAGGAGATCACAGGTCAGTGTATGATCCTTCTTTTTTTTTTCTTTTTTTTAAGTTTGCAGTAACTTGTTTTTCATTCAACAATTTTATTTATTTATTTTTGGCTGTTCTGGGTCTTCGTTGCCACGCTGGCTTTTCACTAGTTGCGGAGAGCAGGGGCTATGCTCTAGTTGAGGTTCACGGGCTTCTCCTCGTGGTAGTTTCTCTTGTTGCAGAGCACGGGCTCTAGGGTGCTTGAGATTCCGTAGCGGGCTCCGTAACTGTGGTTCCTGGGCTCTAGGGCACAGGTTCAATCATTGCGGCACACCGGCTCAGTGGCTCCGTGGCATATGGGGTCTTCCCGGGTCAGGGATTGAATCCACGTCTCCTGCATTGGCAGGTGGATTCTTGACCACTGAACCACCAGGGAAGGCCCCAGTGTATATGGTTCTTGACGAGTTCCCAAATTGAATTCTAGATTTTCTTTCTTTATTTTTACTAGCCTCTAACTGAAATTTGGGGCTTCCCAGAAGGCTCAGTGATAAAGAATCTGCCTGACAATGCAGGAGATGCAGGTTGCATCCCTGGGTTGGGAAGATCCCCTGGAGAAGGAAATGGCAACCCACTCCAGTATTCTTGCCTGGGGAATCCCATGGACAGAGGAGACTGGCGACCTATGGGGTTGCAAAAGAGTGACACATGACTTAGCAACTAAACAACAACTGCAATGACTGAAATTTAGCCTTTCCTTTCATTATGAATGTAGGCAATAAATCAGAGCAGTACTGACAGTACCTGTGACTTCATCACCTATAGAAATCACAGATATTCTCATATCACATTACACTTGTTGGCAGATATCTTGAAATGCTCATCACAGCTTCAAAATGACAGTGATTTTTGGACCTGCTACTGGATATTTTATTGAATGCTTAGTAAAACACACAGATTACTGTATCATAAATGTCTTTTTAATATTTTGAGTAGCTGTATCTATCTCAATACAAGTGTTTCCTTTATAAGCGTGTGTTATTTTATCTTAGGCATATAAAAACATTAGTCTGAGCAAGCTTTCATGGGCTTCCCCAGAAGACCAAAGGAAGCTCATGGCACAAAAGAAGTTAAGAGCCTTAGTGGAATTATGTAAAACAAACAAAAAATACCCGGGTCCTATCACGTTATCTTAAATTAGGATAGTTAGTAATTCCTATCAAAAATGGCCCCCTGCTCTGGGCTTACTGATTCTTTTTGAGTCTTCTTCCAGCCCCCAGGATCTTTTGTAATTTTGAGATGGACCTTGTGTGAAAGATTGTTTTTTTCTCACAGTTTGATTGGAAGATGTACTCACCTTGACAGGACTGTAAGAGGATATTGCAAGCTTTGATGATAGAGCAGAAAAATCTTAGGACAGCTGGTCAAAACAAGCTTGTCCTGCCTTGTGGGAGGGACAGGGCTTTCAAATGATCTTTTGGTTTAAGACCTTAATTAAAAAACAGCCTAAATTCACTTGTGGCAAGAATTTATTAAAGGAAAATAACCATGAGTAAGTCTGTTGTGGTCTAAAGAAAGGAGCATGCCAGCAGTGGTCAGGAGGCTTGAATCCTGGTGAACCTGGTGCAGAGTACCCAAGAAACCTCGGACAGGTCACTTAACAGTTTGTGATCCATATAATTAGGGGGTGGTTTGGTCACTAAGATCTGAGAGTCTCTGAACCTGAAGACACGATGATCTGTGACATATTTACGTATAGTTTAAACTGTGATGTCAAGGTATTAGAAGAACAATTTACCAGTGAAAGATCTCAGTTTCACTTCTCATGCAAGACACCTCTTAGACCCACAAAAAGCGTCTCAACGCATCAGTGGATTCTTCAGTGTTAACAAAAGTGTTCTGCTTGTCCTTTTCTAGATGATAAATAGAGCAATGCGGGTTTCTTCCAAAATGTCCTTTTATTCAGTTTAACTGTCATACCTTGGAAGCTTCACTTCTTGGTCTCATTTGGGACCGGAAGGGGGCCAGGTAGCTGAATATCCTTTCCCTGCCCGGACACCCCATTCACTGCTGCAAGCTTTTGAACGCCTCTGGGCATCCTCGGAATGACTGAGCACTGGGGACCAGCCTTGCACCATACTGGGCAGAGCGAGTAGCTTCTCCCCTTCAAAATCAGCAGAGGCACATGCACACAGTCAGAGCCTGGCACATGGAGAGGAGGTGGGCAACCTAGAGGGTGACCCGTTCCAGGCATACTCCATGGAGAAAGGCCCTGGAGTGCGGCGCCAGAGCCAGGACAGTTGGCATCTGCCCCCCGCCCTCGGTACAGCACTGATGTGCTAGTGGGTGTCGCCATGGATGAGTGAGGTCCCACTGGATTATTTCAGAATATTTCATGATGGTTTTTATGTGCTCTTCCCAGCAACAGCTCTTTGAAGTAGTTTACTAGTGGGTCCATTTTACAGAGGACGAACTTGAGACCTAGGTTGGTTATAACTTGCCCAAAGTCATGTAAAAACCTAATAGTCCACCCTGAACATGTGGCGACTTGAATATTGCTTGGGCTTTTTGGCTTGATAACAAGACCAGACTGCTTTAGCATAGTAAAAGTTGTAAAAGTTTACTAAGTTGGTTTGTTAACTTAAAAAAAAGAGGGAACAATATGCGTTACTAAAATTCTTTACACTGGCTGAATACCGTGATTAAAGGGATACCGGACGTAAGAAGAACGAGCTCCTTTTGTTATTCCAGAATAAAAAAAGCGTTGTTGTTAGTCCCTCAATCATGTCTGACTCTGCAACCCCATGGGCTATAGCCCCAAAGGCTCCTCTGTCCATGGAATTCTCCAGGCAAGAATACTAGAATACTGGAGTGGGTTGCCATTCCTTTCTCCAGGGGATCTTCCCAACCAAGGGATTGAACTCAGGTGTCAGCAATTGTTATTACAGCTCCTTCTTTCCTTGCTTTCTTGTTCCTCTCAACCTCCCCTGGGGAAGAAGAGAACTTTATCAAAACTAAGATCATACACCAAAGAATTGCCTTTGTGAAAAAGGAATATTTGCGTTTTCTCTTAGAACATTTACAGTAGAATGGAAATCCTAGATTTTCTTCCTCTCTCTGTACATGAGAAGCTTTCTCTCATTAGCAGCCCTTTCCCCCCTCCCTTAAACAAAAGTACCAGGCAGGAGTAGGAAAGCATGAAGGTAAAGAGATCACAGTGACTGTAATTCAAGCCCTTGAATTCCAGTAAAGTTCTAATATGGACTTACATAAAATTGTAGCCATTAAGTCCATTTAGGGAGCAAGGAAATCTTTCATACCTTTAAAACATCAAAAATCAACATTCCCAGGTGGGATGTACTACTGAGAAAATGAAGTCTCTTGGTTGGACCTAACTGATAATGGAAAGTGAAAGAAACATCAGTCATTGCCAATTACAGGTGACCGGTTATTTTGAGTAGAATTTATCAGCTTTTGAAATGGCATCAGTTTTAAAGGAACAATGTTTCTCTCTAGGGCAAGACCGTTCTTATTCTGGCTTCTGATGCCCTTGATCTATCAGAAGAGTATAAAAATTGGCTGATGCAAATCCAATTTGGAAAAGAAACAGTATTCTAATCTACAGAAAACATTAGATGATTCTCAAAATGTTGGTTCTGCAGTTTGTTCACATATTGCTTTACTTAGGTTGGCCAAAAGTTGGCAAAATGCATTTCATAACCCAGTTTCTGTTTTGATCCCTGGTCCAGGAAGATCCCCTGGAGAAGGAAATGGCAACGCAGTTCAGTATTCTTGCCTGGAAAACCCCATGGACAGAGGAGCCTGGTGGGCTACAGTCCATGGGGTCCCAGAGAGTCAGACAGGACTTAGCAACTGATCAACAGCAACAACTACGTTCTGTTTAGTTGGGGAGGACGGAGAGTGATTGACTTGGAGAAGCAGCTAATATCCAGAAGGGGAAGAAATTCAACACGGAATTCTGAGTAGGCATGAACAGAAAAAAAGTGAAGCCACTCAGTTGTGTAACCAACTTGCTCTTGAAAGGACTTTGGAGATTCTCTACTTAGTACTTCTGCTTTACTATTTAGGAACTGAGTCAGAGAAATCGATTGTCCGGGGTCAGAGAAAGCCAGTGGGAATGCTGCCTTCTTCATTACCACCTTCCCCGTACCATCTGTATTCTCCCGCCGAGCTTGGTTATAAGATTTATTTAACGACATGTGTTGACCTAGGATTATTTGTGATGGTGAATACCACAGATTTGACCGGGTAATGTGATCCTTTTTATTTGCTTTAAGTTAACTTTAGCCCTTAGCATGTTGGAAAGGGCACTAAACTTGGATCCAGAAGACTTGAGTTCAAGTTTCAGCTTCGACCTTAGCTTCTCTTCAGCAAATCTGAGAGCCCTGTATTCTTAATCCATAAAATGGGGATAATAATACCCAATGTACCCTCCACAGTGTGAGCATTAGTTGTGAAAAGCTTTGTAAAGTATAAAGTAGTAAATAAGCATAAGGGTATTCATGTTTTCAAATTTCGCTCACCCTAATTTGCATGAGATGGCTGGATGGCATCACCAATTCAGTGGGCATGAGTTTGAGTAAACTGCGGGAGTTGGTGATGGACAGCGAGGCCTGGCATGCTGCGATTCATGGGGTCGCAAAGAGTCGGACACGACTGAGCGACTGAACTGAACTGAACTGAATTTGCATAATCAATACAAATGCTTTTTCTCTGTTTTTTACTGAGTATCTTTTCCCATTAGAATTTCTAGATGCCAGGAATGATAGCATCTCTCTTGATCTGGCCTTTGTCTCAAGGTGTATACACTCAAAGTAGTACCTCTGGTGCAATTTGTCAGTCCTTTGATCTGTCTTAAATTTTTGTTTCATTTGACGTGAGGCAAATGTTCAAACTTATATTGTGAAAATCCTAGCTTGCTCTCCACTGGGGAAGTGGAGAACGGAGTATGGTTTGTGATAAGATCATCGCTTTAAAACAGCCCACCTAGGCAATGCAGATTGGAAGGAGATCTGGTAATCACACTCTTTTGTTCTTCTATGAATATAGCCAATCTGGGCAATTTGGGCACCAGAGTGAATTTTTAGGCATGAGTTATCTGGTTAAGTTAGCCAGATAATTGCCAGCTGTCTCCTCTGCGCTCTGTTCTGTAGACCCCGGCCTGAGTAATTGTCTTGTTTACTCATGCAAGCAAGTTGCTGGTTTCCATTTTCAAACAAAACCAAACTACATACTAGAATGGTATTTTAATTGAGCTATTTTTGCCACTGATTCAAAGGCCCCCCATCTCTTGCCAAAGGAGTTACCCAGATGAGAACTCATGAATTTAGTTGATTTGGGGGGCTCCCTTGTTGACTCCAGGAAAGACTTACATACAATAAGAGATTTGGAAGTTGATGGTCTGAGATTTTGTGAAATATTCAAAACTTATCTCACATTCTGACCAAATATTTTTCTACTAATTTTCCTAACTAAATGGAAACTCCAGCTGTATAAATAATGATTTTTGTTTGAAAATATTTCTTCCCTTGTTTTTAGAACCATCAGGGGAATTAAATTATAAATAAGTAGCAGCAAAGCGCTGCTTTGTCAATGTGAAAACAAATGTAAAATGGCTGAAATTTTGAACTGAATTCTAGAATGTAGACACCACCCTTCCACATGGGTTGACAAAGCAAGCTCTCCTAACAAGAGGGAGGAAGATGCTTACTCACATGTTTCATTTTGTTTGTATGTATGTTTATTCTTAATTTATTTGCTCATTTCTCTGTTGGATCTGATTTTAATCCTGCCGTTCTTTCCACATACTTTTAACTGATTACCAGTGCAGCGATGTGTCTGTCTGTACCCATCTTTTTTCCTCCTATTTTTTTTCTTTAAAAAAAAAACAAAAGAAAGAAAGAAAGAGGGACTTCCTTGGTGGCCCAGTGGTTAAGACTTCTCCTTCCAGTGTGGAGGGGTGCAGGTTCAGTCCCTAGTCAGGGAGCTAAGACCCCGCGTGCCTCAGGACCAAAACACTCAAACCAAAGCAAAACAAAAAACAGAAGCAATATGGTAACAAATTCAATAAAAACTTTAAAAATGGTCCACATCAAAAAAAAAGACTTTAAAAAATTCACCTTTCACTGACCTCACCAACCTCATCCTACTTAAGCATATGTAATGAAAATACTTTATGACCCATGCTTTCTGTATATTTGTATTTTGTTTATAAATTCCAGTGGAGAAAGCAGTGAGCCATCAGGGTGCCAGGGTGTTCTCTGCCCAGTACTTCACCTGTTGCTGTGAAATCCCCTTATCAAAACATTATATGGGGACTTCTGTAAGTGGTCCAGTGGTTGAGACTCCAAGCTCCCATTGCAGGGGGCCTGGGTTCAATCCTCGGTCAAGGAACTAGATTCCACACACCGCACTTATGCCCCAATGAAGACTGAAGGTCCTGCATGCTATAACTAAGACCTGGTGCAGTCAAATAAGTAGAATGAAACTCAGTTATAATGATAAAATAAGCAGAATAAATATAAAGAAATAAAATTAAAAAAAACAACAACAAAAACACGTCTTGTGCTATTAGGACCCTTCGTCGCACTTTCTGAACTCCCGTCACTATACATCAAGGATGTAGTCACATTATTGAACTATAGGCTTCAGAGATTTTGAACTCATCTTTCATTGGAGGGAGTTGTATTCATCATTCCACAGACACTTAACCAATGCATATTTTGTGGCAGAGATATTACTACCAAAGAAATGGTAATAATGAATTATTTTTATTTAATTATAATAACGTAGGTTAATAGTGTCACCATTCTCTTACATTGAACTTTACTGTAGAGTTATTCAGTGGAAACAAGTGGTTGCTGTGATTATTATTATTATTTTTTTTTTTTTTGCTGCGAATTTTTACCTTAGCCCTAGCTTACTTCCTATCATGAGAGTTATATATCCATTTGTCCAAAAAAGAGGAGAAAATTTAGCCCCTCTCCTGTGTCCATCAGGGAGAGCAAAAACCATCTACATACCTCGAGGCTTCGCCTCTGTCTCTCAGGGTTCTTGGTAGGAAGTCAGTGACACCAGTACAAAAAGGCCGTTTTTCTTACTTAGGATTTGGTCTGCTCTCTGGAAACCAGTGGAGACACTGAAGTTTTCTTTCCATAATGATCTGAAGTGTTGGTAGTTACCGTCTCTGTGAAAACTCGTTAGGAATGAGTTCTTTTCCTCTGGACTGGGAAGTCACAGGCTGGAGCTCACAGTGGAACAACAGGCCGGAGGATCACAAAGCTGCTTTAACTCTCAAATTTATTTCAGCCTACTTCTGCCAGGAGTAATTTCAGTGGATATCTCACTGAGTACAGATGGTCAAGGAGAGGGAAAGTGGCCAGGGGTAGGGGTGGGGAGACCCAGCAATCCAGTGGAGCCCACACCGGGGAAGGACCTGCAGGGGTGAGCATATCCTTTAGGAATCTTTGTTTAGTTAGTTTGTTTTATTGTGGTAAGATATATATAACATAACATTTGTCATTTTTAGGTGTATAATTCAGTGGCATTAAGTACGTTTATAACGTTGTACAACCTTCACCACTATTTCCAGGATTTTTTTCAGCATCCCTAATAGAAACTTGCTACCTGCCACACAGTAATTCCCCACATCCCCCACCCCCCAGTCCCTCGTAACCACTGTTGTACTTACTGTCTTTGAACTTGACAACTGTGAGTGCCTCATACAAGTGGAATGGTAGACTATTTGTCCTTCTGTGTCTGCCTTATTTCACTTTGCCTAGTGTCTTTGAGGTACATCCATGTTGTAACATATATCAAAATTTCACTCCTTTTTATGGCTGAATAATATTCCATTGTGTACATAATACACCCGTTTGTTTATCTGTTCATCTTTCAATGGACTCTTAAGTTGTTTGCATCTTTGAGTTACTGTGAATAATCCTGCTATGAACACTGGTGTAGAAACATCTTAGTTCCTGCTTTCAATTCCTTGGGGTATAGATCCAGCAGTGGGATTGCTGGATCATATGGCATTTCCGTGTTGAACTTTTTAGAGGAACCTCTGAACTGTTTTCCACAGAGGTTGTTTTCCACATTCCCACCAGCCTTGCACAAGGCTGGGAATCCTTGTTTTGACCCCTCTGAATGTCACCTAACTCTGATTTGCTCACCAGGCCTCATTCCTCACTGGGTTTCCCATGAGTAACTGTTTTTCACTATCTGGTGAGCTGGCTGTGGTTGGGGAAAGGAGCGTTTTTGTTGTGTTGTTACCTGGTTGGACATGGCAGCCTGTTGATGAAGGGTAGGAAGGCTTCCTGAGGCCTGGCTGAGGGTGCTGTGGTCTCTGGGTTCTCCACTGTAAGGGAAGCCGCATGGCAAAGGCTCACCCTCCCTCCAGAAGCAGTCTACTTTCCGTCTTTTCATTCTCTCGGTAACCGTCTTAATAGCTGCTGGGTCGTCTAAATGAAAAATTTATCTAGTGCTGCTCACCCAAAGGAAAGGCTCCTCACATGTCAGATATTATTTTACCAATTATCTTGGTAACTTCTGTACTTTTCATTTCTTCAAGCAAAGGTTAGAATTATTTGAGCCTCCATAACCTTCAACTTTCTGCACCTTTTTATAATTAGTAACAGTAAACTAAGCAAACTTTAGAATTATTTGAAATGCTATGACACCTTCAACTGCATATATGTTTGTGTCTGTGAGTGTGTGCTTATATTTGGACATGATTCTTTTCCTTCATCAATGCATATAAAGCCTTTCATGTAGGTTTGCCAAATAATCATTTTTATGGAAATCTAAGATTTTTTAAAATTAGTTAATTTAATTAAATTTTAAATTAATTTTTAAAATTAATTGATATAATTGGAGGCTAGTTACTTTACAATATTGTAGAGGTTTTTGCTGTACATCAACATGAATCAGCCATGGGTGTACATGTGTCCCCCGGGCCCAAACGCCCTCCCTACCTCCCTCTCCACCCCATCCCTCTGGGTTGTCTCAGAGCACCAGCTCGGGGTGCCCTGCTTCATGAATTGAACTTGCACTGGTCATCTGTTTTACATTTGGTAATGTACATGTCTCAATGCTATTCTCTCAAATCTTTCCACCCTCACCTTCTCCCACATAGTCCAAAAGTCAGTTAGTTCTTCACATCTATGTCTTTTTTGCTGTCTTGCATATAGGGCCATCATTTCTTTCTAAATTGCATATATATGCATTAATATACTGTATTGGTGTTTCTGTTTCTGACTTACTTCACTCCGTATATTAGGGTCCAGTTTCATCCACCTCATTAGAACTGATTCAAGTGAGTTCTTTTTCACGGCTGAGTAATATTCCACTGTGTATATGTACCACAACTTCCTTATCCATTCATCTGCTGTTGGACATCTAGGTTGCTTCCATGTCCTAGCTATCGTAAACCTATGAAAGCTTTTATATTGTCACCTTTGAAACATTTGTATGAAGTAGGTAGCTTGGGCACCATTTTTTTGGCAGATGAAGTAGTGAGCAATGAGGAAAGCTGGACCTGCCTGCATTCCCTTGGGGTATGATGTGGGAAAGGCCAGTGTAGACTGAGTACCACCATCTGTGGTGGGAGCTGTGTAGACACAAGTGGGGGCAGAGACATCTGCTTTCATTTCTGTCTCTCTCTGTAGCCTTATACTTTTTGGGTCCTCATTCTTTTTCTCTTCCTGAATTACTATGCTGGATATGGACATAACTGTCCCACATCGCAACTTGTCGTCTCCCCATACCCTCACACTTTACAAAATACACACTTTCTTCATCTGGAATCCCCAGTATGGAGATAATCCCCATTATCCCCAGGGATTTGGGATAATGTTTTTTGAAAACTGTAGTGCTTCAGATGCTGTCTGAGCCTGTGTGAATTCCCATGGCTTTATTGCCTATGGAAATTATTTGACTGTGTGTATACTAATATAGGGGCTTCCTTGATAGCTCAGTTGATAAAGAATCTGCCTGCAGTACAGGAAACCCTGGTTTGATTCCCAGGCCAGGAAGATTCACTGGAGAAGGGATAGACTACCCACTCCAATATTCTTGGGCTTCCCTGGTGGCTCAGCTGGTAAAGAATCTGCCTGCAATGTGGGAGACCTGGGTTCGATCCCTGAGTTGGGAAGATCCCCTGAAGAAGGGAAAAGCTACCCACTCCAGTATTCTGGCCTGGAGAATTCCAAGGACTGTATAGCCCATGGGGTCGCAAAGAGTCGGACACAACGGAGCGACAATATGGGCTTCCCTGGTAGCTCAGACAATAAAGAATCCACCTGCCATGCAGGAGACCTGGATTTAATCCCTGGGTTGGGAAGATCCCCTGGAGAAGGGAATGGCAACCCACTCCAGTATTCTTGCCTGGAAAATCCCATGGACAGAGGAGCCTGGTGGGCTACAGTGTACTAATATTGCATGTCTTCCGTAAGTTAAAAGTTAGTGGTTATTTTATTTTATTTATTTCAGTTTAATTTCCTATTAACTATTTGATCATTCTTTAGCTTGTAAGTTTTGTTGAGATAAAAGTTCCATATTAGTGCCTTGTACCTATGAAGACACATCAGTGTCTTCCCTATGGTGTCTTGTACCACACATTTATGATTTGATACAGTACTTTCGAGCAAAGAGGTATTTTGTTGGGAGGGGGAGGAAGGGTAGGTGCTACAGCATGCAGGATCTTAGTTCCCAGATCAGGGATTGAACTGGTGGCCCCCTGTACTGGGAGTGTGGAGTCCTAACCACTAAACCACCAGGGAAGTCTCGCAAAGAGATTTTTAATATTAGATACTCATGATTCATCACAAGTTCAGCCTCTGTGAAATAAGCTTCATTCGGACCCTTGAAATGTCCAGTGTGTTTTGCAGAAGAGTTGCGTAGTTGACACCTTGAACAGATTATGCCAGCCAGTGCGTGCTCAGTTGCATCAACCTCTCTGTGACCCCACGGACTGTAGCCTCCACCAGGCTCCTCTGTCCATGGGATTTCTCAGGCAAGCATACTGGCTTGGATTGCCATTTCCTACTCCAGGGGATCTTCCCAAGCCAGGGATCGAACCTGTGTCTCCTGCCTCGGCAGGCAGATTCTTTACCAGCGGCTCCACCTGAACAGTTTAAAGGTTTATCCATCTCTTAGTTCATCCCTTCACAAAACAAGAACATCTAGTTTCTAGTATGATCCCTAGTAGCCCTCAAAAGATGCTAGTTTCCATCTCCACCTGTCCAAGTCATGGGTCTATTTCTCTTCATCCCATTGTGTCAATTCCTTACGTGACTGATTCCAGAAGAAAAGGCAGGAAAGCAGAGTGAGTGCCATCCTGGCAGTTCTGCCCACCTTGTTCACATCCTTACCCAGTAGCGGCAAGATCCTCGGAAATGAAATGTTATGTCAAAAGACAAAACAAAAAGAACAGAGAAAACACATTTTCTTTCTTGACCGTTCAATTCAAGACTTTCTACCAAGTCTGAGGAAATGATGCAGAGTCAATCCAAAGGCCTTGGAAAGTCACCCTGAGTCATGAATGTGTGTAGTTTATGGCCGGGACGTAGCATCAGGACCTCTGAGCTTTCATTCTGATGCTAAGTTCCCCGAAGGCAGGTATCACACGGGACCCAGGTCTAGCCCAGTTTCTCCCACATAATAGGTGCATGTTTTTTGAAACTTAACTGCCTTGGTCCTGCCACGCCTTGAACCCTTGGTCAAATCACAGCCTTTTGAACCTCAGGCTCCTCTGCAATCAGGGTGGGAAGTGGGGAGCAGGTCACTGTGAGTTGTCGCTTTTGTGTAAGAATCAGTGTATTTTCTCCATTTTCCAAGACATGACATTTTTTGGTGGATGTCATTTGCCTCTTAGCATTGATCTCTCCATTCATTAATGAAACGATGGTACATCTTGCAATCTGGGCTTCTCAGAGCCAAGGACTTTGTTTTCTCATCCACTCTTGGTGGGGAATTGGGTATTAGAGAGGCAGGTTCTGGGACTTAAAAGACAGGTTCAAGTGGCTGCTCGCTTTGCCATCGTTTCCTCATCTGTGCCACAGGAGTTCAGGAAAGATGAAATAATAATTTTGAGCACCCCAATCCAACTTTCAGCAGAGGCTCATTGCATGCTAACTATAATTATTTCACCAAAAGTTTAGGGACTTACTCCTGAAAGTTCAAGGAACACCCTCTTGACGAACATACAGGGGTTGGGTAATACCACGGGCAGTGCTTAAGCTGGACACATTACTGACCCCTGATGTAAAACACCTGTTTCTGGATTAGAAAACGAAAAGTGAGGTTTGTAACCCACCCTTTGTCTCATTTTTGACAGAATAGACAACTCTCTCTCTATATATATATATATAGAACCTAGAAAGTTTAAGAACAAATAAACCTTCATGCCATAAAAGCAGCTTTATAAAATGTCACTAGTTTACTGCATCTGTATAAAGAAACGCAGCACCTTGGACCCAGAAGACATTAGTTTTTAAAAGTTTCTTCCTTGGCTAATATCAGGATATAGTATGATAAGTTAGATTAACGTATTATCTTAGCTGTGGCTTCAGAGAAAACAGGGAGGTCCTCAGCACAGAGGCGAGAGGACCCTCCATGCCGTCTTGAATGCCCTTGGAAGGGGAATAGGACCAGCCACTGCCTTGGTGTTTTGCAGCTTTTCACAAACTTGGGGGAAGGGCCCAGGCTCTCTTGTGAGGTTTTTCGCCCATGGGACAAATGAGCTAAGCAGTACCGCATTATTGGTTGTGTGTGTGAGAGAGAGAGAGAGAAGCTCATAGTGGCAGAGCTGAATAGGTCCTGCCATTTTGCTTTACATCTGACCAGCCAAGCCACTGCCTTCTCTGCTTGGGCCTCTCAAGGAGGCAGTTCCCCCACTGCCCCCGACAGAGACCCACGGCGATCTTCTGGGATAGTTTTTCCTGAGTGTCAGTGATTTGTACTGATCCAGCCTCCAAGGGGAAGGGGACAGGATGAAATAGAGAATTTATTTTTATATTATGTCATCTCGTGCAGAGACTGCTACATAATCGGGAGTCGGAAATCGAAAGGATTAGGCCGTGAAGTCACTCTGCCCACGAGCTGGGTTACAACACACTCATTCATTGTAAAGCAACAGAAGCCACTGTCGTTGCCATAATTTATTCGTGACAGAGTAAGCTCGCGGAATTAAGCAACTTGGAGTTCCCGTCTCTGCTGGAGAAAGCTGGGGAAGACCTCTGTGAGACCTCAAGTACCACCACCGCCTTCCGGAGATGAGCACAGAGAGGCCCAGAGAGGAGCAGTGACTTGCCCAGGGTCACGCAGCAATTCAGGGCCGTATCGAGGGTTAGGAAATGGGTAGTTCTTGATACTGTCCTTGGGTCTTTCTAATCCATTTCCTGATGACACAGTGGATAGGATTTTGCTCAGATTTCCTTCTTTAGGGTTGAAGTGAAAGGTCTTTCACTTGTCCAACCCCATTCTGTTTTTCCAAGTAGGTTACAGGTAGCAATTGTAGAAATTGAGCAAGAGATGCTGGAAAGCTAGTTTGTGGAGTAGGTGGTTTTCTGTTTCTTTGTTTTTTGGTTTGGTTGTCAGGAGCACTCTCAGTGCACAGCCTAGAAACACCTCCCGGGAAATGATCGTTGGTTCTCCAGGGAGTGCTGTGCAGTGGCCGGGACTCTGCTTGCTGATAAACGCCCTTTTGTAGGTTCCTGCCGCTGAGAGTCCATTCAGGAAAGGTCAGCTGACTTGTTTTCTTTCATTGATATGTGACACAGAGTCATGGAACTGTAACTCTAGTGCCTTGACATGTTCCCAGAGTAAGTTAAATGTGTTTGTTTTTATTTAAAAAAAAATTTATATAACATTTATATATATAAGGTTTATATTAACTTTAGTTTTTGTTTTTCTTCCAATTTTATAGAAATGTTATTGACATGCAGCCCTATGTAAGTTTAAGGTATACAGTATAGTGATTTGACTTACTTACATCATCAAATAATTACCACAAGTTTAGTGAACATCTGTCATCTCATATATGTGCAAAATAGAAGAAAAGAAAAAAAAGTGTTTCTGGAGCTACTGGTAAAGAACCTGCCTGCCAATGCAGGAGACATAAGAGATGTGGGTTTGATCCCTGGGTCAGGAAGATCTGCTGGAGAAGGAAATGGCAACCCACTCCAGTATTCTTGTCTGGAGAACCCCACGGACAGTGGCGGGCTGTGGTCCATAGGGTCGCAAAGAGTAGGACACAACTGAAGCAAGTTAGCACCCTTGGCAAATGAGGAGAACTCAGGATGTACACTCATAACTTTCATATTTAACATACAGCAGTGTTAATTATATTTCTCTTATTGTACATTATATCCTTAGTATTTATTTATAACTGGAAGTTTGTACCTTTTGACTGCCTTCATCCAATTCCTCCTCCCCCCACCCCTCATCTCAGGTAACTACGAATTTAAGTTTATATTTACCTTATAAATTTTATGCGGCAACAGTCTGAACATAGAGGATGATTTTAAAATAAGATACTCCAAGGATTATGTAAACACTGGCATCTCTTCAGGGAGGCATGGAGGTATTAAAAATTTGGTTACTGTGACTTATTTGTGTATTCTATGTATTGTACTTGGTGCAGTATCAAAAGATGTTTCCTGGTTTTGAATTAGAGAAAAGACAGGTCTGGGGGGTGGGGAGAGGCTGTCATTCTTGATCTGATCTAGGGAATTTTATGTTCCTGAAGTCTATAATTAGGCGCTTCTGTTGATTGTTTATTTATTAAAGCAAAAGTGGGGGGAGAGTGCCACGGAGTGAAAAACACTGGATGGTAAACATCTGAGTGTGGCTTAAAAGCATGGGCTGCAAAGAAATGGAAATTCATTGACTTAATTGGAAGAGAATATTTATAGCAATTGAATGATCCAGTAAAATTAAAAGCCTGGCTTCTTTCATCTTCAGAGACCTGTTGTAGTAAATGCTCTTCTGAAAAGCCCTTGCTTGCGGAGTGGACTTTGCCATCTAATGTCTGGCCTCCTAGAGGTCAGTGATTTTGGCCCAACCCTATCACTTGACTTGTATTTGCTAAGCCCTTTTTTTTAATGGGGGCAGGGTGCAGAGCTTTGAAAGGTGCTGAAAACATGTAAAGGAAAAGTACTCACGCACACCAAAGTTTTCTCATGTTTTAAATAGTACTACACTTTGATTGGGGCTTCCCTGGTAATAACGCAGATGGTAAAGAAACGAAGCAACGCAGCTTTGATCCCTGGGTCAGGAAGATCTCCTAGAGGAGGGCATGGCAACTCACTCCAGTATTCTTGCCTGGAGAATCGCATGGACAGTGGAGCCTGGTGGGCTACAGTCCACAGGGTCACACAGAGTCGGCCACGACTGAAACAGCTTAGCACAGCACACTTTGATTTCAGTCACTATTACAGAGGATATCTTATGAGAAGGTGTGTTTGCAAATCTTACTCTCAGGCCTGTTCCCATTCACCACCCTGCCCTCCTGTTTCCATTCAGTTCAGGTCAGTCGCTCAGTCGTGTCCGACTCTTTGCGACCCCATGAATCACAGCACGCCAGGCCTCCCTGTCCATCACCAACTCCCAGAGTTTACTCAAACTCATGCCCATTGAGTCAGTGATGCCATCCAACCATCTCATCCTCTGTCATCCCCTTTGCCTCCTACCCCCAGTCCATCCCAGCATCAGGGTCTTTTCCAATGAGTCAACTCTTCCCATGAGGTGGCCAAAGTATTGGAGTTTCAGCTTCAGCATCAGCCCTTCCAATGAGCACCCAGGACTGATCTCCTTTACGATGGACTGGATGGATCTCCTTGCAGTCCAAGGGACTCCCAAGAGTCGTCTCCAACACCACAGTTCAAAAGCATCAATTCTTCGGTGCTCAGCTTTCTTCACCATCCAACTCTCACATCCATACATGACCACTGGAAAAACTATAGCCTTGACTAGATGGACCTTTGTTGGCAAAGTAATGTCTCTGCTTTTTAGTATGCTATCTAAGTTGGTCATAACTTTCCTTCCAAGGAGTAAGGGTCTTTTAATTTCATGGCTGCAATCACCATCTGCAGTGATTTTGGAGCCCCAAAAATTAAAGTCTGACACTGTTTCCACTGTTTCCCCATCTATTTCCCATGAAGTGATGGGACCAGATGCCATGATCTTAGTTTTCTGAATGTTGAGCTTTAAGCCAACTTTTTCACTCTCCTCTTTCACTTTCATCAAGAGGCTCTTTAGTTCTTCACTTTCTGCCATAAGGGTGGTGTCATCTGCATATCTGAGGTTATTGATATTTCTCCTGGCAATCTTGATTCCAGCTTGTGCTTCTTCCAGCCCAGCGTTTCTCATGATGTACTCTGCATATAAGTTAAATAAGCAGGGTGACAATATACAGCCTTGACATACTCCTTTTCCTACTTGGAACCAGTCTGTTGGTCCATGTCCAGTTCTAACTGTTGCTTCCTGACCTGCATATAGGTTTCTCAAGAGGCAGGTCAGGTGGTCTGGTATTCCTATCTCTTTCAGAATTTTCCACAGTTTATTGTGATCTACACAGTCAAAGGCTTTGGCATAGTCAATAAAGCAGAAATAGATGTTTTTCTGGAACTCTCTTGCTTTTTCGATGATCCAGGGGATGTTGGCAATTTGATCTCTGGTTCCTCTGCCTTTTCTAAAACCAGCTTGAACATCTGGAAGTTCACAGTTCACATATTGCTGAAGCCTGGCTTGGAGAATTTTGAGCATTACTTTACTAGGATGTGAGATGAGTGCAATCGTACGGTAGTTTGAGAATTCTTTGGGATTGCCTTTCTTTGGGACTGGAATGAAAACTGACCTTTTCCAGTCTTGTGGCCACTGATGAGTTTTCCAAATTTGCTGGCATATTGAGGGCAGCACTTTCACAGCATCATCTTTCAGGATTTGAACTAGCTCAACTGGAATTCCATCACCTCCACTAGCTTTGTTCATAGTGATGCTTTCTAAGGCCCACTTGATTTCACATTCCAGGATGTCTGGCTCTAGGTGAGTGATCACACCATCATGAGTATCTGGGTCATGAAGACCTTTTTTTACAGTTCTTCTGTGTATTCTTGCCACCTCTTCTTAATATCTCCTGCTTCTCTTAGGTCCATACCATTTCTGTCCTTTATCGAACCCATCTGTGCATGGAATGTTCCTTTGGTATCTCTAATTTTCTTGAAGAGATCTCTAGTCTTTCCCATTCTGTTGTTTTCCTCTCTTTCTTTGCATTGATCGCTGAGGAAGGCTTTCTTATCTCTCCTTGCTATTCTTTGGAACTCTACATTCAAATGGGAATATCTTTCCTTTTCTCCTTTGCTTTTCGCTTCTCTTCTTCTCACAGCAATTTGTAAGGCCTCCTCAGACAACCATTTTGCCTTTTTGCCTTCCTTTTCCTTGGGGATGGTCTTGATCCCTGTCTCCTGTACAATGTCACAAACCTCCGTCCATTGTTCATCAGGCACTCTGTCTATCAGATCTAGTCCCTTAAATCTATTTCTCACTTCCACTGTATAGTCATAAGGGATTTGATTTAGGTCATACCTGAATGGTCTAGTGGTTTTCCCTACTTTCTTCAATTTAAGTCTGAATTTGGCAATAAGGAGTTCATGATCTGAGCCACAGTCAGCTCCCAGTGTTGTTTTTGCTGACTGGATAGAGCTTCTCCATCTTTGGCTGCAAAGAATATAATCAGTCTGATTTCGGTGTTGACCATCTGGTGATGTCCATGTGTAGAGTCTTCTCTTGTGTTGTTGGGAGAGGGTGTTTGCTATGACCAGTGTGTTCTTTTGGCAAAACTCTATTAGCCTTTGCCCTGCTCCATTCTGTACTCCAAGGCCAAATTTGCGTTACTCCAGGTATTTCTTGACTTCCTACTTTTGCATTCCAGTCCCCTATAATGAAAAGGACATCTTTTTTGGGTGTCAGTTCTAAAAGGTCATGTAGGTCTTCATAGAAGCGTTCAATTTCAGCTTCTTCAGCACTACTCGTTGGAGCATAGGCTTGGATTACGGTGATATTGAATGGTTTGCCTTGGAAACGAACCGAGATCATTCTGTCGTTTTTGAGATTGCATCCAAGAACTGCATTTTGGACTCTTTTGTTGACTATGATGGCTACTCCATTTCTTCTAAGGGATTCCTGTGCACAGTAGTAGATATAATGGTCTTCATTTCCATTAGTGTCTTGTGAATTCTTCCACTGTTTGTGCAAACTGAAAAAACTGAATATTTTAATTTTCCTCCTTTTCTTATAAAAGATGACAGCTGTTGTTATTCTGCACTTTGTATTTACATTTAATGAAATAACTTTTAAAATTTCTGTTGGCGTATAGTTGATTTATAATGCTGTTTCAGGTGTATAGCAAAGTGAATCAGTTATACATGGACATATATCCAGTCTTTGTTACTATAGATTCTTTTCTCATATACTCAGAGTAGCGAGTAGAGCTCCCTGGGCAATACAGTAGGTCCCTTAATGAGATACTTTAATGCGCCTTCCATGTCAGAACATACAGAGCCACCTCATGATTTTTAGAGGTAAATAATATTCCGCTGCATGGAAGTGTCAGTTACTAAACCAAGCTTCTGTGAATAGTCTTATAGATTCTGTCATTCTTTTATTACAAAGTTGCAGGTATATCAGCTTCACCCACTTGCGACTGTAACTACAGAGCAGTTTCCTGAAGAAAGGGTCAAAATTTTGATCAGAGAATATGTTCACACATACTTGATGTTGTTGATTGCGCTTCCTAGGGATTGTTTTATTTTGCTCTCTTTCCTACAACATACAAGAGTTTTACCAACGGAGTGAGTTTTCACACTGTTGAAATTTTGCCAGTCTGATATGCAAACCATATCTCAATATATATTTTACATTTGCATGCCTTTTTTAAAGAGTGTGAGATGAGACATCTTATCCATTTAAAGGCCATTTGTATTTCTTTGTTTGCAAACTGTATCTTCCTGTGCTTAACTTACTTTTCTACTGAGTTGCTGGTCTTTTGTTATTAATTTATAGAGCGCTTTATCTAATAGGGAGATTAATTAGCTCTGAGACCATGATATGATCTCCAAATATTTTTCTCAGTTTATCATTTTCTTTAGTCTTTAAGGTTTTGATTTGCCACACTTGGAAGTCAATTTTTATAAAGCATATTTTCTTCCATTCTTTCTTTGTTGACTTCCAGATTTTGAGTCACAAAAAGCATCCTCCACTATCCCCCTTCCACATACACATACAAAGTTGAGTGCCTTTTTTTTGCAGAATTATGTAGGGTTTGTTTTTTTTTTTTAACATTTCAATATTTGCTTCATTTGAGGTTTTTCCTGCTCTTTTATAAAGCACAGACTCAACTTTGTTGTTGTTGTTTTCCAGATACTACTCAATGATCCTGACCACTTAGTTAAAAAGCCTACATTTACACCCAATTAAATGCTTCCCAGGTGGCACTAGTGGTAAAGATGCAGGAGATGTGGATTCGATCCCTGTATTGGGAAGATCCCCTGGAGGAGGGCGTGGCAATCCACTCCAGTATTCTTGCCTGGAGAATCCCATGTACACAGGAGACTGGCTGGCTACAGTCCATAGGATTGCAAAGAGTTGAACACAACTGAGCGACTTAGCACACACAGCAGAAATGCCACATTATGAAATGAGCATTTTGTGTATGAAAAATAGCCACTATTTTTTTCTGAAACAGGAAACCATGGGGGGAAAAAAAGAAATCATGAGTCGGTGTTTTTGTGAGGGCAAATTTTTTAAGGTCTTCCTCTTTTAACTTGAGACATCTCTTTCATTTTCTCCTCTGAGGGTAACATTTACTCACAAGTGAATGAATGAAGTTAACCCATCTGTACGTTTCTAGGGGGATGATACAGTTTTGCCTCTTGACATAAATCTCAAGATTTATCTTAATATCTCGTTTCAGTCAAAGTGAGTTTTCTCTTTATCACAAAGCCTGAAGCAAGACAGAAGCATTTCTTGTTACTTCAGAGCATGCCATCTGTGAGCCCTGGGGACAGGGGTCCTCAACATGTGGTCCCCACACCAGCAGCATCTGTGGCACCCGAGAACTTGGAAATGCAACTTCACATCCTCAGCCTCTAGAATCACAGATCTGTGCTGCAGGGTCCAACAATTTGCATTTAACAAGCCTTGTGGGTGATTCTCAGCGTGCTTAAGTTTGGGACCCATGGCCTTAGAAATTATGTTCAATCTATGAATGGAAAATTGCAACCTTAGTGCACTGCCTTTAGGGTGGATAGGTTTGATCCTTATCTTCTTGCCATGGGAAAATTAAAGACTGGTAAGAAATGACAATATCTGCACTTTAGCAGTAGTAGTCTTAGAATAGACATCTTTCTGGATTCTCCCAGAAGTCACAGAGATAATGTCATTAGTGCTTTGGACTAGTACATCTTCCATCCAGAATTCAGCTGATTGGGTCAGTGCTTCCCTTTGTCATATAATAAAAACCAGCAAAACTGGTTTCTATCACACGCTAGGAAGTTTTGTAGCATTGAAGACCTGCCTTACTCCTACAAAAGCATCACTGTTCCTTCTGTCTGTTGCCCTTCTGCCTTTAAAAATAATTTGGTATCAGAACAGAATACATATTTCCCTCCGATGAGTGTTCACTGTACCAAAATTGTGCTTCTATTTGGCAGGTTAAGGCAGACTTCCCATAAACAGCAGTACCTTCTGAGCCTAATTGCCAACCAGGGTTTACCTTAGAGCCATAGTTCTGAAACTTTGCTAGGCGTGAGACTCAGTTGCAAGGCTTTAGAAACTCTTCCTACCCATGCAGCCACATGGATGGACCTCGAGATGATCATATTAAGTGAAGTAAGTCAGACAGAGAAAGACAAAGAAAATATGATATCACTTATATGTAGAAGCTAGAAAATGATGCAAATGAGCTTATTTACAAGACAAAAATAGACTCAGACATAGAAAACAAACTTAGAGTTACCAAAGGGGATGGTGAGGTGGGGATAAATTAGGAGTTGGGAATTACCATAAACACACTACTATATATAAAACATAAACAACAAGGACCTACGGGATAGCCCAGGGAACTATATTCAATATCTTGTAATAACCTATCATGGGAAAGAATCTGAAAAAGAATATATATTCCTTTTCAGAATATATATATTCATATATATATTTTGTACACCTGAAACTAACACAGCATTGTAAATTAACTATGTTGTTGTTGTTTAGTCACTAAGTCATGTCTGACTCTTTCGCGACCCCATAGACTATAGCCTGCCAGGCTCCTCTGTCCATGGGATTTTCCAGGCAAGAATACTGAAGTGGGTTGTCATTTCCTCCTCCAGGGGAACTTCCTGACCCAGGGAACAAACTTGCGTCTCCTTCATTAACAGGAGGATTCTTTACTATTAAGCCACCAGGGAAGCCCAAATTAACGATACTTCATTTTAAAAGGCTTAAATAAATGAATATGAAAAACAATTTTGCCACCCAAACCACACCCATATACCTAATCAGTATCTCAGGGGTGGAGCCCAGGCATCAGAATTATTTAAATGTCCCAGTTGATTGCAATGTATGTCCAAGTTTGGGAACCAGGACTTGGGTGTTTATTTTACCGTCTTCCCGGATATTACAACAAAGACTCTTAACAGTGACCAGACATCACATGCAAGAAAAGGGTCCTGAAAATGCTAAATACAATCAGAACAAGAAACTTGTAGTTGAAACAGCAACTGGCTTGAAACTTAAATCACCTGCTTTGGGGATGACTTTCTCATCTTTTGACGATTCCAGGTGGTAGCATGTGTTTCTCTCCAAACCCCCTGTATTTCGTGGTAACAGTCTTGCTGATTTGGTTGGCTGCAGAGAAAGTGACAAAGTGCCAGGTGGGTCATTATTGGACTTTGCCATTGGCTCTGCTTTCATGCATTTAGTGGGTTGATTCCAACCCTCTTTGGAAACTTTGAACTCCCGAAGGTTCTGCTATCTGAGCGCCTCTGGGAAAGCCGTGGTCCCTTTCAGATCTTTTCCTGCCTTTTGCCCATCAGATACTGCTTTCTCTACAGCAGAAGTAGATAATCAACGCCTAGAAGTCTGTGACTTTATTAACTGACTGCCATATAATTTTCTCTGTAGAGAATCATAGTTGGCCGAAAGGGAAGGTAAAGATTGAGTGCAAACTTTCTGAACATTCTGCATTCCCTGAAGACAGGGCACTGTTCATAATAAAGCAAACATTCTTTTGCACAAGCCCTGAGGCAAGGGTGTCCCAAATGCTTTGACAAGGGTGCCATTTGGTCATAAACAGTGTGATAACAGGGTGGGGACAGAAATGAAATTCTCTCATGCCTTTTACATCTCCAGACAAGTCTAGCACCAAACCCTGAGGAACCCAGGGAAAGAGCTTGGGAAATGATCCAGAGGTTGCTTACATACCCACACACACACGTTGGCCATTCAAGTTTAACGGTTGAAGCAGCTGGGGAGAGGGCACAACTGTGTTTGGCTACAAAGTCAGTCACAAATCAAGAGACTTTTGCTCTTCTTAAATTTCTGCTTCAGGATCTATACAGCTTTTGAAGTGTCTTTATTTTCATAACTAATCTAGTAAAAATTTCTGGTGAATTTAGCACTTCCCAGGGTCTGGTTAGAACCCTCTTATGGAAGGGATCTTGCTCAGAAATGTAAATACAACTGAACTTTATTAGTAGATGAAGTTTCAGAGATGTTCACAGGCATTAAGGCTCTGGAACAGTATTATAGGGATCTTTCTAGTCCTCTCTTCACTGTGTACAAACAAGGAAACTGAGGCCCAGAAAGCTCTGCTGCTTGGCCAACGTTTCTTGCCCTTCCTCCACAGTCTCACTGTTAAAAGAAAAACCTTTTTTTAAAGTTATATTTTGTGAACTGACAAAAAGAATGATATACTACTGTGGTAGAAATAACAGTAATGTATATGTTCCTGTAGCTTCTTATTTTATTCCCCTTTATAAACCACTCTGAGAATATCAAAATAAAGAACGTTCTCCAAAATTGGAATGTGACTCAAATAGCCCTCTTTTCCTCTCTGCTTTTTATGAAGTGGCTGCCTACACTGCACATGTCTTTCAGTGAGCAAATGCAATTGTGAGTACAAATAGAGATTTTTGTGAAAACTCAGTGTCAGTTCATGAGTTGAAAAAAGTACCAAATTACAGGATTCATTAATAATATGTTTAATAAAAACTATCCAGGTTTTTTTTCTTTCGATTGGTTCCGTTTATTCTATAAAAATCTTAACATCCTCAGGTCAGTAAACGTAACTGGTTTGCAGAGATCAGGAAATTTGACTTATCACACAGATAAGTTGTTATTTTTAATAACTAGGTACTTACTGCACCTTTATAATAACTAATTGTGGAAAAGTTTAACACAAGTTATAGGAGTCCCTAGATGAACTCTGAAGTGAGACCTCCGGCCATTCTTTAATGTTCGCCAGAGGTCCTAGGTCAAGAAAAGCTATGCATTTCCGGTTTGTGACCTCACGTTGCTCACCGCGAGATTTCCTGGCCGAGAAGGCGCAGGAGGAGGATTGGTGAGAGGTCGCGATGCAGGTACCACTTCAGCGATGAGGAGCGTGCTTGTGATTCGTGCTTCCACCATGCCGGCATCTGGAAGTAAGTTCAGTCGTTCCTCGGTTTCCCCGGGAGATTGGGTCCAGGACCCTTGCGTATACCAAAATCCCTGGATGCGGAACCCACTGAGCCAGAGGGCGGACTGTATACAGACTAAGGGAGAAATTGTTCTCCAAGTTGTCAGGTTCAACTTGAGTCATTTTCGTGATCTCTCTTTTTTCTCCCAATTAACATAATATCTATCGAGATAACATCCAGGGCTCCGAATAAGGTACATAGGCTAGAGGAAGTAAAAAGATAAAAGGGGTTATTAAAAAAAACTCACTTGTAAAAAAGGAGACAAGCTCCATTGGCCCCTAAAAAAGAACCTGATTTATTCCACGACTGAGCTTAAGCGCTGTTCAGATAAATCGCTGCTTTTCCTGTAATTACCAAGCTGCTGAATAGAGCCAGGTCCTTGATAAGCTTTACAGTTTGTTATTGATTTTCATCATTACTAAAGGTTAACATTTATCATCATCTCCTATACAACGCAGTAGCTTTTTTTTTTTAACTCGTTGAGATAAGAAACATCTTTGCCCACATGCTCTTTGAATTCAGTATTATCAAGTTTGTACGCTTTTAGAGCTATTGTAGCACCAGTGTTCAGTCCCACGTTTTTCATAGCATTTATTCCTAGTATGTTTGCAAGATCTTTTTATGTGCGTTTGGGAAATGAACCGATTTCATATGTATTCATTAGCCATCACTGCCATAGGCCTTTCTGTTTGATTTTCTTCTGGACCTCAAAGGTAGTGGCTCATTATGAAGTAGAAAAAGCTAAGACCTTGTTCTGAACCTTTCCTGGGTAAGTGAAAGGATTCTGAATTATAATCTCTATCAAAATGTTTACTCATGTTAATATAACAGGGAATTAAAGTCCATTTCGTGTGTCAGAACCTGAGAAGTCAAAACTGCAAAAGTGAGTGAGAGAATTTGACTCCTTTCAAAGGGTTATATCTTTTTCTATCTTGATGGTTGTTTTGTTTTGCCCTGCAAATCTAAAAAGAGAGGATCCATGCTTTGTGTTCCCCAGACTGAGGGCTGTTTAAAACCTAGGTCAGGCAGCACCTACTCTTCAGGAATTGCTCCGCAGCTAAACCAGGGCCCCCACTCAGCCAGCCGACTCCTCTCCTCCCTTGCCTCAGACCATTTCTCCATTTCTTCAGCTTTAGAAAATTCACTAGCTGTCCTACTTGCTGAGAAATTTCTATTCTTTATTATTTAAAGAATAAAAATTTAATGTTTAAAGAATAGAAATTTAACATTGAAAATTCAACATTTTAAGAGTGTTGAATTCTCATCTTAGAGCCGATACATGTCTTATGGGTATTATTTTATTCATTTTCCAATGAATCCATTCTGTCTTTTAAACTCTGGTAAGTTTCTCAAGAATAGGTAGGCCTGTTGGTAAAATTCTGTCATTATAAAGCAGGTAAACTTGCATTTCTTTGCAAGTGGGTAGTTCATTTAAAATAATTTGTTCCCCAGAAACAGGAAGTTTCTGTAAAAGTTATTGGGGAGGAAACAGAATAATGAGGGTCTTCTATCATGTGCTCCCTGTCTGGGTGTTTTAGGGTGATTCTCCCATCTCAAAAGTTGTTTAATCCCATGTTTACTTTGTTGGGGATCATATGAATTGGGATCTATGTTAAATTTTCCATAAGTGTTTGCTCTTCAGTGATCTTGCCACGAAGAACACCAGTGGGCGAAATGAATTTACAGGGATTATCTGAAGAGACTCACTAATCCCAGGATAACCTATAAAAACCAAGACTCCCTTATTACCATTTTATGGAGAGACTACAATCAGCCCTTCCTATCCACAGGTCCTCCATTTACAGATTTACCAACCTCAGATTGAAAAAATATTCTGGGAAAAAATTCCAGAAAGTTCCAAACAGCAAAACTTGAATTTGCCATGCACACCAGCAACTATTTACATAGCATTTACATCGTATTTACAAAGCATATCAGATTTTATAAGTGATCTAGAGATGATTTAGAGTATATGGGAGGAATGTACATAGATTACATGCAAATACTATGACATTTTATACAAAAAAATTGAGGGTCCTTTGATTTTGGTATCCTGGTTGAGGGGCAGAAGGGTGGGGAGGCAGTCCTGGAACAAATCTCCCTGTGGACAATGAAGGACAAAGGAATTCCGAAATTCTCCAGTTACTACTGTATTATGTTTAATATTGTGCTTCTAAATAGTCAGTGTATCTGAGAATTGACATCACTATGTTTACATTGGTTTTGTTTTTTTTTAATAAAAATAAATTTTCATCTTAACAAGTGAAAAATTTGTCAGAGGACCCACCTTTCCTTAGTTAAAATAATCTATATGAAAGTACACAGTAGGCATTGGATAATCAATTTCCTTTCTGAAAATTTGAAAGTTACCTAATTATAGGGAAGCAGAGAAGTGATATTATAGAAATGGTCAATAATCCTAAAACCTGAAGGCTCTCATCCCCTTTTTTCTTCCTTTCTCTCTCTTATCCTTCCATCCTTTTCATAGACTTGATTCTTTGTCAGTCTTCACGGAGCTTCCGCCCACCCTACCTCCCAGAAGCCCAGCCATCCCAAAACCTCATCATCATAAGGGCCAGGGCTGGCTCTCCCTCACACTTCTCATCTTTAATTTCTAGCTCCTCACATTTGTCATTTACAAATTCCTGGTCCCTAGGCATTTTTGTTTTTAACGTTTCCTCTATTAATATTCTTTTTTAATCAGTTTTTAAAGTGAATCACAAGGTAGAGTATTATGATACACCTTCTAGCAGAAGTCTATAGATCCTACTGCCTTCCTTCACCCCTCACCTTCCTCCTCGTCGATGGACTTCCACTTAGGCCTTTTCTGTGTATTTTCAATGGTGGTGGTTTTTGCTTTTACATAGGATACCATAGGGAAAATACTGTTCTGACTTGCTTTTTATTTTTCTCTAACTAGATGAAGACAAAGGTGGATTTCACCATAAAATACTGCAGCTACATAATGTGGGTGTATAATGTAACGTTTTACCTAACCATTCCTCAATTAATGAACAACAGACATTTAGGGGTTTTTTTTCGCTTGTTTGTTTTTTTAGCTTCCCCCCCCCCCCCACAGTTAAATACATTGCTGTATTTAAATCCTTGTACTTACCTCCCTGTGCATATGTTTTTAGTATATCTCTAGGATAAATTGGTTCTCAGAAGTGCAGTTGTAGGGTCAAAATGATGTGCGTGTCTAAAATGTTGATCACAGCCAGATTACCTTCCAAATTCTTGGGCATGTACCTACTCTTTTAGTAGCCAACTCCTGTTCATTGTGTAATTTTTTAAAATTTACTGTAAAATGTTTCAGGTACAAAGGGTACAAAAAAATAGCCCCATGTAATAACATGAACATTTTAAGAGTGCTGAATTTTCATCATAGAGCCAATATGTGACTTAGCAGTATTATTTTGTTCACTTTCCAGTGAATCCATTCTATCTTTTAAACTCTGGGAAGTTTCTCAAGAATAGGTAGGCCTGTTGGTAAAATTCTGTCATTATAAAGCAGATAAACTGGCATTTTTTTTGTGAGTGGGTAATACATTTAAAATAATCTTTCCCAGAAACAGGAAGCCTCCATGGAACTTATTGGAGAAAAACCAATTAGAATAATAATGGGGGTCTTCTAATGCCAAAGAAGCTGAAGTTGAATGGTTCTATGATGACCTACAAAACCTTCTAGAACTAACACCAAAATAAGATGTCCTTTTCATCATAGGGGACTAGAATGCAAAAGTAGGAAGTCAAGAGATACCTGAGTAACAGGAAAGTTTGGCCTCAGAGTACAAAATGAAGCAGGGCAAAGGCTAACAGAATTTTGCCAACAGAACACACTAGTCATAGCAAACACCCTCTTCGAACAACACAGGAGTTTACTCTACAATGGAGATCACAAGACGGTCAATACCAAAATCAGATTGATGATATTCTTTGTGACCAAAGATGGGGACACTCTATACAGTCAGCAAAAACAAGACCAGGAGCAGACTATGGCTCAGATCATGAACTCCTTATTTTCAAATTCAGACTTAAATTGAAGAAAGTAGGGAAAACCACTGGACCATTCAGGTATGACCTAAATCAAATCCCTTACAATTATACAGTGGAAGTGACAAATAGATTGAAGGGATTAGATCCAGTAGACAGAGTGCCTGAAGAACTATGAACAGAAGTTCATGACATTGTACAGGAGGCAGTGATTAAGACCATCCCTAAGAAAAAGAAATGGAAAAAGGCAAAATGGCCTGAGGAGGCCTTACACATAGCTGAGAAAAGAAGCTAAAGGCAAAGAAGAAAAGGAAAGATATATCCATCTGAATGCAGAGTTTCAAAGAATACCAAGGAGAGATGAGAAAGCCTTCCTAAGTGATCAATGCAAAGAAATAGAGGAAAACATAATGGGAAAGACTAGAGATCTCTTCAAGAAAATTAGAGATATCAAGGGAATATTTCTTGCAAAGTGGAAGTTGCTCAGTCATGTCTGACTCTTTACGACCCCATGGACTATACAGTCCTTGGAATTCTCCAGGCCAGAATACTGGAGTGAGTATTCCAGTATTTCCCTTCTCCAGGTGATCTTCCCAACCCAGGGATCAAACCTAGGGCTCCGATATTGCAGGTGGATTCTTTACCAGCTGAGCCACAAGGGAAGCCCAAGAATACTAGAGTGGGTAGCCTATTCCTTCTCCAGCAGATCTTCCCGACCCAGGAATCAAACTGTGGGCTCCTGCATTGCAGGCAGATTCTTTTATGCAAAGGATTCCCATTTCATGCAAAGATGGGCATAATAAAGTCAGGGATTCCCATTTCATGCAAAGATGGACATAATAAAGTACAGACCTAATAGGCGCAGAAGATATAAGAAGAGGTGGCAAGAATACACAGAAGAACTGTACAAAAAAGATCTTAATGACTCAAATAACCAGGATGGTGTGATCACTCACCTAGAGCCAGACATTCTGGAGTGTGAAGGCAAGTGCATCACTATGAACAAAGCTAGTGGAGGTGATGGAATTCCAGTTGAGTTTTTTCAAATCCTAAAAGATGATGCTGTGAAAGTGCTGCACTCAATATGCCAACAAATTTGGAAAACTCGGCAGTGGCCACAAGACTGGGAAAGGTCAGTTTTCATTCCAATCCCAAAGAAGGGCAATGCCAAAGAATGTTCAAACTACCACACAGTTGCACTCATCTCACATGCTAGCAAAGTGATATTCAAAATTCTCCATGTGAGTCTTCAACAGTACATGAACTGAGAACTTCCAGATATTCAAGCTGGATTTAGAAAAGGCAGAGGAACCAGAGATCAAATTGCCAACATCAATGAAAAAAAAGCAAGAGAATTCCAGAAAAACATTTCCGTTGACTACGCTGGAACCTTTGACTGTGTGGAACACAATAAACTGAGGAAAATTCTTCAAGAGATGGAAGTACCACACCACCTTACCTGCCTCCTGAGAAACCTGTATGCAGGTCAGGAAGCAACAGTTAGAACCAGACATGGAACAATGGACTGGTTCCAAGTTGGGAAAGGAGTATGTCAAGACTGTATATTGTCACCTGCTTGTTTAACTTATATGCAAAGTACATCATGCGAAATGCTGGGCTCGATGAAGCACAAGCTGGAATCAAGATTGCTGGAAGAAATATCAACAACCTCAGATATATAGATGATATCATTCTAATGGCAGAAAGCAAAGAGAAACTTAAAGGACCTCTTGATGAAGGTGAAAGAGGAGAGTGTAAAAGCTGGCTTAAAATTCAACATTCGAAAAACAAAGATCATGGCGTCTGATCCCATCGCTTCATGGAAAATAGATGTGGAGACAATGGAAACAGTGACAGACTTTATTTTCTTGTGCTCCAAAATCACTGCAGACAGTGGCTGCAAACATGAAATTAAAAGACGCTTGCTCCTTGGAAGAAAAGCTATGACCAACCTAGGCAAGGTATTAAAAAGCAGAGACATTACTTTGCCAACAAAGGTCCATATAGTCAAAGCTATGGTTTTTCCAGTAGTCATGTATGGATGTGAGAATTCCCCCATAAAGAAGGCATCGCACTGAAGAATTGATACTTTTGAACTATGTTGTTGGAGAAGACTCTTGACTCCTTTGGATAGCAAAGAGATCAAAGCAGTCAATCCTAAAGGAAATCAACCCTGAATATTCATTGGAAGGACTGATGCTGAAGCTGAAACTCCAGTACTTTAGCCACCTGATGCAAAGAGCCGACTCATTTGAAAAGACCCTGATGTTGGGAAAGCTTGAAGGCATGAAGAGAAGGGTATGACAGAGGATGAGATGGTTGGATGGCATCACCAACTCAATGAACGTGAGTTTGCGCAAGCTCCGGGAGATGGTGAAGACAGGGAAGCCTGGCGTGCTGCAGTCCATGGAGTCACAAAGAATCTGACCTGACCGAGCTATTGAACAACAAATAATTCCATCTGGCATAATTTCTTTTCACTCGAAAGACTTCATTTAATATTTCTTTTAGTGCACGTATACTGGTTAAAGTTTTTTTCAGCTTTTGTGTCTCAGAAAAAAAAATCTGTTTTGCCTTTGGATTTTGAAAGATATTTTTGCTTGGTATGGAATTCTGGTTTGACAGTTTCTTTTCTTTCAGTGCTTTTAAAGATGTTGCTCCACTATCTTCTGACTACATAGTTAGAAATGGGAAAGTTCCCATCATTTTTATTTCCTTTTTTAACTTGTCCTTTTTTTTTAATCCCTCTGGCTGCTTTTTGGATTTTCTCGCTCTGTCATTGAGTTTTGAGCAATTTGATTGTGATGTGCCTTGATACAGTTTTCTTTATGTGTTTGAGATTCTGGACTTCTTGAATCTGTATGTTTATGTCACTCATGTCTCTACTTAACTTTTTGAACATATGGAATATAGTTACATTAACTTTTACATATGTCTTTGTCTACTATTTCTAACATTTGTGTTGGTTCTAGGCTCATTTCTGTTGATTGATTTTTTTTTTTTCCTCTTAAGTATAGGGTGGGATTTTCATGCTTTCTTGGAAGCCTGATAATCTCTGGTTGGATAACAGTCATTGTTGGGTGCTAGACATTTTTGTATTTCTGTAGATATTCTTGAGTTTTGTTTTGAAATGCAGTTTAGTTTCTTAGAAACAGTTTGATCTTTCAGGTCTTGCTTTTTTGGGTGGGACAAGAGCAATCTTTATTCAAGGGCTACTTTTGCCTCAGCAATGAGACAACACTCTTCTGAGTTTTCTACCCTATACCTCATGAATTATGGGTAGTTTTGTTGTTGTTGTTGTTGTTTTCTTCCAGCCTGAGAACAGTTGTAGGAACAATGTGTCTATGGTTTCAGGCCCTGTGGGAATTCTCAACAGTGTTTTCCATCCCTTTTGGGTGTTTGTTTTTCCTAGACTTGATTCGTGTCTTCACATGTATCAAAGGATCAGGGGTCTGCTGAATTCAAGGGACCTTCTGCAGATTTCCAAGATTCAGTCTTTAAATAGTTCTTTCCTTTTTGGTCCTTTGTCCAAATTGTAGCTATTTTGAACTCCCAGACTCTAAGCAACATCTTCTCAACTCAGCCTTCACCTGAGTTCCTTCCTGCTGTACTACTGCAGCCTGGAAACTCCCAGCCCTCAAATATAGGAATTGAGTTTGCCACAAAATGAAAGTTGAGTGAGTAGGAAAGCAGCACTTTTTGGCCATCAAGTCAATTGTACAGACTATTGCTGACATGATTTGACACTAGCAGATGTTAGCTTTATGTTCTTTGTATTTCTTGAAGTAACACTTTACTACTTTAAGAAGGAGTTCTTCAATTAGTTCTTAGGGTCATGAATCTTCCAAAACCATTCTTACTTCTTGAAGTCCATTTATTAATATCTTGCTTCTGTACCAGGAGATAGTTTTTGAATCTATGTCCTCCAGAGCCAAGTGCCCTGTCCCTTGAACCCTGGGTGATAATTAAACACATGCTGTTTTTCTGAGATTTAAGGTACCAGCACTGTGCTGCAAGCTATTTTAGCAACTATGTTTTGAAGCAAGCTTCTGTGAACTCACCAGTCTAGATTCAGAACAATTACCCTCATATGTTAACAGTAACTCAATGGGAGAAAGATTGCTGACATTTTTTGGTGCTAGTAATGAAACAGTGAATTACTGCTCTCTAAAATTGATCCATCAAACCCATGGTAAGAATTTGTTTATTATCTCTTTATTACATCTATAAACTATCTTTTTAGAGGTGAATGGTTGAGGACATAAAAAGAAGTACCTTTGTGTGTTTAATTATCATTGTTTTCCATGGATGGGATGAGGTCCAACTATTCAAATGGATGGCTCAGAGTTGCTTTTATTTTTAGTACTTGTTTTGAGTCCTCACAGATAACATTAAGCACGATAGAGATGTAATTTCATTAACCCAAAAGATGATTGGCTTTGTCACTTCATAAAATTTTAGTGTTTGGTATGAGCAACATAGATGTCCTTTGGTAAAACATAATGAAAATTTGTTAGGATGATAATGATTTATCCTGTGAGTCCATAGACTGTGGCCCAAGGCCATATCTGTTCCACTGCCTGTTTTTAAATAAAGTTTTGTTGGAATAGAGTCAGGCCTGTATATGTATGTGCTCTGGTTGCTCTCTTGTTACAACAGCAGATTTGCGCAGTCACAGCAGAGCTGTGTCCCACAAGGCCTGAAATATTTACTGCCTGGTCTTCCTGGTTTATTCCACTGCTGATGAAAGGAGGTAAAATCTGAAGGAAAAAAACTAGGAATTGGAAAGGGAAGTAGAGATTAAATAGTACTCCAGTGAGAGCAGCAGAATGAGAGCCTGTTTCCTAACTGCCCATCACTGAATATATTTTAAATACTTTTGCCAACCTCCAAATTGGAAATTCAGGTGTCTGAAGAGAAGAATTCTTGAATTCCATTTTATGGGCAATAACTACATATTCAAGTCTAGCAATCATTTAAATTAAAGAAGAACACATTATGAATTTGGTAATATGAATAAATGTAAAACTGTCTTTTAAGTTAGCAATTTAATTGCACAATTTTCCCTGTCATTTATTTTTCTGTAAGAGCATAGAAAATTCAGACTTTGAAGGGAGCAATAAAGCTTAAGCATTGCAGAGGGGATAAAAATTTTTTGCCCACTCTGATTTAGAGACCTCTATGACTCACAGATAAAAAGGGTCATCATAGTGTTTATTATTAAAAGTATTACTCACTTTTTCTTATTTCATCTGAGTAGCATTAGGTCTATATAACTTATTAATCATTACTTTGTCTTAAACTTCTTACCCATTTACTCTTAGTTTGAGATATATAACCAGACAGACAGATTGACAGAATTAATCTGTTAAAGGTTTTCAGAGGTCTTCACTTTTTAAGAACAGCATATTATTAGGGGTAGAAAGACATTAGAGCTTCAGCTCCTATTTGCAAAAGAAACAATTGCCTTTATTATGTGGGTCCGTTTACTGATACAAAGTGCCAAGCACAGTGCCTTATACTTAGAGACACAATAGTGTATGTGTCAATCCCAACCTCCCAACATATCCCATTCCCCAATTCCCTGCGCCTGCTCTCCCCGCCTCGCTCAGTGTCCATACGTCCTCTACATTTGTGTCTCTATTTCTGCTTTGCAAATAGGTTCATTGGTACCATTTTTCTGGATTCCATATTCAGGCGTTAGTGAATGTACTTAGTGCCACTGAACTATAGTGTTAAATATGGTTAAAATAGTATGTTTTCTGTTATGTGACTTTCACCACAATTAAAAAAAAAACACCTTAAAAATAATTAGTGGTATTAGGCTTTGCTATTCATGAAACAAGAACAACATGCTATGAAAATAGGTTGAGGGAACGAAACAAATGTCCCTGGAAATTAAAAATCTAGTTGCCCTTTTTTTTTTTAAGTCAAATAAAAGCTAAATTTGGTGTAAGCAAGTAAGTAAATTTGATGTTAGTGAGTAGAACAACAACAACAAAAAGACATGGAAAATAGAAGATAAAAGCTTTAGAGGATCAATCCAAGAGCAATAGGAATTCCAGAAAGATTAGACCACAATGAGAGGGAATGGCTTACAGCATAAATATTCCTCACAGCTGAAGGCCAAACATGTAGTTTCTAGAAGCCCACAGTAAGTGAAAAAAAGATGCACACCTATGTGTTGTGAAATTTTGCAAGTGTGAGACAGGCCTGGAAGCTTTCAGGAAGTTAAAAATTGAAGAGCTTCAAAGAAATGAGAATCTGTGACCGCAGGTTTCTCATCATCTACTCTGGACATCAAAAGCCTGGGAGCAGTGACTTCAGAGTCCCGAGGGCTGCTGAAGGTCAACCTTCAATTCTTAGCTTAGACAAACTATCAAGTGTGAGGGTGGAACATACGTTTCAGGTACATAAGGGCTCAGATTTTCTCTTCCATGCTACTGTTGGAAGGTGTTCCAGGAAAACAACGGATTAACAGCGGGACCAGGAAACTGACTCTGTTACAAGCAATAGTACTCAACTCTGGCCAGCTTAAGCAGAAAAGATGTTTATTGAAAGGATATTGGATAACTCCACTGAATTGTCAGGAAGATTAGAGAACCAGGCTTGGCAAACAGGCAGAAACAAGGAAGGATCTGTAGCCAGAACCACAGCTAAAACATTTCACCGCAGCCATCAGCCGCCGATCTGCTATTGTGCTGGAGCAACTCCAGATTCCAGATCCAGAGAAGGTGTATCTGCCTGTCCCAGCCCAGGGAACCCTAGCCCAGGTTCTCGGGAAACTGGGAGAGAGGACTGGGAGTCTTCAGTTTCTGTGGTTGATTCAAGAGGGGGGAATTTCTCCCCTACCCCTCTTGAGTTCCTTTGGCTAGTGTAATGATTTAATTGACACAAAACAGATTAACAGGGGGCGGGTGGGGAGAAAAAAAAAAAGCAATTCATATGCACAAGGTCTCAGAGGACTAAGGTCCCCAAAGTGACCAAAGCAGGCTGTTTATCATTTTAGACGAAGAACCAATTTCTTGTGAAAATTTAACCACAAAGGGGCTTGTGCTTGGGGTAACAACCTGATGAAGAAGTAACAAAGTTTGTTTATACGGCTTCTTTACCCTTGAATTCCCTAATTCTGATGATAAGGAGGCTTTCTATACCTTCATATGAGAGAGTATTTCCCACTTTAATGGGGAATGGGGTGGGGGTTGGGGGGACAGATAGGGTTTGTTTTTTTTTTAATATATTTTTTCCCATCTATTTCCCCAAGTAACTTTATTTTTTAACTTAAATTTATTTTTAATTGGGGAATAACTGCTTTATAGTATTGTATTGGTTTCTGCTATATACCCACATCAATCAGCCATAAGTGTCCATGCGTATGTCCCCTCCCTCTTGAGACTCCTTCCCACCTCCCACCTCATCCCACCTCTCTAGGTTGTAACAGTCAAGTAACTTTAATTCAAAGTTTTTAAATATAGAAAGGAAGGTAGTCACCAGTTCATAAGTAACTGACTTCTGTTCCAAGAGTTGTACATCAGTTTAAGATCTCTTTTCCTCTAGAAACACTCTTGTGTACCTGGTTAGATTCCCAAACTAGTCCACGAGTACAAGTTAGAGTGAACTTTAAAATGCCTAGATCTGCTGTTTACAAATCAAAAGAAGCAACATGGTCAATTTTGGGGTCCATTCTAGTAGTCCAGTGAGAAATGATGAAAGGATTTGGCTGGGGCCGTGAAGCAGGCGTGGAGGGGGACACCTGAAAAAGAAAAGAGACTATTCTTCCCACCAGACGCGCGTGGCTGGAATGTGGGACGTGAGGCGGCATCTCCACCGAGAAAAAGGCACACTGGCTACTGCCAGTGCCAGGTGCTCACATGTGAGCTTCCTGTGCGCTGTTCATCAGCCCTCGGAGATATGGTTTCTGAGTAGGCTTCTCATCTAACAGCTACTCTTGATAGATTCTAAACCTAACCTGTTGCTGGAAAAAACTCCTGGGAAGACCAGAGTTCTTGCTCTTAGGTAACCTCATGTTCAATGAAAGATGGATGCTGGCAGTGTGGTTATTAGTCTGGTACTTCAGGGACGATGATCCGGCCCTTTTTTCATCCTTTGCACCCAAGCTCCCCTCCTCACCCACCAGCCCCCCAAACGAGGGCCCTTGCAAGTCACTGAGCTTCTGGTGCTTGGACAGCCTGCTTAAGGCCTCCAGCTCCCACTCCCTTTTTAAATGGTTAACCAGGTTGAGTTAATATGTAGTCACAGCTGGAAACTAGGTATTCTTTTCTTAAAATCCCCCTGCCCTAACCCACTGACCTGATGGCCAGAATCCAAGTGAGTTTCGAGTGTGATCTGGTCTCAAGCTGGAGATCGCCTCCTTCGGGTTATTTCACTGTTGCATTGAATCTGGTCCTCATGCTATTTATTTAAAGTCTGTTTTCCTCTTATTTCCCTCCCTCTGTTCAGAATGCCCTGTCTTGCCCTTGACTTTGAGACAAAATATCTCTAAATTCTTTCCTTTGCTCAGATCTGTTAACCAGGGTAAAGGGAGTTTATCTTAATGTTCACAGCATGATTTTTTTCTTGATTTGTCTTTTTTTCCCTATGACTCAGTTGAATGCTAGATAAGAGTACCCCTTCCCTTCCCACTATGAAAATGGGATGCCTGTTCTGGTAGCACACCCCCATTTTTGTTTTGAACCAGTACAGTACCCATACACATTGAGTGGGTATAAACCACTAGACTTCTTTTGTTGAACTCCAAATGGAAGTGATTTTTATTTTTCTTTTTATGCAAGAAACCCACAGTCACTTTAAAGTGACTTAGTAATATTAAAAGTTAAGAAGAGGACTTCCCTGGAAGTCCAGTGGTTAAGACTCTGTGCTTCCACTGCAGGGGGCATGAGTTCTGTCCCTGGTCAGGGAACAGTGAGGCCAATAAATAAATAAACCCTTTTTTTAAAAAAAAAGTAAAAAAAGTTAAGAAAATAAAATCACTGTAATCCTACCACCCAAAGATGAATACTCTTAAATTGTTTTGTTATTATGTATCCTTAGATACTTTCTTTCTATGGATATAGTTTTCCCACAGAAGTAGTAAATCTTACTGGTTACTGCTTAAAAAAAAAAAAATTACATGCATAAATGTACATTATTAATTGCGTAACATTCCATTATATAAATGTAGAATAACTTCCTGAATTTTTCTTCTGAGATTGGGCATTTATGTTGGACATATGTGGAAAAGTATAAATATTCAAGAAACTGGGTGTGCTGTTTTTAATAGACAAACTGTAGAAACAACATAAATGTTCTCAGAATATACTCTGAAAAGTGGAAGTGTTAGTTTGAAAGATATAAATTTAATGTGTATACAGACACCTCACTTTGTGAAATCCAACCAAATATTATAGAACTATAAACATGAAATCATTACCTCATATTTAATTTTACTTCTTAGACATAATCTCCATTAACATTGGATGTGGATCTTTTCAGACTTCTCTCCTCTGTGGATACATGGGAAATTTCATATTGAGGTCTATAGTTTTATAGTTTTTTACCCCCATGAGATAATACTATACATATCCTTGTATAACCTTAATTTTCCCCGTTTATAAATATGTCTTAAAAAAATATTTCCAAACATGTAGATGTATGTATATGTGTGTGTGTGTATGTATATATATGTATATATTTATCTCTTCTATAGGTTGGTAATGTTGGAGCTTTGTGATTTACCTGCCAAGAAACTTTGGGAATTTATTCCTCAAGTCATTGAAAATAAATACGTCAGTTTGATTGAGTGCATACCATATGCAAGGCTTTGGGGAAACTAAGCTACTTAAGATCTGAGCTCATGGTCCAGTGTGGAAACCTGGAGAGTCTATGTGTTATGATAGTGAAATCATGCCCCGACAGCTCAGAAACCACTATGGCAGCAAAAGAGGGACATGTCAATCAGTCCAGGGAAGTCATGGTCACTGACAAGCTATTTGAACAGATTTGAGTTCAGTGCTGGTTTCTGTGATTTATTAACTGAGATTTTAGGTAAATCCTTAACTTCTCTGCCTCAGTGCAAGATGGGTTTAGGAATGCCTAGCCCACGATGCTGTCATGAATATTTATTGGGGAAGTGGTTATAGCATAGGAGTGTTGAATGCCCATTAGTAGGTGTCTGTCTTAAGGAAACAAATCATGATATATTTTGATGGATACACTATTATGCAGCTCTAAAAAATAAAGTCATTCTATGTATACTGATAGGGACCAAACTCCAAGACATTATTAACAGTGTGTGGTTTGGTACCATTTGTGTAAAAAAAAATTTTTATAAGGTGTGATGGTTTAAAATTATATGTACTTATATTTACACAGCTTATCTAAAAGGATATCTAAGTAACTTAGTAATGCTTGCCTTTGAGGAAGGGAATTGGGGATCGAGAATGGGAGAAAGACCCAACATTGAAAATCAACTATCCTCAATAAAAATTTTAAAAGGAACAGAAAAGAATGGGAGAAAGATTAGCTGTCCAGGTATATCTATTTTTGCTGCTTGAATTATCTTGTGCATTTATTATGTAAAGGAAAGTTTTTTAAAATTATGAATAAAATAAAACAGGTTTATCATAAAGTAAGATGGTATCAGTTTAATATAACTTCAAATATTTTTATATGCTAATCTTTCACTATCATTTTATGGAATGGTTATAGACACAGACTTTGGAGTACATATTTACTGACTGTGGGGATATTGGAAAAGTTATTTAAGAAATCTAAATCTCCATTTTCTCCTGTAAAGTAGGAAATTATATTAACCATTTTATGGGGTTGTTGTAAAAATAAGATACATAGTCGAGTGGAAAGCGATGAACCTGTTATATGATATATTGTAAGCACTCAAATGTTGAGTGTGCTATAGTTAATACTGAAAGGCTGTATCTAGGACTCTTGGTTGCAAGTGATAGTAATCTAACTGTTGTCATTTACCAAAAAGGGACATTTGTCAGCTCACACAAATGAAGGTCCAGGGTAGCTCTGTCTTTGGGACTGGTGACATCTAGCAACCCCTTTGAAGGGACTCAGTCTCCCTTCAGCTCTTAACTCTGCTTTCTTCTCTGTTGGCTCATCTCCTAGGGAGCTCCAGGCTCACGTCCTACCAGCCTAATAACTCACAGTGAAAAGAACCCAGTACTTTCCAACAGAAATCCCGTTACTGTCTGTTTCATCCTGCTTCGGTCATGGGCCCATTCATCAACCAGTCAGGTTAGCCAGCCGACTGGACCATGCTGATGGGTGGGCCCAGATTAAGGCCACCCACCTCTGCAACCTTAATGGGAAGAGCCCGCCTAAGATGCTGAGCAGTGTCAGGCATTTTGTTCTCAAGCTTGGAGACAAAGAAACCACCTAAACTAAGAACTGTGAAGAAGTTCCCCAGATGAAAAAATAGGAGCAACAAATACCAAGGTAGACAGAAAGCATGGATGTTCCCCTCAGCCCACTGCTTGGCTGCCTGACAGTTACTCCTGTTGTTTTCATGTGTATATTTTCTGAAACGCTTGATGGTGCAACTCTTCCATACAGAGTCATGTCACCATAGTTGGGGCTGAGGTCCTGAAGTTAGCACATACTTCCTTTCCAGTAAAAACCACCCTTGATAATAACAGCTCAGGAAGATGCTGCATGTCTCATGGTCAGCATTTACTCCTCCTCAGGACCAAATGGCTGGGCCTTCTGTTAAGTACCAGATGTATTAGTTGCTTTACTGGTAGGGGGCATGTAATATGAAGATCCCTTTATAAACAGGATAGCTCTCCGTTCGGCAAGACGTTCACACTAAGAGCAAATAAATACTGAGATAACCAAGAGGAGATTTTCCTCTGCGCTGATGCTCTGCCCAGGGTAGGTGGAGGCTACCTGCCCTGTTTAAATCCTCCCATCTGGCTTCTTGTTTGTTTCAGCAAGCATGTGTGCTCGAACTTGCTAAGGTAACCATTAAAGTAATGTTGCTGCATCATATATCAAAATGTGGAGCCCTTCCCCCAAAAGAGTCTAGTTATTGTGCCTGTCTTAAGATCTAGGACTTGCACAAGTTATGTGTGTGGTTCAGTTGAGTCCCTACTCACTGCATAGTGGAGGAAAGGTAACAGAATAACCGGAAACTTCCATTTGAAAAAGGGGAGATTACACACGGAGGTCACCTCCCGAAGGGTATCATGTCCTCCCCACAGCAGAAGGCTTTCTGGAGATGTGACCTGCTTGTGGGGCCAAAATGGCCACTCTGATTTCTATCCTTTGGGAGGATTTTTCTGAGGGTGCCCTTCTTTCATAGCTCATTCACAGGCTTAGTGATTGATTCCCTTAGAGACGGAGGTCTCATAGGCCATTGCTTTCTTGGGGTGCCTTTCAAATTGAGTCGATTTTCTATCTAGTATTGAGATTTGGTCCACTCTGGTTTGGTGCTTGGTTACCAAAGTCACACAGCCTGACTAGTTCTGGTCCTTGAAGTTGAATCTGAGTTTCTTAGCAACAGATCTCAGAATTTCCCCCAGCCCGCAGCCTACTGCTTCCATGGACCTTAGCCTCAGAGCAACTAGAAACAACAGCCTAGGATAGGGAAGCAAAAACGAGTATGTCCCCAGGCTGCTGGCCAGTGGATGGTTCTTCATTGAGGAGTCAAGGAGGATGCAGCCTGTAGGGTGCAGGAGTTTAGGATCCCAAGCTCTTTTCCCATTTTACTTTCCTTCTGTGGGTGCTAGCCCAGGCAGAGCATACAGCCCTCTTAAGTTCTTGGATTCATTTTTACAGAGAGAAAGCATCTCTAGAGCAGAGCTGTAGAGCTTTTCTCCTTCTCTACTTTTAGGTAAGCCTCAAATGAAGCTTGTCTCTCCCAGTAGTAATTTCCTGAAGACCACAAGAAGTGGCCCCCACACCCTGCCCCTTTTTGTGCTGGAGACCGTTGTGACTCAGCCATTCTGCCCACCTCACCTTCCTTCAGGAAGTCCTTCCTTCAGAAGGCCCTCGCGAGACCTTCAGGAGCCCAGCTCAAAGTGCTCTGAGGAAAAAAAGAGGCTTTATTGGCTAGTGTAACTGAAAAGTCTGGGCAAGACCAACCTCATGTCCTGACCCAGAGTTCTGAAGGATGACCTCAGGCTCCTTTTCCGCACTCCACTTTCCCCTGGGGAGGCCTCATTTTCAGGCCGCTTCCAGCTAATAATTTAACCTTACTAACAAGCCATACTCCTTCCTAGCAGTAGTTCCAGAAAACTTCCTTGGGTTGCCTTGTTCACCCAGGTTTGGTCCTAGGTCATCTGACTCGATTCACTGTCGGGGAGGGTGGGGATGGAAAGAAAGACCAGCCCAGTCAGGGTCACCTGTGTGCACGGATACACCTGCCTATGGTAAGAGATGCTCCCCAAAGAACAATCAGGGAACTTGCCCGATGAAGAGGGAATGTTTGCTGGGCCAACCAAAGCAACAGGCCCATACAAGGATTTGACGGACTATTTGGGAGCAGATGATGACATGCAGAGGGTTTCCCAGGTGGCGCTAGTGGTAAAGAACCCGCCTGCCAAGGCAGAAGGCATGAGACAGGGGTGGAGGGGTGCGGTGTTCAATCCCTGAGTCCGGAAGATCCCCTGGAGGAGGTCATGGCAACCTACTCCAGTATTCTTGCCTGGAGAATCCCATGGACAGAGGAGCCTGGCGGGCTTTGCTAGTCCACAGGGTCATACAGAGTCGGATACGACTGCAGCTGCTTAGCACTCACACAAGGTTAATTTGCTAATTGTCATTTCTGGGCCTTTGGAGTGATGATGTTTAGCTCAACACTGCTCAGTGGAAAGATAATGTGTGCCACAAACGCAGGCCACACTATAAAAAGATATACATGTGTGTATGTATATAGATATGGAAACAGGTAAAATGATTAATAGTAAATTATTTAATAATTTATAAAGCCAAAACCGCACCATTTTAACATGTAATCAATATAAAAAATGATTCATGAGCTCTTTCACCCATAGTTTTTGAAATCCAGTGTGTGTCTTAAATGGACAGCACATGTCAGTTCACACGAGCCTCCTGTGGCTCACGGCCACTGTAGTGAACAGAATGAATTTAGCTGATAACTTTTCCGTAGAGAAGCTGGGTATGTGTCATCAGCTGATAAGTTGTTACTTTGGTGTCTACGTCATGGGGAATTATTTTGAAATTGTGAATCTCCTTATTAGAAGAATCCGCCCTGAAATGAGCCTAAATGCAGATTGCCGTGTGGGTGTCTAGTTGGTACCACCCCTGTCTGAATGCCCTTCACACCCATGCAGTCAGCACTCAGCAATTACTTACTTAATTACCTGGCTTCTCTCCTGGTCTCTACACACTGGGAACCAAGGGACTCTCTATCTGTCTTGCTTAGCTCTGTTCCCTAAGCCCAGAGCCCAGTACACAGAAGACCCAAAGTGGATATTTTTAAAGTGAAAATCAGATGAAAAAGTTGGGTGAGAACTTACTCGTTTGCCTAGGTTGGTAACAAAATGCAGAAAGTAATCCTAGTGGAAGCCCAAGATTGAGTGTTTGTGGTGTTTTTTATTCTGATGAATGACCATTTGTAGTCTGTGACTAGTTGTGTTCCTATTCAATCACTCTTTCGTTCATTGAATATATCAATATATGTATATATATAGAGAGAGACTGTGTGTGTGATTGAATACTTACAGAAACCTAGGCTCTGTGCCAAGCCCTAGGTATGCAGAGATAAATGGGAAACAGTCCCTGCCTTAAAGGAAATGAGAAACAGATAAGTAAAATAACTCTTATATCCAGCAAGTGTTATGATACCAACAAACACAAGAGTGTTTGGGGGAGCACATGGAAGGGGCTTCAGTCCAGGTCAGAGATGGAGGTGTAGCAGCCGAGGTTTGCTGGGGGAAAGTGAATTAAAGTTCCACGGTGCCTGCGGTATTCTCAGCCTCCAGCCCCACGCCTGGCACATGTGTTGAATCCATGAGTAAATGAACAAAGTGGCTGCAGAGCCTGAGCCTGAAGGATCGTTGGATTTGTCCATCTGTGCACGGGAGGCGAGAGCCCCGCCTCAGAGGGTTCCGGGGAGCCCAGGCTGCAGGGAACTGAGCCCCAGAGGAGGCTGAGGGGCCCAGGGTAGGGCTGGTGCGAGCCTGCTGCATTTGGCAGGAGCCAGGCCGCAGCCTCACTTGTGACCGTCCATGTGACCCGCGACCAACAACTGTGCTGTCTTATTCCAGGCAAAGCGCAGGCTGGAGCTAGGAGAAAGCGGTCAGCAGTACCTCTCAGATGGTTTAAAAACCCCCAAGGGCAAAGGACGAGCTGCACTCCGAAGTCCAGACAGCCCAAAAAGTAAGGATTCTGTCCTCTCTCCCTCTCCCAGGTGGGAGCTTCCCGACTTTCAGAGCTTGTGGCTGAAGGGACGCCGAGGTGTGGACAATTTTGGCATGTTTGGTCCTTTTTCATTTCTGTCTTTGCCTGTCCAAAAAAATAAATATAATGTCTGCAGACACCCAGTGAAAGGTTTACAGAGTGAGTCCTGTTACCTGTGTGCTGACTTCAGGGGAGGCCTCTGCTGATGTGCGCAGTTTCATTTTTCAACTCCGAATGCAAACTCTTTGGCACCATTCTGTAGTCAAAGCTAACTTTTAACTTTCCTTCATGGACCTTACTTGAGGGACCAAGGCCAGCTGGGCGTTAGGTGTTACCTCTGTTGGCCTAAATCTCTAGCTCAGCATATGGCAGCATAAGAATTGATGGAGACCAATGAATTGCAGCTAGTTTGCATTTCCATCGACACGATCATTGTTTCTTTGAGAGAAAAGGAGGTTGTAAATAGCTAAATCGTCCTTTATGTCTCTGGCATTTAATGTGGAGGCTAAATTAATTTAGACTTCATCCCCTCCTAACCTGTAGTTTATGAATTAGGCAGTCCACAAATTGTGTGTCACACTCAGTTAAACCCTTGACCTGTATACCTATAAGAGAATAAATACAATATTAAATGGGGATATATTTCATACCAGAGGGATGGGGAGATGGGATTGAAAGACTTTCCTAGGCATTCTTCATCTACATTATTTGAAAAGTTGGTGAGCAAGTTATATGCAAACAGATAAAGGAGTCTGAAAAGCCAGTTAGGATGGGTCTGTCCTCAAAGGCTGGAGAGGTTCACAGTCTGAACCCGTTGAGTTAGGCTCCCTGTGTGCTGATTCCATGAGGCTACAGCACTTTTCATTCATTCAGCAGATAGTTTTGAACACCTACCATGTGTGAGATACTTCACTAGTCCAAGGGACTAGTCAAAATAGAAATTACTGAGAAATTCACAGTGAAACACTTTCATCAAACAGGAATTTTTACATCCCTTCCCTTTCTAATAAAGCAGTTCATAGCTTTCTATGACTCACCGAAAACATCAGCAACAACAGCTTTGCTTCTGACGCTAATGGCTGGGCTGCTGGGGGAGCGGGGGCTTGCTTGACTGCAAAGAAACCCTTCATTTCTTTACCTTTCCCCGTATCCCCCCCACCCGCTCGGTTTTTGTTTTTCTTTAAGCTCCAAAATCTCCCTCAGAAAAAACACGGTATGATACATCCCTTGGTCTGCTCACCAAGAAGTTCATTCAGCTACTGAGCCAATCCCCTGATGGGGTCTTGGATTTGAACAAGGCAGCAGAGGTGCTGAAGGTGCAAAAGAGAAGGATTTATGACATCACCAACGTTCTGGAAGGCATCCACCTCATTAAGAAGAAGTCTAAAAACAACGTGCAGTGGATGTGAGTATGGGTCACCCGCCCACACACCCCCCAGTTCGCTGGCTCTGGGCTGGGGTTGGGGATGGGGTTCTTTGCAAACTGCAGCAGGGTTTCTCCCAGCCCCAGCTTTCACACTCATGCCCACACTTCATTCCTTTTTTCTCCTACTCTCTTCTTCTCTCTCCTCTCTTCCCTCCTCAGTTCCATAGCCAGAAGTTCAAAGTCTCTTTACAAAGAGACCTTCTGTTTAGATGATGTCATAGATAACAGGATTTATATTCAATTAACCTCAAGCAAGGGGATCCTGGGATTAAATAGGGCTCTGCAGATGTATAGTAACACGCTGTTCAACTATCACCGTGATATCAGCATGTGTGCTCCCATGTAATCTAATAGATGCTTACACAGGTCTCTGGCTTGTCTCTAATAGGAATTTAGAAACTATCTATGGCTGTGTTTTAACACATACGTGTATATACACAGTATCTTTATCCATGGTTCTCACTGCAGGTTAACTCACTTTCTGTGTAAGTTAAGTCAAGACTTAAATGCCTTGGTTCCTTCTGGAAAGCTGAGATGATAATACTTGTCACCTACACACCCACACACATGATTAAATGTGTGATCATGTCATTTGTGAATTATGGACAGAGAATCTGAACACCCAGTATTTGAGAAGCAACTTCCAAAGCATTATTAGAGGGAATAAGTCTGTTATGGGTTGACTTTGAAAAAATACTACTTCGAACATAATAAAACGAACAGGTAGTTTTTTTGTACTTTTTGGAATTTTGTGACGATTCAGTAACCCATTTTAGCCAGCGGTTGAGACAGACCTATTGGGGATTGGTCTTTGTTCTTGCATCCACCACATCTGTGTTTCCTTAACCTCCTTTTCCTTTTTAGTTGTTGGTATAAGACCCTCAGAAATTACCTAGGTTTTTCATGCTTTTTTGGGATGATGTTTGGTTGAATTTTTGAACCATTCCGTCTTTTCCTTCCAGTCTTTCTACTTTGCTATTTCTTGCCTTTCCCCCTCCCATTTCTTTTCCCCGCTGGGAGGCACGTGGCGGGAAGAAGAGCTGCCTCCTTCTGCCTTTTGAATTTGAGTCTTCTAAAGAAACAGGCCTCCTATGGAGGAAAGAAACCTGAAAATAGCAGTGTTTCTTCACTTAATTTCTATGGTGTGAAAAGTGAAGGACCGTATGTATAAAAAAAATATGTATAAATGTTCTAATTTTAACACTTGGCTAACAAGCAATGTGACCTCCTGCATCAAGAGGGGACATTTACCCGAAGGACCATTTCTCCCAGCCCTCCCTTTCACTGCCCCCCCCAACATCCCCCCACCTTTGGCCTGCTGAACAGCCAGGCAGAGTCTGTGTTTGGATTTCCAGGGGCTGCAGTCTGTCTGAGGACGGGGGCATGCTGGCCCAGTGTCAAGGCCTGTCAAAAGAAGTGACCGAGCTCAGTCAGGAAGAGAAGAAATTAGATGAACTGATCCAAAGCTGCACCCTGGACCTCAAACTGTTAACCGAGGATTCAGAGAATCAAAGATATCCTTTGTGCCACCTGTTCAGTGGGGGTCAGTGCTTTCTAGACTGTTTCCAGAGTTGACCATCTGACTTTTATGTGCAAGGGAGAATTTTACCCTAGTTTCGTCCAAGTAAGTGGGGGGGTGGGAGGAGGCGCACGTATGTGTATTCAGTATTTATGAAATGATAGTTATTAGACTGCATCCTATCACCTCTCTTTTGATAACCAGGTAGGAACTGTTTTTTAAAGCGTTTTATTCACGTGTGGTTGGGACATACGGGTACATTCATAGCATAGGGCAACACTATTAATGAGATCCATAAGGTATCAGTATTCATATTACTGATAACATTCAGCAGATTCATCTTAGGCTTCCCAGATTTTGGATGGGTATTAGCTGTCATTGTTGGGGTTCTCATATTCTATTTTCTTTTCATCAGATATTGGAAGCAATTGGAATTTATTGACTCTGTGTGACTGAACTATAGTTGAAGGAATTGAAAGAGTGTAAGAATTGTTCTATAATTTTTAAAGCACATTATGGTGGCTCAGCGGTAAAGAATCTGCCTGCCATGCAGGAGAGGCGGGTCAGATTCCTGGGTGGCGAAGGTCCCCTGCAGAAGGAAATGACAACCCACTCTAGTATTCTGGCCTGGAGAATCTCGTGGACAGACGAGCCTTGTGGGCTACAGTCCATGCGGTCACAGAGTCAGACACGGCCGATCGACTAAACAACAGCGCTGAATCATAGCACTGAAGACTGATTTCAGAAGCACCCTAAGGCTTAAGAAATCTCAGTTTATCCATTCTTCTAATCCTTGGAAGTAAAAGTATTAAAAAGCCAACTCTTTTTCTTAACTGGCTGACAATCTGTTGACTACCTGAAGGAAACTTACTGGTCATCACTTCACGTCAGACCATAGGGGAGAGTGATTACTTCATTGTGTTGACAAGAAGATTTTGCAATCTTCTCAGTTATTAGTAGAAAACAAAACCAGTATTTTAAATAATCCTATCTCTAGTTTTAGCTCCACATTTATCCTTGTTAGACAAAAACCAAAATGTGACCTGCCCAGTTTGTAGTGTCTCATCTAAAGTAGCCTTTCCCTTAAAGTTATGGAGACGTTTATTTTCCAATTCAAGCAGTTTTTTTAAAAACTCAGTTGTTCATTTCCTGTTGGCCCAAGGATTAACCCTGTCAGCTCATGGTTAGTGAGCTGGAGAAGAGGTGTGATGATTTGACGCCCATCCCCCCTCCCTCTGTGGCCAGGGTGGGTTTACAGGGGAAGAAATAAGAATAGCTGTAGCTGGGCTGTTTCCTCCATTGTGTAGTCAGGAGCCCCTTAGAGGAGGAGATGTGGTTTTTACACATGATTGGCAGCTTGGAGCCTTATCACCTACATTAGCTTTCTCTGGGGCCTTTGATGCAGAAGGTGAAAGCTTCCTTGTAGTGGGCTGCTATCCCAAGAAACAAATTCAGGAGGGAGCCACAGTGGAAGCACTTTTAAGTTTGTAAGAGTAGAGAATATGTTTGCACAATTTATTTCAATTTGCCATTCAGTTCCGAACGTGGTACAGCTTGTTCACAGATGTGTTGAAATTTTCCTTCCTGCAGCATGTTGGGTAATTGTAGATGAGCTTTTATTTTAATAAGTTGTTGTCAGATAGCTTTCTGACAGTGGGCTGTGGGGCAAGTACCTAGTTATTAGTTTCCCCACTGTTCTCAGTAAAAATCCACAACCGTCAAGTCTCCCATTAAGATAGAAATTGGCTTCCGTGATGAGACCGATGATGACCTAAAACCCGGAATCCTGCATGAGCTGTTCTGTCAAGCTCAACAGTAAATTAGCTGTTGTCTGAACTTCTGAGACTTAACATGATAGTCTGTGAGATGCTGGCTGCCCAGTCGCTTTAGTTGTGTCCCAGCTCTTTGTGACCCCGTGGACTATAGCCCACCAGGCTCCTCTGTTCATGTGATTCTCCAGGCAAGAAGCCTGGAGTGGGTTGCCGTTTCCTACTCCAATAGTCTGTGAGAGATGCCCCTAAATGTGCATGCAGGGACTTCCCTGGGGGTCCAGTAGTTAAGCCTCTGTCCTTCCACTGCAGGGACAGGTTTGATCCCTGGTCAGGAAACTATGATCCCACATGCCACACAGCGTGGTCAGGAAAATTTTTTTAAATGTGCATGCAGATTATGGGTGAAGGTGTTTTTTCTGGACAGTAGGTTCATAGCTTCCTTTAATTTCTAATAAAAAGCTACTAATCTGAGGGACATCATTTCCTCTAGGCTAAGTCCTATGACTATATCGAACATATTAGATCACAGACTCCTTTCACTATGTTACCTTTGGGAATGCCTTCATTGGCTTATGATTTGCTGTTTCATCCTAGGCATTTTTTGGTAAGTTAATATAAAAAAGCAACTGGCTAAAGTCATTGTAGATTAATTATGTTATTCCATGTCCCTTGTAAAAGAAAGCTATGTGACCTATCCTCTAGTGGCACCAAGTCAAAGCCTGTCTCTCTAAGCAAGCTTGCACAAATACTTTTATCATATAATAAATACCATATTCTTTCATAATATCCTCTTAGGTTTGACTGTCAGTCGGGGCACTTTAAAGAATTGTTCAGTGCCCAGAAGTAGCTACCGAGAGTACTGAATATGATTTTACTCTCTTTTCCTCAGTCATTTAGTTTGCAGAGCATCTGGAAGCTGCTTTCCTCCTTGTGAGCACTGAAATATTGTAGTTAATAATATTATACAAAGGACAGTTTTCCTAACAGAGAAATAATGACACTCTTATCAGCAAGCAGTCTATAACACAACCAGCCCAGGTGCACTTAAGAAAACAAGCTGTCTGCCTGAGTGGGACTTGGAGTTCTTCCACGGATAAATGTATTTGCTACTCATTCATTCATTTTGGGTGGCTGCTGACACTTTCTAATAGCAGAGTAGCAGATAGAAGTTACTGCAGTTTAAACAAAATTATGGCTAATAGAGCTCAAATTTTTTTTCTGTAAATTGGGATTCTGCCATCATTCAACTTGAATGACAGAACACTCGGAATCTGGTTTGAAAAGCCCTGACCAAACTGAGTTTTAGTTTTCTTTTGAGAGTTTAACTATTCTGTTTCTGTGTTTATGTTAATATCTTAAGTAGCCATGGACTTTTTAGAAATGGGCAGGAAAAAAGCTATATATTTGATTTGTTGTTTGGAAGATCTAGAAGAAGATATCACTATCTTCTTATAAGACATAAAACACTTAAAATTTTTTCCATGCATCTATTTTGTTCTGTTCATAATGGTTACATCTGAGACAATTAGTTGGAAGAGTTCCTTAACGCTCATCACGTTAGCTTATGTTACATATCAAGATATTCGAAAAATTAGTGGCCTTAAAGACCAAACTGTTATAGTTGTGAAAGCCCCTCCAGAAACAAGACTTGAAGTGCCTGACCCAATAGAGGTAAGGAGATAATATCTCTGCTCATCTGCAGAGATCTTTTTGGAATTCCCGGTGTTTTTTTGGTTTTCTCCTTATAAACTTTTTATTTTGTGTTGGAGTATAGCTGATTATGTCCTGATAGTTTCAGGTAAACAGTGAAGGGACTCAGCCACGCATAGATATGTGTCCATCCTCCCCCAAACTCCCCTCCCATCCAGGCCGCCGCATAGCACTGAGCAGAGTTCCATGTGCTGTGTGGTAGGTCCTTGTCGGTTATCCATTTTAAATATAGCAGTGTGTACCTGACCATTCCAAACTCCCAGCTGTCCTTCCCCCGCAACCCCGCGACCCCCACAACCACAAGTTCGTTTTCTAAGTCTGTGAGTCTCTGTTTTGTAAGTTGTAAGTAAGCTCATTTGTACCATTTCCTCTTAGATTCCCCACATAAGGGATGTCATACGATATTTTTCCTTCTCTCTCTGACTGACTTCACTCAGTATGACACTGTTCGGGGTCCGTCCATGTTGCTGCAAATTGGAATGCCTAGTGTTTAAAGAATCATTGACGTCAGTTAATATCCTTATTTTCCTGAAAGCTTGAGAGTTCTTCCCCATCTGTTTTACTTAATCCTAACCTTAAAAGCATATCAACAGCTTGCTATGTATTGAATGTCCAAAAAGTCTAATTTTAACATAGCAGGGCCTTCAACTCAAAGTGGTTGATAGTTTGCAAAGTGGTATATGGGGCCCTGTGCCTCTTGTGGATTACCCTTTTTCATAATTTGTTATCTGGTGGTTCTGATTGATTTGAACCAGTGGGGACTTTTATGTTGATTACCCTGGATATGGTCTCCACCATGAATAGAGATATAGATGTTTTAAAGTAGCTCCTTACTTTATCTTAGCTCATTTAAAGAATTTATTCATTTATAACACATGAACATTTACAAAATCAAATGAGACTTTGGGTTTGTTGATAGATGAGAATATTATAAGAAAATAAGGAGCATATTTTTGTGATTGTTTTCAGATATACTTTGATAATATAAGCTTAGACTATAAGATAAAGAAATGTAGTAAAAGAATGCACACAAAATGAAAAGAATGAAATTTATAAACTCCCATCTAGGGTAGAGTTCTCACCTTAAATGATCATAATAGGTTTATGCCCTAGATGAAGAAGAATTTTAAATATTAGTGTGCTGTATTCTTTTATTAAACTCAGTTCCTAGCACTTAAGACTACTTACTATTCATGCAGTGGCGATTAAAGTTCAATATTAAAAAACCCTACTCTTCAGGAATGAGTAACATGGAAATATGGTATTTGGAACATTTAAAAGACCTTTTAATAGTTTGCATAAAAGAAATAATTTTTTTTAAAAGATTCACCTCCTCTTGGCAGGGATCAGCAAAGTTTTTCTTTATAAAGAGCCAGACAGTAAATATTGTTGGCTATGTGATCCCTATAGTCTGTTGGGACTACTAAACTGCACAGCCATACCGTTATAGCATTTAGAGAAAAAAAAAAAGAAGCCAGAGGCAACATGTAAACAATGAGAATGGGTGTGACTTTTCCCAATAAAACTTTATTTACAAAGCCAGTTGGTGGACAGGGTTGACCTTTAGGCTGTAGTTTGCTGACCCCTGCTCTAGAGGTTGACAGTCATTGACTGAGATAGACTACCAGTGGAGAAGCAAAAGCAACAATGAAAATTACCCTGACTTCCCATTTTTCCATGAAAATTACAAAACAGCTTCCAGTTTGTACTTTTCTCACTTCTATTCATAGAGCCTACAGATACATTTGGCAAGTACCCAAGGACCCATTGAGGTTTATTTGTGTCCAGAAGAGACTGAAACACACAGTCCAATGAAAACAAGCAACCAAGACCACAATGGGAATATCCCTAAACCCACTTCCAAAGGTAAAAATTCCACTTTGTCATTTGGAAACTATGTTAAAAATGAAGGTAACTAGAAGGATCCTTTATCAGAATCACAAGTCTTGGCAAGAAACAAAAATTTCTATCATTAATGTTGCATTAAAAAAAAAAATTCCAAATAGTTTGCAGAAGAAAATAATGATCTTGGGCAAACGGCTCCTCCACCCACTAAATGGAGTCCCTTCAGGCTTTTGCTATCGGCAGAAACCATTTCTTTGCAGTGTTTTGGAAAATCAAAGTGAAGAGTGAAGGTGTGAGCTGTCCAGCTGAATCACCAGCTATACTTGGCTGCATACCTCCGAGTGATATCACAGAGATCATTGGAGAGGGAACTGGAAAAAAGTTGGGAGAAGGAAGCCTTTTGCCCAAGAACTTTTATCTTAATTCCACCCCCCCAGTGTGGTGGGGAGAGAATAAGGGAAGAGAAGAAAAAATAAATATAATTCTTCCCTTCATTGTCTCCACAGCAAAGGAAGCTCTTTATAGTCTTTTTGTTGTCTCAGATTGGAGATATGTACTTAGTTTTTTTCTCCCTCCCAAGATAGCAGCAAGAAGTGATTTAAGTAATCAGATCTGACTCAATATTGAGCAAAAAAAAGAAAAAAAAGGTACCTCAAATGGTAAAACCAAAGACCACTTTTTTCCCCCACCCTAGAACTTCAAAGTGGATGTGTCCTTTTATTTGTATTTTTAGAATTATCTTTAATAAGCTAGTTGTTCAAAAAAAGACTAAGTTAAAATCAGTGATCTCTACTTGGGAGCCAACTTTTCAGTCTGCGTGTTTTGTTTTCTTTTGTTTTTCCTAAAGGATGACTAACTGGTATCAGGAACTTGTTTTTGAACTCGTTAGTCTCTAATCTTTGAAGCTACCTGTATTCTTGTTTGCTAACAGTTGATATTTTAAAAGATGAGTGAGTAGACAAGAGCAAAAAAAGGCTGACCAGAGTCCCTACTTAACAATGCCCATTAGTATAAGAGGTGATCTATACCATAATGTCAGGCTTCACTAGTGGCTCAGTGGTAAAGAATCTGCCTGCCAATACAGGAGACATGGGTTCCATCCCTGTGGTGTGAAGTTCCCCTGGAGAAGGAAGTGGCAACCCACTCCAGTATTCTTGCCTGAGAAATCCCATGGACAGAGGAGCCTGGCAGGCTACAGTCCATGGAGACACAAGTCAGACATGACTTACAGAGTAAACAACAACAATGTTGTAATGTCGTCTAATTGCCCTTAGCAAAAGAGTGCATGCGTCTATAAAAGCAAGAAGTATATGCTTCCTCCAAATTAGATTTTCACCTGACTTATTTTCTTGTTTCCACCACCTTTTTCTTTCTTCTCAGACTTGGCTTCAACCAACTCAGGACATAGTGATTGCTCAATTTCTATGGCAAACCTTTCTCCTCTGGCCTCCCCGGCCAACCTTTTACAGCAGACTGAGGACCAAATTCCTTCCAACCTAGAAGGACCATTTGTGAACTTACTGCCTCCCCTGCTCCAAGAAGACTATCTCCTAAGCCTCGGGGAGGAAGAAGGCATCAGCGATCTCTTTGATGCTTACGATTTGGAAAAGCTCCCGCTGGTGGAAGACTTTATGTGTAGTTGATTATGCTTTGTGTGAACTCCCCTTATAAACCAATATTTTTTTATTATGGAACCAGAACATGTGTCATGCAGTGTTGTCCCTTCCTCCCTTCTTCCTCCAAGATAGTATCATGAAGTAAACTACAGACTTCAGAACAAAGCTGACATTTTAATGAATTAAAAAAAACAAAACTGTCTATCAACGCACAGTTGCAGGCTCCCTTGGGAAAGCCCTGCCTTGCCCCAGGCTCCAAAATCTCCTGGATGAGTCAGCAAGTGAGAAAATGTGCAATCAGGTGTCTCTCACCCATCCTCTTCCTCCCTCCCTCCCTCCCGGATTGGCTTGCTGTGCCTGACGGATGGGCTGTAGAATGGGGTCTGGCCACCTGGCCCACTCGAAAACAGCAATCTTCCTTAATAGCATTTCAAGCCGTGCCTTCTCCGCAGAATGCATGTCTTTGGGGTCTGCTAATTTGGGATGGAAACTGCAGGAACTGTAAGCTTGAAGTCATGCAAAAGTATGAAATGGATTTCTTCAGCTCTTCTTAGGAATATTTAAATTACTGTCATAATTCAGTTTAAGCTATGGACCGCGTGTCCCACTCGGAGGCCAAGAGATCTTCCACAGCCTTTCGGATGAAGAAACTGTTCTCCAATATTCATCACAGATACAGAAGAACAGTCGAGTTCTGCCCCTCTAAGCTGTTGTGGATTATCCTGTCTCCATAAACCACTCCCACTCTCTTGCCCCCAACGTATTTGTAAGTTTGAAGTTTATAGCAAATGCCTACTTAGGAGTTCTTTGTGGATTTTTTTTTTTTTTTTTCCTTTTTTAGCTGCCATTTAAGCATTCCTGTGGCACCCATCAACCATTTCAATTTAATTGTTTACTTTGAAGCAGTTTTTGCTAATTCAAATTATTTTAAGCAGAGGTAGAGAACCTCTACTGATCAGAGCATGTGTGATCTAAGGCTTAATAGCCTTGGTGAGAAGCTTTGCCCCATCTCGCTTCCTTCCCCAGGAGGGGGTGCTCGGAGCGAGTGGAGCTCGCTGACGGGGGCGGCCCATTGGAGAGAACCAGGTCAGACCCCAAGAGCAGCAGGTATGGATGGATCCCTCTGTCCCTTGGGCTTCCCAGGCCCCCTGTGACCGGGGAAAGGGCTCTTACACTGCACTCAGGGAGACCACTTCTCAGGATGGGGTCGGATGGAGAGGCCTCTGGGTAGAAGGACATCCCCCGTCATGAGTAGCATGCTATCAGTGGCACTTTGCTTCAGCCGTTGAGAGCAGGGAGCTCCCACTGTGTCGGGGGCTACAGGAGTCCTGGCCAGAACCCCTGTTCCCCCTTCCACTGTGAAGGAGAAGGTTGGACCAAGGAAAGCTGGGGCTGTAGAAAAAAGGCAGGGCAGGATGCCAGGGCATCTCGCACTTAACTCTTCGGGAATAGTGTCCCAGGTCGGAGGCTTCCTGATAGCAGCAAAATCCTACCAGTTGAGTCCAAGAATGGCTTTGTCCATTGGCCAGGGGGCAGATGGCCATCTCCCACTGGGAATGTGGCAGAGTACCTCACGTCCATTCCTTGGATGCTAATGACTGTGGGAATGAGGAGTCATCTAATAAATAAATTAAACCTCAACACCAAGAACGGTTGAGTTGAATTGCTGTTCTGCCTGACACAGTGGGAGGCGCATGGTAGGCACTCGATTCAACGGGATGGGAAAAAAAAAAAATACTGGGTTGACCAAAAAGTTCATTTGGGCTTTTCCATACCATCTTACGGAATATTCCTTACTTATATCCCTTAGGAAAAGTACAAAACAAAACCCATGAAAGCCCCAGCCAATTTACTCTAGGTAGATTTCCACAATATGCAAAGTGGTGGTGGGGTCAACACAAGTGACACCAGCACTTTAAACTATTTGTGTAGGTATGCATGGGTGTGTGTTTGAGAAGAAAAACAAAGGTGCAGTTTACCCTCCTTTTTCTTCGGCCTCCACCCCCACCCTCCTCCCCTGGACACACACTGGACATGGTCCGAGATGAAGCATTGGGTGGGGGAGGGAGGGGGAGCTTCGTGTCAAGTGCCTACTGGAAATGCACTGTGGGGTTTTTTTCCTGTATGGGAAACCATTTATGCCAAGCTTTTCCCTATTTCCCATATTTATCTCATCTGGTTAGCTGCCTCTGCTTCCAGCTTTGTGTCCTTCTCTTTGCCAGCTGCACAAAGCTGATTTCTTTCCAAAGTCTAAAGACTGAGCTCACCTGGCTAGGTGGTTGTGTGTTTGCTTGAGTTTCTTGTTAAACCTTTTCGTAACGTGATGCCGTATTTATTGTTTTAAAAAACGAAAGGAATCCTAATAAGTCTTAAAAGTTCCTTCATGCATAAGGCTTTCCCAGTTAATGGGCTTAACTGGTGTACAGTAATTAGACGTCCATGCTGTATTCTGTTTGCATTAGTCATTTTTCTTTTTGACAGAAGTTTCTGGCACACGAAGTGGGTTAGTACTACAGTATTTGTGTTACTTTAAGTACTGAGTATGCAGGTTTCCTGGTACCATTGAGTTGCTGCTATTAAAGCTCACACATGAAATGGCTAAAAGTTACAAGTGTGCGAATTATGACTGCGTGAGCCTTAGAGAGTAAATTGTATAAAGAGCAACACATGAGCTGTCAAACAGTGTTAGGTGTGTGTTTATATGTACAGATTTGTGCGTAGTAATCATTTTATTTAAGTTGTTACGCAGTCTCCTCATATTTTCATTATCTAGCAATTTTGTACAAAAATAGCAATTAATTTGTAAACACTGCCAGAATATTTTCTAGCTGGTTTGTAATTTTTTAAGAGTGTTATTTTGTTTTTTTTCTTGTTGTTCTTGTTGTTGTGGTGGTTCTTGTGTTCATTTTTGTTGTAAGTGTAGATCTGTAAATACAATTGCAGTATTTAAAGCTTTAGCTTTCAGGAAAAAGAAAGTAAGAACTCAGTGTGTGCATGACAACTTGTGTGTACGAAATGAGGGATTTGAAGGAAGATGCCTTGCAGAGTGAGTCGGGTGGCAACTGTCTGATTGTGGGAATTTCTTTTCCTGTGGGGTACGAGATTTTGTCAAAAGAAGTATTTCTCCCAGAATTGGGAGTATGCAAACTACTAATCAGTTTAGCTTTGTGTTGTATGCTAGTTTAAAAAAGAAAATATGTAATATAATGTAAAAAAAAAAAAAAAAGCTTTTATGATGGATTTTGTAAATAGATTTGTTACAGGGTAACCTGTTCTCTAGCTGTGATCTTACCACTTCAAATGGGTGTAATTTGAATAAATTTTGTATGGTAAAGGATCAATAAAATGATTTTTTTTTTAAGAGTTCAGCCTTGTGGATGGTTTCTTACCATTGTCTTATGCTCCTACATTATATTTCTAAAAACGTGCTTAAGTTAAGGGGAAAGTTTGAAAAAAAAATTCAAAACATCATACGCCTTACCATTTATTTGGGATCTGGGGGACGTTAAGCAAAAAGTTTTTTGACCACTTGTGAGTGTTTGCCACTTTAGGAAGCAAAAGAACTTGCCATGTCTGATCACTTGGAGAAGCCACCCCAGGTATGGAAGGAGGATTTGTACACCGAGAAAACACCAAGTCGTCTTCCTCATAAGGAGCTTGAAGCCAGTAGATTATTTCTCAATACTGGTAATTGCCTCCTTTGTTCTAGATTCACTCCATGTTCATTAAGAGAAGTAGTTGTTCATTTATTCATTCAGTCATTCTTTGAATAAGCATGAAGTGATTACTATATGCCAGATAAGTTGTAAGTGCTGGAGTCCAAATAGAAAAAGACATCGATTTTTATCAGCATGAAGAAGCTTACAGTCTAGTAGGGAGAGAAATAAGTTTTAATTAGGAGAATTAAATTCTGAGGACAGGTTCTTAAGTGATTTTTTTCTTCTGAAGCCATATTTGGAAGACTTAAGGATAGATGCTTTGAGGCAAAAATGGAAATGAAGGGAAGATAAAGCCTTGCTATTGGAGAGCTGTACAAGGAGGAGAGATTCTGATCCAGAGAACTTTAGGGGGCTATGCATCGGATGCAGGAGACTGCCTGGGTGGGCACAACTCAAACTTGAATAGCCAATGGATTCATCTAGGATCTGGGGAGCTGGGGAGCACCTGAATCCAATCTAGACTACAATCCATGAAAGAAAATGGAAAGATTAAATTGTAGGTCATGCCTTGAGATACAAATGAGAATCCCTGCCCTGCTTACTTAGAATTAATCAGCCAGGAGTCAGTCAGAAGTTAACCGAAATACCATTAACAGCAGGAAGTTGCAGTGATCCACAGAATGCAAAGAGCAAGCTTTCTGTTGTGCCCTTAAATCTGGGACTTGAAGACTGAAAGGCAAATAGAACAGTTTCTTAAAATATTCTGGAATGTTTATAACACTAGGAATTACTATTATACTTTGTTGTGCAAAGAGTACTATCAAAAAGTTCTGGAATTCCTTATGCTGGGGTGTCTGAAAAGTGTGGGAAACAGAAGGGACAAAGTCCCATGTTATTACGTGCCTTAGAAACAAAACTGGAAATCCTGGCATGTTGGGCTTCTGTTGGGCTGTTTTAGGACTTGAGTATATACAACAGAAAAGACAGAGTTAGTTCCTAGGGAAAAGGGAGGATGTGTGTGTTTTCTCTTTCCTACATCAATTTCAGTAGCTGCCTGCACACATCAGGAATACAGAAACAAGGGGATCAGAACCATGTTTTAATTTAAGCAGGGAACTCAGATAAACCAAAAACATTAATTAAGGTCTACTTTTTTCAACTTGAACAAAACCATGTCAACTGATAATGACCAGAGAGTCACAGGATTTGAGTTGGAAAGCAACCTGATCCTGAACAAGGAGCTGGTTTCATCATGTGACAATTCAACCATCACTTTTTTTTTTTCATCAAAAAAAACCATCTCCAGAATCCTAATCCAGTGCTTTTTCTGCAATATTTTAAAGTCTCCTAGTTCCTCCTCCACAGACACACATATCAGAAACCTGCCTCTTCCCAGTTTTACTCTTGGAACCACAGCCTGGCTGACGTGGTTAATTCATCCTTCTGAGTTAACATCACCTTCTGGAAGATCTGTGACCATCCTGTCCACTGGCACTAATTCCTTGTACTCCTCCCCATCATGTCTCATGGATGCTATCACTGCCTTCTGTGCACAGTTACAAACAGAGAGATGGGAACCATTGGAAGGCTAAGTCGAAGGACACCTCAGTGGTTCTTTTGTCCTCAGTCTTTGATAAAAATGGATTTGCTGTATTTAAACAGAGGAAGAATTGAATCCACAACAGCTTCTAAATAGGATGTTCCATTTCCCCCTTGAAAGACTCAAACTTCTGTTCCTGTACAGACTACTTTGCAGCTCCAGAAGCCTTTAAGACTTTTTTTCTGCATAATCAAATTCAGGAATAGTTGCCTCAGCTGAAACCTAAATTATACTATATCTCTCAGCCTTGAACAACCCTTAGCATTGTACAGGGCTTTACAGTTTACAATGCATTTTCATCTGCCTTATCTCTGCATCTAAAGCCATTTGTAACTGATGGCATTAGCTGCAGAAGTAACTAATCAATCTAAAAATGACAGAACAGTATGTGGGCAGTGATATGAAGAAAGGACGAAAAGCAGTTAGCATTAAGCCATATTCTGGAGACCCAAGGAACAAGAAAGAACACTGTGATTCCACGGGAGAGATCTGAAATAAAGACATCAGTAAGTAAAAATTAAACCATGTCAACAAAGAGAGCATGTTTCAATGGGTTAGGGAAGGGAAGAGAGGTTGTATGTGCTGAGAAATGGGAGGAAGCAGAACGAGACCCAAGATGCTTGAAAAGAGCCACAGCCAAATCCTACCCTTGGCAAGACACCAAAGTACAGCTGTTCTTTAGTCAAAGAGACGGTACCATCACCATTGACTCAAAGTTTGGTTATCTATCAAAGGAATAAAGTGAGTACTAAAGACGGGGACAGGCATAGGGGTGCAACAAAGAAAAGGCGACAATAGAAGTGTAGAAATGATTCCCTTACCTGATCCTGAGAAGGAGCTAAACCAGCAACAGGGGAGCAAAGTAATTTCTCAGTGAAGAAGAAAGAATTGGATAGGACTCCTGCTCTGGCAGTATGGCAGATTAAATGGCCAGGAAACCCTCCTGTTACACAACATCTAGACTGCACAGAAAAAAATTATACTGCTGAGATTACAAGGAATTCCCATGAGCCAGAAGAATAAAAAAGAACTGAGCTAAAAAGAAAGATTGAAAAGCATGTAAACAATAAAGATAGATAAGCCTAAGGTTGGCTACCAGTTGCATTTCTAATACTGTTGCTGGAATTGAGGAAAAAATGTCTCAGGTCAACAAAGAAAGCCTGAAGAACTAACTTAAGATTCAGATTAAACCAGATAAACTGGAAGAAGGCTCTAGTGCTCCAGCTCAGAGTCATCTCTCTGGCTTTCAGCAGAGCAAACTCACCCATATTCTGGACAAGACCACATAGGACCACAGACTGTATCTGCCAAATAGAGTGTTGTTCACTCAGTCGTGTCCGATTCTTTGTGACTCCATTGACTGTAGCCCCCCCAGGCTCCTCTTTCCATGGAATTCTCTAGGCAAGAATACTGGAATGGGGTGTCGTTTCCTTCTCCAGGGGATCTTCCCAACCCAGAGATCAAACCTGGGTCTCCTGCCTTGCAGGCAGAGTCTTTACCATCTGAGCCACCAGGGAAGCCCCTAATATAAGATCACAGTGAAAGGTCAACAAATACAAAAGGAAACAAACCAGCATTGATAGCAGAAGCAGAAAACATCAGATTTAGACCTCAAAAAATTCAAATAATGGAATTATCAGATATAGTATGTAAGATAAATATGTAAGAAGTGTTTAAGAAACAGTACTACAAAAACGAGTGACCAAGAAGAAATGATCAAAACCTGCCGCAGAGACTTGGAAAAGAATAAAATGTTAGGAATTAAAAATATAATTGTTGAAGAAAAGAAATGATGGCTAAACCAGCAGTTTAGATACAGCTAAAGAGATCAAAATGAATTGGTATGACAAAATTACCCAAAGTGTAGCACAGAGAGAAAAGGAAACAGAAAATATAAATACATTTTGAGAGATCCAGATAATAAATATTTTAGGCATTGTGGGCCATAAGGTCTCTGTCAAAACTACTTAACTCTGTAGCATGAAAGCAGCCATAAACAGTCAGTAAATAAATGAGCATGGCTGTGCTCCAATAAGAATTAGGGATGCTAAAATTTGATTTTCATGTATTTCTCACTTGTCATGAAATAATATTCTTTTGACTTCTCTCAACCATTTTAAGAATGTAAAAACTGTTTTTAGCTCACAGGTTGTACAAAAAGAGGTGGTGGGTGGTTTCCAGTCCAACATGTAGAGTGTGGAAGCTGTCACGCCTGTCCGCAAAACAAGGAAAAGACTGAACAATGTGAAAATCAACAACCGTCAGAGTGCATTACAAACTCAAGGAGGGCTCAGACCAAGGGGCACCTCCCAGGACTGCTGCTGCCAGTGCCCCCGCCCCCACGGTGAGACACTGCGACCCACGTCTTCACAAGAAACCCTCCAACACTAGCAGCTCTCCACTGTTTCCCAATGGACCACAGAACGTGTCACATAGGAGCACCTCCATGAATGTTGACTGCTTTACCTAGTTTCTTTCTGCCCCCCATTTAACAATAAAGAACCCGAGACCCCAAGAGCTTAGGTGATTTGCTCAAATTCACAGGGTTAGTAAATGGCAAACTGGAGATGTGAACCCAAGGACACTTGACTCCAATGTTTTTTCACTCTGCCATACCACCTCCAGAAGCAACTAACACAGGTGGGCAAAATAGATCATGCTAGTCTTATCTGGAGACGCTGACACTACACAGGGGAGGTGCAGAGTTTTTTAACACATTTTTTAAACAAAAAGATGACTTCCGTATAAAAGACCAAGCCCTTGCTGACCTCACTTACTTCCAGAATATTCTCACACATTGTCTCTCACAATATGTCTCAACCCTTTGTGACACAGACACATATCACAACCTGTACCTCCCTGCTTCCTGGCCACACAGTTGGACTGCACTTCCCAGCTGCCCTTGCAGTGAGACACGGCACATGGCTGCCTTCTATGCAATGGAATGGAATGAATGAAAGCACTGGCTATCACCTCCAAATCTGGCCTTTAAAACACTAAAAAAAAAAAAAAAAAAAGACAGCCAACTGTATGTTATTTATAAGATATCTACTTTAAATATAAAGACAGCTAAATTAAATGTAAAAGAATGGAGAAAGATATGCCATGAAAATACTAACCAAAGCCAAGTGGATTCGCTATATTAATTTCAGATACAGCAACACCATTTGAATTAGTGCCCCCCAGAAACAAATACTTAGGCATAAACCTAATAAAATATGTATGAGATCTACATGAGGAGAACTGTGAGGCTCTAATGAAAGAAGTCAAAGATCTATATAGATAGAAAGCTATTCCGTGTCCATGGATAGGAAGACTAAAAATTGTTAAGGGATCAGTTGTCTCCTATTTGACCTATAGATTCAATCCCAAATTAAAATTTCAGCAAGTTATTTTGTGGATATCAACAAAGAGATTCTAAATTTTATATGAAAAGAGAAAATCCCCAGCATAGCCAACCCAAAACTGGAGAACACAGTTGGAAGACTGATACTTCCCAACTTGAAGAATACTATAAAGCCGTAGTGATTAAGTCAGTATGACACTGGTGAAAGAATAGACAAACTCATCTGTGGAACAGAAAAGAGAGTCCAGAAGTAGAACCACAAAAATGTAGTCAAGTGATCACTGAGAAAGTAACAAAGGCAATTCAATGGAAAAAGGACAATCTTTTCAACAAGTGGTGCTACAACAATTGGACATCTACATGCAAAAAAAAAAAACAAAACTAGACACAGTTTTTACCCTTTTCACAGAGATTAACTCCAAATTAATCATAGGCCTAACGTAAAACACAAATCCATAAAGCTTTTAGAAGATAGAAGAAAATCTAGGACCCCTTTGGTTTGGTTATGGGCTTGAGATACAACACCAAAAGCATGATTTGTGAAAACTGTTTTGATAAGTTAGTCAGTTTGATACGATAGTCATGGTCCTTTATTCTTAAAAGTAGGTAGTGAGTTCATAGGTACTCATTTATTATTAAGCATGAATCTTACATTCACCCTGCACATAATACTTTGTAAAATAATTACACAATTTTTTTCTTAAATTTTGAGGTTGGGCCTCAAAATGTCAGAAGGATAAAGGTAATGGATTGGCATGTTCCGCAACAACCAACTGATCTTTATGGTGGTTTATTCGCTAAGTCATGTCTGACTCTTTTGCCACCCCATGGACTGCAGCCTGCCAGGCTTCTCTGTTCATGGGATTCTTCCGGCAAGAAGACTGGAGTGGGTTGCCATTTCCTTCTCCAGGGGATCAAACCCAGGGATCAAACCCCGGTCTCCTGCAATGCAGGCGGATTCTTTACCAGCTGAGCCACCTGGGAACCAGATATGATAAATACCTGATATATTGCCAACCCACCAGAGATTGATTTATCTTTTTTTTTTTTTTTTTCTGTGCTGCACACTACAATAAAGCCTTCTGATAGATAAAAATAAGGAATTGGGTAGAATTAAGAGAAAGGCAAAGCTTTACAATTCATTATTTTTTTTAAAGCCAAGAGTTAAATCAGAAACAGAATGCTTAGAAGAGAAACAAGTAGACAGAAAAAATTAGTTTCACCTCAGCAGGACGACGGCATGCTCTGCCTAGCCCTTCTTTGAAGCGCTGATGTGTGCAGACAGAGTTCCACGAACTGCCCTCGATTAAAACTGCTTTTCCTCCAGGCCCCTTGTCCAGCTGGGTTCAGTTACCTTTTCAAAGGCCCCAGGCACAACCTGCTTGTGGATGGGTGCCAACAGGGTAGAGGTCGGTGAGAGGAGGAACCATCACTGATACTGAACTGTGTGCCTTGCCCCTTTTGTAGTAATTTCATGAAAACACTCCACAAAAACTGGAGTAAGAAAGGATTTTTTAAGCCATTCTTGCTGATTTATTCTCTCTTGCCTCTGTCTCACCTCCAAATTTCACAGCTCATATCATATCATCTTTGCCTTATCTTACTTCTTTCTTCCTTCAGGCCTGCTCTTTGTCAGAAGATCACAACCAGTGTGAACTTGATTCAGAGGCATACTGACCCAGCACTGACTTCCCACCCCTGAGCTCAAATCCCCTTTTACCACCCAGAGTTAACATTTCACATCTTAGACCTTAATATTCCAATTCTGACTCTCACCGTATGCACTAATGAAAGAGCAGAGACAATCAAACAATATTGCATTAACTATTCTCTGGAAAGAGCCATTCAACTCATTTTACAACCTTCTTTGGTTCGCTGATCTTTTTTCCCCCCACTTATTGTACTTTGAGGGAAAATTCTATATAATCTATATACTTTTATCCTTTAATTGTTTAGTTTCTTCCTCTTCTTTGCTTTCAAAATAGATTTTTAGGTATTATCAACATTTGGCTTAACACATGAAGGTCTAGAAGCATCTAAAAGTTATTTTTGACATTTTTTCATTTAGCTGCTTATGTTTCAAAAATCAGAAACCCTATATTGAGTAAAGCTGCAGTTGTGTGGATTTTGTCACGGAAGTCTCACGTTTCCTCCTAAGCAGTCAACCAATATTCATCATCAAGCCCAATTCCCTACCACCTGCAAGTTCAATGTGGCCTCTTCTTTAGTCCAGTGCAAACTACCCACATATACACACATTAAGAGTCTCCAAGTCACCCACAACACACAATAGTCAACACTCATCTGGTTGCTAATTACAAGTCATTCTTCTTGACACTGCCTACTAGCTGTTTTTTCCATTTCTCCCACAATACTCAAAACAACAAAAGAAACAAGTTCCTATTCCCTAGATGCGGAAAAAAACCTAACTCTTTACACCTTTTTTTATACCCCCTTATTCTGTACCCTACCTTTGTAATTTAGAAGGTTCAGGGTCTCCTTCACCTCTGCTACAGGCACCAGCACCCAGTTCCTGGTGGATCCAGGAGAGACTAGCATCAAAGTCCTACACCAGCCATATTCAGTCACCTTATCCACCAGAGGCAGCTGCAGAGCCCAGGCCATCCTGGCTCCTTCCTTCTGTGATTCTCCCCAAGGAGGGCAAGACTAGAAGATTCCAAATCAATATCTCCCACCTAGTACCGGCCAGCCACGCCTAAGTCCGACCCGCACTGCCTGCACCCTTTGGCTCCTGGCTCTTGGCTGCACTGACCTTAAAAATTTCTCTTCCCAGTTCTCTACAGCTGTGCGAGGTCCCTTTGGCTTAAGTCTTCCTGATCATCTGGAAGCACCCTGGACTCCCCACGTCCCCCTTGCTGGCTCTCCCCATAAGCTTGTGCTTCCCAAACAGACCAGTGACAGTGACCTGCCTGCCACCTACCCGGTGCTCTCAGGCGACTTTCGCACCTTTTCTTGCCCCCTTCAGACTGGAAGCCCTCTCCCTCCTGGGATCTTCTCTCTCACTTCCAGCCATGCCTAGCTTCTGACCATCCCAAGGTCTTTTCTGCTCACCCTTTCTCAACCCAGGACCCTTAGAACCAAATCCAAGGTTCTGCTGAGCCGACTCCCTGCCCTGTGCAGCCCCGTGTACCTGGAAACAGAGATGGAGAAAACCCAGCTCCAGCTTGAAACCAGACTAGCCAGGCTCCTCCACCGCCCCAGCTATCTAGCTTCTGAAAATCACAAAGGTATTTTGTTTCTGGTGAAATCACAATTTGGTCTTCATATATATATACATGATTATTTGACATAACTGAAATAGTACTAATGCTATGTCATTTATGAAAACTTTTGTTTTAGGATGACTATTTTTCTTTGTAGGGTAAAAAGGTGATATGATAATAGAAAAAGAAATGGGGGCTACTTCCCTGGTAGTGGTTAAGACTTTGCCTTCCAATGCAGGGGTTGCAGGTTCAATCCCTGGTCAGGGAGCTAAGATCCCACATGTCTCAGAGCCAAAAAACCAAAATATAAAACAGAAGCGACATTGTAACAAATTCAATAAAGATTAAAAAAAAAAAAGGAAATGGGGACCACTCTCTGGCCTCTCCCCATTTTGTTATGTACCACTTAGAGCTGCTACTCTGGAGATGCCTGGGAGATGCTGAACAAACATCACATAGAAAGCCTCAACTCTTAGTGTTACGTACATAATAAAGTTCCTATTGCTTCAGTTATCTAAAATATAGTGGTTTCAATGTAACCTCCTAAACTTAATTATATAGCTGTGTAGTTAAGGAGATTTTCCAGATGGTTCAGGAAAATTCTAGTGCCATCCATGTTTATTGAACAGATTAAGTTATAATTACAAAGACCCTTTTCTCAGTTCTCGTCTTGATCTCAGCAACTCTCTCTTACTTTAACTCACTTTTTAGCCCTGCCACCGCCAAACAAGGCTTCCCTGGTGGCTTAGACAGTGAAGAATCTGACTCCAATGCAGAAGACACAGGTTCGATCACTGGGTTGGGAAGATCCCCTGAAGAACGGAATGGCAATCCACTCCAGTGTTCTTGCCTGGAGAATTCCATGGACAGAGAAGCCTGGACAGCTAGAGTCCACGGGGTTGCAAAGAGTCAGACACGACTGAGTGACTAACACACTATACAATATACCCCCAAACAAAGAGCTTCTTCTAGAAACCATTACGTTTGTAGATCTGAGGAAAACAGCAGTTTTTGGAGGCGGGGGGACTGTGCCAGGTCTTTGTTGCTGTGCATGAGCTTTTTCTGTTGTGGCGACCTGGGGGCTACTCTCTAGTTGTGGTTCATAGACTTCTCATTGCAGTGACTTCTCTCGTTGCAGAGCTCTAGAGCACTCAGGCTTCAATAGTTGTGGTGCTTGGTCTTAGTTGCTCTTCAGGATGAGCAACTGACCTTCCTGGACCAGGGATCGAACCCACGTACCCTGCATTGGCAGGCAGATTCTTAACCACCTGACCACCAGAGAAGTCCCATAGCATGTGTTTTAAGATGGTTTTATGGAGAACAGTTTAAGCCGGTTTAAAAAAAAGCCAGTATATATACGCATGTGTGTTGTTGTTTCAGATGTGTCCGACTCTGTGCGACCCTATGTACAGTTGCCTGCCAAGCTCCTCTGTCTATGGGATTCTCCAGGCAAGAATATTGGAGTGGGTTGCCATGCCCTCTTCCAGGGGATCTTTCTGACCCACGGATCGAATAAGTCTCCTGCATTAGCAGGTGGATTCTTTGTCACTAGCGCCACCTTGGAAGCTCCTGTATACATATACCACATCTTTATCCATCTATCTGTCAATGACTATTTACAATAGACATTTAGGTTGCTTCTATGTCTTGGCTATTGTAAATAGTGCTGCAATGAACATGAAGGTGCCTGTATCTTTTTGAATTGTGGTCTTCTCCACCTGAAAGGTACACCATATTTAAATCAACTATACTTCAATTAAAAAAAAATGCCTGGAGCTGTTTTGACAACACATTGCATCATTGAGCACTTGGCTTTCCTTATGCTTAATGGTGAGAGATTGATGATATGTGCTATTTCTTTTGAAACTCTTAAAAGGAAGGCTGGAATGGAATGGATGTGAGAATCAAATCACATGATTGTAGCGGTGGCTCCCCAGCCCAAATCCGAGGTGTGATGATCCCTTCCCTCTTCCCTCCCTGGACTGGCTAGTGCTCTCTGTTTGAGGCTGGGGCTGATCCATCGCCCCTTTCTTAGCCCAGTTGCGCCTAGCCCACTAGGCCGCTGCTCCCACCACCCACCGCTGTACAAACTGGCAGACGGGAGCTCCACTCTGGAGGTGCCAGCTCCCAGACCACCTTGTTGGTCGCGAGGTGACTGGTGGGGCCAGCGAAGGGCTGAGCCCACGGTTCCCGCTGCCTCAGGCAGTGATCCTGGTTAACGGGTGTGTCAACTGCCTCTGCGTGGCCTTCACGATCTCTGCCGCCTGCAAGCCTCACTCCACTGAGGGCTGGAGGATGACGTTGCTGGAGTGGCGGTTACTTCTTCGGACCTGGCAGCTTTCTGGAGTCACACCTTTCAGCTCAGTGTGCTGTGGTGACGAGACGGGCTCCAGTAATGGCGGGTACGAGTTATAGAGGCCGTTGGTTGGTGTTCACATCGCCCCTCCCCCAAGCGAGCGACCAGTAGTGAGCAACTGTCAACTACTGACCGTTAGCGCTCCTGCTCAGCCATTGGTCGGTGCCACGGGGCTCCCCCTCCCCCCTCTTGTATATAAAAGGAGCCTGAATTCTGCAAGAGAGAAGTTGGTTTTTTGAGAGGCTAGTCTGCCGACTTCTCAGTCTGCTAGCTTTCAAGGAATAAAATCATTATTCCTTGTTCTGAGAACTCATCTCCCAATTTATTGGCCTGTTGTGAGGTAAGCAGAACAAGCTTGGGCTCAGTAACATGATGACTTTAAAAAAAAAAAGACTGGTCTGTTATATGGATATCCTATGGGTTCTGTTTTCTGGAGAACTTGACTAATGTAGCATCTATATAGTAAGAAATTGTGTCTGCACCTCCTCCAAAGTCAAACCATTGAGTCAAAACTGGTGGGCCCTCTGATTAATATTACATGACCCTCATTTCCTAGACTCAGCTGATTGAACGAAGTCTCTTCTCTAGGAATTGGAATTAAAGTTAAGAGAAATTCATATCTATTTCTTGAATAGAGGAGAGCAAACGATTCAGGAGTGTTGTGTAGCCATTTTTCACATGAAGTGAGTAGCAGAGGAAGCCATGGCAATTAAAGAAAAAGGAACTCCAGAAGTTAAGAGAAACTGAAGTAAGAGAGCTGTGAGTTCCACATGTTTCCTGAGGCCAGCAGCCCTCCAGCCCTGAAATTCTTCTTATAATAAATTCTTCACTGCTTACTTGGGCTTGAGTTTTTTGTATTACTGGCAACCAAAACCGCTTAACTAATTTAATAACCTAGTGTGTCAGATAGTTTATCAGCCAGTAGGGATATGGAGATTAAAAAAAAAAAAGATATTGTTCTTATCCCACCAGCCCACAACTCTCCACCAAAAAAAAAAAAAAAGACGTGGTCCCTTCCTGCAGGGAACTTCCAGTACCCAAGGGAGAGGTACACATGTAAGCAGATAAAGTCTATACAGTATACTAAGTGAGGAGATACATTGTGTTGCCAGATTTAGAAAACAAAAACAAAAGCAGGATGCCTGGTGAAATTTGAATTTCAGATAAACAATGAAGACATTTTAGTATAAGTGATTCCCAAATATTTTATCTGGCAACCCCAATGAAAGGATAAACCACAGACGGATGTTAGAGAAATGTGTGTGTGTGTGTGTGTGTGTATGTGTGTGCGTGCACGTGCTCAAGCATGTCTGACTCTTTGCAACCCCATGGACTGTAGCCCATGAGGTTCCTCTGTCCATGGAATTTTCCAGGCAAGAATACTAGAGTGGGTTGTCCTCCTCCAGGGGATCTTCCAGATCGAGGGACCAAACCCGTATCTCTTGTGTCTTCTGAATTGTCTGGCGGATTCTTTACCAACTGCACCACCTGGGAAGTGCTGTCAGAGGAGGGGGGTACTTAATTCAAACTATGTTGTCTCAGAAATCTTATTTATTTTTATATCTGCTTGGTTAGTTCTGGAAAAAGATCACTTGGGTTGAGTTTTAAAGGACAAGTGTGAGTTCACCAGGGGAAGAAAGGCAGGAAGTGTATTTGAGTGAGAGAGAGAAAATAACAGGACTAAAGGCATAGAGGCACGACACGGCAGTGTGTGAGAGGGGAACACAAGCATTTTGCTATCACCAAAGCTCCCCAGTGCAGGCAAGGAGATTTAAAATGTCAGTGAATGTTCAGGGATTCAGATAATACACTAAACATGATGGTTTTCTGTCTGTGTGTGCGCCTATTGGAATGTCAGGAAAGATATTTTTAAAAATGTAATTCATAATGACACAAGAAATGTAGAAGGGCTGTAGGCAGCAGATAGAAGAGTTGAGGGATTCATGGAAAATAGAACATTTATAGCATCACATTAGCAAAGCAACAAAATGGAGAAACTATAGGCAAAACACAAATAGGAGAAAGTCACTTCAGGAATATCTCAAGAGTAAGAATGAATTTTCCTAAGGAAACCCCAAGTTCCGTTGTCCATGCATAGAAAAAAGAGAAAAGAGCCTGGATACATCAAAATGGAATTACTGAAAAGTCTGACTTGGGACAGCAGGATCTGTTGGATCTCCCTCCCCTCCCTATGTACTTGCCAACAGTTTGCTCCCAGAATAAAGGCCTGGGAATGTTTTTTCTAAGCGTGGCAAGGCATGATTAGGGTTAGAATTATCATGATATTTGGGTCAGAGAGCAAAGCAGGGAGGTGCCAGAGGTAACTCTAGACTTTGGCCAAGACTATGGAGGGTGAACAATTCCAAATTAAAGTCAGGAGCACTGCTCTCTAAAGAGAATTGTATTTCAAAAGATAGGTAGAGGCCTCAGGTAAGAGGAAGGTGCCTCCAAAAATCATCCTCAATCTTTCTTCCTCTCTCTCTCTGTATATAAACAAGTACATACATACACGCATGTATATTATGTATATATCATCTTTCTACTTTGACAAATACTCCTTCATAATAAAAATTTTCTAAGTATTATATTCAAAGCCATGGTTTGCAAAATATTCAAGATGTCTGACTTTAAAAGTATTGCATCTGTCTGGATGGTCAGTTTAGGGACCAATCATGCTTAAATGTGCAAAAAAAAAAATCTATAATTAATAAATGATTATGTATTTAATCCATAGCATTTCTTTTTCTTGACCATACCAGCAAACTATTATTATATCAATATTTTCACAAAACTCGTGCTCTACTGGCAGTTATTATCTGAGGGATTAAAAATATAAACGTTTTATTATTTTAATGAAAATGTGTTTGAAAATATGAAAATTGTTTCTTATATAAGGTTTCAAGTGTTATTTTTTCTAGTTTTAAATCATTAAAATGACAAACTATAAATTTAAGTTAATGCATATTGAATTTTCAAATCAAATTACTTTTAAAACTGAAATTTAATCTTATTTTAAAAATTTTATTTAAATGTTAATAATTTTAAAATAAAATACATTAAAAGCTAGTCACATATTTAGTTTTTATTATCCATCTGGTTGTCAATAGAATCAGCATCATGTGACATGCCTATTATGTCTAAACATGTACATGTATATATGCAAATTTAAGAGTAATATGAATGATAATATTGGGAAATTTTATTCACCTGTACAATTGTTACAAATGTTGAGCTAATGTAAAAGAATCTTCAGATTCACAAAGGCAGGCAAGAAAAATGGATGCTGAGCCCTCTTAGAGAATAATCCTTCATTATGCAAGAATCTACTGCATTCACCTTGAGAGGAAGGATTTGTTACAAGTATTATTTTGTATTTTCTCTCCCTTCAGTGTTTCTGCCTCTTGAAACCTCCCTGCTGAAACAATACCCATTTCTGAAATTGACAGAACACAGCTAACAAATGTTCAGGGCCTTTGGACAGGATTGCTTTTTTTTCCATTTCAAGGTGTCAGACTTGAGGGAAGGTACTGGCATGACAGCCGTTGTTTAGGGATGCAGATCTCAATGTGCCAGGACTGAGTCCCTGTCCTGAGTAGAAAAGGCACCTGTGTTCTCTTTAATAATTTATTTCTGTGCAGAGTCTTTCATGCCCAAGTGTCAGAGTGTGAATGCTCCTGTTGCCCCATGACCCAGCTCTCACTTGCCATCATCAGAAATAGGTTTCCATGATCAAAACTTAAGCCCACTGGACTTCCCTGGTGGGCCAGTGGTTAAGAATCCACCTGCCAGTGCAGAGGACACAGGTTTGATCCCTGGGCTTGAAGATTCCACATTCTGCGAGGCAACTAAGCCCATGCGCCACAATTACTGAGTCTGCTTGCTGAAACCAGAGAAAACCCACGTGCAGCAACAAAGACCCAGTGCAGCCAAAAATAAGTTAAAAAAAAACAAAAAAAAAGGCAGGACCTTCTGTTTAAAAAACAAACAAGCAAACTTGAATCCACTGATAGGTAACCAGAGAGTCTCATTTGAGTCTTCCCAGGTGGCGCTAGTGGTAAAGACCCACTCTGTCAATGCAGGGGACAAGATGTGGGTTCCATCCTGGGGTCGGGAAAATCCCCTGGAGGAGGGCATGGCAACCCACTCCAGTATTCTTGCCTGGAGAATCCCATGGACAGAGGGGCCTGATGGGCTACAGTCCATAGGGTTGCAACGAGTCAGACATGACTGAGGTGATAGCACACATGCATGCTCATTGGAGTGTGGAAACAAGATGTTTAATTTAGGTTTACACAGCAAACATTAACAAGAAAGAAAAAAATGAAAAAAAGCAAGATCCACCAAACATCTGGGGAAGATCAACCCTTTGAAAGAGCGGCATCAAGTGCAGCAAGTAAGAGAATTAATTCTTGGTTAGATTGTGTTCATTAGAGGAGAGACAGACAACAGCCGGGTCCTGACAGGCCTTTCTGGTCATGCTAAGGAGACTGGATGGTGTACAGCTGTCAGAAGGCCAGGAAAGGTTTCATCAGGGAATGCCTTTATCATATTTGTGTTGTAGACAGGTCACAGGCTGCAGTGTGAAAAACAAGTTCCAGGGGAATAAGATTAGAGGCAGGAAATAATTTAGGAAACTATTTAACAGTCTAGATGGGAGTTGATAGATGGAGGCCTGAACTAGGCAGTGAGAGTAGGAATAAAGAAAATTATCTGAAAGTCCTTACAGATATTATTATTAGAGCATAATGACTGATTGGATGTAAAGAGGAAGAATGAAAGCAGTCAAGGATAATATCCAGTTTTCTGGTATTTTGACTGTCTGGATCATTGTCTTACTGATTTTAAAAAGACGACAGAGGAGGGGAAACAGATTTGGTTAAAATTAAAATTAAAAAAATAGTCACAACAATAACCACAAATAATAATATAGATGACATCTCATGAGTTTCCACTGTGTGTGTGTGTAGTCATACAATTGTGTCTGACTCCTTGCAACCCTTTGGACTGTAGCCTGCTGGCTTCTTTGCCCATGGGATTCTACAGGCAAAAATACTGGAGTGAGTTGGAGCTTCTACTATGTCTCTATAATTGTTTTATTCTTTGAAATAGCTGCATCTATTATTCTAGTTGATGTTACAGACATTCTGAAAAATGGGTACTATTCATTAGTCCCTTTTGACAGATGAGAAAACAGGATAGTAAGGTTAAATAACCTGCCAAAACTCACAGACAATACCCTTAACGAACAGTGTTACTGGTATTTTAGCAATAGTTTATTAGGGTCATTTCTTTTAATGTCTGCTTTAATCTATCACTGCATAGCAAAATACCAAAAGCTATTGGCTCAAAATGACAATAAACATTTATTATCTCATACAGTTTCCATGGGTCAGAAATTGGGGAGCGGCTTTGTTAGGTGGTCCTGGCTTGAGGGTCTCATGATGCTCCAGTCGTCAGCCAGGGCAGCAGTCTTCTGAAGGCTGGACTGAGACGGGAGTATCCCCTTCATGTTGGTTCACTCGTGGTCAGTATGTTGGTGTGGGCTTTTGGCAGGAGGCCTCAGTCCATCCCATGTGGACCCCCTCATAGGTCTACTTGACTGTCCTCAGCGCATGGCCACTGACTTTCCCAGGGTGAATGCTCTGAGAAAGAAAAAGATGGAAGCTACACTGTTTTTTATGTCCTAGCCTTCCAAGTCACACACAGTCATTTCCTCAATATCCTAGTGGTTCTCAAAGTCAGCCAGATTTGGTGTGAAAGAGGAATATATAAAGTTGAGCCTCTTGGGATCATCTTGGACACTGGCTGCCGTATGTCCCCTAACCTCACCTTGTGGCATTAAGTCATGAAACCTTTCAACAGTGTAATCTAGCTCTCAGCTCATCTGACTTAATCCACGTGTGTGTGTGTGTGTGTGTGTGTGTGTGTGTGTGTGTGTGTGCGCGTGCGCTAAGTTGCCTCAGTCATATCCGACTCTGTAGCCCACCAGACTTCTCTGTCCACAGGATTCTCCAGGCAAGAATACTGGAGTGGGTTGCCATGCCCTTCTCCAAGGATCTTTCTGACCCAGGGATCGAACCTGTGACTCTTAAGTTTCCTGCATTGGCAGGCAGGAGACAAGCATGCACTCCATACCCATAAGGCAATCTTTTACTAATATTGAACCTGTCAACTGAGCTTTAGTCAATGTTGAGTATCAGAAAATTTGACATGGTAATCACTGACTGGTTCCTTGAGACCAATGAAGCTTTCTTGGTGGCTGTCAGTATAGAAGGACTAGCATAGTGGGTCTCTGTCTACCTCCTGTCAGGCCACTCTCTTCCCATTCATATATTCCAGTTTCATTGGCCCTTTTTTCCACTTCAGAGCCTTTGAATCTGCAGACCCCTCTGCCTAGAATTTTTTTCCTTGCTTCCTCACATATTCTCTCTCCTCTGATTTCTTATTCTAGGCTTCAGTTTACATAGCACTACTTCAGAGAGTACTTTCCTCTTCATATGAGATTCAAACGAGTAATGGCCTCTCATAACTGGGGGGCCCTGAAACTGACATCTTGCCATGAAGCAGGTGAAAAGAACTCTGCTCTGATTGAGGAACGCAGCTCCATTAACACCCACATGGGGAAGAAATGGCACCATTTTTACAGTTATTATGAAGGATGATAAAATTACTGCTACTATTTGTCAGTACTTAGAGAGCAGTTGTACCCTTGTCCTCGTCTCTTTTAAGAATTCATAAAAACAAGAGTGAATAAAAGGGACTTTACTAAAGATGTCATGGGAAGAATGAGAAGAAAATAATCTGCAAATATATCTCCGTTTCTAAGCAACTTTCTTTGCTGCTTTGGTATATTTTATCTAGTGTTAAATGTTTACCAACCAGCTCTTTCAGGGGTAGAAAGGACTTATTTGTAGAGTTGCCAACTGCTGTGGTGTAAATATTCTCACCATAGTTGATTTAACACTATCAACATGATATCACTGAACATGGAGTTATGAAGAAATGCCAATCATCAGCCCTTGGGAGCCAAGAGGAGCCAACTAGAGCACCCTACTATCCCCTTAGCACCAACCACATCGATTCTTTTCTTCTTCCTCACAGATTTAACTTCTCTCTCAGCTCCTGACTATCAAACATCCCATATCTAAACCCTACTCAGAAAAACAAAGGGCCTCAGTCAATAAGATTCAACCTTCCTAAAAGGCAGTATATATATTTTTTATTTGATCAAAATTATTGAACTGCAACTATGTGCCCAAACCTTGGAATACAGCAGTGAACAAGGAGGACAAGCTTTCTGTCCTCATGAGCTTATAATCTAGCAGCCAGCCAGCCAATTACATCCATAATTTTAACATTACTATTATAATAAATGCTCTGAAATAGGCCTGGTACTAAAGTTTTAACAGTACGTCTTGACCTTCATTGAGAAATCAGACAAGGTCTCTGTGAGGAAGAAACACTTAGGATTAGCAAGGTGGGAAATGGAAGAGTGTTGCAAGCAGAGAGAACAGCCTGTGTGCCGGCTCTGAGACAGGAAGACAGTGAACAGAAAGCCAGCCAGTGTGACTGGAACATGGGGAACAAAGAGTGGGTGATGCCAGGCAGAGGCTGATTTACACAAGGTCTTTGGATGTAGGACTTTATTCCAAAAGCAGCTGGAAACTACTGAAGAATCGGCAGGAGGAAAGTTAGATGCTTAGGTTTGTTTTCCAGAGCTCACTCTGCCATGTGTGGAGGTTGTTGTTGTTTAGTTGTGAAGCCGTGTCTGACTCTTTTGAAATCCCAAAGACTGTAGCCCACTAGGCTCCTTTGCCCTTGAGATTTTCCAGGCAAGAATACTGGAGTGGGTTGCCATTTCTTTCTCATATGGCAGTATATTTTGTTGGCATAGCTTGACTCTTGGGATCTTAGTCACCAAAGTATTTCTTCTAAACTCAAATGTGCTAGGTCATAAGAGGAATTCAAGAGAACATTATCTCCTCTCTCTTTATTCATAGGTCATGTCTTATACCATGGCTGTCATTTGGGATATTATTATCTCAGTTTACCAATTAGGAAATTGAAGTTCAAGGAGTTTAAGCCATTTTCTCAAACTCACTGAGATAGGAAGTGGAATAACTAGGATTTGAAGCCAGCCTGTCTGGTTCCATTTGTGGGCTCTTGATCTTTATCTTACATTAAGTGCACCTGTGAACCATGCTGTGTCACTGAGCTCTGGCTGAGAAGCAATGATAGAGTCGTTTCTCGATCAGCCCCACAGTCTTTTCAGGATGTTGCTGGAGAACAACAGAATTAATACTATGACTCAAACTGTTTTAAATATGGAAATTCAGAAAACTTTTCTTTTGTGTCAATTTAGTGCAAAACACAAAGCCAGACAGAGCTGTGAGTATAAACTGTAACTAAGACCTTTTCAACATCTGTAGAAAAGCAGTGATTAAAGTATTTTAGGCCAAATTTCACAGGGTGCTGCATCTTGGAGGCAACCCAGAGGATCATTGTTAACTGGACAAAGGGTCAACATATTAGGGGAAAGTCTTAGAAAATCAGTTCATTCTTCCTAAACTGTTTCTGATGGATAGCATCCATTCACCCGTCTTTTAAAAAGAACGCTCATTTTATTCTGTGAAACCTTGCCTCCCCAACCTTCAGTCCAGGTGCTATAGGTGGCATTTATTCCATGTCCCACTTCCAAAGAGTTGGTGTGGGATAAACTTTATGGCGTGTGAACTTTATCTCAATAAAGCTGTTATTTAAAAAGTAGAATTCATGCAACTTAGACTGGCAAATTAAAACATTACATTTTCCTGGCCACAGTAAATTTGTTCAGGGACAGTTATGCAACTTAATCAAGCTAATAAAAAGAAATGAGACTTTTGCTGGGATTGTTGAAAGGCACACTTAAAAATAATTTTTTTTAATTGAATTGAATCTAGGAAGATGTTTCTACAGGTAGCCATCTCATTACCTCATGGAGCCAGAGAATAAGCCCAGGCTTCTCAAGACAAGAAATTGAAATGGTGTTTCCTGATGACATTTTGTTTCTCTTTTCTCCCAATCCAACCTTGATTGAAGTGGGATCTTAATCAAGAGTTCACTAACAAGCCAATAACCTATCTTTATTTAATCCAATGTGGATTATAGTTTCTGTTATTTGCAATGACAAAGAAGTTCTAAATGATGAAGAAATGCATACTAGAAGGACACTAGACTGTAGAACAATCTAGGGTAGGGTAGTTTCAAGAAGAGTGAAGAATCCTTTCTCCTGGGCTAGAAAGTTGGTAACTCTTAACCTTTCATGTAAAGTGGTAAATAACTGATCAAATGACTATCATGTATTTTATCTTGGGACTCAGACTGTTTATTGACAGAAGGATGGAACATCAGAGGACAAAGTAGAATGATGTCAGAATTTTAGAGTATACTGGCTATTTCTTGTGGCCTATGTTCTTGTGCTCCAAAAAGGAGGGCTTAGGTTGTAAGTGATTCATTATGAAATCGAAGAGCCAGCATGAACATTTTAAAAACACTCCTAACCCCACAGATTCAGTCTAACCACCTTGCAAAAAGCACTTCTGCCTGAGAAACTGAGCAAATACTGTTTACAAAAGAGTGGCTGGAGCAGAAGAACCTCACCTACCTAGCCCAGCACATCATTTTGAACTCTTCAAGACAGATGTAGAAAGAAACGTCACTAAACTAAGGGCTATAGAAGAACAACAGGGCACTGAAACCCGCTGCTAGGAAACAGAAGTCCATAGATCCTGTTCTAGACTCAACTAGTAGTCTGGCTTTGGCTGTTAGCCCAGAGAGTTGCAAAGAAGCAAGAGCCAACTAAACTCCAAGTCTGGCAAACAAAGACTAGTGATTATCTCACATCTGAATCTCTTGCCACACTATTAGTAGCTAAAGAGATATGGAGGGACAGCCTCCCCAAAGTCCACCTCCAAAATAGCCATGGAGAACAGGGACCATTTTGACCAATTAAGAAACAGACTCCACTGCTATGATTGGGGACCTTGCTATTCCTATTCAGCAGTGTATGATCTATATGAACTGGGGACCACTGTGTGTTTTTCCATACCTTTTCCTTTTTCAAAAAAAGGGTTGATGGAAGCTTGGTAACAAAGACAGATCATGACTTCACTTTTATTTCTGATTCTCTTCCCCAGATAACTTGAAATTCGGTTTAGAGTGTAGTGTTGGTTCTAGCCTATCAGGAAGCAAATGCTGATGAAGTCAGAAGTGCAAAAAGGTGTATTGGCCAGGGGTTGTGGGGTGGGAGGAATGGAGAGTGCAGGTGGGGAGAGCTTTATACTACTTTAAAAAAATTTATTGGGAGTAATGTCTATAAGGGCTTCCCTGGTGGCTCAGTGGTAAAGAATCCACCTGCCAATACAGGAGACACAGGTTTGATCCCTGAGTCAGGAAGACCCCCTGGAGAAGGAAATGCAACCCACGCCAGTATTCTTGCCTGGGAAATCCCATGCACAGAGGAGCCTGGCGGGCTACTGTCCATGAGGTCACAAAGAGTTGGACATGACTTAGAGACTAAACAACAACAACAACAAACGTCTGTAAAAGATAGAGGGGGAGCAAGTTGGGTAGGGAAAACCTTCAGTTGACAACAGCAATCAAATGAAGTCTAGGTCAGTGCCGTGGGCAGTTTTGTAGCAAAAACTGAAGTCAGAGTAATGGCTACATATGAATAAGTCTATCAAGTTTCATCATTACCTGGGGGCGGTTGCTCAGGAAGAGCATGGCCTCAGCTGAGAGGCTGGGGTGGATCCTGAAGGCGCTGCTGCTGAAGCTGGTAGCTAATTGCACTCTTCACAGCTTTCTTGAGAGCAGCCCTGCTGGTTGCACTTCCATGACTGCCACAGGGTGGTGACCAGTTGATTTGACCATCTGAGCAGCTTGTGTCTCTCATTACCAATAATATATATTGCATATGTTGGTGTGTGTGTGTGTGTGTGCATGCACATGCACACGAGTTATTTTTATCATTTAATTTGGACTTTGCTAGATTATATGGAATCACTTAGAGGACTTAGACATGTATTTCAATGGAGCAACTAGACAGGCCTTTGAGTTGTCTTAAGAATGGAGTGGTTGTGTTTTGGTTCCATATGGTATTCCTGTATACAAGTGTGGGCATGTTTTCAGGTGTGCATATGGAAAGAAGGGTATGTTGGAATGTTGAGTTGCTGAAAGGAATGAAACGACTAGTGAAAATCCATTTTTCTACCTAGTACTTGGTCATCATTCCAATTTTCCTCTATGGAGGCCCCCTATCCCACACCAGTGCGGGTGGTTTAGAACGAGCTTGTTCCACACTTGCATCCAGGGGTGAGTGCCACTCAGTCATTGTACTGCAGCCCCCATGCCATAGCAACTCTTCAAAGAGAGGCACAATACCCAGTCAGAGCCGACGGTCTCCAACGAGACTTTTGTTTTTAGATTATTTAGTGAAAAGTAACTTTTTCTTCTTTTCTTCTGGATTTGAATCTGGAAATTGGCCTGGAAACTAATGACAGAGTCTGAGAGTGAAAATGAGGTCAAAATGAATGACAGAGTCAAGACATGGAGGGAGAAATTGGTTGTGGGTGAAATTATTAGAGGCTCTAAATCTATTTTTTGCCTGGAGCATGAACCTTCCAAAGATTTCAACATCCAGTTTTACTTAAGAAAATCTGGTTAATGTGTATTCACACACACATCATTCCCCACAGACCTAAAATGTATATACACTCATATATACACATGCTGTTCTGTTTATATTTTCTTCTATATCTACTTCTATATTAAAAATGAGTTCACAGTGACATCTCTAATTTAAATACAGTACCACAGGGTTCCTCCTTATTTTGTCTGTTTTCATATTTCTCATTCTCTTGCTAGTGAGAAAACTTGGCTCCCATTATCCTCAATAAATTATTTGCTTGATCCTCTTATATGTAACTAATCTCCCATTGTGGCCACCATGCCTCTTCCCCTGTCATAGACACCCTCTCACCCTTGGAATCCCACCCTCACCCTTGGCAGATACTCTTCTTACTCAGTCTGAGTTCTGATACTTTGCGCCAGGTTGGTACAGGTGCTGTCCCATACAGATATCCTGGGTCATCCCTGGCAGGTAGTGTCCATAGTATGGAGATACCATTGTTCATGGAACCATTTACCTGTTGAAGGATGTGTTAGTTATTTCCAGTAATAGTGTGTGGTATTACAAATAAAGCTGCTGTGGACAGCAGCATGTTTCTGTGTTAACATGGGTCTTCATTTCTTCGGAATCAATGTCCAGAAATGTAATTTATAGATCATCTGATGTTTAGTTTTTAAAGAAACCACGAAGTTCTTTTCCAGAGTGGTTCTACCCCATTACCTTCTCCTAGTCTAATGACTTTTTCACTAAATTGTTCAGGCAGAGCAGAGCAAAGCAGGGAAAACAAGGGAAGGGAAGGAAAAGAGGAAAGGGAAGAGATAGTTGTAAACTATCACCTATAGTTAAGTCTATGTCTATGTCTGGTTTCTTTGGGCTTCCCAGGTGGCTCAGTGCTAAAGAATTTGCCTGTCAAGCAGGAGACAAGCTTTTGATCCTTGGGTCAGTAAGACCCCCCCTGGAGAAGGAAATTGCAATCCACTCTCAGTATTCTTGCCTGGAGAAGTCTATGGACAGAGGAGCATGACGGCTGTAGTCCAAATGGTCACAAAGAGTCAGACACGGCTTAGAGATTCAACAGCAAAACACAGCTGCTTTCTTTAATTTTTTTCTTTTGCTCTGGATTTCTGTTTTCATGCTACTAACATATCATTTTAATTTTAGTCTATAGAATGTTCTTTTATAAGAGCATTGTTTTGCATGTGCTTGCATGCTGTCTCTTCAGTCATTCCGACTCTTTGTGACCCTATGGACTATAGCGCGTCAAGCTCCTCTGTCCATGGTATTCTGCAGGCAAGAATACTGAAGTGGGTTGTCATGCCCTCCTCCAGGGGATTTTCCCCACCCAGGGAATCTCTTGTTTCCTGCATTGACAGGGAGGTCTTTTATCACTAGCACCACCTGGGAAGCCCAAGAGCACTTTTTAATCTATTCTTTTCAGAATTATTCTTCAATATTTTGTCCATTAAAATTTTTAAAAATCCAGTTTTCAGTTCAGTTCAGTTCAGTCGCTCAGTCGTGTCTGACTCTTTGCAACCCCATGAACCACAGCACGTCAGGCCTCCCTGTCCATTACCAACTGCTGGAGTCTACCCAAACCCATGTCCGTAGAGTCGGTGATGCCATCCAACCATCTCATCCTCTGTCATCCCCTTCTCCTCCTGCCCTCAATCTTTCCCAGCATCAGGGTAATCCAGTTTTATTGAGGTATAATATGCATACAATAAAGTTCAACATTTTTGGTGTGCAATTCTAAGAATTTTGACAAATGCACAGAATCATATAACAACCATTATTAAGATATTGAACATTTTTTAACACCTTAATATGTTCTCTCACTGTTTACAGTAACCCTTTCCTTTATTCCCAATTCCTGTCAGTTGATGTTTTCTGTTTTTATAGTTTAACCTCCAGAATTTTATACAAATAGTATCATGTAAGTATGTAACCATTTATGTGTTTTTCATGCAGAATATTTATATGTATTAAGGAATTCATTTCTCTTCCTGAATAATATTCCATTAAATGTCTGTACTAAAGTTCAACTATTTAGTAGTTGAAAGACATTGGGTTGCTTTCAGGTTTTTCTGGTATTTGAAAAAAGTTTATGAACATTTCCTGATTTCTACAAAAATTCTTTTGATACTAATTATTTTCATGTATAGTTTTACATTATTTTTTATTTGCTTGCCATGTCTATGTTCTAGCTTCTAATTATTGTTTTTTCTCTTTACTGTGTTATATCTGTCACTTGTTGTAGTAGTCTCTTTTAGAAAAATCAGCTGTTGATTTTGTCATGTGTTTTTAATTTCTAATTTATTTTATTATGCTTTTATTATTTTTTCACCCAAGGTTTAAAAATCTTACCTAAGATCTTAATTTAATGTTTATTTAATTATTAGTAACCAAATAATTTAGAGGAATATCTTCTCTTTTTTTAATTTTTTTTTTTTTTTTGGTGACATCGCATGGCTTGTGGGATTTTAGTTCCCCAGTCAGGATTCAAATATGGGTCCCCAACATCTTCTGCCCCCACAGTGGAGGCATGGAGTCCTAATCACTGCACTGCCAAGGAATTCCCAGCGTATTGAATTTACTTCCCTTTTACAGTTTTTGAGAAGTACTTTATTTTTTAAATTAAGTTGTTATTGTGTTCTTTCTGCTTGATAAGTCTAATATTTAGGAGAATTAAATTTTTTTGTATGTAACTAGGCTTTTTTTGGTTTAATATTTTTGTTATTAATTTCTGTTTTTATCACAACTGATGGCCTGGAGAACATTATGTATGCACTATAAATAGAATTCCTGCACCTCATTTAATTTATTACAAACATCAATTAATTCTGTATTTGAAGATGTCAGGACCTTTTATATAATACTTCATTCACTCATTCTCTCATATTGACAATGGAGAATTAAAATCTCCAGCATAATTTTGAGTCTGTCACTTGCCTGTATTTCTAACAAACACATATACACCAGGGTTTTGACACTTGGGTCACGTTCTCTACCTAATTTCTGCCACTTCTGCACATAAATTACACATTCCATTTCTTACTGTCAGAGTTTCTTAGTCTCACTCCAACTCTTACTTCCTTTCAACAGCTCACTCCCCTCACCATATCCTGGACTTTATTACGGTTTGGGGCTCCTCCGCTTATGACATTGCTCTCTAAGACCACATCTTTCTTCTTGATTCCTGACTCCCACAAAGCAACAAATTAATCTAACCATGTCCTATAGCCTCTCAGCTCTTTTCCTTCTTCCAGTTGGATTGATCCCATTTGGGATTCTCATTCCAATTTGACTCTCATTTTCAACCACTGCAGCTTCGTTTTCACTGGTACCTTGAATTTCCTTTTCTTCTTGGTCCTTCTATTCTATCTATCCTACAGATCCCCAACATTGGGTCAAGATGTTCATCTGCCTTCTCTGTCAATACACTCATTCAACTACGTTCAGGGGTTGCAGAATCAGTAAGGATTCTTTATTGACAATGAGAAGTTAACTGGAGCTAGCTTCAAAGGAAATTATCATGAATATTCACATTTGCACCCGCTCAGGACTTCTCTCTTCATTTTTATCTCTGTTTCTGTCTGCCTGAATGCTTCTTTCTTCTCTCATTCTCTCTCTTTGGATCAGCTTTCTCATCTCCCATAGTCACATGGATTCTTCTTTACAAACAACTCTTCTGTTAGATGTCAAAACTGATATTGGACTCTTAGTCTCAATTTTGACTTCATAGGGGAAGACCTTTGATTGGGCCAATTTTGGTCAGAGGTCAACTCTAGATTAATCTATTAGGGCCAGAAGGGCATGGTCATGTTTTTTTGTTGTTTTGTTTGTTTGTTTGTTTGTTTTAATTATTTATTTTTGTTTGCACTGGGTCTTTGTTGCTGCACATGGGCTTTCTCTAGTTGCGATACGCAGGCTTGTCATTGAGGTGTCTTCTCTTGTGGCGCATGATCTCTAGGGTATGTGACCTCAGTAATTGTGGTGCATGGGCTTTGCTGTTGCATAGCATGTGGGATCTTTCCGGACCTGGGATTGAACCCATGTCCCCTGCATTGACAGGCAGATGCTTAGCCACGGGACCACCAGGGAAGTCCCATGGTCATGTTTTATAAAAATGGCAGCTGGGGACTCTTGTTACCAAGGGATTGTGTTACCATGTGCTCATCCATGAACTTATGGCCAGGGAGGATAAGATATGCTGATGGGGCTTTCCCAGTTATATGTAAAATCCAGTACTGTGGTTGGAGGAATTCTGTGTTCTGATTGAACTGGTCTTAGTCACTTTCCCACTAATAGAGGCTGAAAGTAGTCCATGGCTGCCTGAACCACACAGAAATAGAGTAGGTTCTTCTGGACAGAGAAGAACAATGACCATCTGATGTAGTTGCTAAATGACAGATAATGAAGCTGAGAAACTTCCTGGTACATCTGTTTATTGGAAATTTTTTCATATGCAGGGCTAAGCTATGATCTAAGTTTTTACTCAGTATGTTTTTGTTGCTTTATTTGAAGTTTTTAAAAAGATCTTAGCATGTTAAAAATATCCACATTCATTGCCAAATATCAAACACTTTTTTCAAAGTCAAATATAAATGACCTTAGATTATTTTGGATTAACCACATCATTGTTTCCCTCCATTAGCCAAGATAATCAACAATCAACTAAATAAACTTATATGTCATTTGTCTAATAATACATCATAATTTTGTCAAAACAAGTCAACTTCAGGGAATACAGTTTTGTTTTGAGCAAATTCATTTAGGATATGAATTTTGCCCATATTTACACATAACATAAATATATCCTTTGAAAATAAATGCTTTAATTATTCAGTGAGTGTCTTTTTTTAAACAGACTTTTTTGCCTCCTTACAAATTATTTATTGAGAAATTAAAGTGGGTAAATATAAGAATACAACAAAAAGAAGACAAAATGTCTTGTTTCCTTCATTTTCCTTGCTTTTCCTTTTGATCTTTGTTCTTACTTTCTGGTTGAATGGACAACAAACTAAAGGGGGTCTTTGAGAAATTTAGAATAATCAAATTAACCATAACTGGACACTCTACTTCCTCCCCTCCTAACTATTGCAGCTTATTTACTTATTTTATTTATTTGGCTGTACCAGGTCTTAGTTGCAGCATGTGGGATCTAGTTCCCTGAGCAGGGATCCAACCTGGGCCCCCTGCATTGGGAGTACAGAGACTTAGCCACTAGACCACCAGGAAAGTCCCTGCTGTTGCAGTTTAAACCTGATTTCTCTGTAACTTCAGGGAATAAATTCTCATGATATCAGCTATGTGTTGATAGGGTTGGGTTGTAAGAGTTGTTCTGTTCTCTGGCATAGAGATTCTGACTAGTACTGTCCTCCACAGACTTTATCATTCTCACCACTCACTCTCAAAGAGATTTTCTCTCAGTGGAATTGCAAATCTCTGAATTTCCCCTACAGATTTATCACTTGTAAGAAAGTACTTGGAAAGAAGCCAGTGAGAGATATGACTAATAGAGAGCATTTAATGAATGCATCAAACACACACACATACAAGCCATGAGTATCCAATGGTTAAGGAGAAAAAAAGAAAAAAGGATTTTCTGTCTCTACATTTTCCTGGCAATGATCACATTCTGCTATTTTCCAGTGAAATACATCTCCAATATAATATATTAGTTGACTCTTGATGATCACTGCTAAGGTCTTACTATTTCACAGAAAGTTCTAGTTATTAAAAAGTCACATTTCTTTAAATATGCTTTTTAAAATAACATCAGGCAAATGTATTTGATTTTTTAAAACTAGGTGAACAACCTTTATTTAGTCTCCAAATATTTACATCTCAGGTACTATCATATAATGCTTAGAAAATCGTCACTGTCCTTTCTCAGAAGTATGACTTCAGTAGTTTTTCCCTCTTTGTACAGTACCATGAATTTTCCCATCTCCAAAGGATCATTCTCATTCAACACATAATGATGCTCTTGTTTTTCCTATCTTGACAAAATTTCCCTCCCTTTGAACCCACTTTCTCCACTTTTATAGTCCTGTATCTTTGCTCCTCTTTTAAAAAAATTTATTTTTAACATTTATTTATTATAATTGAAAGATAATTGCTTTACATTATTGGTTTGATTTTTGCCATACATCAATATGAATTAGCCATAGGTGTACATATGTCCCCTCCTTCCTGAGTCTCCTTCCCACCACACCCACCCCTGCCTCGTAGGTCTTCACGAGCACCCGGCTGATCTTTGCTCTTCTTTGTGGTAAAACTTCAAAGTTGTCTCTAAGTCCTACCTCCAGTTATCGTCCCTTCTTCCCCTTTGAATCCACTTCATTCAACTTTTACCCACTCCCATCTACCAAAACTACCCTTCCAAGTTGCTCAATTCAGTAACTTTTTCTCAGGCTTCCTCTTGCTTGACCTGTCCACGTAATTGGACACAGCTGATCACTCACTCCTCCATAATATACTGTTATCATTTGACTTCTGGGATACAACCCTCCTAATTTTCTTCCTACCTCACTGGTTACTCCTTATCAGTTTTCTTTGCTGGTTCTTCTTTCCTCTTATCTTAGTATTGGAGTGCCCCAGGTGTCTCAGTCTTTGATCCTCTTCACTTCTTATGTCAATTCTAATCTCATTTAATATTTTGGCTTAAATATCATCTAAATTTCTCACCCAAACCTCAGAATCACAATTCTAACTGCCAAGTTAACAACCCAATTGGATGTCTAGTAGGCATCACAAGCTAAATAGTTTTAAAACCGAGCTCCAGAAGCAATGCCACTTGATAGCAGTGAATGCACCCAATAGCAGTGAGCTCACATCTAGTTTCTAAATACCATTTCCCCCTGAAAGGAACCACAACTCCTTGGAGAACTGGCTGGTTCCAGGCATAGGACAGAGCAAGTGCAAGATGAGCCTAGGGCATGTTGTGCTGCCAGAAAATGAGGTGCAGGGGGAGGGGGGAAAGGAGTAATTATCTGGCAGTCAAGTGGTTAGGACTCTGTGCTCTTGCTGTCAAGGGCAGGGGTTCAATTCCTGGTGAGGGAACAAAGATCCCACAGGCTGCTCGACATGGCCATAAAAGAAAAAACAATGCGGATGTGTCAAAAGAGCACAGAAGCTGACCTGAAGGCCAATGGTCAAACCTGGAATAACATGAGCATCAAATTAATTCTGGTAGTGGATTATAAACCAGAGAATAAAGTAAGTATCTGTGAAGCCATACTAATATAAATAATTGAATAGGGACAGCCCATTTAATAGTAAAACTAGAAGGAATAATGGAAATGGAAAATGACCTTTGTCAAACAGCATAATAATAGCTGTTGTCTATATTCCTAGATCATTAAAGGATACTAAAACGGAGGCAAATACATGGTGGGAAACAATATTTATATACTCTTAAAGTATCTTCCCACAAGACACTTACTAATAACAATGGGAAATATAGTAACCTTACATTGCAGAAGCCATGTTCAGAGTACATCACTGGTAAGTGAGACCTATCAATATCGAGTACCTCCTTGATATGATGGACCGAGAGGGGCACAGCATCACTGCTGGAGAGTGTTGCCAAAAATTTGTAACCTGAATTTGGTCATCAGCAAACATCAGACCAGCTCATATTGAGGGACATTTTACAAAACATCTGATCCATATTCTTCAAAAGTGTCAAAGTCACCAAAGACAAACGGAGAATGAAGAACTGCCCTAGGCTGGATATCATATCAATGTTAATAGTATTGTATCAATGTTAATTTCCTGGTGTTGATAATTATACTTTGTGTGGGTATGTGTTAGTTGCTCAGTTGTATCAGACACTTTGCGATCCCACGGACTATGACTTGTCAGGCTTCTCTGTCCATGGAATTCTCCAGGCAAGAATACTGGAGTGGGTTGCCATTCCCTTCTCCAGGGGATCTTCTCAGCCCAGGAATCAAACAGGGGTCTCCTGCATTACAGGCAGATTGCTTATAGTCTGAGCCACCAGGGATTATACTTTGGTTATACAAAATGCTATCCTCTGGGGAAGCTAGGTGAAGGTTATACATGAAATAATTATAATAATTTTACAACTTTAAAAAATCTAAAAATTTTTCAAAATAAAAAAAAGTAAGCAGATTCAAAAATACCCTAAGTTCCTGATCTCCCCCTTCAGTAGTCTGTTCCATTTCCATTGATAGCAATTTCATTGTTCTTGTAGTCTAGGCCCCAGACTTGGAAGTCATCATCCTTTATTTCTTTTTTCTCCTGATACCCTAAATCAATCCACAGGAAATTCTAAGGACTGTGTCCTCAAATATGTCCAGAATCTAACCACTTTTTATCACCCCCTACTCATGCCCCCTTAGTCCAGGATTCCATCAGTGACTCCCTGGCTTATTTCAACAGCTTTCTAACCAAACTTCTTCATCTGCCCCTCCTCTTGGGACTCTCTAAAGTCTCCCGTTTCTTGAAAAGTCAAAGGTCTGAAGACACTTGTAGTTTGGTTTTGTTCAGTCTCTGACATCTTATTACTTACTCTGTTCCAACCATGCTTATCTTCCATCTCTTTTCAAAAAGATTGTTTATTTATTTATTTTTATTGAAGTATAGTTGACTTACAGTACTATGTAAGCTATAAGTGTACAACATAGAAAAATTTCAATTTACAGTCTTTCAAGGTCATACTGTTTATAGTTATTATAAAATATTGGCTATATTCCTTGTGTTGTACAATATATCTTTGAAGCTTATTTATTTTATACATAACAGTTTACACCTCTTAATCCCCTAATCCTGTCTTGTCCCCCCACTACCCTCTCCCACTGGTAACCACTAGTTTGTTCTCTATATCTGTGTCTGTTTCTTTATATTTGCTCGTTTGTTTTATTTTTTAGATTTCATATGTAGGTGATAATGTATAGTATTTGTCTTTCTCTGTGTGACTTATTTCACCAAGCATAATACTCTTCAAGTTTATCTATGTTGTTGGAAATGGCAAAACTTCATTCTTTTTTATGCCTGAGTGGGTATCACATCCTCTTTATCCATTCATCTGTTGATGGACCCTGCTATCTTTTGAACATGACAGGTGTGCTCTTTCCTTAGAGACTTTCCCCTGGCTGGTACCTTTTATTTGAATGCTCTTTCACACACATTTTTTTGCTAACCTCCTTATCTTTTTGAAGTCTTTGCCTAAAGGTCTTTTTCTCAACAACCCAACCAATGTAGGCTTAAAAATTGCAAGTCCATCTTTAAAAATTGCAGTGCTCACTCTTGGTTCTCCTTAATCTGCAGCAATTTTGAGGTTATTTTATCACCTCTGAACATACTATATAATTTTAATTTATATCATATTTATTATGTATTGTCTGCCTCTTACCTGCTGTCATATAGACTCTGAAGAGGGATGAGATATTGGTCTGTACTATTTCCCCTGAGTGTTAAAACAGTTCTTGGTGTACTGTATATACTCAATAAATACATTATTATATAGCTCAATAAATTTGTTATTTGAGTCATATATTACTGAAGGATAAGAAAGGATAGAGAAGGATAGAGAAAATATCATATGTCTCTTCTCCAATCAGGGAGTTAGACAACCAATATCAATTGTTTAAAAGCTAAGAGAATATGTAAAAATAAGATCATGAAAGTGTTAGTTGCTCAGTCGTGTCTGACTGTTTGCAACCTCAAGGATTGTCCAGGCTCCTCTGTCCATGGGATTTTCCAGGCAAGAATACTGGAGTGGGTTACCATTCCCTTCTCGAGGGGATCTTCCTGACCCAGGGATCGAACCTGGGTAGCCTGCATTGCAGGTAGATTCTTTACCATCTAAGCCACCAGGGAAGCCAGGGGTAAAAAAAAAAAAAGATTAGCCAGGACTCTTTTGGTTGCAATTGAAAGACATCTGCTCAAAGTAGTTTTAGGGATGAAAAGGGGAATTTATTTGTTCATAAAACTGAAGAACTCAGAAGTAAACCTAGCTCCAGGCATGTGGAAATAGGGGGCTTACAGCTGTCTTTAGAACTTCTTGATGTCTCCCTACATCACTCAGCTCTACTTTCCTCTGAAATAGCCCAGGTCTCAGGCAGGTGTTGTCCACGTGGTGGCCCTGGAAGTTCCAGCCGTAGATTCTCCCTCTGACTGAGAGCCCAGAATCCTCTTTGGCTTGGCATGGGTTACCTGTCCTGGGGCAAGGCAGTGTGGTGATCTCATTACTCTGGCCTGGGCCATAAGAACAGCCCCCAACCACCCACAGTGAGAGTGGAAGAAGGGAAAGATAAGATTAATTATAAAATTGAGCTAAACCAATTTGTGTAAATTGATAGAACAGGATAGCTGATACTAGAAGTATAGCACTCTGACCCCTAGTGGTTAGATTACACTGAGAAAATTCATCATGAGCCCAAAGACAATAGCAGGTTAATTTATTTCACATCATGTTTTTAACATGAGGTGTCTCAGATGATAAAGAATCCTCCTGCAATGCAGGAGACCTGGGTTCGATCCCTTGGTTGGGAAGACTCCCTGGAGAAGGGAACGGCTGCCCAGTCCAGTATTCTGGCCTGGAGAATTCCCTGGATAGAGGATCCTGGCAGGCTACAGTCATTGTGGTCGCAGAGTCAGACACAACTGAGCAACTTTCACTCACTCACTTTTTCAATTTATTTAAGGACACCAGTGTCCTTTTTTATCCTCTACATTGAAACATTCACTGATTTGGAACAAATGTTCCAAACGAATGTTCTTTTGACTATTCTTGTATCCTTTCTTAATTCTCTGTTTCTGCTATCATCTTGGTTTCACATTTAGACTATAGTGATAATATCCTTATTTTTTATCCTTTATGAAAACAAACACCTGAAACTCTTACTAAAAAACTGCTTTACTTGTATGGCATTCAGCTGGGAAATTTACCTAACAATTTATCAAACCCAATCAAAATCCCTGGGTCTAGAATTAATTTTCATGTGTCCCCTCATTCTTCTGTAGTTGAGAAATCATAGTTAGCTTTCTACTAACTAACTATGGTGGGAAGGTAGCATATGTAACAATATATTTACATAATACATGTTGACCTTCTGAACCTTAAAAATTGAGAACATATATATAAATAGATTAATTCATTTTAAATTTCATTCTACTAAACTTATCTAATATTCTACACAGAAAATTTCATATATATTTATTATCATTTTTCAAGAGTGAATTAAATGCATGATTTATCATAAAGAGATACTGATTGGAGCAAATTTATAAGTATGCCAGCTAATTGCCCAAATCATAAACTAAATGTTAAATATGGCTCCTAAATTTTTATAACTTTCATATTTTATTCTTTCTTTCTTCGTTAGTGGCTGAGATAGTAAGAATTCTCTAACTTCATTCTTGCCCACATTTTCTCTTCAATTTTCACTGTGAAGAATAACATTAAAAGATTGAGTTAATCACTCTGAAGGTTTATAATTTTACTCCATATTTCCCTTTTCATTCTTTTCCTTTTTTCTCCAGTGATTTTCTTTATTTGAAATTTTGCATTTTAAATGAAAGTATACAATTTCTTTCTTCTGAGTTATTTATATAGAGTTGAAACAAGCACAAAAACCTAAAGTCAGACTGCCTAACCTTCGGTTTTCTCTGTAAAAAGGGGATAATGAGACTAATACTAGTACTGCTAATTTATAGGGTTACTTACAGAGTCGTTGTAATGAATACATTTGATAATTCACATAAAGGACTTAGGGTGGTTACTGGCACGTGTAAATTCTCAAAATATGTTAGCTTTTACAATTATTTTATAGGCTCAGTTGCATGTTTAAATGTATCTTTTTATACACCAACTGGTTTGTCTACCACCAATCATTTATAAAGCATTAAAAATATAATATTTTAATATTATATTGTTGGCTGGAAAAACAATAACAATATGGAGTGTCTATTCTTAGCAAGTTTAAAAGCTAATTTGAGAAACAAAGCATGAATATTTAAATTTATAAACAAAATGTGCTATATACATAAATGGAATATTATTTACCCTTAAAATGAAAGGACATTCTGACATGCTGCCATATGGATGAACCTTGAAGACATTATACTAAGTGAAATAAGCCAGCTACAAAAGGACAAATATTGCATGGTTCCACTTATATGAGGAAACTATAGTAGTCAGATTCATACAAAAAAATTCTATAGGATGGTTGCCATCAGGGTTTGGGAAAAATGGGGATTAGGGGGCCATTGTTTAATAGGTAGAGAGTCTCAGTATGGGAAGATAAAACAGTTCTGGAGATAAATGGTTGTCTAAAAATGTGAAGGTACTGAATGCTACTTACTGAGCTGTATAGTTAAAAATGGTTAAAATGGTAAATTTTATGTTATGTACCTCTTAACATAATAAAAAGATTTGAAATTTAAATGTTCATAAGAAAAAAATACAGTGTAGACAGATAAACCAGTAAATAATAAATTATCAAATAAATTATCAAATATTTAATTTTATTTATAAAATGCATCCATTTACTTTTTGAATAAATAATACATCTGCATGGTCCAAAAATGAAAGGTTCAAAATGACATACATGGAAAAGCAAATCTTCTTTTAGCCATTCAGTATCTTTTCCTAGAGACATGATTATATTACCAATTATTTATACATCCTACCAGAGATTTTATACATGTATAAAACTGTAGTTATAGCTGTATTCACACACTCTTTTTCCACTTAAGAATAGTGCATAAAGAAATTATCCTTCAATTAAAAATAAATTTAAAAAAGAATAGATAGTGCATTAAAAATAACCTTGTTCTTTTTCAAGAACTGTATAGATACTATAAAGATATTTAACCTATTCCCTACTGAGAAGCCAGAGAGTTTTCAGTCTTTTGCTTTTGAAAGCAATCTTTCAAAGACTAATCTGGCACATATGTCATTTTGTGTAACCGTGAGCATTTCCATAAGTGAAATTCCTAGAAGTAGTGTCACTGGCTTTTCAAATTATTCAGATTGAGTGCCTTAAAGAGACAGATTTCACCAAAGAAGTGCTAGTGTCAGCTGCTTTATTCCCAAACTTGGAAACATCCTTGTATCCTCTCTTTTACACCTATCAATCTCTAAGGCTTGCTCATTTTACCTTCTCAATATCTCTTCTGTCTTCTCATTTCATTTTCCCATTGCTCACAGCCAACAACTTCATTTAGGCTTTTCGCTGTTTGTTCATGTTTGAAATGTCTTCAAACCCAGCCTCCTGCTCAGGTCCTTTCATGCTACCCAATACAACCAGGATTAAGTCTAATGTCTTAATTTTAGCAAACAAAGCTCACCTTAATCTGGTCCCTGCACCTTCCATTTCAGCCTTTTCTGCTCTCACCCAACTTTACTCTTTTTGCTTTTATAATATATAACAGTTTATAGTTTTAGGCCCCCATCTATTTGCCCTCACTGTCTTCTGAGTCTGGAATACCCTCACGGCACCCCAGGGGGAAGTACTGATTTCCTCAGGTAAGAGAAGGAACCCCCCTGTTGTGCCCACAGGCCCCTTGCATCCGTCTTCCATAGGGACTGCTCTTCTCTACTGAAGCTATATCCTTGAAGTAGCCTCAAAGAGTGGTAGGGAGTTGTCATTTTTCCTTTCTAACCCTATCATCCAGCATCATCTTGCTTGAGGTCACATGGCATGCACTCCATACACTTTCTTTGATTGAACTTAAATCAGATCTTGTGGAGAAGGGGTGCACTCATTTCTTCACCTCACATGTTTATTTGGAGGTTATTAAGTGCAAGATTATGTATTAAGCAGTGGGATTACCACCAAGAAGAAGAAGAACCAGGGCCTACTTTTGGTCTACAGAAAGAGGTGGGGCAATGTAACACACAATTCTAATTCATTTGGGTAAACACTGCCATGGACCTTATGTCACAATTTAGAATTTTTTTATAGATAATGATGAACAAAGTATGGCATTTTAACTGGAGGGAGTTGCACTAAGAAATGTATTTACAAAACAAATATAACCCCAATAACCCCAAATCAGTGTGAAACCCAGAGTCAGGCATAATTCTGAATTCCTGTTTGTGGCCTACTGTCTTATATAGTGGAGATGCTTTTTTGGTAAAGAAGGTCAAATATGATTGATGTCTAGAGTAAAGAATAAGGTGAGATAACTCATGTAAAAGGTAACCAGGTCAGAATCTGTACATACCCCTTATTAAAATTCTCTTTTTACTCTAAACTTCTACTCCTAAACTATCTTCTGACCGTTAAAAAACAAAAACAAAAACCAACAAAAACCCTTGCTTGGTGTTAAACGATCTATATTAAGTTTAATGCCGCTGTTCTTGCTTTACCCTTTTCCATGTTCGTTAACACAACCTCTTATCACAAAAGGCTGAGGAAGCTGGGAAAATGTAATGAAAAGAACAGGTTCTTTGGGAGTCCGGCAGAATTGGATTGGGTATGGAGGACAGTCACTACTAGCACAGTTATTTTGGACAAGTAATTAAACTCCTAGCTTCCTCTTCTGTAAAATAACAATGAATAAATGGGGAGACAATGTTTATATAAAGCGTCGAACACTGTCCCACAGTAGTAAGAGCTCGGGCACGTATGCATGCTCAGTGGCTCAGTCGTGTCCCCCTCTGCAACCCCATAAGACTGTATGTAGCCCGCCAGGCTTCTCTGTCCAAGGAATTCCCCAGGCAAGAATGTTGGAGTGGGCTGCCGTTTCCTTCTGCAGGGAAGAGCTTGGGGAGGTTAGCTATCAAACGATTCTAAAGAACTCGGTGTCTTGAAGGTCGTCTTCTCCCTGCTGGCGTCAAAGGAACTGTTAAGTGTAATCGGTTAAACCTGAACGCGCACGTTCGGCGCCGATGTAGTTTGACCTCTCCGGGCCGCCGTCTGCGAGCATGCGTATATAAACGTGGCGGAACGTACGTGTCATGGCGAGCTCCAGCTAAAGTCTCTGCAGTTTCCGGAGAGTGGCGTGTAGGTTCTGTTACTTTTGGTTGGCTTGTTATTTCCCGACTGCTGGGTAAGGGTGGCGGGTGGATCAGTGTGGGGCAGAGTTTGGCCAGAGCTCCTTTTACGGCAGAGTCGTGTCCCCCCCAGTTTCAGTCCTTTTCGTGGCCGTTCTCTGGTTTGTTTCTCGAAATTGAAAGGAAACTTACCAGCCGGGTTGGGAGCATTGGGAAGCAGCGTTGCCTGAAGTGAGGACCGGGACGTTGGCCGTAGGTGCTGCAGGACTGTTAGGAGTACTTAAGAGATCTCGTTGCTTACTGTCAAATTTAATTTCCTCCGTTCTCCCACTTTCTGCGTTAGTGAGTTCGTGGGACGGGATAAGGCTTTTTACAGTTACCATGCTTTCACAAGGCTGCATCTCAATAAAAATTTAAACTGAAGTTAGTTTGAAGAGTAGGTGTCTTGATTTTTCACTTTTCTTTCGTGTTTGCTGGTGAAACCTGTCTCTGAATCTCGGGACGACACGTGTCTTTCGGGTGTCTGGTGATATGGACACCTACTTCTTTGCTCTGTTTTGTAGTGTTCTTACTACTGGATCACCACGCAGTAGTCTAGTGCCGCATAGTATTTATAACTAAGGCCATATGCTGTATCTCAGTCATAGCAAATGTGGCAGATGTCAACATACCTGTCCTAATCAGTAAGAAATTGGGAGTAGTACGGAACACCGTTAACCTTGCTGTATAAAACAGCCTTTTATAGAATTTAATCCCTTTTAGGTAGTTTTAGAGGCCTTACTGTGGTTTTGTAAACTTGTTGCGAACTTTTTTTCTAAACAGTTTTTATTTTCCAGACTCATCTTTCAAGACGATTTGAGGCTAATTGCAAATAATCAAGGTACTCGTTTATTTTAAAACTTTTATGTTGGGAGTGATATTTACCCAATGTAACATGCAAAGAGGTAGCCTAACTTTAATTTCTTAGTGATTTTGTCGCCGTCATTATATGGAAACGCCAAGATCTCCGTATCACTAAATCCAAGAAACATTTTCACTCATTTTACTCAAGCTTTCATCACTTGCATCACAAGCAGCACTGATCATGTCCACCTGTTTGACATACTGTCTTCATTTTCCTTCTGTGACCCACTGATTTTTGTCCTTTGGTGACTGCTTCTTGATCTCCATTATAGGAGGTTTCTCTTCTGTTTGGTAGGTAAATTTGGAGTTCCTTAAGGCTTGGTCCATCACCTTTTCCAATTAGAAGAAATTCTATTCTTTTTCTCTCTGGTTGATCTAATCTGCTTCTTCAGCAACACTATTCTTTTTTATTTTAGCCATCCTAGTGTGTGAGAAGTGTCTTGTGGTTTTGATTTGTATTTCCTTGATAGCTAATGATGTTGACATCTCATGTTACTGGCCCTTTGTATATCTTCTTTGGAGAAGATACATATTTGCAAATATGTATCTTCTTGATGGTGTTCTTTGAAGTCCAGTCTTTTTTCCTTTGTTGCTTTTCTTTTGGTGTCATAAGAAAGATGTCATAAAAATGTACACCTATGATTTCTTGTAAGGGTTTTATAGTATTTCTTAAATTTAGGTCTGTAATCAATTTAATTTTTGTTTATGATGTGAAGTTGGAATCCAGCTTTATTCTTTGCATGTAGCCATCAAGTTGTTCCAACACCATTTTTGGAAAGCATACTCTTCCTCATTGAATATTCTTGGCACCCTTTTAGAAAATCAGCTGACTAGGTGATGTGTTTTTGACAGGCATTCTAGATGATTTTTATGAAAAAAAACAAACAACAACTCCAGGACAATTATTTTCAAACTGTAAGTGCATGTCAAAATCACCTAGAGGGTTTGTTAAAGACTGCTGAGCTTTACTCCAGGTATCTGATTCAGTTGGTTTGGAGGGGGACCAAGACTTCATTTCTAGGAAGTTCTCTAGTGACACTTAATTGTGCTGGTGTGGGAACCATACTATAAAAACTACGGGTGTAGAACTTTGGTTCCCAACTGTGGCAGCACATGAGACTTACTGGAAAGTTTTAAAAAATATTGATGGCTAGGCTGAGTTCTAGAGATTGATACAACTAGAGCAAGGCTCTAGTTGATAATTTTGTTGTTGATAATTTCTATAGCTCCTCAGGTGACTATAATGAACATCAGCTGAGAACCTTTGTAGAACAGTGGTTCTTAGTGGGATGTATAGTGGAATCACCTGGACAGGTTTTACATACCCACCCTTAAATTCCACTCTGGAGATTCTAATTCAAAATGGGGCCTCGGTATTTGCTGTTATAATACCTCTCCTAATAAATCACCTCTGTGAATAGCCAGTACTCTGTACTCAATCTATTCTTCATCATTTTCCATGTCTCCTTTTTCACTTTGTTTTTATTTCCTTTATCAAGCTTGATTTTCTCTACTTTTAAGAGAGAACTTTATATGATTCATTCTGTAGCACTTAACTACTATCTTACTTTCCTTCTATTCTCACACTTTCATTATTATTCACTTATTTAATATTTTCTGAAGGCTAACAATTCGCTTTACCGGTTTGTTGGAAGTAAAAAGCTTGTTAATAGTGATAGGTGAGTTTATTCAGGTGTTTATGATATGCGGCCAGGTTTAGGAATCTCTGCGTTTTATATTTGTCTCTTTCGTCTCCCTAGAGTGAATTTCTAGAAATGGAATTGCTGGGCTAAAGGATATATATGTGTTAAAGTTTGATATGTATTTAGATTGCCCTTCAGAAAGGATATGGCAGTCCTACCATGCTTTTAGCTAACAGTTGGGTTTTTGTCAGTCTTTGTCATCAGTGGAGTAGATGGAAAATAATTTCTTGTTTAAGCTCATGCCCTTAGTGTGTTTGAGCATTCTTTCCTATGCTTAATGGCTATTGACTTGCTTAAGTGTGTTGCCAGTTTTTCCTTTGCCCATTTTTTTCTGGGATGTTTTTCTTCCTTAGGGTCATCTCAGACTCTTGCATTGTTTGTGCTTTGCCAATGAAACGGAGTCATCTGGGGAGATCTTGGTGTTGAGAGAGGGTCCAGTTTTAGCTCTGTCAGTGGACAAATCTTCTAACTCCTCTGGACTTCTTCCATCTAGTGTAAGAATTTCCTTCTGTGTTATAGAAAGACTAGCTAAATTCAGCTTAAACAAGGATTTATTCATCCTTTCGTTCAGCAAATATTCTGCACTTGCTGTGTGCTAGGCATTGTTAAAAGTGTTGGTAGTTATAGTGGTGAAAAAGACAGGGCACTTCTGTTCTGAAGCTTACACTCTAGTGAAAAGACACAAGCAGTTATATACTTGGAGTCAGGTAAGTGTGATGAAGGGAAATGAAGCATAAAGTGGAGTTAGAGGTTGGTGAGAGTGTGTGGGATGCCTGATCAGTGTGTGGTTATTTTAGATAAGGTCATTAGGAAAAGCCCTCTCCACGGAGGTGTTATTTGAGTAAAGGAGTAGGCGGCAAGCCATCCAAATATCTGGGGATGATATTCCAGACAGAGGAAGAGCAAGTGTGAAGGCCCTGAGTCAGAAACTAGCTTGGTCTGCTTGGAGAATGTCAGAAAGGTTATTATAGTTGGGGCAGAGTGGGAGGTGGCAGAGGGACCATATTTTGTAGACTGGGTTGTGGACACTTAAAAAAATTTTTTTTTTGAGAAGTTGCAGTACGCTAGGTAGTTGTAGGCACCACCTGGGATAAAGCAGTGAACAAAACACTCAAAAACCTCCCCACCCCCAGAGTATATATCCTAGTAGAAAGAGAGTAATAAGATGATGAAGATACTGTCATGGAGGAAGAAATTTTCCTCTACAGTTCTCAGTTCTTCTGGTTGGTCTAAGAATTAAATTGACAGATTAATAGGAGAAAATCAAACAAAAGTTTAGTAGCATGTGGCATGTATACATGAACTTCCCTAGTGACTCAGGGGGTAAAGGATCTGCCTGTAATGTGGGAGACCTGGGTTTGATCCCTGATTGGGAAGATTCCCTAGAGAAGAGAATGGCTACTCATTCCAGTATTCTGGCTTGGAGAAGAATGAGTGGATACCTACTCCTCTCCTCCATGGACGGAGGAGCCTGGCAGGCTATAGTCCATGGGATTGCAAAGAGTGGGACATGACTGAGCAACTAACACTTTCACATACATGGGACAGACCCGGGGAAACTGAGTAACTTGCCAAAATGGCTGAAACTCTTACCTTAAATATTGTCTTCAGCTAAAGACAAAAGATCTTGGGGGTAGTGGTTTGGGACCTCAAAGGGGAGGAAGGCTGTTGCCGTGAGATGGAAAAGCAAATGTTTGGTAACAGTTTTAACAGACAGACTTTGCCTGGTTCCTCCCCATCTGTGCACATAGTTCATACTATAGTTATCTATGGGATCGCATCCCTTCCTGAAACATGTCTTTCTTTACATTCTTTTAGCAATTAGAAGGAGGGTCAAAGTTTCTTCCTGGTCTTAATTTGTCTTCAGCTCAAAATAATCCACATGGCAAAGAGACATTTTCGGGTGGCAGGTTTGCTCCTGTTTAGTATCTAAGCATGTGGAGAAGTGCTATGGTACGAAAGCAAGGCTGGGGGGAGGGGGACAGGAGGTGTGTGTACGTGATGAGGTGGGGGTTGTTCAGAAAGACCTCGCTGGTGACATTTGGACAGAGTTCCAAAGGGCTTGAAGGCATTCCAGGCATGACCAAGACCTTGAGATTAGTGTGTGCCTGGTGGGTGTGAACTAGCCAGAAAGCCCATGTGTCTGAGTGGAGTTGAAACTGTGCACCTCAGATGGGACTTGAATCCACGGGCTGGGACCCAGACCTGGCCAGAACCCAGACTGGGACTTGAACCCACAGTCTTAATTGAGATCATGCACCTGGTCTCAGGGCTTCCCCAATGGCTCATATGGTAAAGAATCTGTCTGCAATGCAGGAGATCGGGGTTCGACCCCTGGGTTGGGAAGATCCCCTGGAGAAGGGAATTGCAACCAACTCCAGTACTGTGGCCTGGAGAATTCCATGGACAGAGGAGCCTGGTGGGCTACAGTCCATGGAGTTGCAAAGAGTCAGACACGACCAAGCGATTAGCTCGTAACACATACCTGGTCTCAGGACTCTTAAGAAGCTCATGTTCTTCTTATCAAAAGAATTCAGTGAGAGACATAGTAATAGGTAAGAAGTGGGTTTATTTAGAGAGAAACACACTCCACAGAATGTGGGCCTTATCAGAAGGTAAGAGGCCCCAAAATATGGTGTGGTTAGTGTTTATGTCTGGGTAATTTCATAGGCTAATTTCATGGGCTTCCCTTGTAGCTCAGTTGGTAAAGAATCTGCCTGTAATGCAGGAGATCTGTGTTTGATTCCTGAGTTGGGAAGATTCCCTGGAGAAGGAAATGGCAACCCACTCCAGTATTCTTGCCTGGGAAACCCCATGCACAGAGGGACCTGGCAGGCTACATGGAGTCGCAAGAGTTGGACACGACATAGCGACTCAACCACCAGCCTCTAATTTCATGGGCTAATGAGCAAGAGGATTATTCTACTTATTCTGGGGAAGGGGTGGGGATTTCCAGGAGCTGGGCTGCTTTTCAGCCTTTCACGGGTGGCTCTGAGCTGCCCTCTGGGGGCTGTGTTGCTTAGTGTGCTGGGAGTCCAGGGAGCCTGTGAGGCCCAGGGCCCAGTGGGAGCTGAGTCTTCTGCCACCTCGGACCTAGTTGGTTCTTAGCAGTGTGTCCTGTGGCTAAGTCATTCTTTCCAAGGCTGTGCCCTGCCGCCTTCCCTCCTGTTTTAGAGTGAGGCAGGAGCGTGGGAGTGGTGTCCTGTCACTTTCACTTTTCTGAGGCAGGAAGCTGATTATGTCCTTGTAGAATTTTTTTTAAATATAATTTTATTTATTTTTGGCTGTGATGGGTCTTTGTTGCTCCATGGATTTTTCTCTAGTTGCAGAGAGTGGGGCTTACTCTTTGTTGCAGTGCACGGGCTTCTCACTGCTGTGGCTTCTCTTGTTACAGAGAATGGGCTCTAGGGTGCACGGCCGTCAGTAGTTGCGGCTCCCCGGCTCTAGAACACAGTATCAGTATTTGTGGCACATGGACTTGGTTGCTCCATGGCAATCTTGTGAAATCTTTTTGGACAAGAAGGGATCAAACCCGTGTCTCCTGTATTGGCAGGTGGATTCTGGATTTTTACCACTGAACCACCAGGGAAGCCCCTTGTCCTTGTAGAACTTAGTAGCAGTTTTAACTCTGGGCTTTTTACTCGGAGATGGAATACCAGTGGAAGGTTTTGATCAGAAACCTGAGATGAACTTAGGTTTTAGAGGGATCCCTGGCTTATGTACAACAAGATTCCTTTGGGAATTGAGGGTAGAAGCAAGGTGACTATGACAGTAATCCAGGCAAGAGTTAATGTTGGGACCAAGAATGTAACAGTGGGTATGGTCGGAAATGGTTAGATTCTGAATATATTTGGAAGCTCAGGCCAATGGGATTTTGCTGATGTATTGGACTTAGGGTGAAGGAAAGAGGAGTCGGGGATGATGCCAGGATTTTGGGCCTGAGAGGTTAGAAGGGTTGGTATTGCCTTTCAGTGAGATGGAGAAAGTCGTGGGAGGATCTGTGTGTTCCTCCTGGCTGCAGGTGGGGTGAGAATCAGGAGTTCTGTTCTTGATTTTAAGTTTGAAGTAACTCTTAGCCATTCAAGCAGGGTGTTGAGTAGGCAATTGGAGGGACATCTGAGCCTGAAGTTCAAGGGAGGCCTGGGACTGGTTATATAAGCATATAGCTAGTATTTCAAGGCCACAAGGCTGGATGAGATCACCTAGGGTGCGCCTGTAACGGAGCCCTGGGGGTGTTCTGACCTTGAGAAGTTGGAGAGATGAGGCACGGACCACGGAGACTTGGGGAGGGGCTAATGCGGTAGGAGGAGAACTCAGCATGTGGGACCCCAAAAGCCAGGGAAGAAGATACCTTGAGGGAATGAAGGGTCAGTAGTGTTAAGTGCCGCCGGTAGGATCACGTGAGATGGCTGAGAGCTGACTGTTCCGTACGTTGCTGCGAGTCATTGAATCAGGTTGGCAATTTTGGGGTGGTGGGGGTGAAAGCCTGGCATATGAGAGACTGGAAGGGGGAAACAAGACAGTTCTTGCAAGGAGTTTTAAAGGATAGAAATGTGATGGAGACAGTAGGTAGAGAAAGTGAGGCCACGATAAGGTTTTTGTTTTTTTTAAATGGGAGAAATAACAGTATCTGTATACAATTAGTGATTAGGTAGGGAGGAGCATGACTAGAATTCTGTGCTCAAGCAGGTTAGAGTAGAGGGGTGGTTCTTAGAGGGTGGGTAGTTCCTAGTAACAGGTTGGTATGTGGGCAAAGAACCATTTCCTGTTAGAGAATGCAGTCTTCTGTCTGCGGAATGTAGGATGTGATCTGAGGGTGGGCTTCACTCAGGCCTCCTGTTTTCAGTACCATCTACAGCCTCATGAAGAGGCAATCCATGAGAAATTAATTTTCAGAAACTTTCTAAGATAAATGAGTTTGTTTCTTTACTGTAGTTCTTCCCAGTCTTGCTCTCATAGTATATACATACATGCATGCACACACATCCTGGGAGTCTGCGAGAGGCAGAATTTTCCAAATTCATTTGACCACAGAACTAGTTTTTCACTGCTGGCTCATAGAACCAGTTTGGAAGAAACTTAGTTCATCTCACCTTCCCTAGTGTGCTGAGTCAGCCAGGGCTCTTGTTGGCAAGAGCAGAAAGCCCACCTCAAATGAATTTAAGCCTCGGGGAATTCCTGAGCTCACATGAATGGGCAGAGCAGGGCTATGTCTGGCTTCAGGCATTGGTTGGATCCAGCTGCTCAAGTATCTTATCTCTCCAGCTCTTATGAGACTTCCTGCCTTGGGTATTCTTCTGCTTTGTGGTAGGGAGGATGGCCCCCCAGTAGCCTCAAGTTGGCATCCTCCTAACTGAGCCACTTCAGTGAAAGAGAAGTTAGCACTGGCGTGGAAGTCCTCGTGATGATTGTGACTGACTGGGCGTGTTACGTCCAGCCCTGAGCCGGTCTTTATGGCTCAGGGTGAGTTACTCTGGCAGGTGTGGGTCACGTGCGCCATTGCCGCGCCTGGGGAGGGAGGACGCCTGTAATTGACCGGTGGTATGCGTGCTGTGGTGTGTTACAGGTTTGTAGTGATATCTCATTGTGGTTTAGTTTGTATTTCTTTGATTGCTGATAACGTTAAATCTCTTTCCATGTGCTTCATGTCCCACTCAGTAAGATTTGTCTGATTTATCCGATGTTTCTTGTTTTTCAGTATCTCTTGTATTTTCTGTAAAAGTTGAAGTAAAAATCTAAAGGCTTTATTAGATTCAAGTTTGGCAAGACTATTTCATAGGTGCTATGTTAAACAGATGTTCTGAGGACTCATGCCTGTATCATTTATAACTTGTTTATACGATAGAGAAGATGCCTTCTGCATCCTGTGATACATTCCTGGATGACATAGAAGATATCGTGTCCCAAGAAGATTCAAAGCCACAAGATAGGCATTTTTCGAGAAAGCACGTTGTTCCAAAGGTGCGAAGGCGAAATACCCAAAAATATTTGCAAGAGGAAAACAGTCCACCAAGCGATAGGTAAGCTTTTTTTGAAATTATATTCAGCATCATACCTTGGGAGAGGCTGTCACTACTGTATGTGATATACATAATGTATCTTTTAAAAGAATCTTTGAAGTTTTGAAAGGAAATATGTAGGGTTTTTAAAAATTTGAATGGTTATATTTAGCAAAGTCATTAATTAAAGGTGTCGAATTGCATATTGGCCTAGGGCAGTATTTGGCACAAAGATAGATCTCCCTGCCTCCCACCCTCCTCTGGCCAGATCTCTTTGATATCACTGTGGTTGGTATGTTCTTGTTACTTCCGCATTAATATTTTTATTGGAATTTGTGATTCTTACGAGATAGTGGTGGTTTGGGCATGTGGTTTTTCTTAGCAACATTTAAAGTACTTATGAATTAACTAAAGGCTTTGGACACAAATTCTTGTGCTGTTTGCACTATTAGGTGTCTAGTGAAATTCTAATGCAACCTAGCCAGAAAGGATTAGGCAGTTATATAGTTTTAATATGCTTATATTTGTATATCTAGTAAACTTGAACATTTTAATACATTTGGTTATTTGGAACAGAGTCATAAAGTCAATGAATTTAAATTTACTTATTTTAATACCTGAAATTTATTAAATTTGTCTTGAACATACCATTAAATGTAATGTCTACTTAGTTGTTAATTATTTAGGGCAATACAAGTTGAAAGTCCTTTTATTCCCTTTCTAAAAATTACATTTTTTAGAACTCTATATGTGGAATACTTTTATTATTAATAGTGCTGTACGGTGACAGATTTTCATTTTGATTCAGTTATTTATGTCTAAGTTATAAAGATTGTGGTTAGTATACAGTAGTCTTTAGATGTGTTTAGGTTTTCTTTATTTGCTGTTGCTGCTAGAACCATTTTCTGTGCTATTGTTGTTTGTACCTTTCCAGGAGTTGAACTTACTGGTAGTATTTAGTAGTATTGAACTTAAAATACAACTTAGAGAAAAGATATTCTTCACATAGAAAGAGAGTCTTAGAATTTTATACTGTTATTTTATCTTGATTTTAGACTTTTGATGTAACAGCAGATTATGTATTAAGTTGGTACTTTTAATGAATAACTTATGAATAGAATGCAGTGAGTGTTTTTGCATAATATGCCTAGAAATTAACTAGTGCTTTTTATTTTAAAAAATCCCTTAATGAGACTTATTTTTTAAAATTGATTAACAGCACTATTCCAGGCATACAGAAAATTTGGATACGAACTTGGGGTTGTTCTCATAATAATTCAGATGGAGAATACATGGCTGGACAACTGGCTGCTTATGGATATAAAATTACAGGTAATGAGATCTGTAATGTGTTTTATTGATTACATTTTTTAAAGCCAAGGTTTTTAGAGATAGAAGTTCTAGCTTTAGCACCTAAGGAATATTTTAGCATGACTTAACGATTTTTTTGTGTGTTTATTTTTATTAGTTGGAGGCCAATTACTTTACAATATTGTAGTGGTTTTTGCCGTACATTGACATGAATCAGCCATGGATTTACATGTGTTCCCCATCCCGATTCCCGCTCCCTCCTCCCTCCCCATCCCATCCCATCCCTTTGGGTCTTCGCAGTGCACCAGCCCCGAGCACTTGTCTCGTGCATCCAACCTGGGCTGGTGATCTGTTTCACCCTTGATAGTATGCTTGTTTCAATGCTATTCTCTCAGAACATCCTACCCTCGCCTTCTCCCACAGAGTCCAAAAGTCTGTTCTGTACATCTGTGTCTCTTTTTCTGTTTTGCATATAGGGTTATCGTTACCATCTTTTTAAATTTCATATATATGCGTTGGTATACTGTATTGGTCTTTATCTTTCATCTTTCTGGCTTACTTCACTCTGTTTAATGGGCTCCATTTTCATCCATATCTCATTAGAACTGATTCAAATGAATTCTTTTTAATATTCCATTGTGTATATGTACCATAGCTTCCTTATCCATTCGTCTGCTGATGGGCATCTAGGTTGCTTCCATGTCCTGGCAATTATAAACAGTGCTGCGATGAACATTGGGGTGCACGTGTCTCTTTCAGATCTGGTTTCCTGGGTGTGTATGCCCAGGGGTGGGATTGCTGGGTCATATGGCAGTTCTATTTCCAGTTTTTTAAGGAATCTCCACACTGTTCTCCATAGTGGCTGTACTAGTTTGCATTCCCACCAACAGTGTAAGAGGGTTCCCTTTTCTCCACACCCTCTCCAGCATTTATTGCTTGTAGACTTGGATAGCAGCCATCCTGACTGGTGTGTAATGGTACCTCATTGTGGTTTTGATTTGCATTTCTCTGATAATGAGTGATGTTGAGCATCTTTTCATGTGTTTGTTAGCCATCTGTATGTCGTCTTTGGAGAAATGTCTGTTTAGTTCTTTGGCCTATTTTTTGATTAGGTCATTTATTTTTCTGGAATTGAGCTGCAGGAGTTGCTAGTATATTTTTGAGATTAATCCTTTGTCTGTTTCTTCATTTGCTATTATTTTCTCCCATTCTGAGGGCTGTCTTTTCACCTTGCTTATAGTTTCCTTTGTTGTGCAAAAGCTTTTGAGTTTAATTAGGTCCCATTTGTTTATTTTTGCTTTTATTTCCAATATTCTATGAGGTGGGTGACTTAATGATTTTAGGAGAAAATAAAATGCTAATATGTTGTCTAGACTCTTGAGCAACGTGGCTTTGAGCTGTGTGCCACTCATCTGGGAACCTTTTCCAGTGCATATGCTACTGGACTTACAGTCTGGGGCTGGCTGAGTCCTAGAATGTGGAGCTCTCCAATAGGAGAGCCAGCTATGGCACTGGTTTTGTGTCAATTGTGGTATTGGCCGCAGGTCTGGGAACCCATCCCCTGCAAGCACTGAGGGATGACTGTATATATCTCATTTAAAAAAAGAAAAAAAAAAAACCACTCATTTTGAAATAAGTTTGGACTGACAGAAAAGTGGGAAAATTAAGTTTGTGTATGCCTTTTATATCTTACGTGGTTATGGTATAATTCATTGGGAAGTGAGCATTAGTGCAATACTATTATCTAAATGACAGAGCTTGTTTGGATTTTGCCAGGTTTCCCACTTACATCCTTTTTATGTTTCAGGATCCAGTCTAAGATCTCACCTTACATTTATTTGGAATGTCTCCTTAATCTCCTCCCATCTGTGCCAGTTTCTCAATTTTTTTCTCACTTTTTGTGACCTTGACACTTCTGAAAGAGAATTAATCATTTTGTAGAATGTCCATCACCTTAGGTTTGTCTGGTAGTTTCTCATGGTTAGAATAAGGTAATGAATGCATTTCTGGCAAGAGGAGCATACAAGTGATATTGTATCCTTCTCAGCTCATCGCGTAAGGGGCTTCATGATGTTAATACACTAACCCTTATCTGCCAGATTTCTCCTCTGAGTTATTTTTCTCATTGTAGCCAATAAATCTCCTGTGTTTCCTCAACCTTTTGCATACTAATTTTAGTATCTGTTGGTGGATCTTGTCTGCAACAGTTGTTACTATGATAGTTGCGTAGTGGTGGTTTTCTATTTTCTTTCCTTCCACATTTAATCGTTTGGATTCTTCTGATCCTCTGGAGAAGAAAATGGCAACCCACTCCAGTGTTCGTGCCTGGAGAATCCCATGGACGGGGGAGCCTCGTGGGCTGCAGTCCAGGAGGTCCGTGGGGTCACAAAGAGTCGGACACAACTGGGCAGCTAGGCTTGCACACATTCTCCTCTAAGGAAGCGCTGGCCTTTGGCCACCGTTTTACCTGTTTGCATCAGTATGAACTCACGGATATTTCCTCTGCAGGGTACAGTTGAGTGCTGTCATCATGGTGTTGCTTGTCTTGTTCCAGCTTTGGCCACAGGACCTCATCAGGCTGGCGCCTGTGTCTTTCAGACAGGCCCGCCTTGCTTTCTGAGCACGTCCTTATTTTCTGGCACCACAAGAGGTTCTGGTCTTGTATTGTCCCTTTCCCAGCCTCAGAAGCAACCACTTTTGCGAGGAATCCTGACGCTTTTCGTTAGGAGACTCGTGTTTAGAACCGGACCGAAGACCTGGGCAGTAGGTGTGCTCATTCCACCACGAAGTCCCAGTGCTTCTAGGTCCTGTCCGCAGACAGAGCTGGGAAATACGTGGTGTGCAGACTGGCGCACACGCATCTCTGTTTCTGCTGTGTGTGTGGGGTGGGAACAGAGTTTGAGTGCTTTGTGACCGGCAGTGGCCCAGCGCCTTATCTGTGTCATCATGCTTGTGCTCTGCTCAGTCGTGTCCACCTCTTTGGGACCCCATGGACTGTAGCCCTCCAGGCTCCTCTGACCATGGGCATGGACAGAGACAGGAATACTGGAGTGGCTTGCCATTTCCTTCTCCAGGAGACCTACGCAGCCCAGGAATCAAACCTGAGTCTCCTGCATTGGCCGGCGGATTCTTTACCACTAGCACCACCTTTAGTCCTTGTGAGATAAGGACTTACTAGTATTCCCACCTTTATAAGTGAGAATGCAGAGAGGTTGTTTCTTTAAACCTCATGGGCACTGAAGTCCATTACTCCAAACACTGCTTTTGACCGCTAGTCTGTGTCACATAGCAACTTGCTTTTGCATGTGTAATTGGCTGGTCCTAGGTTCAATGCGGATGTTAGGAGTAGGGAGGATTGCAAAGTTAACTCCTTTATAGCTTTCTTTCCTTCAATAAGCAAATGATCATATATCATTAATTTTGTTTTTGATAACATGGTTTAGAGAGCAAAATCAATCTTAAAACAGGTAAAAAAAAACCCTCAAAATCTGCTTTTAGAATCACTTTTCTGGGTTCATTAGTAATTTTTGTATAATTTAGCCTAGACTTGTCTAATACCTTCTGATGGTGCATTTGAAAATTAAGGAAATCACTTGAAAGGTAATTTCCTGAAACATTAAAAAAATTCAAAGTTTGATTTATCCTGTGTGTGTGTGTTAGTCGCTCGGTCGTGTCCGACTCTCTGTGACCCCATGGACTGTAGCCCACCAGGCTCCTCTGTCCCTGAGATCCTCCAGGCACGAAGACTGCAGTGGGTTGCCGTTATCCTGCTGCTGCTGCTGCTGAGTCACGTCAAGTCGTGTCCGACTCTGTGCGGCCCCACAGACGGCAGCCCACCAGGCTCCTCTGTCCCTGGGATTCTCCAGGCAAGAACACTAGAGTGGGTTGCCATTATCCTAGGTGATATTAAATATCCAACATATTTTAATGTTTTTGTCTATTAGCATTTTTTAAAAATTTTATAACAGTACTCTTCTATGTAAAGTAACAGTCTTAATGTGTTTACACAAGAACGTTAAGCTTTGTTATGCCCACCTAATTTTGGTTTCTCATTTGGGACTACTAAAAAGGGAGCATTAAGGAACTAATCACTTGCATATGAAATTTATTTTTCTTCATGTGGTTTATTTTATATGCCTGTGTTACTCATACATACTTGTATTAATTTTATATGCTGTTGATTTTACCCACTTCAGAAATCATAATCGATTTCAGTTTAGTATGGCTTGCATGCAGTAGACACTAGGACCACTTTTCATACTTGTCTGGATGCTGTAGGCCCAGAAAATATAAGCATTATCTTCAGTAGGACATTTAATAAGGAAATCTCTAGAAGAAATCTCTCATTTAAGTTAGATATATCAATGATTTCTGGATGCCTATGCCAGTGGTCTCTTTTGTTATTGTGAAATAATGGGAGTTTATAAAAAATATTATTGCTTAATAGCTTATAACTAATCAAATGTAGACCTAAAATGGGCTTCTCTGGTAGCTCAGCTGGTAAAGAATCCACCTGCAATGCAGGAGACTGCGTTTTGATTCCTGTGTTGGGAAGATCCCCTGGAGAAGGGCATTAACAACCCACTCCAGGATTCTTGCCTGGAGAATCCCATGGGCTGAGGAGCCTGTTGGGCTACAGTCCATGGGGTTACAAAGAGTTGGACATGACTGAGCATCTAAGCATTGCACAGACCTAAAATATTTTCATTTAACTCTATAATTGATAAGAATGAGGTATAAAATAGTTTATGTATAATGTACACAGAGGTTATTGAAAACAATACAGAGAAATTCAGAATTCTCAGTTACCAATGGTGGATATTTTTACTATTTGAGGAAAGTGGGTATTTTTTAGTATTTGAGGAAAGAAGAGAGATTATGTCAGTATATACTTGAACTGGCTGCTTTTGTGTAAATCTAGGAATATAATTACTCCACAGTAACACTGCACAGAGGCTTGTTCAGAGTAGTAAGTGCTTGTTTGTTGACTCTTTCAAACCCTTTTTATTTTGAGGAGAAGGTGATTTAAACCTTAGAAAATAATTCCTGCTTGCTTTTCATTTCATTTTCTGCCCTGCTGAGGGAAAAATGATGTCATTCCCCAAAGCTCGGACACCTGTTTACATGATACAATTAAATTAGTATCATGGAAAGCAGTCAAACTGTCCTGGTAGGTACAGTGGCTTTTAAAAGAAGTATGATTTGAACGCATACATTTCATGAGTGTATTCTTCAAATGAGCGATTTCTTATAGACTAACTAGAAAATGTCCTCCCCTCCTCACCATAATGCTTCCTTTGGTTATTGGTTTTGGATTATTTCTTTTGGAAAGTTGTTAAATTATTTTCAGTGTCCTCATTCGTTCAGTTCAGTTCAGTCACTCAGGCCTGTCTGACTCTTCGTGATGCCATGGACTGCAGGATGTCAGGCCTCCCTGTCCATCACCAACTCCCGGAGTTGACCCAAACTCATGTCCATTGAGTCGGTGATGCCATCCAACCATCTCATCCTCTGTGTTCCCTTCTCTTCCTGCCCTCAATCTTTCCCAGCATCAGGGTCTTTTCACATGAGTCAGTTCTTCGCATCAGGTGGCCAAAGTATTGGAGTTTCAGCTTCAACATCAGTCCTTCCAATGAACACCCAGGACTGATCTCCTTTAGGATGGACCGATTGGATCTCCTTGCAGTCCAAGGGACTCTCAGGAGTCTTCTCCAACACCACAGTTCAAAAGCATCAATTCCTTGGCGCTCAGTTTTCTTTATAGTCCAACTGTCACATCCATACATGACCACTGGAAAAACCATAGCCTTGACTAGACGGACCTTTGTTGGCAAAGTAATGTCTCTGCTTTTTAATATGCTGTCTAGGTTGGTCATAACTTTCCTTCCAAGGAGTAAGCATCTTTTAATTTCATGACATTTTAAGGGTGATCTAGTATGGACATTTAATAATATTAATGGCTTTAATGATTAGAGTAGTTGTTTTTTGCTGTCCCTCATTTTGGAATTTCTTCTTTTGTATGTAGTAGTCTCTTCTATGTAATCCTTATTAGAAGCCATTTTTCTCCTGGAGTGGTGGGCGAGAGGGATATATACCACTGGACTCCATGCTGCAGGGATGTGCACAGCTTTTTCTGTTCTGAGTGAGGAGTTGGGATTCACTGTTTAGTTACAGACAGTGGTGTCAGCTGAGAGCTTCCTGGTCCATTCCTACCTCCTTGATTATAAGGTCATTTCCCATCTTCTTGACTTTTGTATTCTTGAAGTTCTAGTGCAATTCATTGAAAGAATCATCAGCCATCTTAGTGCAGAGCTCTTAGCTTGCCTTCCATGGACCTCTGTAATTTAGCCTTCTTGCCCCTTCACCATCTCCACAATTATTTACATGTGGGTAGTGTCTTACAGTTTGTAAAATGCATTCATATCTAATTGTTAGTTTTATGTAGCTTCGGGATAAAGACAGAACAAAGACTTTGTTGACCTAGGCTTTGGAAAAGTTATTTAAAAATATCCTGACATATAGGTGGCTGACTTAAATTATATATATTAGTCATTAATGTTTACAATGAAAGGTTTGGTTGTGTGCTGAGTAGAACATTTTCTTAATGTAATACAGAATTTCCTTGCAGAAACTCTTTATTGTGTAGCCAGAGATAGTGCTTTTATCTGAAGGTTTTGAAGTCTGTCTGGAATTACAGTGAAAGTAAATTTTACTGTGATCATTTGCAGAGTGCTTGTAATGCAGAGGGGACTGCAGCTTATAGATTGTTGAATCTTAGCGTTATTTTAAAGCCCAGAAGTTAAACATAGAAAGGATTATATAAAGGGAAACAAAGCCTTTCCTCCACTAAAATAGAAGCTGTATCTGATCTGTAAAACGTCCTCATGTGGGCATTTCAGGCTAATATTATAAGCTTTAACTTTTTATGTATATCATATGTTCTAGAAAACTAGACTCTTATTTAAAAGTACTTTGTTTTAAGTAAGAAAGTACTTTTAAGAAAATACTTCTTACTAACTTCCCAGTAATTTACTTTCATTTTCTCTCCCTGGTTATTGTGGAAATACTATATTAGGTGCTTTTCATGTAATATTGTAAGAATATTCTTCATAAGTCATAAAATTTTTATGGTTACTTTTTGCCACTATTAAATCACTATTAAATGGTTACTTTTTGCCACTATTAAATCACCTAGAAAATTGAGAATTTTATTAAAAGCTGGTCTTGTATGAAGAACTGATGGTGCAGGGGTAGTAAGAGTAAACATTTTTTCAACAAAATAAAAGGGATGAACCAGTTGTGGCAGGGATGACAGTTGGTATTGGATCACTGAGCTCTGTTCTTTCTATGGAGTCTCTCTCCAACAGATTCAGCTTTTAAGGATAGAGGTCTTAAAGAGAAGTCTTAAAGACCCTTTTTATCTGCTCAGACAGAAGAAAAACCAAAACAACTCAACAATGTTAGAATTTGTAGGCAGAAGGTAATTTGGTGATATCTATATCTTAAATCTAAATATATATTATTTACTTTTATTTATTGGGATTGAAACAGTCAAACCAGAAAGTCAAACCACTTTCTTTTTGATTAGACCTCCTGTTCTGGGTAGCGCTTCCCTGGTAGCTCAGCTGGTAAAGAATCTGCCTGCAATAAGGAGACCCTGGTTCGATCCCTGGATCAGGAAAATCCCCTAGAGGAGGGAATGGTTACCCACTCCAGTATTCTGGCCTGGAGAATTCCATGGACTGTTTAGTCCACGGGGTCGCAAAGAGTCGGATATGATTTCCTGTCCTGGGTGGGTGAGACTTTGGCATCCTGTACTTGGAGTTCTGGAGTGGCTTACCTGAAACAAGAACATCCTTTTGTGATCTCAGAAGGAATCAAGTCAAGACAGTCTTCAGCCACATCCCTCTTTTGTTGAAGAAAGTTGATTAGGAATGGTGACAAAGTAAAAGATGCAATGGTTGAAGTGTGGAAGATGAGCAGCTATTTCAGGGGGCTAAAGTATGATTTTTAAAGTGGAAGTTGCAGCCTACAGATTTGATTTCCTAAATAAAACTAAAGACTGAAATGAAAGTCAGTGTAGGAGAATTAATTAGCCGAGGGTGTGAATGTATATTAATGAAAGACTCCATCATTTGAAAGAATGTGGACAAATGTAATTGAGAAATCATTTTTATAATTGGGTCTTAAAGTGCTTCCTTTTGGGAGGCCATTGATACATATAATTAATTGCCATATGTTGTGCATCACTTTCTGGAAGACTATCAGCTGTTGCCTTTGTGAGCTCAGGGAGTAAGTAGACTTCATAGAAGTGTTATAACATTGTTCGGTTACCTGAAAATGGAACTGAACATGTACGTTTCATAAGTGTTGTAATAAAGATATTGCATATCTTAATTGGCATATTGTGATGAATGGTTTTCCTGTAAGTTTTCTTTCTTTTTTTTTTTTTTTTACTTTTAAGCAACTTTATTGATGCATAATTTAGATTATATTTACCCTTAAAATTTACCTATTTTCCCTCTAAAGTCTTGTAAGGAAATTGTCTTTATTTTAAAATGAGCCTGAGATGACTGAGAAAATAGGAGAAAATTGCTTTTTGTTACATAAGGAATAATCGTATGCTCTATATTGTTAAAAGTGAATAGCTTTCTCTATTCAAGTGCCTAAAATTTAAATTCTGTATACTAAAAGTTTACTTAAATCCTGCAATGCTTTAAGTGGAATGAAACATCTCAAAAAGGTGTGTTGGGACTCTGTTACTGGGATAGAGATCGGGATACATGCTGGGTTTTTTTTTATCTTTACATTCTAGTTTTTTCTTCTTTAAATAGAGCATGGGAATATTTAGTTTGTTATTTCTCCTCTTTTTGTCTCAACAGGAATGTCCTCCTATCATAATAAGAAGCACAAAACTACATGTGTTTCAGACAGCAGCCAATGAGTGGCACTGGTTTTGACTGTTCTGTTGTCCATGCGGGTTAAGTAGTGTCAGCTTTGTCATTGCTGTTTACATCCTGAGCAGTGTCTCCTTGTATCTGAGAGTGAACCTGCATGGTTGATTAGAATCCTCACCTTTTTCAGCGATACAGAGAAAATCTAGTTTACTCTTGTGAGTTCTAAAATATTTTGGCTCCAGTTTGTGAATGCCCAGTAATAGTTAATACTGTGCATGGTAATCAAATTATTTGGATAAAAGGTCTGTGTTCTTTTTCTTAATTTTCTCACCAATAGGTGTGGGGAAGCTTTACCTTTTTTTTTTTTTTTTTAATCGTCTTTCTTTGAAAACGTGAAGATCATTTTTCATCCTGCTCCACTTTTGGCCTGACCTTTTCAAGTCACTTAAACTTCTTGTTTGCATTTTTTTTAATTAATTAATTTTGATTGGAGGCGAATTACTTTACAGTATTGTGGTGGTTTTTGCCATGTAGCATGTAAGTGCTAGTATTCAACTCACACATAGTTTCATTAATTTTTGTGAATAAACTGCTGTGGAGTGCTGAGTTGTATTAAGATAACGTCTTTCCAGAATTGCTAGCATTCTGGTACTGAACAACTTAAAATAGTTTCTAGATTCAGTATTTTAGAATTTTTATGAGTGACAAATTGACATAGACTGATAGATTTTCAAAAACTTTTGCTTATTGCTTAATAATTCATATGCCCTTTGGGATTTTATAAAACTTTTTTTTGGATAATTTAGAAATAGGCTGTTTTAAAATTTTATTTATTTTTTAAGAAAATGGGCAGATGAGTAATTACCACGAAGGCTTCACTTCAAAATCTTTCTAGGCATTGTTTTCTCTGATTTTGGGGAAAACACTTTTTTGAGATATTGACACCAGAAGGTGTAAAATAATGTTGGCTTTTTTTGGCCTTTAAATTTCAGTGGGCTTGGATTAGAGAGACATGTGTTTTTAGCTCTTGGACAATAGATGGCAGTGTTACATTACATGATCACTGCAGCTGTATCATTACTAGGAAACGTGAATTTCATGTTACAAATAGTCTTCTAATAAAATTATGAGAAGTCGTTACGTTTGTTAACTCTATTTTATTCTGACTTACTGCTTTTTAAACTTTTTAGTAGGACTTGTGTAAGAATTGGACAAATTGACCTTTTCAGAGGCAGCATGATTCAGCTTGGATACAGCCCACCATGTGTACGCTGGACACTGCATGTGAAATTACTCTTTCATTGCGTACTACTTGACATCCTTGTTGCTCTGTTGCCCTGACTGTGGTTCTTCTAGAATGTGGTTATTGTCCTTTTGCTGTGCTAAAGTGGGAGATTTTGAATCTGAGGACACACATTTGATTCCTTTTGCCATTATATTGCTTTCATGCTTAACTAAAAACTAACCTTTGTGTAAGGTACATCTTGAGTATCTCATTACTCCCCAAATCTGCTAACAAATATTGAGGTTAACGATGTTCCATATTAAAGGAGAATAGAGTGAATTATAGCACTTTAAAATTTCCCCCTCATTCCTGCTTTACCAACATGTGTTTGGTTAATTCAAGATGGTTTGAATGTCCAGGCATTTTCAGAGACTTTCCGTTTGGTCCTTTCTTCATCGTAGCATGGTGATTCTCAAATTGAAGAGTGTCTATGAATTTTTGTGTCGTGTTGTATACACCGATTCATGTATATGGGTGATTTAAGGGCTGTGTGTGTGTGGTGTGGTTATTCTTTTGATCACCTGATCTGATGATCATTTTAGATCCATTTTAATTCCTTTTACAGCTGTGTCTCCACTTGCTCTGCTACAGTTTGGCTTACTTCCCTTGACTTAACGTAGTAACTCAGCTACTTCCTGTCTTAGGATGATTTATCGTGTTTTTTCTTTTTTTTTACCTTTTCTCCCCCATGGTGTATGAGTTCCTTCTGTCTTAATCATCTTTGCCTTTGTTTGGCATCTCCGAGACATTGTAGCTTAGTGATTAAGAGCAGACTGTAGCCAGCTATTAATATTGAGCCAGACTGTGAAACCAGCTACCGCAGTGTATTAGCTTTATGACTTTGGGCAAAGGACAGTACCTCTGTGCTTCAGTATTCTTATTTATTTAATGAAGATGACAATAGCAATCCTTTCTAAACATTAAATGTTAGTATATACAGAAGTGTTCAGTGTGTGGTTTCATCATTATAATCAAATTCAGTACCTGGCACACAATAAGAATTCAGGTGTTTTTTTGTGTGTGTTAGTGAACAAATGAAAACTACTTTTTGACTATAATGAAGTTAACTTTATTCTTTATGCTCTAAAGAATATTTGTAAAATATACAAATTAAAAGTATATTCTAAAGGTTCAATAAATGTGTGTGGTGTGTGTGTGTGAGTCCCTTGAGTTTTTTCAGTAAAATCCTATTTAGTGGCTGTCAAATCCAGACTGCATGGTCCTGACATATCTTGGTAAGATCCTCATATTATCACTTTGCCTGGCATGGACACGGCAAATTATATTGAATCAGCAATCTAATTTAATCCATTCTTATAAATTGGAAGTAATTGCTTTCAATTTAGTGGGATTGAATTCAGCATTAGAAATCTTGATGTTCCTTCAAATGCAGTAAAATTTAGTTACATATATATTTTCATGTATCTATGTGTGTGCCTGTACATTTGCAGAGAGAAGTGACCTTGGAGCATTGCTTGTAGTCAAATGAGTTATTTGCAGGAATTGGTAAGGGGGCATATAATACAGGATGTCAACGAAAGTGACCTTTTCTCCTTTTTTACCCTTCCTACCTAGGGTAAAAAGCAAAAGAAATAAAATTAAGGGCCTTCAAAATGGGATTTTCATTCATTCAGAAATAGTGGAGGGAAATTGAGAGTATCTAGAGAAGATTTCTATGTTATTTACTCTTGAGGGGTGGGGGTGCATTCAGCCCTCCCAGGGATGAAAAAAGAACTGTGAGGGTGAAATGGAATCCTTCAAAAATGTATTTAGTATGTTTATATTCAATCTTTCCCACTAAGTTATTTTTAGAAATGGCTAGCTTTACCAGCTTTTATGTCTCACTGTGCTTGTTCTTGAATATATTAGGAACAAGAGGTGAGGCTACTTAATGAACATTTCTAGTTAATGTCTGATAATTGCATTTGATTGTGGAGTTTGGTTTCCCAGAAGATGTAGTACTTCTGACTCTTTCCTCTGGCTTGCTCTTTGCTTTTACTCTTTCAGTATTTTCAGGAACCATTTTAGTTACCATCTTACCAGCTCTTCTTTTGAATTGAGTGGCAGTATACAGTAATTTAAGGACTCATTACATATATTAACTATTTCTGAAATTTCCATAAATTACTATCAATGACTGCACTTTGAGTAAAATTCATAGTAACAAATGAATCAAAGATAAAAGACTGTTGAATATTTTCTTTTTTCCACGTGAGAGCTGAATTCTTAGTGAGCTTACAAAAATAAGGGAGTTGTGAAGGTGTTTTAGAATAAATATATTACAGTCTCATAAAAATTATTCAGGAAATCAATGAAAGAGATTAAAAATAGAAGACATTGAAAATGCTCTACAGACGTCTAAATATGAGATCAAATTAAGACAGAGAAGCTTTAGGGAGAGTATTTGAAGCTTATCATTTCCATCTCATCTGTAAGCAGCTTTTTATCTTGTGTCTTAGGTAAGTTGCAAATCACGTGCAAGCCATAAACAAGGGCTTTTTTACCCTGAGAGAAAAAAAATGAGAGAAGGTTTTTTAGTTTTCAGTGAAGGTTTTCTCTGTTAGCATAGAGGCAGGAAGAATACTGTGTTAGATGAAGGGTTTTTGTGCTTGTAAAATGTAAACAGCTGTGTGAAAGTAGTCAGTGCATGTTCTTCATGTTATGATTTAGACATAAATATCTTTTCTTTGAAAGTGTATACAAAAAACATTGTACAAATAATCGTTATTTTGCAAAATCTTATGTAGAGTGGAAATGTGTGCATTATTGTTCAGTTCAGTACAGTGCATTATTGTAACTTATGGGATTTGACTGATTAAGGAATTAATGTTGAAATTTAAAAACTAGCAGTTTCAAGATATTGAGGACTCAGCCATTCTTAACTGAGGGATTATTTGTGTCAGGCATTAACATTTTCTGAACCTCAGTTTTCTTTGAAATGACATGGTGGTCCGCCAACCTCATGAAAATGAAATGGAAGCATATACACATGAGATAATGCTTCAGTTTTTGAAAATATTTTTAAGTTTTAAAACAAACAGCTCATTTATTACACTTTAATGTTATTAAATTGTAAACTGGTGTTTTTAAAATTTCTCTTTCATCTGTGTATATTTAAAGGTATTTTTGTACAATTTAGAAGCTCAGTTCCTAAATATACCAAAAGGTGGCACTGTTTACATATGTATACTCTGCTTTTTGATGGGAAAAAATGTTGCCTGTTTTATCTGCAAATGTATTAAATTGAGGTTATATTTTTTACATTTAATTTTCTGTTTTGTAAATGGATTTTTAATTCATGTGAAGTTTGCTAGGACCAGGTTTCATTTTTATTTGGAAATGGTTTGGAAATTCAGATATTTAACAATCATCTTGTAGACATAAACTCCTGTATAATCCGGTATAATTAATGATAAAACCTTGTATTAATGTGACAGCCTGATGTTTCATGGAAAACACAGTTGCTTTTGTGTAGCAAAAACCATTAATTTTTTTTAAGCCTCTAAAAACTATCCAGTGATTAAAACATAACAGCTATAAATAAATGATTTGTGTGGCTTTTAGGTCATACCACATAGGTTATCCATTCTGCAGTGTTATTTTATGGTAAAAATACCTTTGAAAATTTACCAAGATCTTTCATTGCTTGAATTTCCTACTGGCAGTAGTGTGATGAAAGGAGACTCTAGATTCTATGAATAGCTTCTCTAGGTGAAGAATGCAAAAATTAAATAAAGTGAATTTGACTCGGAGTGAGGATTATTTATATAATAGGATGTGGTGAATACATTTCCCATGCTATTAGGTGAAAACCTCCTGATTTTTTTTTTTTTTAAATTCATGGAGCGTATTACATCCAAGTAGTTTATGACCCAATAAGATAATACAACTATTAATGTTATATTTTTAATGTCCAATCAAAGCTATCTGTAGTTTTTTTTTTTTTTTTAATATAAATAGAATTTGCCAGTGATTTTTGCTGGATGTAGACTAGCACAGAATGCTTCTGTGACTAGTATTATAAAATGCTTGACTTTTGTTTGGGGGTAAGATTAAGAAATCTAAGACAACTTCAGGTGTGGTTCCCCTGTTTCCTTTACTTAAGAGTAGAAAATGTTTCCAGCCAACATAGCTTGTATATTTCAGTTTATGTTATTTTCTTAAATATCTCTTTTTAAGGTACTAATCCTTAGAAATGGTTAACATCTTGCTCTATTAAAAACTCATCTTTACAGCGCTGACGTGATTGTCTCAGTTACTAAATGTATGTAGCTTGGGGGAAGTGAAGACATACTTGGCAGTTAGAGGGGTTCATTATGTTTATGAGAGTGTATGTGCTTATATCTAAATGTTCACTCTTATTGCTGCTCTTGCTGGTGTTACTAATATGATACATGTGTGATTTGTCTGAATTATTTAAAAAATGCATAATTAAAGGAGGATTTGACTATTCAGCAACTGTTTCAGTAGCTAAAAACTATCATTTAGACATTTTCTTCCAGTGGTTGACAATTTTTCCGTGAGCTATGGAATAGTATGAAAAATTAAAGGAAAGTATTATGACACTTTAATACTTCAGAGCCCATACTCTTAGGAAATTCTTATTGTAGAGGTTAATAGTGTCTTAATTATTCAGCAAGAGACAGATATGTTTTTTTTTTTTTTTTATAGAAAAATTCTTTAATCAAAACAAGTTTACATGTTGACACTTATGGCTTAACTAGAATAAATTTGTCCAAGTTTAAATTGTGTAAGGACCAAACAGATGTAATATCCAGAGTTCCGTCAGAACAGTGGGTCCTAGTTCCATTGTAAGGCCTCTCAAAAGCAAAACTCCAATTACTGAAATGATTCCAAGTTTTCATCTAAAGATGAAAAAAATTACCCGAGAGGTCAAAGCAGATATGTTTTTTAACCTAGTCTTTTAATATATGTAAAACTTGTGGGTTTGGTAAATAACAGATTATTTTCCTAAATGACTTTGGGTTTACAGATTGGTTGTAAGTTAGAGCAAAAATGCACTCATAATAACTTAAAAAAATTGTTTCTGTACATGAAACTGAGAGACAGCTAAGTGTCCTCAAAATGCTTTCAATAGGTTGCCACCTACCAGCCCTTCCCCAGGCTCCCCATAGCTTCAGATGTGCTTCTCAAGATAAGAGCTGAAGTAATAAAATGTGATATTATACAAGCAGTTTTTTTCCCTAAATAATGCTTGTGATTAAAAGAAATCCAGTCAATCAGCATTATATATTTGTATGGAAAAAAAAGATCCATCATACAAATTTTGTTTGGCTCCTTTAGATGCCTTCATAATGTGCTAATTTATGCTGCTGGTCTAACGATATGACCCTTCTCTGTGGCCTAGATATGTAAATCTGTTATAGCTTTTTAATTTCAGTCATCTGTGTTGGTTGAATATGCTTGTTCGTCCACCGTACCACTCACCAGTCTATGTCAGGGACTGGAAAAGAACAAGAAAAATGAATCTCAGAATCAGTTTCTTTAAGCATGCATTAGTAATGAAGGAAATTACAAAATAGACATAATTTTAATAAGACTGTTACATCTGAACATTCATTGAAAATAGTAAGTACTCCAAGTACTGTCAGCTTTTAATTAGGAAAGGGAATTGGATCATTGGTTTTATTAAGCAGAGGCTTATCAACATCTTTTTATTTTTTAATTTTTAAAAATGTCAATGAGAAAATATCTCAAGAGAAACAGACATCATAGACAGTTTCTAAGAAGTCAACCATTTTATTATGCTTCTTACCTATTCTGTGAACTTTGAGGGTCATGTATCCCCAAACCCCAACAGTAGAAAAATACTACCTGTGGTTGAAAATTGCAAGACCTTATGATGAATATGCGATGAGGATGACCAAGGCTTAAAATATGGGTGACTAAAATATTTTTAAAAACGTGTTAAAATAAAAATTTCATAGAGAACAATGTATATGACTTAAACATAAGTAATTCAACTTACCCATTCTTCTTCATCCAATGAGAATTACAAGGTATCTTTAGTCTTTCTATTCTTTCTATGAAAAATAGTCTGGGGGGGATTATTTATCCTTCTATTATTCAGCCCTTTATCTGAAAGTGTAATGCCCCTGTAGCTCTGTCTTGGAATTTTTGTTCCCCAGTTTTGGTTCTTGTCATAATCTGAAAGACACTGATCAACTCAGATGCTTGAACAACATGGGGTAATTTTTAAATATGCATACTTAGCATCACTGAGTAAGTATTTCTCATACCTCTCTGAGCCTGTGATTCCTTGTCTCTAAAATGGGTTATGGGGTTGTTGCAAAAATTAGTAAATGGTTGATAAAATGTTAGCTTTTGTTAAGTATTTAATAAAGAAAATTCACCATTATGTTTTAAATTTGAGTCTCTGCAATGAACTGGTAACTTAATGAAATTTAATTTAAACATGTGTTTAATTTACTGTAATCTATTTAAATATCTCTTAAAGTATTTCTCTTGCACATCTTTTTCTTATGGTGAGTGTTAATTAGGACATGAGGCTAGTATATTGAAGTAATGTATGACTTCTTCAGGGAACCAGCGAGGCAGAGTGGAGTGATTTCATAGAAGGAATAAGAGATTAGAAGTTGGGAGATTGGAGGTCTTGCTTCTAAGATGACATGGATTATCAGGGAATTTATTTATCTTTTCTTTGGCTTCCCCACCTGTTTTTTTTTAAATTTTTTTTACGTTGGACTGTGATTTTGTTGTTCAATCGCTCAGTAGTGTCTGACTCTGCAACCCCATGGACTGCAGCTTGCTGGGCTTCCCTGTCCTTTACTAGCTCCTGGAGTTTGTTCAAACTCATGTCCATTGAATTGTTGATGCCATCCAACCATCTCACCCTCTGTCATCCCTTTCTCCTGCCTTCAATCTTTCCCAGCGTCAGGGTGTTTTCCAGTGAGTCAGCTCATCACATCAGGTGGCCAAAGAATTAGAGCTTCAGCTTCAGCATCAGTCCTTCCAATGACTATTCAGGGTTGATTTCCTTGAGGATTGACTGGTTTGATCTCCTTGCTGTCATTGAACTGTAGTTGATAGTGTATACATTACATAGGCTTCCCAGAAGTTGCTAGTGGTAAAGAACTTTCTTGCCAGTGCAGAGATGTAAGAGACATGGATTCGATCATTGGGTTCAATCCGTGGGTTAGGAAGATCCCCTGAAGGATGGCATGGCAACCCACTCCAGTATTCTTGCCCGGAGAATTCTACAGACAGAGGAGCCTGGCGGGCCACAGTCCACAGGCTCGCAGAGTTGGACACGACTGGAGCCACTGAACAGATGCCCACAGTGTTAGTCTCATTACACATACACACGCATCTTGTTTTTGACTTTTTAATTCTCATTTGTGAAGTAACACATTTTGACAATGTGGAAATGTGAGGGGCGAGTGGACAGATCATGTTTTTTCACGTACTTTGTCTCACTTTGAAAGAGGTAAAGCTCCAGGTTAGGTACCAGGTGTGAAATCTTGCTAATTCCATTCCTCCTTATCCCATCTCCCTCACCACACCTCCCAAATCAGGCTTTTTCCTTAACACACTGTTACCACCAAGATCATCTTTATCTTTGCTTATAGCACTCATTAGACTCTAGAGTTATTTGTTTACATATCTTTCTCTTATAAAACTGAACTTGAGTACAGAGATAGCCCTTGTTTCTTGTATTCTTGGTACCCATTACCCTATTTGGCCTATAATAAACACTCAGTTCATGTTTGTTGAATGAATTTATATCAATATTCATGTCGCTCATGAGAAATGGATCAAATTTACCGAGTGATACCATGAAGTACTGAGGTGGTTTCTCATTTTCGTTGTCCTTTCTTTTACTATTAGGTGTAAACCACCGAGGGTTTCTTAACCACCTGAAAGAATTAAATTTAGCATTTTTTTTTTAGATCAAGTAGTCTTAAGTTTTTCAGATCATTTAATGAGCCTGACCATAGTAAGGGGCCTTCTTGGTGCATTACAAATGCTGTGATTCATGGGCACCTTAAGCATAGATTTCCTGCCTGAAATGACTGAACAGAATAGACACATTGTTCTTTGTTAGTTTCCTGAATTGGTTCTTTTAATTTTCCTGTTCCTACTGGTGATACCTTAAGGCATCTGGCCAGTGCTGAGTATTTCTTCCTGACTCATCATTTCTTCTGCCACCTGCCAAAGATATGCTTTTACTTTGGTCAAGAACATCTGGGGCGAGTTAGATTTCATTATGGTGTAGGTTATGGAGCACCTGAGAAATCTAAGCATGTTATGCTAATTAGCCTTGACTGGCAGCCACTAGAATGCTTAATTCTGGTGTTTTGCTTTTTAAACCTAAAGGTGTTATGGAGGATGGAAAAATCCTTTATCGGATTATGAAACTAGCTACCAAGTTTGAATACTTTACCCCACTCCCAGTATGGTTTTTACATTGTGTGAAGTTCCTATAGATTATACTTACTTTTTTATAATCCTTCAGGATTGTTAGAAGTTGTTTCCTCAGGTATATTTAAATCACCCCTTTTTAAGATAATTTAGAAAAGGGGACACTGAGGGTTAGTGATTAAAAAGGAAGAAAAATGGCTCCTAGATCGTTGGTAGAGACTTTAACCTTTCACACTGGAAGAGAGAGATACTTTGGGGCCCTAGTGCTTATCATCTTTTATCTGAGAGATGGGAGGAAGCTGAGATAGGTGCTGGAGGGTCCCTGGGACCTCTTGGGACCCCTCCCTGCAAATGGGAATCTGTTGGAATTCCTAGAAAGAATCTATTGGACTCATAAATGTTTGGATACATCCTGAGTATGCGTTTAATCTGCTGCAAGTCAAAAGAAGTTTACTCATATTTGAATTAAACTATACAAAGGAAATCCTGAATTTTCTCGGGAGCAGGGGAGGTTAGAGAACCTGAAAAGTGCAGTCTTCGTCATTACGAACTAAAAGTAAAATGTCACTGTTCTTTTCTTTTACTGTGATATCTTCATTAGATTGTAGTAAATTTTACAGATATTGATAGGGGCTTCTGTGGGTTCTTTTTCTACCTTTGGTTTCCCTGTCCTGTCTTCCAGTTAGATCTTAAATTCCTTCCAAATATATTATTCTCCTGCTATGGGAATCTTTAGAAACATTAGCCCCCTGATTGGGGAGGGTCTACTTTGCATCTGTATTTCTTAATCTCTAGAAAGATCTATGTTGAGCTTAAAGAATAAGTATTAAAGGTGGGAGAACAAGAAAAAACTCGATGTTAAAGCAGCATCTATTGTGTTAGACTCTGCAGGGCTGACCAACTTGCCTTGTGATCTTAGCCAAGCCATTTAATCTTTTTGGGTTTCAGTCTACTTATATCTAAAATGAGTGAGTTGAACTCCAGTGTTGTCTGGTTCTTTATAAATTCATTTATTCATTAGATATTCATCGTGTGCCTATGGTGCTGTGTATTCATCAGTGAACAAGGCAGATACAGTCTCTTCCTTGTAAGAAGACTTCTATTTCTCCTGTCTCTGCTGACCTGTCTTTCTGCCTGTTCTTCGCTTATCTAGTAATTGGGTGGATAATGAAGCAATGAAGCAATGTGAGGTGATTAGTTACAAATTTGGAGGCCCTGCTTATTTATGTACAGAATGGATCAGTGTTTTTTTTTTTTTTTTGGTGGGGGAACAACTTGTAAAGAACATAGTTTGTATATATTAAAAAGGTTATTAAAATGAAGTGAGTTATCTGCTAGTGGAAATGATAGGGTGACTTAGGAGTGAGAACTGAAAGACGGCTAGAGAATGATCTTGTTTGAGTTTAGGTGTGCCAGTTATAAATGGAATAGATTTATCCCTGGTCTTGAAAAGTAGTTTAAGAAGTGAGTTTTTGTAATATTTACTCATGCTGAAGGTCAGATGTAATTTTTTGGGGTGGCAGAGGGGTGGGGGGATCTCCTTGGTTGAATCAACTCTAATATCTTGAGCTTTATGCCTTTAGTCGGAGAACTGAATTTATCTCAGAAAAGGGGAAAACAATTTGAATGGAGCTAATTGAAATGAATGGAGTAAATTTTTACTTAATTAAGAAATACACTGAGGCATCCAAAATGAAGGAAACTCCTATATTTGGCTTCTGCATCTGAAGTGATCCTCTAGTCTGTGTAGATTGGTTCAAGAGCATTTTACTCTCTTGGAGGCCACCAGGTTAGCTTCATAGAATTTAAAACTCTGGCTTTTCCTGAGATACTGACGAAAGCAGCTAAATTTATTGGTTATTAGGGAGTGAGAGTAAGTTCAATTTTCTCCAGACTTGTGACAATTAGAGGTCGGTTCTAGCATATCTAATGCTTCAGTTTCAAGGCTCCCTCTATTTGAGAGCTGTTTTGGGGAGATAACCCTGTAACACATACATTTTAATGAGTACATTACTTTTACCACCTGCTGAAGTCGACTTGGAGTGACTGCTGACCTGAAGTGAATGCTTGTGTTCAATATTAATATGGCATGTCTGGATCCAGACAGCAATCTTTCATTTTGACATGCACATAGTCAAAGTAAATTAATGTTTAAAACGTGAACACTTTAAGTTCAGCCAGTGTGTGCATTCCATAATAATCCTTCAGAAGCAGTTTACACAGAAACGCTGAGTGCTTTCTTATACTTTATTTATCATATGTATGTGTCCACATTGCTGTATTTGTAACAAGATTTGTCCAGTGCTATTTTTTGTGACTCGTCTTGAGGTGGCTAAAGAAATTAATTATTTTAGATTTTAGTCTTTGCATGTTTTAAATAAAATTACACTATTTTTAAAGATATTCCTGGCAAGACAAGTAGTCTAATTTCAGTTATATTATTTTCAGATTTTTTTTTTTAAACTAAGCTAATTCCTTCCTTTATTTCTGCTCAAATCACACATTTTTGAAAGTATAGTAATTTCTAACAAACTAGGCCTGGAAATAATGCCTATTTGTGACTATTTATGTAATAAGGATATTGTTGGAGGATTTTTCTTTTCCTTATGTACCATTTTCCAACCTTGCTTATATTGGTTAAAGAAACATTCATGGCAGATGTAGTAATGGGAAAATTATATTAACATTTAAGTATTAAATTAGCCTGTAGCCAGTCTCCTACTAATATGATGACATTTAGTGAGTTTAGGATTTTAAGGACCACGTTGTGCAACTCATTGTTACACATTTCCTGTTTGCCTTTTTAAAAAAGTATGTTAGATCTGCCTTCTCAGATGGAAACTTTCCATTGTGGAATACAATATTCTTATTTTACCTTGCTTGTCACTGTTTGGTGCTTATGTATTAAGAATATGTGTATACATATTTACACACAAGTAACAAATGTGTGTGTCTGTATATATGTGACTATATATACACATTTACTATACACACATTCTTAATACATAAGTAAGAAACGCTGACAAGCAAGGTGAAATAAGACATAGATAAGCACACGTAGTGACCATAATGGGAATAGTATGTGATTGGCGCCGTCTGCAAACAAGACAGTTTTCATAACAGTTTTACAGTTTAATTTCAAAGAAGAATCTCAAGTTATATTTATTAGCAAACATATTTCAGTTAGCAAGCTTTTCATCCTTTAGAAAGATGGCAGATGGAAGTGAACCTAATATGTGTTTAAAGAAAATACACTGCATTTGTTTTAAATTCTATTTTTTAGAATCAGCCTCATGCTTTTTATTTTGTCTTAGAGTTGTAATAAATGGCATACTTTTGCTGCAAATATCAAAATTAGGTTTCTGCTCTGTCTGATAGAATTTTCTGTTCAGAAATAAATCATCTGGTTTAGGATATAGACCATCAAATAACAGCTGTTAGACAATACTTTTTTTAGTACAGTTTTAGTGTCCTGGATCTTGGATATTCCTCCATCAGAAAATTATGTACTTTTACCCATGATCCAGTGGGTTTAGATCAGATTTGGAATCATTGTATGGAGAACACTCTATTGTTTCCTGTGAGTGATGTGTGCCCTCCAGACCTGACCTTTGACCTTTGTGACCCACCGCTCTTCCAGTGCTCATGGGTCTGCCCTGATGCAAGCACAGTCTTTTGCTGGGTCCTGTTTTCAGCTCTCCTGTGTGACAGCTGGCTGGCAGAGTTAAACATCTGCCTTGTGGCTATGGAAGGCAGGGTGGCTAGCTGGCTTATCCTGGCTTCAGATTTACAGCACTGGCTTGGTGAGTATTATGCTGGCACTACCTGAGCTAAAACTAGCTGTGGATAAATTGCCTTATACCATATGAACATGCTCAATATCTTTTTGTTCTGCTGCATGGGGAATTTTTGTCCCTCCGTAAGGTTTTGTAAGAGGTTTTGTGTCTGAGTTTGGAGTCATTGAAAAATCAGTATTTTAACACCACCTCTTTTCCAGCCAGAGACTTTGTGAGTAACTTCCACAAAAAAGAGACCATATAAGATTATATGGTCAGGCCTATTATTCCTGATCTGACTTTTTATTTGCTTATTTTATAATTTTCTACCAAAAAAAATCCCAAGCAACCCAGCCATATTTTACCTCTAGAAAGGATGAGTTTAGCTGGAATATATGTACATGTAGATTTTTATGGAGGGTTAGACATCTGTACAAACACATTATAGAGGAAGTGCATTTTGTTGAAGTAGTAAGATCTCTCAGAAGTAAGAGGTATGGAGGCCACAGAAGTCTTGGACAATTTTGTTGGAAGCTACCTTATGCCTCCATCGACAGATGATGAGGCAGATATTTTCTTTGGTGAAAAGTAGTTCACAACAGACTCTGATATCCACCTCTTGCAGCTTTATGGACTTACTTCAGAGGGCTGGTTACTGAGAGCAAAATATGTGCATGATTATGTATAATCAAGGTTAATTTTTATCAAGGGTCACCATGTTTTCGCCATGGTCTGACAATCATGACCTACATTACAAGAGCCCTGTGGGTCTGTCTGGTGTATTTTTGCTTGATGTCTGGGTAGTTTATTTCAGATGCTTGTCAGTTTCATTATATATTATTGTTTGTGGCTCTTGCTAGGTTTTCAGGTATACCATAAAAACAGTGCTCTTTGCAATTAGATTGTCATGAGGGAGCTTCTGTTTTATGGTATGTAAACACTCTTTAATCTTGAAGGATGAGTAATTTGGAGGACGTTTTTCATTTGGTTTTGTGTTATATTCACTTGGTAGATTATTTTCAAATAGAACAGACTTTAGTTCTACAACCAAGATTCCATAATTGATTCAGTTAATTCTTTCTTAACTCTTCTTGGGGAAAATATTTTGGAGTTTTCAATTCAAATGCATTTTCCTTGCTTAAGAAAATTCCAGATGAGTAGTTTATTTCACAACTAGCAACTGGGTTGAATTTATAAGTCAGAAATTTACAAATATTTTCCCCTTTTGCCAGTACAAAAGGAATGGTAAATAGTGTTTTTAAAAAATGTGATTTAGGACATTTTGGTGACTCAAAAGACAAGACTTAATGGCTGGGTATTTGGTTTTGTAGCTTGAAATCATATTTAATTTTGGCCGTATCTATCTTAGAAGTTTAAAGGATAAACAGTTCAAACAGTAAGAAAAAAGCAGTTTGTGTTTTGTCAGTTTTCAACTTTAGATATCAGTAAATCATTGCTGTAGCCTTCTTTATCTTTTGTTTGCACAAAAAACCTGTTAGAATTATGTCTGAGGGGACCATCTGCTGTGGTTCCCAGTCTCGTCAGTGTGATAAGGCATAAGCTGTATAAACAGGGGCAGCCAAAAAAAAGAAAAAGAAAAAAAAAGCAGGCTGTTTTCAGGAAGGGAGAAGTATGGTGTAGGTTTAATTTTATAATGTATCCACAGAAAGTCGTAGGATTTTGCTCATAGTCTATCAGGATTGAGGGTGTAATGTATTTATTTAGAAACCACAGGTCCATGTTATTTGAATGGTTTATCTTCACGTTAATATTATATCTTCCTTTTTGATTGCAGGGTTCCTGTTTTGGAGGTCAGGCTTGTATAAGTTCTTTGAAAATATTTCACTATAACTCTTGACATTGCAGTATTTTCCAGATTGTTCAGTTTTTGGATTTTTTTTTTCCCCTAGCTGTTAATGTTTCTCGGAGTTGAATCGCCAGAAATCATCCTATTCCTTTCTCATTTGCCATGAAGTCATGGTGCTTCATAAGGAATAAGCCAGTCATTTCCATGGTAACACACTATCAAAACATGGCAAATCTGTCTTGTCCCTTACCTTTAAAGTCTCAAGTGCAGGAAGAAGGAGATGTGTAAGCAGTGGCATTATTCTTAGAGCATATTGGATTACAGAAGGGTTGGAGGAAGGAGAGGAAAGTCAATTAAAAAAATTAATCTCAAAAGTACTTTAAATTTACTTTGTTATACACATGTGCTATGTGTGTGTGTATGGTTGACTTTATTTTGAACCAAACATTTTTTTTTTTTAGGATGGAAAAATGAAGTTTCCAAAAAACTAATTTGAGACTGGTCATTTAGTGTCTATGAGAACAGCAAAAGAAGAAAAAGTAACTGAGTTGTATTATCCATGTAAACATATTAGTCACTCCAGTCAAGAAAAGTCTACCTTTGCTTAAAGGCTCTAGCACATTCTCATCCGTCATTTCGGCTTAAGGCAGTTTTGTTTCAGCATGAGAGTAGCACTTGAACTTCACAGTGAGTTCCAGAATTTTGTCAGTTTTTTTTTTCCCCCTGTTGGGAGGAGCTAGTGAGATGATGTGATTACCACTTGTTTATGGAATAGGAGGATAATGGGTGTTGAATCATTCTGAATCATTACGCACCCCCTGTTGCAGACTTGTGCTGTGTCTTCTCCAGTCCTGACTGTAGAGTCTACCCGCTGTATTCCTGCAGTTGGCACCCCTGACTATCCCTCCTATTTGGATGGCAGGCACTTAGGAGGCAGGAGCTTGTTTTTCTCTGGGTGAAGGTTGCGTGGAGCAAGTGTTCAATTAACATTTGCTTAGAGAATAGAGATCAGAATGAATGGAGTTAGTTGTTTATGATAAACTATTTTTTTTCCTATGGCAAAGGTATATATAGTCCCATTTTTTTTTTCTGTGGATATATAAAATGAAGTTGAAATATGTCCTACACCCCAGGCCTAACACATAGCCGTCACTAGAGAAATCTTAGCCTGTCTCCTCTCCCATTCACTTCCACTTCTGACCAGCTAACCCTGGCATCTCTAAGTTGTCTGTTGTGGGAGAAGCAGCTGCTGGTGGGGAACGTTTTCAAAGTCTACAGCCACTACTTGGCGGGTTGCATTAAATTTTTTGATTACAAAATACTCGACAGAGAAAAAGAGTTAAAAGAATAAGGCACAGAACAGCCATGTACTTCCCCCAACCCAGATTTAGAAACAAATGCTCTCGGTACAGTTGCAGCTCCCTTAGGTATAGGGTGGAGATTAGGTGGGAGTCTATTTTTCATTCTTTCTTTCTGCCTGTTTTCTCCAGAAAAGCTCTAGCCTTCAAAGGAAACCTTCCCCCTCCTCTGTGCTTTCAGAGTACTATCCTCCAGGCCTCTGAACCCAATATATTATGGCCATCTGTTCAGATGTCTGTCAGCTCTGCCAGGCTGGGCCTCACCTTTGTGTTCCCAGCACCGCACCCAGTCACCGGGATGGAATAGGTGCTCAGTAAGTGCTTGTTGCGTGAACGAATGAATGAATAGGTGCAATTCTTTCCTAACAAACACCATTTTAATGTAGGATTCTGTTCTGTTCTGCAAAACTGTTTCCTTGTCTAGGCCATAGTTATAGGGCCTTGCCGCTCTGATTTGAACAAATTGAATTAAACATAAAATCCTGTAGAACAGATGCATTTACAAGTCTCTGCTCACACAGCTGCTCGCCTATTTAATAAAAACATTGCTGTTTTGATTGAGTATTCATAGTCTTTCTTTCTGTTAACTCTGTTAGCATCGTGGTATAAGCAGAGACAGCAAACTCTCTGCCTTGAGTGGAAGAATGAGCCAGTGATCAGAACTGAGAGAGACAAGAGGAGATGGATGAGGTGGATATAAATAGGAGGTATGCTGTTACTAGAAAGAACAGATGCATATATTTGTTCTCCGTAGACTATAACTCATTAAGTTTTGACCCTAAATTTCACAATTCTTCTAGTCTTCCTTCCCCTAAATCACCTATATAACATCCCTAACTCTCATTTAAAAAGAGGTATTTGCTTTTTTAGTAAAAAATTCAGGTATAATTTATATCCAATAAAATATACAGGTCTTAAGTGTTCAGTTTGATAAATATTTCCCATTTTGTGTATCCATGGTCCAACCACCCAAAGAAGATGGAGACCATTTCCATCATCCCAGAAAACTTTGTTGTGCTTCTTTTCCATCCATCCTCCCTTTTCCTTCCCATCCTTAGCAGCCAGTTTCTGATACCATCTCTGCTTGTTCTTGGGAGACATGAGCAAAATCATACGGTATGTACCCTTTTGTGTATGGCTTCTTTTACTCAAAAATAATGTTTCTGAAATTCATATTGTTGCATATGCAAATTCTATTTGCTTCTGATAACAAAATGTGTACACTCACAACCAAATAAAAATGTATTTTTACCTAAAGCCGAGAGATTGAGCAGTGCTTTTTCAGGAGCATTGTTAATAGAAGTAAAGACGACAGCTCACACTGATGGAGTGCCAGCCCTTATGCTAAGCTCTTTGCACACATTATCTTATTTAGTTGAGTTCTGTGGTTATGTGTTTATTTAGTCCTCTGTGGAAGACCTGTTTGGTGAAAGTCTTGACATCTGATGAAGGACTGTCTTGTGTTGTAAAATTCTAATTGTTTTCCTCAGGACTGAGCCATGTTTATGGCAGGTATTGATGAGCTAAAGCATGAACCAAGAGCAGAAGCATAAGAGGGCCATGGAAGAGTGGCACCGGGTAGGGAAGACAGCTGTGCGGTAGCTCTGCTTAGATTCCCCTGACGTGACTGCAAGGAAATAGCCTTTGCATATATGAAAAGTTGTTGTGTTAAGACTTTTTAAAGATGCTTGTAATAATACAGAGCCCTTCTTTTTGTAAAGGATTTTCCATCCAGCTTTGAGTTTTCATGTCGGTTTTGTTTTGCTTGCACTTAGGTAATTCCTGCTGTGTGCCAGACACTGTCCTAACTGATTTACGTGTATTCTCACAAATGTGCAAAGTGGGAACTTTTTGTTCTTAATTCCTGTTTTGCACGTGAGGCTAAAAGCCTGGACCAAAGTCACGTGAGTCATAAAGGTGAGCTGGGATTCTTACCCTGGCTGGCTGGTTTCAGAACCCACGCTGCGTTTAGTCACTACAGTATAAGCCACAGTCCCCCAACCAACTTCTTCCTTTTGCTTGATCTTGGTGGTGATACTGGCTGAGTATTGGGTTAGGGAGGATTGACAGTATTTACACAGAGGTAGTGATTGGGACTTAAATGAAGACTTGTGTAGTCCATGAAATGGTGCTTCTTCAAGCCTTTATGCACAGAGGATTGATGCTTCTCAGCTAGTTGTCTGTACACCCTGAGGGTGAGAGGCTCAGCAGATTCGTTGTAGGGAAGGTCTCTGAATATATGTATGTGTGTGTTTTCTTAGTCACTGGCATTTGAAAGTAGTAAATCAGCATGTGGGGTCTTGTGCTTGGAAGGATTGGACACATCTGCACTAGGTCCTTGACGTTTGTGAGCTTAGCCTTCGGGGTTTCAATTATTTTCAAGCACCCAGAAAGTCTATGACATTTGGTAGTTTGTTATGAGAATACTATCAGTTTGGTAGTTGTAGGAGTTAGCTGTCAGGAGGTGGGATTACAATTTCTAGTCCTTTTGTTAGCCAGTGACCCCAGCTGAGGTTCCCATCTGCCTTTTGATGTTCATGAATTTGGGAGGATCTCAGAATTCATCCATTTGCCGTGTCAAGGAGGCACTGTCACTCTGGTCCATACCGGCACAAATTTCTTCCCTGGATTTAGGCCCTCAATGTAACTTTCGCCCCCTTGTCACTTATGGGGCAGTTCCTTTTTACTCCTGTTTGGTCTTTCAGGATGAAATCCCTTTATCATTTATTGTCTGTCTCCCCTCTCCAGGTTGTAACACAGACTGTTTATGGCTGCCACCTTTCTTAGCTGTGGGTTCAAGCATTCTGGATAGTATTTTCCCTTTTTCACTCTGCTGTAACTCTTGGATCTCTCCCTCAACTCATGGTTAGGTTGGCTTCACTGACGTTTTTTCCTCTCTCTAATTTTTTTCATCTTAAAATACATTATTAATGTTTGCAGGAGGAGCCCAGATGTTTTTTCAGCACGGCCTTCAGAACCTTAGTAGTGCCTTGATGCAGTAGATCATTTCTTTGCTTCCTACTAACTTGGAACTTCGGACCTTGTGGAAACCTGGAATGGGGTTATTATAATAACAAATTTTTCTTTTTTTTCAAAGTCATACTTAAATTTCACTGTACTGTAATTTGGGGATAAAAGGTTATCTCACATTTATATCTTAACAAATATACCATATGTCCTGTCTGGTAGAGATTATTTCAAATTCCGAATTCTTTTGTAAAAGAATATTTTTTCCTGTACTGACTCATGAGGTATACTGCCTGTGTTTGGTTCGGTAAACAGGCCAGCTTACAATTCTCTGAAATTCTTAGGAGTCGTTTTCGTAGCATCTGTGCAGTGTGTACTGAACTGTGTAAAAGATACTGAGGTTTGTGTTTGGGGGACTTGGAGATGAAACCTTGTCTTCCCTTCTTACAAAACATTCATCCTTTTTTAAAAGGTGAAAGGTGTTAATGTTTTGGGCAAACCAAATATAAATTCCTTTTGTTAGAGTATGGGTAAAATTTTGAAGAACAATTCTATACATAATCATTAATTTTTCACAAATTTCATCAACCCTCGTTTTTAATGCTGTTCCTTATTCCTTTAATGCTTTTCCTGCATTAATGCAGTGTAGGTATTAAAGTGGCCCACGCAGTGTGGCAGTCAGCAATGGTGGCGCCTTCAGAACTGAGCAGATTTACGACCAGTGCGAAGTGCCTGCAGTGGTCTTGAAGTACAGTTTCCAGTTTGGGTATTATTTTACTTACGATTTATACTAAATATCATGAAAAAGGCAGGTTTTGCCTTTTTCAGTAAAGTACAAGTCAGTAAACAACCTTTAACACCCTAGTTTTGGTTTAGCTATTCCTGGTAATATTGAAAATGTACTTAGCTTTTACTGTATGCTAGGCAGTACTCTGAATGCTTTACGTATATTAGCTTCATGTTAAGCATGGTTTTCCAAAAAGTAATACTAAATCTTTCTGGGAAAATAGAACAAAGCTGTCTTGCAGAACCTGGGTTTGAAAAGCCTAGCACTGTATCCCCAACTCCTTTTTTTAGGGGAAAAAAAAAAGTGCTTACAGATGTATAAATATATTTTCAAAAGAAGACCTACTGCAATTTTCCAATTCATGTATCTAATGCATAAAATGCTATTTCTTTCACAAGACATTTTATATCAACCTTTTCATTTATGTGAAGTCAGTTTTAACATGTTGCTTAGCTATTGAACGAATCTGTGAGATACACTGCTGCGGGTTGAGAGAAATGATTTTAAAAATGAAAAGATTCGGTCTTTGTCATTATTTTTTTCAATTATTGCAGGTGGCAAATATGTATGATTCTGATATAAAGTGGTGCCCTTGTTTTCCCAGTGAGTAGGTTAAGTAAAGTGTTTTGACTAACTGGAATATATAAAGTTTAGGAATGCAGATGAAATTGTCACATATCCTTATATTAAGTTATACAGGTGTGCTTTAAAGTTGCATCATATGAAGTAGTTTTTAAATGTTGCTTTGCTCCCCTGGCTTTTCGTGAAGTGATTTAAACACTTCGAGGGCATCTTGAACATAAGGGTTTTTTTCTCCCTCCTTAAATCACTTTGAATTACCTGACAGTTTTCAAGACTTTACTTCCATTTGACTTGTTTGAAATCCAACACATTTTGAGTCTTTGAGGTCCCTGGAAATTGTCTCCCTGGTGCCCGTTCTTATAATTAAAGGACAGTTGGTTTTGTCTTTCCTCTTGGAGAAGCATATATGTTGATCTCTAAAGTGTAACCACTTATTATAATGCTTTGTAAAAATTTGTCTTTGGAAGGACTTGTTTACAGTGAAATCAAATACTTGCCAGTGTCAGGTTGTATCCTTCGGAGTTAAATCAGGCTTAAATCCTTTACAGCCCTTCTGACCGATTCAGGTGACTGATTCAGGCAACTTCCCTAGGCTTCCAGCGATCCTGTTACTTGGGGTAACTTGAAGTGGTACTGTAACTCACAGTAAGGGGATGGAGAGAGTAAGAGCTGCGGTAAAAAAGAAAGACTTGATGTGGACTTAATAGGAATGTGAAACAATTTTCTCTTCTGAGGGATAATTGTTCTAGGAAAAATAAACAGTACCTTTGCATTTGGGCTTTTTTTTTTTTAATAGCTACCTAACACCTCGTGGAGAGAGTGGATAGTTGTATTTTAGCCCACTTTTTTCTTACTGTACTGTCACCATTGCATACTTGCTTTTCCTTGCCATGAATTTAGTTCTTTTTACCTGATTTTTATTTTTATGTTTTTCGGTTTCATATTACCTTGTTAGATTTTTTTCCCTCGTCAGGTGAAGAACCATTTATCACTATTGATGTCTTCAGGATCATAAATATCTGTAACTCTTATTTGGGGCATTAGAATAATGTTCTATTGGCTAAGATTCTACCAACTTGACCTCTAGTACATGTTGATGTATTTCTGGAATGAATGTTCCTGTGTTCCATCCTTGCACATCAGAAGTTTAATATTTGAATTCAGACCTGTGTAGTGCAGAAAGACAAAAGACGCTTTTAAAATATTTGCATGATAATCTAAAGAACAAAAACATTTAGTGGGAGTGGTGGTAGAATGTTTCCAGGATCAACACTTGAGTGCTGTAGAAGAAAAAGGAAATTATTTTAATGGATGGCAGGTGGCAGAGTTGAAAAACAGGTTTTTTATAATGGAAATGCTAAGAGTCTTAGCTATAGTGAATGGTATTGTTACACTAGATATAATAGATGTATTGCATTATCTTATCTAATCAGACACTTTTGTTAGTCAAAGCGTCCCCCCCATTTAGTTTCAGCATGCTTATTGCAGAGAATGATTCCTCTCAACAATTTGAACTACTTACAAAATTTTTGAAAGGCTGAGGATATTATTTTATCTTTGTCAAGTTTTAACAGATTTAATAAGCCTAAATTTATTTGGTTAGAAAAATACTACGTTAAGCTAGGAAAGCAAGTATAGGAAGCAAACTAGATGTAGTCCAGATTAGAGGGGACTTTGGCCCTTTCATGAACATCAGTAATGTTGACTGCTTTTTTTTTTTCTAATGTTACTACTCCTATTTCACATTTGATTTGTTTTCAATGCCCTTACTCTTAGAAAAGGGCTCAGGAAATTGAATTACGTTTTATATAGTTAATTTCTAATATTGTTCAAGTTTTGTATAATTTCTGAAAGCTCTTTGTAAACAGGGGTCTGTAGTGTTTGCAAGTTCAGGAGGCTAGGAAGGGAAAGACCACACAGGAGCTGGGTTTGATCACAATGAGAAAGGCACTCTATATGGTATGCTTAAAGGCAAAGAGGCTCAGTATAGTCTAAGAAAGGAGAACCACTTGGTCTGTCCTGAGTAAACAGACCACTGTCTGATGGGGGGCATCAGTCAAAATAAAAGTGGGTTGTTGCCACTTGGGGATTTTAATTCAACAGGCAGGAGACACTTTCTGCACAGGGAAGCTGGATATGTGTATCATCCTCCCACCCCATCCTGGAGTAACAGCGCTGTGTGGGGAGGGCAAGGCGGCGCACTGTGGTTGGTGATGACTGACACCTTTTCTTCTGTGGCATGCTGAATGTTCTCCATACAGAATGGATTGGTAAGTCCTGCACAAGTCAGGGCTTAAGCTGAGGTCCCTGTGTAGTCAGGTAGTTCCAAGAATATGTTTGTTGGATAGAACTCTTGAATAATTTATTGTGTGCCAGCTTGCTGGTGTTAGGAATACAATGATGACTGAAACACAGTTGATTCCTTTGAAAAGCAATGTCTAACGAGGCACATAAATGTTTAGAACCATCAGAAGAGAATAGTCACACGTTCCCAATACCAAATCCTCCTGTCTGCATGAATTTATTTCACCAGCCTACCCTGGCCCCTCCATGGCCCTTGATGAATGGTCTATGCACCCTTCTGGTGAGATGGTTGGATGGCATTACTGACTCAATGGACATGAGTTTGAGTAAGCTCCAGGAGTTGGTGATATACAGGAAAGCCTGGCATACTGCAGTCCATGGGGTTGCAAAGAGTTGGACATGACTGAGTGACTGAACTAAAATGAACTGAGGCCAGCTTTATCACTGTGAACTCACCTCCTCTCATCTGCTCAAGGACGTTCCTGCTGTTTTCTCCTTCCTCTATTGAACTATTTCCCCTCTTTATTGGATTATTCCTATCATCAAACATGTCATCTTAAAATAATCTCCTTCCTTGGTACCATATTTCTCTCCAACTGTTCCATGTCTTTTTATAGGTGGCAAAAACTTGTAAGCAGTTGTTTATACCTACTGCTTCCCCTTCTGCCCCCAGCTTACTCCAGTCGTACCCCTTTACTAAAATGCTCTTGTCAAGTTCACCAGTGACCAAATGCAATCAGTACGTCTTTGTCCTCTTAGTTTTTATCTGTTTGCATTTGTCATAGCTCTTTCCTTCTCGAAATGCACTCACTGGACTTCCTGGACACCACTCCCTCTTGGTTACTGGTTCTCTTCCCATTTAACCGGCTGCTCCTTGAGTCATATTTGTTGATTTCTTCTCATTATTATGATATCTGAATGTCAGAGAGTCTCCAGGGTACTTCTTTGTTTATCTTCTTGCCTATACTCACTGATTTGGAATTTTATAGAGCTCCACAGCTTTTAAATAACTATATGCTGGCATTCTCAAATATATTTTTCTGAATTTAATCTCTCCTTTGGACCCTAAGTTCTCTGGTTATGTATTATTTGATCATGGATCTTTAATAGGCCTGTCTATCTAACATATCTAAAAGTTCTGATCTCTCCAATAAATCTGTTCCTTCATTGTCTTCTTATCTCAGTAAGAGGAGTCCACTTTTCAGTTGCTTGGGCGCAAAATTTTGGCGTCAAGGATAACACCTCTGGTTTTCACACCCCACACTGAATCTGTCAGCAGATCCTAGTGGCTCTGTCTTGACATCTGGAGTCCTGCTAGTTTTATCACCCACACCTAGGCTACCATCTTACACTGAGTCAGCAGCATCTTGTTGCCTAGAGTATAATAGTTGCCCGACTTATTTCCTTGTTTTCACTCCTACAGTCTGTTTTCCACCCCGCAGTCAAGAGATTCTTTGAATACCATATTTTGCTGTTCAGCTAAAAAATCATAGCACTTTCCAATAAAACTTTCTAAGTGATGGGAATGTTCTGTTTTACATTGTCTAATGTGGTAGCTGGGGCTTCCCAGATGGCTCCATGGTAAAGTATCTGCCTGCCGGTACAAGAGATGTGGGTTCGATCCCTGGGTTGGGAAGATCCTCTGGAGGAGGAAATGGCCACCCACTCCAGTATTCTTGCTGGGATAATCCCATGGACAGAGGAGCCTGGCAGGCTACAGTCCATAGGGTCACAAAGAGTCAGACACAGCTGAGCATACATGCATGCAATATGATACCCATTGACCATAGGTGGCTGTTCAGCACTTGAAAATTGGTTAGTGTAACCAAAAACCTGAATTTTAAATTTTATTTAATTTTAATGAATTTAAATATAAATAGCCATGTGAGTAAAAGCCAGTTTTTATCGTGACTGTTGAGGTGTTGGATGAACACCCTTTTTGTTTCTGACTTCATCTACCACCACTGTCACCTTAATGTTCTTGCTGTTCCTTGAACACAGGAAGTATGTGCTCACACTTACTGTTCCCGTGGCCTGGACTGTTCTCCTTTCAGGTATCTACTTGTTCTGGTCTCACATTTCAGACTTTGTTCAAATGTTACCTTCTCAGAGAGCCTTTCCATGACTCCATTATATGAAATGGCCTCTTTCCCTTCTCTCTCTGTCTAATTTTCTGTATTTCCTTTGAGTAATGGTCACCAGCTGGTAGACTTATTTGTTTGTGATCTGTGTCTTCCTCACTAGTGTGTAAGTGCTGAGAGAGCAGGGGCCTGGGGTTGCGAGCCTGTTTGTAGCTCCAGAGCCAGAGCAGTTGTTGGCAGTCAGTAACTAGTTAATGAGTAAGTGATTAGAGTCAAGGTGATGATACACTCTTGTTGACTGATGAGTGAAGGCGTCTTGTCGTTATGGAGGAATTAGTAATGACTTCAGATTCAGGACTAGGACTGTCTTCATGGAACACTGAAACTCGAATTAGGCCTTAATAGAAAATTGTCTTATTTTAGGAGAGATAAAATTAATGTGACTTAATTTATATTTTGTTTTTACCTCGTTTTCAACAATGGTGACATTTAGGCAACTCAAATGAATACACAAGTTCTGTTGTGTGGTGGACTCTGTGCTGGGTCCTAGTGAGATAAAGAAGATTAATATGATGTTCTTGCTTCTTTCCAGGAACTCATTGTATGTGATATAGTGATATTTACTGATTGGAAAGTAGTGAAAAGTTTAAGTTCAGCTCTTTCTATTAGCATTTAAGTGATATATGGATTATTTAATAATTAAGAGATTGACATATAAAAATATATTGAGAAATGTCTGTTTGATTCCATTAGTACCGATAATGACCATTCCTCCTCATGGTTGATTTGCTCCAAGCTGTTGTTGATGGGGATCAAATTTTTTTTCTTTTTTTTTTTTTCCTACCTCCCTCCTCTTCTCATTGTGGGATCGGGTTCTGTAGAAATCTAAGCAGGCCAATAAAACTCATCAGTTGTCTATGAACTTTCAAAAATTACAAATCTGAATTGTTAAGATTTTCATTGTAAAAGAGGAGCACTAGCTAGGTTGATATGATAATCTTGGATTGCTGCAGAGTAGATACTATGTAAATACTTGATAAATTTAATGCTTTTTAAATTCTAGTAAATATAAACTGAGGCAATGTCTTAGTACCCATTTCCCAGTGTGTTATGGTTCATTTAGATGTCCTGGGTGACAAATGAGCTTTTCAAAACTACTTCCTTTTCTTCAACCCAAAGAGTATATTCTTCAAAGTCACCTTCAACATCCCTCCCTCACCCAAGAAAACTCATCTTTCCTCCTAGCTGCCTATGTTCCTCTTAATTCTTTGAGCCCACCTTTGAATTTTGGACTTGTAAAATTATAAACATTTGTAAATGTTTGATCTCTAAGTCCATGGAACAGCTTTAAAAATCTTCTTTAATCTCTGAGATGAGGCAGTCAAGAGTCAGGCATCTTCGATTATGGAATCTCTTTGAAGTTTTCTTTCTGTTGCAGTTTTTCCCTCTAGCACTCCTCCATTCAGTGGCTCAGAGGTGGGCTTTTTTCATTAAAACATTTTTTTTTTCCCGTTTCACTTAGGTCTCTTTGGCAGTCTTTCAGAAGTTCAGAGGCAAAATTAGTAAAATTAGGCTTTGAACTTTGTTTATTGTTTTCAGACTCCACCTCTCTACCAAGATTATTGCTTGAGTTAGATCTCCTTTTAAAGTGTTTTTTAAAATCTATTTTACATGTTATTGCTGCTTCTCTTGTAGGTATAATAGTCCTAAGAACAAGCTGTTGTTTTCCTTGTCTAGACTAGAAAATTCAGTTAATCAAGATGTCTTGAGTCTAGTCTAGCTACTATCCATTTCTGTTTAATAGGATTATACACATAAGTTTTGAAATGAAAAATCTGAAAACTTACAATGTGAGATTTTATTTTGTGGTTTTACACGAATCAGAGTCTTGGGCCAGGGAATAATATGAAAACTCTCACTATAAAAAAGAAGGTATCTTGTTTTTCCATTCAGGTAGCCCTGAGTGGGATTATTGGTAGTCTTTTTGTCTCATGTCTACTCTCCTACAGTGAGAAATGTGCTTTGCTTTTCGTTATCAGATTCACACGTTATGAATGTCCAGGGTAAATAGCGTTAGTCAGAGCTGTTGTACTACGTGTATCGTAATGCCTTGGTGATGGCTTTGCCTCTGCTTTCTCCTTTATACTTCGTACACACACATACACACACCCCTTCTCGTTTCAGATCGCTTGCTACTTGATTTTAGATGTCGTTAATACTTACTGAAAGTCAGTGAAATTGAAAGGCTTAACTTTGTAAGAGAGTTTTTGTTTCTTTAATTCTATACTTAATAATTATTGTTTCTCAAGTTTCCTTTGGTAGGTATTCTCATGGAACATTCCAGGATCCTATAATACTTCTTGTTTGATTAGAAAATTATCCGTGACCTGTCTCTCAGTTCTTTAGGAAAGTAGAGAGCCACCCTGTTCACATCAGTGAGACTGAATTTCAGAAAAAGAACATATTGCACAAAAATACTTAAAAATTATTTTGTTAGGTGAGTTTTCTCTTATTTCGGTGAAATTTTATGAAGCTCAAATTTACGTTTCCGAGGTTTACAGAGTGACTCATTGACTGTAGAACCGCATTCTGTTACTTTGGACCTTAGAGGGATGGTGTAGGAAAGCAGGCACCAGGCTGCCTAAGTCCAAGAGCCACTTCGTTACTTATTTTCTTTGTCACCTTGAATAAGCTGTTTAACCTCTCTGTACACAGTTTTCTCATCTGTTAGGAGGATAATAGTACCTATTCTGTGTGGTTGTTATGAATAATAAATGAACTTAGATGAAAACATTTCAGACACTTAGAAAGGCACTAAAGTACACTGAGGAGAAACAGTCCGATAGTAATGCAGCTGCTACTCCTGTTATTCTTGTCCTTGTCAGTGTTAACAGTTCTGTGCCTGGGTTCTTGCTTTGTCGTTGAATATTTATGCGACTCTCCCAGCTTACTTTACTTCACGTCTAAGTTTTCATCTTTAAAATGAAGATTATATTATGTTGTACCTAATAAAAGTCATTAGGAGGCATAGACGCATATCCAGATGATCTGCTACACTGATCTTCAAGCAGAGTGGGCATCATAACTTTATTACTAGCAGTCGTATTATTTAGTAATTTTTTCTCTTGAAAATCCTGCCTGATACCCATTTTCCTTTTTCTTTAACCTGTTGTAATGTTTCACTGTATCCTGCTAAATGAACAGCTAGAGAGTTTCCAAAAGAGAGGAACGCTTTTGAAATTCAGGACTTCAGATGGAATTGAAATAAATGTTGCTTAATTGCTGGCTGTGGGAGAAACATGGTGGGGACCATTATGGTTTCACCACTGACGCAGTGGTGAGGATGTGAGTGCTGGGCCGACATTTCCCCTCTCCTTTATCTCCTGTCTGTCTGCAGACAGGCCCTCCTCTTTGCCCGTTATTGTATCTGTTGTGAGGTTGTTACAGTGCCTGGAGTTACGGTGCAGACGCTATGATATGAATCACAGTCCTTTTAGAGTGTCGGCATGGGGCCACATAAAACTGTAAAGGCATTAAAGGATTAAATGAGTTTCAGAGGCACTGTTAGAAAGATGAAGTTGCATTTCCTTAAATTCTTACATTTGTCATGGTTATAGTTACAGAAAGCATGGGAATAATCTGGAACCTAGGGAAGGCTGTGGCATGGGCTAGTTTTGTGTCAGAATTTGCTTTTGCTAATGTCACATGCTGATTTTCTTTTCTCTGGAAGGCAAAATTGTTTCTAAACTGAAACCTCAGCTTACTGAGCTTAATATTGATTTTGAGGGCTGTATAGTGATGACTGAAAAATAGGTTACAGCCATTTTTGAAGCGAGAATGTGTTTGAACTTCTGCACTAAGAATGGCATGTGCTGTGTGTCTGACACATCTAGCTGAAGCAAGTTGGTAATGACGTGACCTCCTGTCATGAGCGCAGACACATGCTTTAAATTCACAAATGGTGGCCCACTGAGAAATGTCTACTGTGTTCATTAAAGTATACGTATGAAGCTGGAATCAAATTAAACATTTCAAACAGCTCATTTTATCAACTCTTAATAATTAATTAGTTTTTAGCACTAAGAATAAAGGTAATTAAAATAGATTTACTCCATGCTATAAGATTTCTGCCTCAGGAAGATGAAAGAGGACATTTATTTTTCATACACTTAAATATTGGCATTTTTGCTTTTATTCTCTGGGGCCTTTATATATAACAAAAGAACTTACTGAGTTTTCTAAATTAGAAAACTATAATTGTAAAATATATTTAATGCTTTTTTAGTCTACCTAAGTTCAATTACAGTCTGTTGAAATGTTAAAATTCCTTCTTTAACTTCTGCAGTTAATGAAAAGGTATTTTCTGCTACTGTGGTGTATTGTCAAATCATTTTATTTACATTTTTCTTAGTCTCTAGTGTGGCTTATGTCTTCACATGGTTTAAAATACCCAAGACATGAAAAGATTCATAGACAAAGGTATGTTCCTGTCCGAATTCATTCCTTATTTGCTCTGTTCTCATATCCTCTCCTTGTGAAAAACATTGATTAGTTTCTGTGTATCCTTCCATAGTTTAAAAAATGCAAACAAATACATTGTCAAATTAAAAAAAAAAAGGTAGAGATCCAGGCATATAAGGTAATAGATAGCAAATGTTAGATAATACCTTGGAAAGAACAAAGTCAAAGTATTGTTATTCTTGGAAATCATTCAGTTGTGTGTATTACCCGCTCCCCTGTTATTGCAGGTTGGTGTACGTGTTTGCTTCATCTTCAGAATAGAAAGTTCCTGGTGAAGATCTACCCTATCTGGAACTGTTTCTGTTGGACCCATCCTATGCAAACTTACTCAGTCATGCAAACACTGAGTGCTTTATACAAATATTACCACCTGTATTTTTTATTTGTGTTTCTCAAAGGAGTTTTTGGTAAAATTTGCATAGTGATTCAGCTCATCTAGTTTTGTATATTGTTAGGAGTTCAAATGCTGTGGATATGAAACATTATAGTGTGTACCAAATAGAAAAGTTCTGTGACAGGCAACGTTCTCAGGATAACTCTGTCTCAGATATTCAAATTTTAATTTGCATATTGAATCTAGACCTATGATTATTAACCCAACTCCATTTACAGTTGATGAAGATTTGCATAAAATTGGCCTGCTTGATAGCTTATGGTATAGTGAGCAAAATTTTAACTCCTTATTTATGTAGCATGTGCAGCTCTGACTGACTGTCATGATGAAAAGCTAATCTAAGCACATTTAGTTTACTGATAATTTTTTCTGGAAATTAGCTGTGGTATCATGTCACAGTGTCAGACACATGTCTGACAGGTTTGCCTTTTCACACAGGAGATGGTGGATGGCATGTTTCAAATCCTAGAAGCTGTGCCGTGTTAAATCCTCTCTATATGGATCTTTCAGGAGAAGGGTGTATTTTATAATTTTGAAAGAAATTGCACTAATTTTGTTTACTTCATGTTGGCTCTTGTTTCATTGTAGGCTTTATTTCTGGTGTTAACTGATAACTTCCCAGTCATCTCATCTTTTTTGTTATTGTTTTTAGAAGCGGATTCTTTTTTATTAAATACTGTGTGAGTGTATGTGTGTGTGATGATCTACTGGAGGCAGTGAGTGAGTGAGTGAGAGTCGCCCAGTCGTGTCTGACTCTTTGTGACCCCATGGGCTGTAGCCCACCAGGCTCCTCCATCCATAGGATTTTTCAGGCAAGAATACTGGAGTGGGTTGCCATTCCTTCTTCAGGGGATCTTCCCAACCCAGGAATCGAACCCGGGTGTCCCACATTGTAGGCAGACTCTTTACCATCTGAGCTACTAGGGAAACCCTCACTGGAGGCAGTGAGCTTATATAAATCTTTTCAGATAAAGTTCCTGGTTATTTACAAAGGTTGATTACTTTTGAAACAGTGATTGCCTGAGATTTGCGAAGGCAGAGGAAAATCACACCTCTTACTTTACCTTTCTCCATCTGTTAAACCTACTGTAAATATATTGGTAAGGGTGTTAGGCCATTGACTGGGCGGCTGTATTTGAACAGTTTGATTCTATCAGTTCCACTGAGGTCGTTATTCTCTGTACGACCTCAGGATGATATCAGGTTCGAGGTAGTGGCTGAACAAACATCAGTCCTTAAGTAGCACAATTTCAATTAAATTTCTCCTTTTATTATGAATAGTCTCTATGCCTTCTAAAGTAAGTTTTTAATAAGATGGTAATTGAGTAATACTCAAGATACTTGTAAAGTTTTGGCTGCCTTGAACAAATCTAATGATGTCCAAAAAAGCCTTGAATTATAGATATATAAATATAAAATATTTTGTAGCATTATTTATAAGTTGTTTCTGGCTAATGTGCACTTCTTAGTGTATTTAAAGTATTAGATTTGTAAAATTCACTTTATATACAATATTAGTTTAGGACGTGTGTTACATAAAGCCAGGCTTTATGTGTGTTATGTAAAGCCAGGCAAATGCCTCTGTGAAACCTGGCAAGTTTTTTTGTTCCCAAATTCTGTGTTGTGTGTACTGAGTGATAAACAGTCATGTTCTTAGTCAGGTTGATCCTGGATCCCCTGAGGGAACTGGTAATTTCCCTTGAATGGCATTTCTAAATTTCTAGTTTCTTCCTAACCTGTTCTCCGTGTGGCCCACACTGAGGTCAGATTGCTGAGACATTCAGTGTTACTGACGAATGCTTTGCACACAATTATAGAAGTCTCAGGACCTCTGAGAAAGAGGAGAGATGTAATTAAATGCAAATGGTAGTAACTTGTTTAATTTTGAGTTAATGTAGGTTAATCCCATGCCCTTGACCACTTGGGGATACGGGGTCTGTCTAATAAATGATTCTTAGTTTTCCTTTTAGATAAATTAATGTTTGAGTATAGCAAACTTTTATTAAGCTTGAGCAAACTTTTCCTGGGAGAAGGGTAAGTAGTGATTAAAGTTTTGAGTTTAATAAGTGGAAGGAAAAGAGAAGTCCCGAGAATTTATTTAAATTTGTCCTTGGAGGAATGGGAGTACTCAGAGCATCCCTGGTAGTGAGCTGGTGTGTGATGGTGATGAAGGTGGTGATATGAGTAAAAACCTGGGAGGATCAAGCACAGGTACACTAATAACACAGAACTTAAAAGTTTGCTTTGTGATTATAGAATTGTAGAATTGTAGTGGAGGAAGAAACTCTTGCCAGCACTTAACTCACACATGTATTGTATTAATAGGAAAACTGAGGCCCATAGAGAATAGGGAACTTGTGCCGAGTTATTGAACTTATAAGTGACCACTTGGATTCCAGGTCTTACTTGTTTAGCCCAGCACCTTTTCTTTTGCTACTATCCTTACTTGTTTGTTGGTTATATGGAATAATTATTGGGCTATCAGATGGTTAGGTGTGATTGAGAAAGGAGGTGGGAAGACCTCCTTTTTTCACAGTTCTACCGAGGACCAGGGTGGCTGACAAGCATAGTAGCCACTGTAGCATCGAGGGCTTGCTGGCTAAGAGCCATGGTGCAGAGAGCTTTCCATGTACTTGCCTGTAATCCTCGAAAGAGATCTGGGAACTAGAGAGCATTGTTATTCTATTTTGTAGATGCAAAAGGTAAGTCTTAAAGAGATGAAGTAATCTAAAGATAAGTATCTGCTGAGTGTAGGAGCGCAGATCTGAACTCCTGTCATATCCCATTCTGCTCTCCATTGTATGTCGGTCAACGTCTAAGGGAAGGCCTTTGAAAAAACCCAAAGCCCTTTCTAGCTCTTAACATCTAGTGACCACGGAATTTTAGTATCTTTTCTTCTGTTTTTCAGTTATAATGGGAAAGTTAGCTTATTGGAGCTCACTCTAACTTCTGAGTGAGTAGACTCCTTCATGTGATAGAGCTCGTGCTGGATGGTCTGATAACCCTTAGAAAGGGAGCAGTGAGGTTAGGTTGATCACAGATAAGCAAATAAATATGTAATTTTGGTCCTCAAGATTTCAGCCTTCCCCTGACTGGTTAGTGATTACTTTGTGAAGTGGTTTGAAACCATCTTTAAAATGGCTTCTTTACAGTCCTCTGAGGATTAATGGCAAATGGACAAGTTGCCCAGTGTACTTGATCTTTGAAAATTGGAATATTTACCTACCTTTTTGTCTTCCCATGTTTCCTTATTTCTCCAAAACTTCAGAGATTAGTGATGGATTCGGCAGCCTCACCTGCTTGTTCTCTCATTACCTGAGATATCAATCACCTGGGCTGGATTTAGAGCAGAGACACTTTATTCTTCCTCATCTTCACAGCTATTTCCTTTTTGTCACATTCATTGTTTTCTTCTCTGATCTGAAGAAAAGGGTCACATCCAGTTTCTCAAGGCAAGAAAAAAACTCAGTAATCATCTTTTCTCTGGGTCTCCTTTCTTGCTTGGGACTGTAGTCCTGGCACACTGATGAAATCACAAGGGGATAGATTTAGGGAGCAACATTTGCTTGTTCCCTTTTGGGAGCAAAAGTTGTATTCTGTGATTTTCTCCCCCTCCTACTTTTTCCTTTTTCTTGTGACTATTTGCCTCTGGCAAACACCAGTAAGACTCACAGTGCAGACGTCAAGGATTTAGAGGCAAATCTATGGCCTCTTCTGCAGATAATGATTCTTTTGAGAAATAGCTGCTGGCCTATATTGGGCCTTACTGGAGACTGAATATGCAGTCATGAGATACCAGGTGACCATGTGACCTGAACTTCCTGGGCACTGGGTATTGTCTAACCCATTTGGCCAGAGATTGGGAGTGAACAGCAGCAGTCTGTTATCAGATGGGAATGGTATGTGAGATATGGGCAGGTGTGGAATGTGTAAGTTGGTTGTGTGAGTGGGGCGGGGGGGTGTCCAACGCCTTCAATGCCAGCTTTTGTTGCATTGCTTCTTCTTTCTCAGTCTGTGTCTGTGGCCTCTTCGGAGTTCCTTATGATCAGTTGAGCAAAGAAGAAAACGACTTGAGCCTGGTTTACAGATGAGTCTGTGTGATATGTTGGTTATCACTCAAAAGCAGACACTATAGCACTAAAGCCCCACTCAAGATTAACCACACATGACAATGGTGAAGGAGAATCCCTACAGTGGGCAAACTTTGAGCAGTATATTTTGTTGTCTGCTATTCTTGGAGTGGCAGATGACCAGAGAGAAAGACCTAGATTGATTAACAGGCAGTTGCAGATGTTTTGTGTAGAAGGAACACAGTCTGAAGATTGGTGACAAGGAAGTCTAGGGAAGAGGTGTATGGATGGACCACTCTGAATATTCAGGCTGTGAAGATTGTTTCCCTTGTGAATGCCCACTAAAGGGCATTACAGCAAATGAGTTAGACAAAACGATGTATTCTGTGGATGTCAGTTAGCTTCTTTCTCCAGCTTCCCTAGGTCTTGTTCAGTTGGCCTATGAAAAAGTGACTGTTGGTAGGGCTGGAGGGGTGCTCATCGTTCAACAGTGTGGACTTTGTCTTAACAAGACTGACCAGACTTATGCTATTGCTGAGTGCCTAATTTGCCAGCAGCAGGTCCAACATTGAGTCCCTGACAGGACCCTGTTTTCTAAGGGAACCAGTCATCTGCCTGCCAGTAGTTGATTATATTGGACCTCTTCTATCATGGAGAGAACAGAGGTTTAAACCTTCACTGGAATAGTCACATACTCTGCATATGAATTTGCATTCTCACCTCTAATGCTTCTGCCAGCCCCACCATCTGGGTTCATAGAATATTTCGTCCACTGTCTGGCATCCTGTGGGTTCCCTGGTGGCTTACCTGTAAAGAATCTCCTGCCAATGCAGGAGATGCAGGTTTGATCCCTGGGTTGGAAAGATCCCTCGGAGAAGGGAAATGGCAACCCACTCCAGTATTCTTGCCTGGAAAGTCCCATGGACAAAGGAGCCTTGTGGCCTACAGTCCATTGGGTTGCAAAGAGTTGAGCACTACTTAGCGGCTAGACAACAGCAACGTGGCAGTCTATATTGTATTGCTTCCGGTCAGGGCATTCATTTCACAGCAGCAAAGGTGTAAAATAGGCTCCTGTCCTTGGAATTAACTGGTCTTGCCACGTACCCTGTTACCTGAAAGTGGCTAGCCTGACTGAAAGGTGGAGTGGCTTACTGAATACTCCATTACAGTAGCATCCTTTCAATACCACGAGAAGATAAGTTCTGCATTATAGGATGCAGTCTAGACTTTGAATTATATAGTTCTCTCTCTTCCACAGTTAGAATTCATGGCTCTGGGAATTAAGGATTGAAGTGAGAGTGGCGTTTCTCACTGTTTTACCTAATAATCCACTTGTAGAACTTTTGCTACCTGTCTTGGGAATACTAAGCTCTGTGGTTTTGGAGATCTTAGTCTCCAAGGGAGAATGTTTCCACTCGGGGTAATGACGGTGGCTCTGCTGAATTGGAAGATGAAGATACCATTTGGCTATTTTAGAGACGTTGTGCCATTGAACCAACATGTGGTGAAAAATGAGGCTAACTTATGCACTGGAGTGATTGATGTTGATTACTAAGGGGAATTTGGGTTACTGTTATTTTATGGAGTCAAGGAGACAAAATCTGGAACCCAAAGGGTTTTGGGGCATTCCACTGAGTATTTTTATTCATAGTAATAAAGGTCACTGGAAAACTGTATCAGTCAAAAAAGGACAGTGATTAATGACTCGTCTTTTAAAAATGAAGGTTTGGGTTCACTCTGCCAGTTGAAGAACTCAGAGCAGCTGAGATAGTTTAATCTCTAGAGATTCAATTTTTGTTTTTTTTAGTCTCTCAGGTCTATGCTTAATTTCTTGAACGTATGTAGTATAGTTATAATAACTTTTAAATGTTTTTATTGGCCAGTTCTAATGTCTGTGTTAATTCTTGGTCAGTTTTGATGTACTAATTTTTCTCCTCATTATGGGATTTTATTTTCCTTCCTTTTTGCATGGCTGGTAATTTTTGATTAGATGCTAGACATTGCAGACTTTGCCTTGTTGGATGTGGTATTTTTGTATTCCTGTAAATATTCTCAAGCTTTGTTCTGGGATCCGGCTAAGTTACTTGGAAGCAGTTTGGTGCTCTGGAGCATGACCAGAGCCATGCTTGATCAGGGACTGCTACTGAGGCAAGACCTTTCTGTGTACTCGCCACAGTGTCCCGTGAATCGTAAGGCTTTTCCGTCTGGCTAGACAGAATGGGCATTATTCCAACCCCGGGTGAGCTTTGGGCACTGTCGCCTCCATTCTTTTGAGGTCATTCTTTTTCTGACTTTGGCTTGTTTTCCTCACATGTTTGCACTGATTAATGCTCAGCCGAATATTTGAAGAGTTTCTTCCACAGATCTCTGGAGTTCTCTTTGTAGTTCTCTTGTTTCCGGTACTCTGTCCTGCAAACCATAGGAAACCTTGGTTTCTCCAGACCCTTAACTCGTCTCAAGACGAGTCTTGATTCCTCTAGACTGTCTTGGTCAAATACATCTCAGACTGGAAACTGTGAAGGCAGTAAGCTGAGGCAGTTGAGAGCCCACCTCCTTTGTATCCCATCTTGCAAGGCTCATTGTCCATCACAGTGTGATGTTCAGTATCTTAAACTGTTGTTTTGTATATTTTGCATGTCTTTTTTTGGTTGTTTCAGGTAGGAGCTTTTAGTATAGTGTTTGAGGCCACATATTCATGTGACATTTAATAGGCTAAGATTAAACAGAACAAAACATATTGATTACTTCAAAAGTCAAAAGAAAACCTTTCTGCATCATGGGAACCTGTTTTTAGCCATTATTATCCACTTCTTAATCTTGGCGAGATGTATTTTTATTGAAGATTTGTGTGTCTCCAGAGTGTTTTTTTCATAAATTCTATCAGTAGAACACAGAGAAGAGAGAATGCAGATAAGATTGACCTGATTGCCTCTGTAGGTTTGTGTTTGCAGAGCAGTTCAATGTAGAATTTCAAGGTGATAGAGAAGTTGAGAGGAGAGTTTCTGAGCACCAAAGAATCATTTGTAAATAAATGTGCGATGAAAACGAAGAATCAAAAGAGAAGCTTTTAATGCCCAGTATTCCTAAGGTCTTGTCTTCAGTATATGTTTCTGTGTTTGTTGTTTATTGATTTGAGATCAGCTTTGCGTACGTTGGAGAATTTATCAGGCTGAAGGAGTTGATCCAAACACGCTGCAGAAAAGCTGGGTAAGAAATGGGAGAGCAAAGAGCTAACTTTGTAACTTTTCATAGAATCGATCTCAATTAAGGGAGAAAATGGCAAAACCTTGTGGCTCCCACTGTGGTTTTGAAGGCTATTTTGGTTGTTGGTTTGAGTCTTTATGAAGTGAGGTTTTTATTCTTTTTAACTTCTTTTTGCCTTACTGTATGTCAGGTGCTTTCCCTGGAGAAGGGAATGACTGACTACCTACTCCAGGACTCTTGCCTGGAGAATTCCATGTTCTCCTCTGTAGCCCACCAGAGGAGCCTGGTGGGCTACAGTCCATGGAGTCACCAAGAGTTGGACACGACTGAACAACTAACTTTTTTCATTTCATGCCAGGTGCTTTACATATATTATTTCATCTTTTTTTTTCCTTGACAAATCCTGTGAAGTATTTGGTGTTAATCTCATTTTTAAAATGGAGATTTTTGAGGCTTATAAGGGTTTTAGGTAGTTTATTTAAGGTCACTGCTGGTTAGTGAGCAAGGATTGTGCTGGGGTTTTGACTTCATAGACGATATTCTTTATACTTGATCACATACATGGGTTGTGTGTTTATACCTTCCTTCTGAAGGTAATAGATAAAGGTTTCTTTCCGTGGGTAAAGAGCAAAAACTGAACCGAAAGTACTTCTTAGGTTATCTCAGTTTCTTCTGGCCACCAAATTAACAGAAAAAGGGAAGTATAGACCGAGTAGCCTGTCTAACACCCAAGTTTTGTGTTTTCCCTGTTCTGACTTAACGTACACTTTGTTGAAATGCCCAGAGTCACTGTGTTGAAGTGGACATATATGTTTCTAAATAAAAGTCACATTTTTTTTAATGCATTTTTTAAACTAGCTAATCATGCATTCTTGTAAATGATCCAAGGGTTAAAGTAAGTTTTTGCATCAGATAGCACTTGGAGTCATAATTTTAGTATCTCATGAAGATTCAGGGTCCATTTTCCAAATAAAATAATCTGATCTTGAAGCACAATTGAATAATACTATAAAAGCATAGTTGTTATGACTGGGGGGTGGTGGCTATACCTTTTCTTGAAGGCGGTGTAAGAATAGAGTTGAACACATTCAATGCCAGCTTGTATTCTTTTGTTAAAGCCTGTTGCATTATTAAGAATGTTAAACAGTGGTGTACTTAGATAGCTTGTGTTACTTTAAGTCTGGGTATGTTCTGTAGTTCCTAAAATAACATATGAGTAGTAGATTCTGAGATATCACCATGTGGACAGATGGAAGTTTACTGAGGAAGGCAGTTTAGTGCTCATCATATAAAAGATATTTCTGCTTTTAGTAATGTATTAAAGCCTGTGGCCAAAGTTGAGAAGATTCTTGCACTAATAAAAATAATTCTCATTGTGTGATTGTGACAGTGAAATTGGCACTTTGTCTACTTTTGTTTTCCTTGGTGTACTCTGTGTGTGTGTGTATGCTCTGTCATGTCTGACTCTTTGCAACCCCACAGGACTGTAGCCTACCAGGTTCATCTGTCTATGGAGTTTTCCAGGTAAGAATACTGGAGTGGGTTGCTATTTTCTACTCCAGGGATCTTCCCGACCCAGGGATCGAGCCAGTGTCTCTTGTGTCTCATGCATTGGTAGGCGGATTCTTTACTTCTGCACCACACTGGAAGCCTATATACTTGATATTTGAGGAAATTGAAAAATTTAAGAAATTGAAGATCTTTTTAGTACTTTTTAGGTTCCTGGTTCCAAATCGGTATCAGTTTTTATAACTGCATTGTACTGTGTTTTACTCTAGCCAAAACCAAAAAGTAAATAAAATTCATTGTTATATCCTTGACAAGAACACTATTTTGTTGCTGGCATATGGTTAGTCATTAGTTGTATTCAGTACCATACCTTCCTCATTTAATGGCACCATCTGTTAAAACTATGACTGATACCAGTAGAGAGGAAGCCAATTATTTATTTAGTTTGTAAGCATGGAGTAAACGAGAGTATGTATGAAGTTGCCTGCAGTCAAGTACTTTACAATGGATTTAGTCAAACAGTTGGTGCTAGTGCTACCTTGGGAAACCAGATCAGGAAAGAACATGATTTAGCATCTTTATTTACTCTTAGCAAAAGGGTAATGTGTTATAAAAAGTAAATAACACTTGATTAAGTTATTTTAAAAGATGTGCATGATATGCTTTGTTTTTAATGCTCTCGAACTACAGGTGTTTGTGGTTTGTGATTGCAGCTAATATGCTGAGGATTCAAAAAGGTGTTCATACAATGAGGCAGAAACTTTTACAAGAATGATTTTTATAGACTTGGATTTAGGACAAGTTTGTACAGTAAAATAAATCTTAAGAAAATTATTAGACATTTATGATTTGCTCCTTTTCATGGCTTTGACTCTGTTGTGAAATAAAAGTTTGCATTGCCTGTATGGGGCACTAGCACACTTAGAGGCCTTGTTGGGGGGTGGGAGTATACACATTGCTGGGTTGTGGGGGTAGTAAATGTGCATGCTGTCACTCTTCTGGTCTCTCCCGCTGGGCTCCTGGAACAGTTTTATTATTTTTTAAATAGATTTGACTTTGAAATTACTTACGGTTGTGCTTTTGTCTGGTGTCCTCTTAACTCACCCTTCCTGCCCAAACTAATTCAAGGACCAATAACCAGTATCAGATTAGGATTTGCCTTCCCTCTCTCTCCCCCTCCTTTCCCCCTTTCTCCCTTCCATGAGTAAATCTTATCCAGGTGACGAAACCAAAAAATTAACAAAATATAAAAGGTAGGGAGATATGGCAACAAAATTCACCTTTGACTTAGAATCTGTCCTGAGTCATTGTGTCTGAAGAGGTCTGCGGTAGTACACTGTCTGTTCCTCCTTGACCAAACATGATTCACACTCGTTGGAATGGACGTAGTTTTCTAGACCGAAAATGATTTTCCCTCGGATCTTTGAGGCATTCTTTCCTTTTAGAGTTCAGTCTAATAGATTAGAAGTCTGATGACAGTCTGGCTTTCTCTCTGTAGGTATCTTATCTTTTCTTATCTTTCCTTTTTAGAAAACATTTAGGACTTTATCTTCAGAAAGCCTCAGTCTGAAATAGCAAAAGGGTATTTCCAGGTGTGGATGATCTTTCCGTTACCATACTTAGCACTCTATTATCAGTCAGAAGGTTCCAAAGTCTTATCTCCAGGAAATTTTCAATTTTATTCTTTATTTCCATACCTTATTTCCTTTGTCTTTTTCTGCCAGTCTTCTTATAGATGTTGTGGACCGAACTTCTTTGCCTTTTAACTTATTTTCTGTTTATCTTTTTGCTTTCCAGTGGTACACAAAAAGATACCTGGTAGCAGTTAACTTTAGTGCATATTTAAAAATTCATATGTGCAATAACTATATCTAAAGAAATAAGTTTTCCATATTCCATATTTTCATGCAGATTGTTAATATATTCTCAAATTTATATATACATAAACAGTGTTAATTTTGTGTGCTAGGATGACCACCTCTTTATCAACAGTGACTTCTGGGCTCATCTTTCATGCCTCTCTGGAATTTTCTCTCAGTTCTCTGCTGTAGGTTACTTTCTTTTAACTACTCAGCCATCTTTTGCTTTTGCTGCCTCTTTCCTAGCCTGAGAAAGTGTGTAAGTGCCCATCTACCCACCCCAGAATAATTTTCTTCTAGTTGTGACCATTTCATCATCTTACTTCTTTAGTGCAGGGAAAGATGGCAGGCAAACCAGACATTGTGCCTTGATGATAGACTAGTAATCATAATGAGCAGTTAGTTGTGCCTGCTACTTCTGTGGATGTAGGAGGAATTCTAATAGTCTGATTGAGAACAAATTAGAGATTATTTTTAAGTGATAGTATCATTGTCTGGCATCTTAACTTTTTTATCAGCATATTTTGAGTAGGGAGGACTTTTTGTGACTCAGGACCAAAGCATTTGTTATGTCTTTCAGTTCAGTTCAGTTCAGTAGCTCAGTCGTGTCCAACTCTTTGCGACCCCATGAACTGCAGCATGCCAGGCCTCCCTGGCCATCACCAACTCCCAGAGTCCACCCAAACCCATGTCCATTGAGTCAGTGATGCCATCCAACCATCTTATCCTCTGTTGTCCCCTTCTCCTCCTGCCCTCAATCTTTCCCAGCATCAGGGTCCCTTTCTATGAGTCAGCTCTTCACATCAGGTAGCCAAAGTGTTGGAGTTTCAGCTTCAACATTAGTCCTTCCAATGAACACCCAGGACTGATCTCCTTTAGGATGGACTGGTTGGATCTCTTTGCAGTCCAAGGGACTCTTAAGAGTCTTCTCCAACACCACAGTTCAAAAGCATCAATTCTTTGGCGCTCAGCTTTCTTTATAGTCCAACTCTCACATCCATACATGACCACTGGAAAAATCATAGCCTTGACTAGACGGACCTTTGTTGGCAAAGTAATGTCTCTGCTTTTTAATAAGCTGTCTAGGTTGGTCATAACTTTCCTTCCAAAGAGTAAGTGTCTTTTAATTTCATGGCTGCAGTCACCATCTGCAGTGATTTTGGAGCCCAGAAAAATAAAGTCAGCCACTGTTTCCACTGTTTCCCCAGTTACGTCTTTCAGTTTTACATTAATAGTGTATGTAACCAAGACTCTGGTGTTTACTATTGCCATCATGCTTTTGAATCAGATGGAGAATATTTAAAAAAAAAAAAAGTTTTTGAATGGATAATTTATTCACATGGGACAAAATTCAAAAGGAATGAAAGGGTGTACAGTAATGTCTCCATCCGCTTTAGTTACTAAATCTTCCTGAAGAAATCTGGTTTTAAAATTTCTTTCTCTTTATAAAGAAGGACTTGGAATTATAATGATAAATGTGCATACATAATCACACTCACATGTGTAAACATACGTGTTTTTTGCTTCCTTTTACCTAAAAGCTGGCATATAATACACATGGTTTTGCACCCTTTTTATTTAACAGTATGACTTAGTGATTGTTTTTACCATTTCATTTGCAAATTTCCTTATTTTTTGAACTAGTATTGTATTCTACTGTATAGGTATAGGATCTTTTTTTTTTTTTAAACTGGACTGTTTGTTTTAGACATTCACACTGCTTCTGTTGTCTGTTACTGTTACCAACAGCACTGCAGGGATACACACATCCTTGTGTTTGTGTGTTATTTTGCACATATATATGTTGAATGAATATCTGGAAGTGTAATTATTGCGTCAAACAGTGTATGCATTTATAATTTTGGTTGCTGCCAAGTTGCTTTTTTTGCTAATGTGATGAATGAAGCATGGTATTTCAATGTCTTTTAATTTGCATTTCTCAGAAGAGCTATTTTTATCTCTTGTGACCTGTCCATATCCCTTTATCCTTTTTCCACTGGGTGATGCTTACTAATTGGTAGGCCATCGCTGTTTGGGAAAGTGTTCCTTTGTGAAATGATTTCCAGATTGTCCCCTCTTTATTGTACTTTTGTTTATGGTTGCTTTTGCCATGAAGAAAGTAATTGTTTTTTTATACAGTTGACCTTATCAGTGTTTTCTTTTATACCTAGATGATCATCATAATTCTCTCATCGCTTCTGTTGTGACTTTAATGGTTTCATTTTCCTACATTTAAATCTTTGAGCTGCCTGGAATTCATTTTGATTTATGTGTGACATGTGGATCCAACCCTCCCCCTCTCCCCAGTTGACTAACCAGTTCTCCTGACACTATTAACTGAGTCATTTATCTTTTCTCCTTTAATTTGAAATGGTACCTTTACCATACACTAATTTTGTATATGCATTTGTAGTTTTTTCCATATTAGGAGTTATGTTTGTTTATTGTAAAAGTGCAAATATCCACACAAGTAGAGGGTATAAGTTGAGTGAACCCTCTACACCTATCAGCAGGTTCAGTAATTAAAATTTATCTTTCTTTCATTATTTGTTTCCGCTTAGGAATTTTAAAGCAGTCCCAGATATGTTATTTGACCCTTATATAACTTTTGCCTGCAACTCTAAAAATACACATATTTTAAAAGATAAGTTAAATATTTGACTTTTTAATTTCAAATTCAAGAGAAAAAACATTTGAGGCTAACATTTGGTGTCTCTGTGCTTTTATTAGTCATCCGTTGCTTTAGAGGGTGATGTCATATTAGCCCTTCGGTTGTTTAGTGTTGAATCATCATGAAGTTCTCCTCCTGCACTGTTTTTTTTTTTTTTTTTTTGAGGAGCCTGGATCTGTGTACCATGGGTTTTGAGAAGTTTTTATTAGTGTAGAGGTGTTCAGATGATTTCACTAGTGGGCTGCATAATGACCAGTCTGTGTGTAGGGTATGTGAATAATAAAATTGTAAGTGGCGGTTAAATATAGCCAAATGTATGGATGAGAGCAAGGGAGTGATACATAAGCAGTTAAGCTACGTCTTAATCTATTTCTGACACTGTGGAGGAGGCTAGAAATCGTGCTTGAGAACCAGGGCTTCAGATTGTGTGTCCCGTTTGTTTCTAGAGTTCTATCACTAACGTTAGTGCTCAGTTTCAGGTGTGTCAGTTTCATATGAGAAATTACACGTCCACGATGCCAGATGGGTACAAATGTTTTACATAACCATAAATTTCAGTTTAACTTATATTTGTCAGATTTCATGGCTAGTACATTTCCTTTCAGTTTAATCTTAAAACTGAGCTAACTTCATAGAGCTTGTTCATAATAATTCAATTATATCCTCAGATTTACTTCCAAAGGCAGCTTCAGAAACTTAAAACATGTCTCACACTATAAAACTTTTGGAAATGATAAGCCATTTTCATCAAATAGCCCTGATACTCACTATGATTCACCAAATATCTTACTGTGATATAAAATGAGTTTGGAATTTAGTTAGCATTTGCACATTTCATATATCCAATTTGACTAGGAATTCTTCCTTTTTTTTTTTTTTTTTTTACCATTCCTTGATTTTCTTCAGTTTCACAGTGTTGTATATGCCTTGTTAAAATCTGTTATTGTCTAGTGAGTCTCATAGATATTTGACTAGTTAGGTCTTCCAGAGCCCTACAACTCCCAGAAATGATCTGTGGAGGCACTTTTTCGTTTATGTCATTGATTTTTACTATTTAGTCATTTGATTGAATTGAAATAAACTATCCATATTCTTAAGCTTTTAAATATCCCCTTAACTTCTGGTGTGTGTTCAGCTGACTTGGAAAGGTTATAGCACAATCTCTTAATGAATAATTTAGTGGAAGTCTAATCACACCTCTCTTATTTGACTTGAATAAACTGTTTGAAATAGTCTTTTCACCCTGTGGCAAAATTATCTATGGCAAATGGACTCCATTTTTCCATGTTAGACAGAATTTCTTAGTTTCCTTCTGGTAGGTTTTTGTCTCTTATTAAAACATATGTGCTGGCTAAGTAGATAAAACAGAATGTGGGCTGAAAACCTTACTTTTCTACATATTAAAAAACCATACTTTGAGGAAAAAACAAACACAAAACCTCAATCTGTTTGAGGGAAATGGTAAAAATCTCAAAGTAGGATCTAGGCATTGTGTACTTAACAAGATAGCTTTTCAGTTTTTATAAATTTAAACTTCTTTCAGAACTACTAAATTCAGAATTATTGAAAATAATTATTAATCCAGATCCTTAAAGACTTTAAATATTTGTACCATCTCTTAAGCTTCAACAGTTTGCTTCACAATTTGCTCTATCTTGTCCTAGTAACAACTTTGTGTATATCATCTTTAATTTTGAGAACAAATCCACAAACTGAATATTATCCCCGTTAGATGAAGAAACTGAAGCTCTAGAGGTTGTCATTGCCATTCACACTACTAGTATATGCAGAGTGAAGATTCAAAGCTACATTTCTGAATGCAAAGTTCTTAACTTTTCAACATTTGATGGTTTCTATTGAATTCATGAAGATGAAAAAACTGTCGATAGCACTCTGACATTTATTGTACTTTTATTCCCTGTCTATCTAACTCTTATTTTTGCGGGGTAGATTGGAGAACTTTAAACTTTAAAATAGTGAATATTTTTTCTTACTATGCTTTTTTGGTGGACAGTTTTAGACTTAAAGGTTAAACATATGGTACAGAGTTCATATATATGCCCCTACTCCCCCATGCATTCCCTTATTATTAACATATTAATATGGTTTATTTATTACAATTAGAGAGCCAATATTGATGCATTTTTTACTAAATCCAGATGTAGGTTGCCAGGCTCCTCCTCTTCAGACCAAGAGGCCGCCACTCATCTCTGAGGAAACTGCTCTGAAGAGGTAGAGCAGAAGCCAGTCTATATATGATTTTTGGCTAGGAAATATATGCAGCAAAGCATTCTTCTTGGTGAGAGATTACTGCTAAACACAAAAAATGAGTATTTCAGTTCAGTTCAGTTCAGTCGCTCAGTCATGTCTGACTCTCTGTGACCCCATGGACCGCAGCATGCCAGGCCTCCCTGTCCATCACCAACTCCTGGAGTTTACTCCAACTCATGTCCATTGAGTCGGTGATGCCATCCAACCATCTCATCCTGTGTCATCCCCTTCTCCTCCTGCCCTCAATCTTTCCCAGCTCAGGGTCTTTTCAAATGAGTCAGTTCTTCGTAATAGGTGGCCAAAGTATTGGAGTTTCCAGCTTCAACATCAGTCCTTCCAGTGAATATTCAGGACTGATTTATTTAGGATGGACTGGTTGGATGTCCTTGCAGTCCAAGGGACTCTCAAGAGTCTTCTCCAACACCACAGTTCAAAGGCATCAGTTTTTTGGTGCTCAGCTTTCTTTATCTCAAGTTAATGATTTTAGTGTTTTTCTGTGTATGGGAAGATGCGAAATCTGGGGTCATTGAAATTCTTCCGAGCTAAGCTTCTAACTATCTATGGAGCTAGTTCATCAAAAACAAAGTGCCTTATCCTCTTTTTTTCTTTTTCATCCTAAATTGCTCTAGGGTGCCTGTGAGTCAGCAGCTGCATTGACTTCCCACTTCACCATTGTGCAACAGGGTGGTGGGCAACACCCTTTGTTCTTCTTTGTTCATCCCCAGAAGCAGCCATTTCTCCAGGGAGCCCTGGTTCCTTTTACTGGAGAGAGGTGTTTGAAACCAAGGTTGGGGTGCTGGGTATACTGGTTGCCAGTGCTTGTCATTTCTTTTAGACCATCTCTGATGGCAGATCAAGGAAATATATATAGGTACTCTAACCCATGTGTGGAGCTTCCCTCCTGGCTCAGATGGTAAGATCATCTGCTTGCAATGTGGGAGACCCAGGTTCCATCCCTGGGTGGGGAAGATCCACTGGAGAAGGAAATGGCAACCCACTCCAATACTCTTGCTTGGAAAATCCCATGGATGGAGGAGCCTGGTGGGCTATAGCCCATGGGGTTGCAAAGAGTCGGACATGACTGAGTGACTTCACTTTAGTAATTCTCCAACCCAAGTATATGTACATATGTATAAATATTTCTGTCTGTATCTATGTTGGGTTTAACATGAGTTCTTACTTGTGTCTCCAACTCTAGTTCAGTATAACTTTAATTTTTTAAGTAATTAAAAAAAAATTTTTTTTTTTTTTTTACAAATTTATGGCAATTTTATCCTATCCCATAATAGATACCCTCTTCTGTTATTCAGTCTTGCTTGTTTAGCTATATTAGGTGGATTCATTGTTCCCTCCCACTTGTTTCCTGTAAGGACTTTTCCATTCCTGTGTCATCTTCATTCTTCTATGGACTGTATAGCTTTTTTATACTCAAGTTGCTGCCTCCTCCTTCCCCAGTGTTTGTGGATAACTGTATTTCCTAAGCTCTTACAATTTGAAATTGTATTTTAAATAAAAATTAAAAAAAAATTAAGTTCTATCAGTGAGATATTCGAAAATTTTATCCATTCACCTTTCATCCTCATGATATTTCTTTTATTTCTACATTTATTTATTTATTTTTTGGCCATGAGGCATGAGAGATCTTAGTTTCCTGACTAGGGGTCGAATCCACACCCCTTAGAGTGGAAGTGTGGAGTCTTATAACCACTGGGCCATCAGGAAATTCCCTCATAGTTTCTGATTTTGAATGGATAATGGGGGCAAAAGAGTGAAGGATAACTCTGAGATGATGATTAAAATATTTTGTTTTCAGTTTTATGTGTTTACTCTGCTTCCAGATGACATTAAAAAAAAATTTATTGATTAAGTTTGGTCCTTTCTCAGATTAGAATGCCGATGGTATTTTTTTTTTCTTTGTTAATTTTATTTTTTCTGTTTAGTTCATTGGGGTTTGAAAAAGACAGGTTCAGTGATTCTGTGTTAATCTGCCATCTTTTCCTTTCACCAGCACACTTTTTCCTGAAAGCCTTCCTACTCTGGCTTACTGCTTCCTCAAATTTACTATTTTCATTTCAGTACTATTGTGTCATCTAATTATTAATCTTAGCTGTTATCTAGTACAACTCTCAGTTTTTAAAGAACTTAATCAGCTGTCATTTTCATTAGAAACTGACAAATTGATTTTTTTATACTAATCTGAAACAGAAAGGAGACCACTTGGATTTGCCAGGCTTTTTCAATAAACTGTTTTTGTTCCTAAGCATCTTTGTGGGGATTAATTGTATTGTTTTTATATGGCTTTTTGGTGAAGAAAAATGTGTATTAAAGTTGTTTTGTTGGTTATTGAGCAGTGAAATATAAATCAAGCTGTAGATTTCCAGAGCAAAACTAACTTCTCTTCAAATAAACAGTTGTAGACAAGTTTTGTTATTGCTGAAGTCCCATTCATTTTTTTAGTAACAAAGAGTTTTAACATTCCAGCGAAATATATACCCTGACTTTAGTGGAATAAATTTTGAAAGATCTGAAGATAATCAGTATACAAGCTAACTTTTTAAGCCAAGAAAGCTAGTAAGTTTATGTAGTGATCCATTTGGACTGTGGACAGTGGGGAGATGATACAATATTATAACAGCCGGCCAACTCACTTGTTTTGTAACACTTAAGTTATTTACTGTATTAAAGATTTTAAAATGGGATCCTTTACAATATACTTTCCCAAGCTCCACAGGAAGGGGAAATTGCTATGTTGTGTTCAGATCTTGTTAAAATGAAGTCTTATTACTGTAATTTACAGAAAGAGAGGTATACTGATTCAGAAATTTTTTTATCAAGTGCAAGATGCTTACTGTATGTGTTTTTACAATGTAAATCAAGATGGAAGTTAGTAATTAATAGGGAGGTTTTGCTGATTTCTAAGTCATAGTGCCTGACATAAAGAAAAATAGTGCTATGTAATAGACCCTTATATTATTCCTGATATATTTTGAAGTGCTTTTAAATACATTTGACAGCAGGAGTGTATAAGTGGTGATTAAAGTTGAGAGTTTTGAGCCAGATTACTCAATTCAAATCCTTGTTTTATCATTTGGCAATGTGTAACCTTGGCCAAGTTACTTACGCCCAGGTTCCTCATCTGTAAAGTGGAAACAACCATGTTCCGTCTTGTGGAACTGTTGTAAGGATTGAATGAATTTATGCATGTAGAACTCTGAGAATCTGGCACAAGAATGTGCTGAGTAAGTAATAGTTATGATTTGTTATTTTGTTTACATCTCATTTTAAAAAGGCATATTGGTTTATTCATGTGCTTTCTTTGGGAGATTGTAGAACCTTTTATTTGCAGCTTATTGTGGAATTCTTTTCTTGAAACTAGATCCTATGAAGTTTGGGAGAGTTTACTACCTAATTCAAGGTAGTAGTTCTTACCTAATTCAAGTAATTACTACCTAATTCAAGGGGTTTGTTTTCAAAGTTAATGAGAAAGCATTTGGTGATTTGGGGTGACTGCTAGGGCGAGGGGCTGGTCAGCTCTTGGTTTAGGAGTGGAGTAGTAGTAGTTAAGAGGTGAGACCCATGGAGATGGTCTTTTCTCTTCAGTCAGTGAGGACGACTCATTAGGAAAAACTCATAGTATTTTGTCTGTTTTTGTAAGACTTTCCTTCTCTTTTGAAGATGCTTATTGTTATCCTCTGACTCAGGAGTAGGCTAGGCAGGTAATAGGGTATCCAGCTGCCAGGCAGGTAATAGGGTGTCTTGTATATAAAATATGAAAGTCCTGACTGTGATACACTTGGATCCCTACTTCTTTTCATCTTTATTCTGTGTCAACAACTCACCACCACCCTAAACTCCCCAAACTCACATGAAACTGGGCTGTCATTTCAGATGAGAACCGAGGGCCAGACTTAATTTAAAAGCATCCATTTCCACAAACGAAGGGAGTAGTAGGGGGAAAAAAGAGACATGAAAATCTGAAAAGTATTTCAAATTATAAGATGACTTAGTACTAAAATATGTACATAAACTTCTATGTTTAAAATGCTGTGTAGTGTAACATTTTTGCAGAGTTGATGGAAGCCAGTTTTTGTTTAATTGACTTTGTTTTATTCACACCAACAACTGGTATTAGAGTAGGCTGTAGAATAGAAAGTTTCTTTGTAACAATGATTTTATTGCAACAAAATTCTGTCTCTAATGCTTATATGCTTTTTGCATAGATCCTACCATTATGGTTTGTAAAAATAGTCTCACCTTCTTTTTCATCTGTTTTCTGAGTAGTAGCATGATTTCTCAGAATAGTTAGCACACTTAATTCAAAAAGACAATATTTGTCTTTTCTGTGGTTGCAGTGACATAAAACACTGACGCATTCTGGATAAAGATATTATGGACAGTTAATTCCTAGAAAAAATTATTTTATTTCTTTTAAAGCTTTTTGTAAGAATAAAGTCATAGATATGATTGGTATCTGTTTTAATAACTAATCTAGAAATAGTTCCATTTTCTATTCCACTTTGGCAAACTTCTTTTAAATATGTTGTAAAACTTTTATTTACGTAAGTTCTCTTATCTATCAAATGTAAGAATGGCTGTTAGAGAAAATTTTATTGGTTAATTAAGCTAGTGTGTAGTCAGTGTGCATTCATTTTACTTTTCCTGCATTGGTTAGTTAGACAAGAATTCCAGGGTGTCTGTATTAGTCTAGAATGTTACCCACGGTTTCTCACCAGGGAAATGTGTGAATTTCACTCAATTAATGAAAAGTTTTTAATGTCTTTGTGACTCATGACAAATTGCTGAAAATTGGGGCTTTCTAATGAGTCAAGTTATATAAGTAGTGTGTAAGAAGTCAATATATTGCTCTAAGGTACATTTTAATAAGTGTTTAGACACATTTGACTTAAATGCACTCTGTGTATTTTAACTCTCTTAAGTGATTTGTAATATTTAGATCTATTTGCCCCATGAGGTTAAGTAGAAGTAAGGCATTTAACAATCAATGAATTGCTTCTGGGTAGAACAGAACAAACAGATTTGGCTGTAGTGAAGGTTATAAAATAACATCGTAGAAGAAAATGTTGACTGGTAAAGTTAAGAAAAATTGTGAGATTTTATAAAATCAAAATTGAGAGACTCTACCCTCGTTTGACAAATCCTGCTTTTTTTGTTTTTTGTTTTTTTTTTTTTGGTTTAGGCTTAAAGCCATAGCACTGTCTCCCAGACCTACCTTAATCGCGTTTCCTATTACCCAACTGTTACAGTCTGATTTAGGATCTGTTTTCTTTACTGCAGTTCCTTTGTGCAGAGTGGGGTTGAGAATGTGAATTGAGTGCTGCTTTTTTTTTTTTTTCTGTTTCTTTTATTTTGTAATTATTTAACTTCTAACTTCATAGTTACTACCTTTTTTTCCCCTCCTAGACTCAGGGAGTTGGAGTAGTCTCTTTGAGAAGCCCCCTCCCTTTATTGTTTTTTTTCCTGATGCCTGTATTGTATACATTGCTTTGTAAGTGTGGGTATTGGGAGATACCATTTTCCATGTGTCTCATTTTACAAATCAGCTTCCTGCTAGAATGTAAGCTGACTGGAAACAGGCTTTGACAAAATCTTGATCACTTTGTTTTCCCAGCACCTGGTAGAGTGCTTAACACATAGTAGGCTCCTCAGGATACCTGTTGAATGAAGGAAAGGAATGAGATCCCAGAGAGGCTAAGTGAACATAGGTGGAGAGTGTATATTATAACACATACTATCAAATCAATATCCCTTATAAAAGTGCTCCAGAAGGCTTTAGAAAGATGAGTTATTATGTGTGATATTCATGCAGTAGTAAATCATTATTCATATTTTAAAAGAATCTATTACTAGATAACATACCTTGTTTCTAGGTAGGGATGCTTTATATTGTATATAACAAAACACCTAATCAGCAGTGGCTTAAACTCATGAGGATTTATTTTTCTTACCTGAGGAGAAGTTTGGAGGCAGGTATCTTGCTGACATTGGCTGAGCTGCTCAACAGTGTCAGGTCTGTTCTGTAATGTTCTTGGCCCTTCCTTCATGGTTGCAAGATGGTTGCTCCTGCTCTAGGTATCACCTTTCTGTGAGGGGTGTCAAGAAAAGGGTATGGATTGACAGAAGTATCTGTCAGGAAGCCAAAAGCCTTTGTGAGACATCTCTCTTCATTTCACTAGGAAACCAGAAGCTGTCTTGGAAACCGTGTAGCACAGCTGACTTTGCCCTAAGTGTTATTGCCAAAACTGTTTCAAGTGGTCTCTCCTGACTGAAAGGAAGGCTGAAAAAGCTTTTCCAGCCTTTGGTAAAGAGGGAGGAAGGGAGAAAGTTTGGAAATAGATATTGAGTTTGTTAACTGTTGTTTTTGCTTGGTCTCTAAGTCATGTCTGACTCTTGGGTGATTCTTTGGACTGTAGCCCACCAGTCTCCTCTGTCCATGGGATTTCCCAGGCAAGAATTCTGGCGTGGGTTGTCATTTCCTTCTCCAGGGGATCTTCCCAACCCAGGGATTGAACCCACATCTCCTGTATTGGCAGGTAGATTCTTTACCACTGAGCCACCAGGAAGCCCCTTATTAACCATCAGTTCACTTCAGTCGCTCAGTCATGTCCAACTCTTTGTGACTCCATGTACTGCAACATGCCAGGCTTCCCTGCCCATCATTAACTCCCGGAGCTTGCTCAAACTCGTGCCCATCAAATCGGTGATACCATCCAGCCATCTCATCCTGTGTTGTCCCCTACTCCTCCTGCCTTCAATCTTTGCCCAGTATCAGGGTCTTTTCCAGTGAGTCAGTTCTTCGCATCAGGTGGCCAAAGTACTGTAGTTTCAGCTTCAGCATCAGTCCTTCAACGAATATTCAGGACTGATCTCCTTTAGGATGGACTGGTGGGATCTCCTTGCAGTCCAAGGGATTCTCAAGAGTCTTCTCCAACACCACAGTTCAAAAGCATGATTTCTTTGGTGCTCAGCTTTCTTTATGGTCCAACTCTCACATCCATATATGACTACTGGAAAAACCATAGCTTTGACTAGACAGACCTTTGTTGGCAAAGTAATGTCTCTGCTTTTTAATATGCTGTCCAGGTTGGTCATAACTTTCCTTCCAAAGAGTAAGTGTCTTTTAATTTCATGGCTGCAGTCACCATCTGCAGTGATTTTGGAGCCCCCCAAAATAGACTGTCACTGTTTTCACTATGCCCCGTCTATTTGCCATGAAGTGATAGGACCAGATGCCATGATCTTCGTTTTCCAAATGTTGAGTTTTAAACCAACTTTTTTGCTCTCCTCTTTCACTTTCAAAAGGCTTTTTAGTTCTTCTTCACTTTCTGCCATAAGGCTGGTGTCATCTGTGCATCTGAGGTTATTGATATTTCTCCCGGCAATCTTGATTCCAGCTTGTGCTTCATCTATAGTATTTGCAAAGTATGTCACTTTGGCTAGCCAGAGTTAAAATGCAGCCTTCTCACGACTGCAGTCACCTCCTCTCTGGGGAGATGACATACATCTACCTCATAGACCAGGATGTCTGCTTGATATGTAGTTTTCTCCATCAGCTCTGGTTGTAGCCTGTTGTCTTCTGGTGACCTAAAACTAAAGGAGAAAATCTGCATCCTAGTATACTACAGTGGATTAAGGAACAAGATAACAAATCCTCCCACTTAGGAGAGTGGGGAATTAGAAACTCACTGGTCCACAAACACAGCATACTCTGGAGGATATGAATATCAAAGGTTTCTGTTCTGGCTGTGAATTTAACTTCCTGAGTTAATCTATCTGCTGCCCCATTTTATGTTTCCTGGGAGAATCTCCTCAGTCATAAAGGTCTTGTTTCCTGTAGCTATCAGGAAGACTGACTCCTCCCACTCTCCTCTTCCTTTGTAGAATTGTTTATGCTATTTTAGGGACTTTCTCTTTTCATTTAAATTTTGGAGTAAATTTATCTATTTCTACCAAAAATCTTACTGGGGTTTGATGGGAATTGCATTAAACTTATAGATCAATTTGGGGAGTATTGACATCTTTACTATGTTGAGTCTTCTAATCCATGAACATGGTAAGTCTCTCTATTTTAATTTATTTCAATGAAATTTTATAATTTTCAGCATACAGATCTGGTACATATGTTTCTTTTCTTATATTTATACCTATTTCATTTTTGTTGAAGCACTTTTAAGTGTTATTCTTTTTATTGACTTCTTTTTTTTCACTTGTTAGTTGCTAGAATATACATGTGCACTTGCTTTTTGTTTGTTGATTTTATATTCTGCGACCTCACAGAACTCGATTATTAAGTTTCTTTTGTAAATTTCTTGGGATGTTCTATATTGATAATCATATTATCTGCAAAAACAGAAGGCTTCCTTTCCAATTTGTTTGCATTTCACTTTTTTTCCCCTTCATTGTGCTGTCTGGACCACCTTGTGTTTGCTGGATTTGAGGGATGAGATGGGGCAGTTACCTGGATTTTTGATCTTAGGGGAAAGAATTGTCTTTCACCATTAAGTGATGTGAGCTGTAGAAGTTTTGGTAGATATTCATTATCTATTTGAGGAAAATACTTTCTTTTCCTAGTTTTCTGAGTGTTTTTATCAGGAAAGGGTGTGGATGAATTATAGATACTTAAAAATGCTGTGAGGGAAACTGAATTATTTTTTACTTGGAAGCATGTTACTGCATGAATAGCAGAATGATAAAGTCTCTTACCTAATACATATAGTACTTAAGACACCAAAGACATAAGGATCTGGCTCTGGAGCAACTTCACTTATTTCTCCATATTTACAGAAAGATTTATGAATATAATTACATGTGAATATTTTTCTCTTTAGCTTTTAAAATAGTTATTCCCTTAATAAAGAGATTTACAAAAAACCTACTTTGTCAGTATATTCGTTGGTCCTGCCAGACATTGTTCCCATAAAAATGGTGCCTATTTACCTGTCAGAGGAAAAATGCTTCTTTTGGATAGTCATGTTCCATGATTTTTAGTGCCTTTCATTCTCTTGCAATTTTTTTCATGGCAGTCTTGTGTGAATTCCAGTTGAGCTATTTCAAATCCTGAAAGGTGACGCTGTGAAAGTCCTGCACTCAATATGCTAGTAAACATGGAAAACTCAGCAGTGGCCACAGGACTGTAAAAGGTCAGTTTTCATTTCAATCCCAAAGAATGCTCACACTACCGGGCAATTGCACTGATCTCACACACTAGTAAAGTAATGCTTAAAATTCTCCAAGCCAGGCTTCAGCAATACGTGAACCGTGAACTTCCAGATGTTCAAGCTGGTTTTACGAAAGGCAGAGGAATAAGAGATCAAATTGCCAACATCCGCTGGATCATCAAAAAAGCAAGAGAGTTCCAGAAAAACATCTATTTCTGCTTTATTGACTATGCCAAAGCCTTTGACAGTGTGGATCACAATAAACTGTGGAAAATTCTGAAAGAGATGGGAATACCAGACCACCTGACCTGCCTCTTGAGAAATCTGTATGCAAGTCAGGAAGCACAGTTAGAACTGGACATGGAACAACAGACTGGTTCCAAATAGGAAAAGGAGTACGTCAAGGCTGTATATTGTCACCCTGCTTATTTAACTTATATGCAGAGTATATCATGAGAAACCCTGGGCTGGAGGAAGCACAAGCTGGAATCAAGATTGCCGGGAGAAATATCAATAACCTCAGATATGCAGATGACACCACTCTTATGGCAGAAAGTGAGGAGGAACTAAAAAGCCTCTTGATGAAAGTGAAAGAGGAGAGTGAAAAAGTTGGCTTAAAGCTCAACATTCAGAAAACTAAGATCATGGCATCTGGTCCCATCACTTCATGGCAAATAGATGGGGAAACAGTGGCTGACTTTATTTTTCTGGGCTCCAAAATCACTGCAGATGGTGATTGCAGCCATGAAATTAAAAGACGCTTACTGCTTGGAAGGAAAGTTATGACCAACCTAGATAACATATTAAAAAGCAGAGACATAACTTGGCCAACAAAGATCCGTCTAGTCAAGGCTATAGTTTTTTCAGTGGTCATGTTTGGATGTGAGAGTTGGACTGTGAAGAACGCTGAGTGCTGAAAAATTGATGCTTTTGAACTACGGTGTTGGAGAAGACTCTTGAGAGTCCCTTGGACTGCAAGGAGATCCAGCCAGTCCATCCTAAAGGAGATCAGTCCTGGGTGTTCATTGGAAGGACCAATGTTGAAGTTGAAACTCCAATACTTTGGCCACCTGATGCGAAGAGCTGACTCATTGGAAAAGACCTGATGCTGGGAAAGATTGAGGGCAAGAGGAGAAGGGGATGACAGAGGATGAGATGGTTGGATGGCATCATGGACTCAATGGACATGGGTTTGGGTAAACTTCGGGAGTTTGTGATGGACAGGGAGGCCTGGCGTGCTGCGATTCATGGGGTCGCAAAGAGTCGGACACGACTGAGCTGATCTGAGCTGAGCTTGTGTTTATGTTGTGGAACAGTCTGTTTTCTTAGTTACTTCATTTGAAAAATAAAAAATAATGTTTGTAGACAAGTTGTAGTAGCACTGTAGAAAATCCGTTTCTTTTTCTAAGCCATTTGATAGTAAGCTTGATGCCTTGTCACCCCCAAATACTGAGTGTCTGTTTCCTGTAAATTTATTGTCCAAGAAAAGTCAAAATACCTCCATCTAAAACAGGGAATTGACTCTTAGACCTCACCCTCACCTCCTCCTTGGCCCTCATACAGGTTATCCCCATAATGTCCTTTATAGCAGGAGGATCTGCTTGGGAATTTTTATTTTTAAAAAATCTATTATTAAGTGAAGGATAATTGCTTTACAATATTGTGTCGTCTTCTGTCATACAACAGTGTGAGTCAGTTGTAAGTATACATATGTACCCCCCTCCTTGAACCTCCCCCGCCCCACCCCATCCCACCCTTCTAGGCTGTCACCGAGCACCGCGTTCACCGCGTTGAACTCCTGGTGTGTTACACAGCGCCTTCTCATTAGCTGTTTTACATACAGCGAGGTATGTGTTTAAATGCTACTCTCTCCGCTCATCCCACCCTCTCCTTCCCCTGCTCTGTCCAAAGTCTGTTTTCTGTTCCTGCCCTGCAGTTCGGTTCATCAGTACTAGTTTTCTAGATTCCATGTATATACATCTGTTAATGTATTTGTTTTTGTGTTTCTGACTTACTTCACTCTCTGTAACAGGCTTTAGGTTTATTCACTTCATTGGAACTGACTCAAATTCATTCCTCTTTATGGCTGAGTTGTATTCTATTGTATATATGTATCACAGCTGCTTTGTCTGTTCATCTGCCTGTGGACATCTGGATTGCTTCCTTGTCCTAGCTATTGTAAACAGTACTTGTGTGAACCTTGGGGTACATGTGTCTTTTTCAGTTACGATTTTCTTATAGCATGTGCCCAGTAGTGGGATTGCCGGGTCATACAGTGGTTTTGGTCCTAGTCTTTTAAGGAATTTCCGTACTGTTCTCCTTGGTGGTTTATCAGTTTACATTCCCACCAACAGCACAAGAGAGTTCCCTTCTCTCTACACACTCTCCAGCATATATTATTTGTAGAGTTTTTGATGACGGCCGTTCTGAGCAGTATGAGGTGATATCTCATTATAGTTTTGATTTGCGTTTCTCTAATGATGAGCGATACTGAGCGTGTGGTCATGTGTTTGTTGGCCATCTGTATGTCTTCTTTGGAGAAATGTCTGTGTAAGTCTTCTGCTCACTTTTTAATTTTTTAATTTTTTTCCTCTTGGTATTGAGCTCCATGAGCTGCTTGTATATTATGGATATTAATCCTTTGTCAGTTTCATTTGAATCATTTTCTCCCATTCTGAAGGTTGTCTTTTCATCTTGTTTATAGTTTCATTTGCTGTGCAAAAGCTTTTAAGTTTAGTTAGGTCCCACTTATTTATTTTTTGTTTCCACTACTCTGTAAGACGTGGGTCAAAGAGGATATTGCTGTGATTTATGTCAAAGAGTGTTTGCCTATCTTTTCCTGTAAGAGTTTTATAGTTTCTAGCCTTACATTTAGGTCTTTAATCCATTTTGAGTTTGTGTATGTAGTTAGGAAGTGTTCTAATTTTGTTCTTTTACATGTAGCTGTCCCGTTGTATTCCTATGTACTAACAGTGAAAAATCAGAAAGAGAAATTAAGGAAATAATCCCAATCACCATTGCAAAAAGAAGAATAAAATACCTGGGAATAAACCTAAGGAGACAAAAGACCTGTTTACAGAAAACACTGATGAAAGAAATGAAAGACAGAAACAGATGGAGAGATATTCCACACTGCTGGGTTGGAAGAAACTATACTACCCAAAGCAATCTGCAGATTTAGTGCAATCCCTATCAAATGACTAATGACATTTTTCACAGAATTAGAACAAACAATTTCACAATTTTTATGGAAACACAAAAGATCCCAAATAGCCAAAGCAATTTTAAGAATAGTGGAGCTGGAGGCGTCAACCTTCCTGACTTCAGACTGTACTACAAAGCTACAATAACCAAGACAGCATGGTACTGGCACAGAAACAGAAGTGTAGATCAATAGGACGAGATAGAAAGTGCAGAGATAAACCCACACACCTGTGGGCACCTTACCTTTGACAGAGGCGGCAAGAACGTAACACAGAAAAGTTGGTCTTTTCAGTAAGTGGTGCTGGGAAAAGTGGAATCACATTTAGTGTTGAGGTGTCGCATCTCCTTAAGACTGTGTTACTCTGGACCGATTTCTCTTTCCTTGCCCTTTTCTTTTTGTCATTTTTGAGGAGTACAGGCGGTTATTTGAATGTTCATCCTGTGATTTGTGTTTGTCTGATGTTGCTCGTGAGTAGGTTCACGTTAGGCGTCTTTGGAAGGGCTGTCTTGAAAGTCGATCCTCTTAGTGTATCCTGTCAGGTGACACCTGACTTGGATTTGTCTCATTATCAATGACGTTAACTTTGATCAGTTGATTAAGGTGCTGGAGGGCTATTTTTTCCCTGTTATAGTTAATAATGTATTTTGTGAGAAGGTTCTTTGAGCTATGTGAATTTCTTCTTAAAACTTTTCACCTCTCTCGAACTCCTGTACTCTGCACCTTGCTGCGTCCTACGGGGGTGGCCTCCTCAGCCCTCTTGTATCCTGGTGTCCTGCGAGCACACCCTCCTCACAGCTCACAAGGCCGTCCTCCTGTGTGCATAGTCACCTCACCCTGTTCATGCTCCGACAGCGGACAGCTGCCTCCTCTGGCAGCCTCTGCACCCCCCAGACCAGGCTGCCCTCTGTGCACACGCCCCTCTTACTGTGCTCCAGCTCCGACACCCCGCTGGGCTGCCCCCCACGCCCCAGCTGGGATGCCCTTCTTGTTCTTCCGCCTTAGTGGGTGTTACCGCTTTGCTCAGACTCTGGCACTTGGGGTCAGGCCACACTCCTTTAGACTGTCCCTACCGTCTTCCTTTCTTGGCCACTGATACCCCATGCCAGTCACTCTCATCCTCCTGCTTGTGCTCTGACACTCCCGGCCCCACCCCCACCCGCTCGGTTGGGCTCTGGTACCAGTTCATGGCCACCACCCACCTTCCCCAGTGCCCGCTTTGTTCAGCGCCCCTCATCGCCCTGTAGGAAATTGTATGGAAGGTGGGGAGGGTGAGTGGCGCCCAGGTTTCCTCTTGTTACTCTCTTATCCAGCCCCCACGTTGTTGCTTCCTCATCTCCTCTCTCTACTTCGTAGCTCTTTTTTATGAGGAGTAGTTAGAGATAATTTATAACATTCAAAGTGCTAAATTTACTTTCTTTGGAGAAAAGTAGATGACTATAATCTGTGAGTCAGTGTGCAAATCTTAGCTGTTTTAAGTGTCATGAAAAAAATAATCTCCCTACATGGGCCTTAAGGCAACATCACTATTTCCCTCAAAAGGAAAAGCGATAGTTCAGAACACAAGGGCTTCAGTTCACCTGTTAGAGAGACACATCCATCCTGGTCCTGCCTCCTGGCTTCCAGCTTAGGACGCTAGTCCACAAGTCATGACATCTTTCTATTCCTGTTTCCTCATCCACAACCTGGGGATCATAAATCCTTACCTGAGCTGTTGGAGCTCAGATGAGATAATGTACTTGAAAGTGCTGTGCAGAGGGTAAAATGCCATGCAGATGTAGTTCTTCAGTTCTAATTTATTGCAGAGTCAAATGGGAATCTACAGGAAATTAAGTCAAGCATTTAAATTACACTTGTGATTTCTAGGCAAATTCCCTCTGATTCATAAGGCAGGAAAGAGGTCAGCATAGATTTTGCTTTTCGCTACCACTTTAAATCTATTGTTCTGTCACCGTTACTCAATCAGGCAAACACTCTTCTTTTGAAGTCCTGCCCACCCATTCTGCCTTTGTGACACATTTCCACCTCCTTGATGACTTTTACCCCAGGTGTACAGTAGTCCTCTTCACCACGGTGCCTGCCGTCTGTTGTCCGTGGTGACGTCTGCATCATCGACCTTATGTGAGTTCTGGGTTTGACCTCACATGAGTTGTTTGTGGTGCAGTTGTGTTCTCGAGATCACTGGAGAGGAGCTTTAAGTCAGTGTGTCTGACGCTGCAGTCACACGCCTTTCCTGTGACCTGCTCCTCCCTGCAGCTTCCATTTGTGTTACTGCTGTCACGCTCTGCATGCGCCTTCTAGGTTAGAAACCTTAAACCTTCTGTTGTTTCCTACTATCTAATTGATCTCGGGTGGCCTGGGCCTGCAGTGGCTTGAAAAGCAGGGCTTTGGTTTCCTGCTGGCGATTGAGAGCACCAAATCCTAGCCACTAGATCAGTGTTCAGTGACAAGGCCTTGACCCTTCAGCTTTGCAGAAAAATAACTCCCCGAAAGAAGGAAGGTAGTGAAACAAGTAAAGTATTTATCAGGAGGAAAAAGAGTACAGTAAGTGTGGATAGAAACACAGGCAGACTCAGAGTTGCTGAATTGCGCCATTGTGGTAGTTTGATTTACTTTTATGGGGCATTTCTTCCAGGTTTCCTATGGCCAGTCATTTTGATTTGCCTGGTTCAGAGTCCACATTTGATATCTTAAGATACCTCCCGTGTGTGTACATGCATCTCTTAGCCAGGATCGATTCCATACCAAAGAGGCTTATGGGTAGAACATCAGTTAGCATCACTCACTCCCGTTTTGACCTCCAAGGAGCCTTTGTGTGCTTGTGTGGTCAGGGAGGTCTCCTGACTTCAAGGATGAGGAATATGTCGTCTCTTATCTCCCATCTGGGCAGGACCCAGCCTCCTCCCTCAGCCGTCCTCCCGTTCTCAGATCCACAGGGAACGAATCTCCGGTTGCTCTACTCCGGTGGCACCCGTCCACCTCCTATCACATCATCATTCACTAAGTTATTTTGTTTTTGCAGAAACCTCTTTCCCACCTGAGTCTTCCTCTTCCTGTAATTAACAGCCTATCTCTGACCCTTATTACCTAATCTCTGAGCTATCAAAATAGCCTTCTTCAAGGCTAGTGTCAGAACGTTGACTTGACAGGTCCCAGCCTGGGCCTCTGTTGAATAACTGGATGAAGAGGAACCCTGGGGCCAAAGCCAGGTCTCAGAGGGGCCAGCCCTTGCAGATGCGTCAGTAGGATGGTATAGAACACGTCTCCAGAGACCTTAGTTGAGATCAGACTTGGGGAAGAAGCTCTGCCTTGTCAGGCTCAGACTCCTATCTGAAAGCCTCTAGAATTTAGGAAGAGCTCATCTTTAGAACATGAGCAGCATTATCTGGATGCAGCTCCAGTTAACATTTTGGCATGTTTCCTTCCAATCTATTTTTAATGCATAGTTTTTTTTTAAAAAACTTTTTATATAATTGTATGTATAAATTGCATAATGTCTATTAAATGGAAACATTTTCCATGGTATTTTTGCAAGTGCAACTGAAAAAAATGATTGGTGCATAGTGTTCCACAGAATGAAAAGTTGCTGCTGTCTTTCTTCCTGGAAGAAATACTGGATTGTCTGTCAGAGCCTGACCCCAGCTTCTGTTGAAAGCAGTATTTCTCTAGATTTAACTTTTGATTGCTGACAAAAGCTACTCTTTTTGCCTCCAAAGTTTGGTCTTGATGCAAATTCATTAACTGTCTTGACCTTTGCTACTTTGCTTATTTGTTCATCCACATGTTTTCCCTTCCCCTCTCCTTTTCTCTCTTTCTCTCCCCGCCCCACCTTCACCTCTTTGCCTCTCACTCCCTCCTTCCTTTACCACTCCCTTCCCCTCCTCCCTTCTTTCCATCCATCCATCTACAATAAGAGCATGTTCTCTTCTAAGTCCTGAGCTTGGCTCTGGGGATTTAAAGATGAATAGACAATTGAGGGACTTCTACCAAGGGAGAGACACGTTTATGATTCTTTGCCAGGTTGTGTCCCAGGCTCATTTGGGTGCACATGGGGAGCAGTGCCTTACTGTTTCTGAAGAGGGTAGAGAAGGCTTCCTGGGGCGGTGACTTGTACCTGAACTGTGAAAGGTGAGGAGGATTTTGCTAGGGCAGGTGGGTGGAAGAGGTATTTAGGCAGTAGGCAGAGAAATGAGAACAGTGGTGATGGTGTGGCTCTAGCTTATCTGTAGTACTTTGTTATTGTTATTTTTTAAAAGCAGTTTTATTGAGATAATGATTTTCCTACCATACACCATTTAAAGTGTACTATATTAAGTAGTTCTGAGTGTATTCGGAGTTGTGCATTCATCACCAGTCAGTTAAAAACATTTTCATTGCCTGAAATAGAAACTCCTTCAGCGGTCACCCCTCAGTCCCCCTGCTTTCCCAGCCCTGGGTAACCAGTAGTCTCTTTAGACATTTCATTTAAGTAGAATCATATGACATGTGCTCCCTTGTGACTGACCTCTTTCACTTTTCAGGTTTTCAGGGTCCATCCATGTTCTAACATGTGTTAGTACTTCATTTCTTTTTATTGCCTAATAATTCAATGTGGATATACCACATTTTATTTCTCTATCACCTGGTGGATATTTGGGGTTTTCGTGCTTTTTGTCTATTATAGATAATGCTGCTGTGGACATTGATGTACATATTTTTGTGTGGACATATATTTTTATTTCTTTGAGATCTACACCCAAGAAAGGAATTTCTGGATCATATAATAGCTCTATACTTAACAATTTGAGGAATTTCCAGACTGTTTTCAAATTAGCTGTACAGTTTTCCATTCTGATCAGCAGTATATCATGGTTCTAATTTCTCTACATCCTCACCAAGGCTTGTACTTATTTTTATTATAGTCATCCTATTAGATGAGAAGTAACTCCTTGTAATTTTGACTTGCATTTTCCTGATGACTATTGATGTTGACCATCTTTTCATGTGATGAGTTATTTGTATATATTTGGATAAACGTCTTATTCAGATCTTTTGCCTATTTCTAAATCAGATTATTTGCCTTTTTATCATTGAATTATAGTGATTTTTTATTGTCTTAAGTGTTTTGAAGCAAAATTAATACTACTTTGCTTTTGACTTTTAAGTAGAAAATGATTCAATCAAAATTTTGAACCGCCTAAAAAGAAAGAATTTAAATCTGAAAAATAGATTTGGAGATGGGGGTATCAATACTAATTTTCAAAAAAAATATTCGTAGGTTCCACAAGTCAAATGCTATTAAGTGATCATACTTGTTTTATCAAGCTTGTTCTCCCTGTTTATGTGCACTGCCTTGCCAGCTCAGCTTCTCAGTTGTGTATGACTTTGCAACTCCATGGACTGTAGCCCGCTAGGCTCCCCTGTCCCTGGGATTCTCCAGGCAAGAACACTGGAGTGGGTTGCCATGCCCTCCTCCTGGGGATTTTCCTGACCCAGGGATCGAACCTGCATCCTCCTGCATTGGCTTCTTTACTACCGCACCACCTGGGAAGCCCCACTGATGTGCACTGGTGTCAGAGAATTAAAGACTTCTCTCAGAGAGTCCCCAGCTGCTGTGACAAATGGGCAACATTTTCTAATAGCTCTTCTTGCCCAAATAGTCCTTTAAGGCAATTGTTTTTCATCTCTTTATCTCAAGTTGGTCAAACACATTTGTAACTTCGGAAAGTGATACTGTGATTTGGGGATATTATTTATGCATATCTGTCAGTCAGTTGAACAGCAGTTATTGGATGCCTGCTTAGGTATATGGTTGACTCACTTTGTTTCTCTTCGGGGGTCATACTCAAAATATCTAACATTGGTGTTGTGTGGACATTAGCAAATCAAAATGGAGACTGACTCTAAAGTACTTCACTCACAGTTTCATTATTTTAGTCACAGATCCTTTATATTATTAATCTTTGTATTTTGAAATCTAGCGAACCTATGCCTAGTCATAGCTTTTTTTTAATGTGGATCTTTCCTCCTTTGGTAGTTTCATGTATTTCTCTTTTGATTGCCAAATTGATAACTGTTTTGGCCCAGTAAGTTTGCTGGGTGTTAAAATCAGAGGTAACTCTTGTATTAGAGATAATAATATTCAGCAGATATAGTAAACTTTCCTTCAAGAAGATACTTCTGCGTTCTAAAATTGGTCATGGAAGTGTACTATTCCAAGCAGAGTTATCAAGTGCTAACCAGTTGAGGATTGTATATAATTTGAGTGGAAACCAAATTTTTTGGTTTTGCGAATTTGCTCATGAGTGGTTTCTTTAGGTCGTTAAGATTTATTCCTCAGCTGAATAGAACTCTCTTCCGTATACCACTTTAAAAATATTTGAATCAGGAAGAAAGTTTTCATGGAATACATGACTGTAAAGATATAATCGGACCAGTTGGCGGCCCCGAAAAGCCATCTTTTCCTTGTCCCTGAGCCTAGCTCCCTGCGCACCGCGGCCGTAGGTCTGCACACCTCCTCATCAGATGTGGACTCAGGGGACTGTGCTGCCAGAGTCCGGGAACTGGGCTTTCTCTTCAGTCTGCTGCATCGGATATCCAGGGCGCCCCACCATGTCAGACACCGCTGTGGACACCAGCTCTGAGATCACCGCCAAGGACCTAAAGGAGAGGAAGGAAGCTGTGGAGGAGATGAAACGTGGCAGAGGTGTACCCGCAGTGGGAAGGCTGGTGAGGAAGGTGGGGGCCAGGAGGCTGCCAGTGAGGTAGAAGAAGGCCCGGAGGAAGTGGTGGAAGAGGAAGGAGGTGTTGGTGAGGAAGAGGGTGAAATGAAGATGAGGAAACTGAGGCAGCTACTGGCAAAAGGGCAGCTGAAGGAAAGAGGGATGACGATATTGACACAAGAAGAAGACAGATGAGGATAACTAGACAACAAAAAAGAAAAAAAGAGGAAAAAAAAGGCCACCCTGAGCCATTCATTGTCTACTTCCTTTCTTAGGATCTCAATAACATGATTACCTTGGAGGGGTGAGGCTGTCCAGGCTGCCCACTGCAGGCAGAGCCCACCCAAAGGTGATGCATGCTCTCCACCACCCAACAAACTCACAGCACGAATTTGCAATAAGAGAAGGAAAAAAACCCCAAGGTTTCTAGGCATGTCCTTCTTAAAAGCGACATAGAAGACAAGCTTATGGTTACCAAGGAGGAAAACCAGGGTGGGAGGGGTAAATTAGGAACTGGAGATTAATGTATACACACTACTATATGTGCAGTAGATAATCAGCAAGGGCCTACTGTATAGCACAAGGAGCTATATTCAGTATCTCGTAATAACCAAAATGGAAAAGAATCTGAAAAAGAATAGGTTTATATTTATTTCAACCCTGAATATTCATTGGAAGGACTGATGCTGAAGGTGCAGTTCCAATAGTTTGGCCACCTGATGTGAAGAGCCAACTCATTGGAAAAGACCTGATGCTGGGAAAGACTGAGGGCAAAAGGAGAAGGAGGTGATGGAGGATGAGATGGTTGGGTGGCATCACTAACTCAATAGACATGATTTTGAGCAAACTCCAGGAGATAGTGAAGGATAGGGAAGCCTGGCATGCTGCAGTTCATGAGGTCTCAAGAGAGTCAGACACGACTTAGAAAGTGAACAACATATATATTTGTATAACTGAGTCACTTTGCTATCCACCTGAAACTAACACATTGTTGTAAATCAGCTATACTCCAGTTTAACAAAACTACTTTTGAAAGGAAGATTTGTTTGTATTTTTAATTTGGATTTTTATTTTTAAACATACTGTTAGAGTTTAGCCATTTTTAATGATTGTGAGTGACCAGACCAGCCTTTGGAGTGTTCTCCTTCCTATTTCTGACTTGACTTGTTGACTGACCATATTCATATAATTTCAAAGGAGAAAAAAAAAAACAACTTGGTTTTAAAAAAAACACAAAAGCAACAGCAAAAGCAGTCTTATTCCCAGGATGCTGGTAACCTTTTCTGTGTATGTACTTAACTGTACTCTAAGTAGTTTTATGAGATGATTATAAAGGTCAAAGATAAAAGGTTTATTTTTTCCACTTTTTTTTGTCTATGAAGTTGTTTATTTTTTTTCTTGTTTGTGTGAAGCATTGTTGTTCAAAAATAAACTGAAATATATTTTACTGAGTCATTTTTTAAAAAAACATAGTTTTTTTTTTTAACTCTATTTTCTGATTTGCAGCAAATTTTCAATAATGACTTATTTTCTCCTTACCAAAATATAGTTGCAAATAGCTGCCGATAGTATGTATCTTGTTCACCCAGTTTTCACTGTCCACATATATAGATTATCCATGATAATCTAGTGAAGACGAAAACAGCTCTTGCTTCCCTGTGGTTCATTGCTAATTTTCATAGTTACCTTAATGGCAGCCATAGGGAGGGGTGAGCCTGTGCTGTGGTCCAGGTGACTTAAACAAGAGTGTTGGCTGTGGAGATAAAGAGCAGACACATTGTTTTGGAGGTGAAATCCTTTGGAAGTTGTTGGATTTGCTGTGGGAGATGATGAGGTGAAAGAAGGATCGGTGATGATTTCCAGGTTTCTGGTTTCAGTATCTGAGTACATAAGCCATGAAATTGCAAGATGCTTGCTCTTTGGAAGAAAAGCTGTGACAAACCTAGACAGCTTATTAAAAAGCAGAGACATGACTTTGCCGACAAAGGTCTGTGTAGTCAAAGTTATGGTTTTTCCAGTAGTCATGTATGAATGTGAGAGTTGGACTGTAAAGAAAACTGAGCGCTGAAGAATTGATGCTTTCAAACTGTGGTGCTGAAGACTCTTGAGAGTCCCTTGGACTGCAAGGAGATCAAGCTCGTCAATCTTAAAAGGAAATCAAGCCTGAATAGTCATTGAAAGGACTGATGCTGAAGCTGAAGCTCTGATGCTTTGGCCACCTGATAGGAAGAACTGACTCATTGGAAAAGACCCTGATGCTGGGAAAGACTGAAGGCAGGCGGAGAAGGGGGTTACAGGATGAGATGGTTGGATGGCATCACTGGCTCAATGGACATGAGTTTGAGCAAACTCTGAGAGATAGTGAAGGACAGGGAAGCCTGGCCTGCTACAGTCCTTGGGATCGCAGAGAGTTGGACATGACTTAGCAGCTGAACAACATGTGCCGTTTATAGAGATGGGGAATTCTGGAAGAGGGTGGGGTCAGTCTTTTGCCTCTTGGCTCTCAGATTCAGTTTCCTGACTTCTGTCCTCTGTATTGCAGGGAACTGCATTTCACAGTCTCCCTGCCTTTTGGCGTTTGTGGTCAGATTTGGCACGAAGTGGGCACTGATGTAAGCCTAGCAGATGGGAGTAGGGATGAGATAGGGTTGTTCCTCTCTCTCTTTTCACTCTGGGTCAGGTCCCAGGAAGTGGCGGTTTCATTCCTGTGGCTTCAGTTCCTATCAGAGGGCTCTTCCTTTGCTTGCAGTCCTAGTTTGCGATGGGCAGCTCCTGTTGTTGCTCTTGTTGCTGCCAGTGGTCAGAGGCAGCTTCTGGGTTCTTCCAGTGGGTCCCTCTAGCCCTTGGGCTGGTAATGGTTTCCTGATGTTACTCAGCTCCTGGTTACTTAACCTTCTCCATTTGGTGCCTTGGCTTCTTCATTGCCCATGTAACCACACTTCGGTATTAATTATTCCTTATCTTAATGCCTAGAGTGGTTTCTGTTTTCCTAACTAGAACCTTAAGAATACGAGGGTGAAAATTTGAGAGTTCAATTTTGGAAATGGTCGGTGTTGAATTTAGTATTTTTTCGGTACGTTCCAGTGGAGATGTTGCTAGATGAGTTGAATGATGAGTTCAGATGGATGTCTGAACTGGGAATGTAAATGTGGGTACCACTCTCAGTGTGCCGGTAGTGTTTAATACTGTGAGAAATACAGTTGGAAGCATCCAGTGAACGGATGACAAGGGAACCAAAATCTAGGCTTTAAGTCTACTTCGTGGAGGACAGATGGGGATGGATAAAGTAGAGAGGCCAAGGAGGTAAGAGGGAAACAGGAGAGTGATGCTCTGGACAACGGAAAGAAAGGAATTTCGACTGCATGGTGTGCTGTCTTGTTGCGTTTGGTTATCCATTTCCTTGATGAAAGAAGTTTGCAGGAAATTGAGAGTGGTTGAAGCTCTTCATCAAAATGAAGTGGTGGAAGAGTGACTGGGAGGTAACAGAGTATAGCTGATGCAGAGAGGAAGTTCTTTCCAGGTATTTGACTGTGGAAGGGAGTGTAAGAAATGGGAAGATGGTGGGATGATTAAGACAAGCTACATTTTGTAAAATTGCTTTTTTTTTTTTTAACTTTTAAAATGCCGAAGTTTTGAATAGGCTCAAAAATTTTAGAACGTTATACAAGGAAAATATCTTCCTCTTGTCTCCCATCAATCCCATTCCACTTCCTCTTCCAGTCCCAGCCATTGCTATTCATTTCTTGTATACATGCCCCCAAATTTCTGATGCAAATGCAAGCAAGTATGAATATATATTCTTAATTTCCAGTGGTGGCATAGTATCGTTATTATTTAGTTTCTTATTTTCTTTGAACCATATGTTCTGGACATCTTTTTACTTTAGGACCTTGAGGGTATTCTTTTTTTCCCTTTTTTAAAGCAGCTTTATAGGAGTTTCAATTCTGAATATACTAATATGTCTTTAGCTGGTCACCTTTTGCTGTTACAAATAATGCTGCAATGAATGACTTTGCACCCGTGCAAATATGTTTGTCATAGGCTAAATTCATGGAACTTCTCTGTCCCAGGATATGCGTTTTCCATTTTTGGAGGTAATGTCAAGTTGCCTCCATGGATGATGGTCTAGTTTGTAACCCCTACTATGCACGAGAGTTCCTGTCTCCTCATTGTTACACCACCTCAGTGTTTTATCAAGCTTTGGGGCTTTTGACAATATAGGAAGTGAAGAAAAACGGTACAGGTGTAGTTTTGTTTTGTTTTTGGTGCAGTTTTAGTTTTCATTGATTAAGAATGAGGTTGAATGTCTTTGTTCAAGAGCCTTATATGTTTCTTCTTTCATAAACTCTGTTCATATTCTATACCCCTTTTTTAATCCAATTAGATTTTGGTTGTCTCAACATTTGAATTTTACTTGCTAGGCCTGAGGGCCTAAAAGCTCAGTGGTAGAACATAGCATATAAGGTGGGCTTTGGACAGAGGGATGGGGACCCGATCATGCAGTGCCCCGTAAAGTCCATTTGGTGTGTATATTGCTTCTTAGTTTAGAAGCCTGTTTAACAAATTTGAAATAGGGGTTCTTTGGACACAGTTACTTCTGAAGTAATTTTGTGTCAGAATCAGCAGAACAGTTTAACCTGGAAAGAGGATGGAGGAATATTAGCAGTGTTCTGTAAAAGGTCTGTCTAGCATTCTGATTTTGATTATGACCAGGTCTATTTAGGTATATAATTAATTTTCAGTGGTTATTGGTAGAGTTTTGCCAACTCTTATTTGTCATTTAGAAGAAGAAAAAAAAAATGTTCTTTTTCCCTTCATACAGTAAACAGGGTTCAAGCTGACCCTTGGCTTCCTCTTCGTATTTCTACAAAATGCTCAGCAGGAGTATTTTAAAAGAACAAACTCATTATGCATGTAATCTCCAAGCATAAGTGCTTCCCCGGGAGATGTTGTATTCTGCTTCACTCAGAAACATGCCAAACAGTCACCAGCACTGTCCAGTGAGAGGGAGGGTCAGTTCTGGCTCCAAGCATTTCAGCCTGGGAGCTGGAGATAACTTTCCGTCAGTCTGTCCCTCTCTCCCCGCTTCGTTTCTTCTCTTCATTTTTCCTACTCCTTTTTCTTTCTTGTCTTATCCCCAGCCTCCCAGCCCTCCAAGCCTGACTGGTTAAAGAGAGTGTACTTTGTCAGGATCACTTTGCTTTTATAAAATAGATCTTGAAAGCATGGATATTCCATGCTTTCATGCATTTATACATTCCCTATAAAGAACAATAAAATGTGGAAGGAAAATATGAATGCATTGACTGGAATTTTTATTTTTTGCCTTTCATTGGTTTGAAGATATTATTTTTCAATATGTTCCTTAAAAGTGCTTTAAAATTTTCTTATTAAAGCATGCCCCATTCTCTGAGTTTTTCGTAGGCATCCAGTGGTTTGTCTTACATAAAGAAATTCCCCAGCTGGATTAAACGTAATGGATATTGAAACTGTTGGGACATGATTTGTCTTCCAGAGTTTGGTGGTAAAGAAATTGCCCCCAGATGCTGCTGGGTCTAAAACAGTCAGGACCATTTGTCCCCCTTCTTTGTGTTCTTAATGGATTTTTATTGGTATCAGCTTGCTAGCTTCCTTACTTACATCTATGAATTTAAGTCTTTTAAGGCTCCTCGTACTGTTTGAGGGTGTTGCTCTGTGCACTTCACCGTGGAGCGGCTCGCTAAGGTAAATGTCTCGTTGTGAGCAGTGCTGCCGTGAACCATGCCCGTCTCTTCTGCAATGCCACCTTTATGCAGAAGGCTGCAGGCAGATGGAAAGGTGGGCTGCTTTGAGAGTCAGCCTGTGCTTTCCAGTGATGCTCCTCTATTCAGTAGTAAGCTTTTCTTCACTTGCCAGTTTCCCACTGCTTATGGAAGGCCAAGAACTGACGTGTTCATGGTCTTGGAAATTTTGGAAATAGCCTAACAGCTCCTTTTGAAGCCTGGTTATTTGCCTTTTTAGAAATAGTATCATGAGGCAGTCTCATGGTCATGGAATGCTGCTTTATTTTGTTTTTAGGTATTGGCTGTTATTTTTGATCAGGAGGCAAAGAACCACTAATGAGGCATTCTGATTTCCTTAAGTTTACAGTTTTGGAGTCAGTTTGTCTGGATTTCTAATCCTGCCCCCACTGTCTTACTCTGATTTTAGGCAAGTTACTTTTCCTTGCTATCCTTTAGAGTCCTCCTCTGTAAAACCGGAGTAAAAGTTGAACCCACCTCAATTTGGAGGATTAGATGGATAAAAAGAAAAGGAATATGACATGCTTGGCTCATTGCTGGGTGCATAATATATACTCAGTAATGTTAGCTATTATCATTATTGCTAATCAGATTTTTATTACTTTGGATTTGGAAGCAATTTATCTTATGTACATAAAGAAATAGTTCGGAAAGTAAATGTATTTCTATTAAATAATAGTTTGTTTCTCTATCCTCATACTCAAAGTGGGTGGTGTGTCAATGGCCATCATTTTCTTGGTTCAGTGAGTACAAAAGCTTTTAGCAGTGTGAAGAAGAGTCCCAGAAAATGTTTATCAGGTCACTGTTTTCATGATGGATCACAGCAGGAGCACAGTTTATGTTCTTACCTTAAAAATGAAAGAATGCTATTGATTTTGAGCTCTACAAAAAAAGGAAATTAAAAATGATTTTTTTAAAAAGACTGGATTAGTATTTTTAGTTGAAATGCTTTTAGAAATTCAAACAATGCAGATGGATATAAATTAAATATTAACGTGTCCCTTCTCAGGGTTAAACTCCATAAAATTATAAAAGTAATATCCATGCAAGTTTAAACAAAGAAGAGAGGGTGAGACTATAAAAGGTGCACATTAGACCATATTGGAGGCCAGCTGAGCCTTCGTCTTATTTCCAAGGGTAAACACCTCAAACACTTTCATATTTATGCTTCAAGAAATTTTGTTTTTTACTTAGAATTTCCTCTTTTCTCCTTTTCCTTTTTTAAAACACAGGGGAAGTACAAGACCTACTCTTTACCTTGCTTTCACTGATGATATAACAAAGATTATTATAAATAAGCACTTATAGATATATCTTGCTTTTTTCACAGCTAAATGGCTTTGTAGCTGCAGTCCCATTGTTTATTTAATGTCTCCTTATAATAAATATATAAGCTTTCTGAGTTCTTTGTCAATCTTCCATGTGAACTTTGAAGTTTGTGTGTGTGTACATATATACACATACATGTATATGTGTGTGTTTGTATATAAATATGTGTGTGGTGCAAGTATCCTACAAGCATGTGTAGGAGAGATTCTAGGGCAAGTTTAACTATCTGATAGCTATTCCTATGTTGTATTCCAAACAGCTTCATCAGTAGAGGCTCCATCGATAGAGTAGAGCTTGACAGCTTCCTCATTCTTTTGCTATCACTAGGTAGTTCCATACTTTTTAATATTTTTCAATTTGGTATGAGAACAAAGGATCTTATTTTGGTTTGCATGAAAAAAATTCAGTGCGAACAATGTACATTGGGATACAGTTCTAATAGAGCCAAAATCTAAATGTAAAACCCTGAGTATATTAAAATATGGGTGAATTCCTTAGTAATCTGGGAGTAGAGGAAGCTTTCTAATTATGACTCAGAATTTGGAAACAGTAAAAGAAATATTTGATAGATTAGCCAATGCAAGCTGTTACATGTAGGAGAGATAAACAACAAAGTCCTACTGTGTAGCTCAGGGAACTATATTTAATATCCTGTGATAAACCATAATAAAAATATGAAAAACAATATATATATGTATAACTGAGTCATTTTGCTTTATAGTAGAAATTAACACTGTAAATCAACTATACTTCAATAAAATTAAAAGAAGAGTTTGATAAATATGATATCCTGAAAATTAAAAAGCATGAGGAAACTATAAAAAGTAAAATAACAAGCCAGGAGAAAATATTGTAACTTCTATCACAGACAAAAGATTAACATCCTCTTTGTGTGTGTATTTGTATGTATGAGTAAATTAAAACATGAGATTAAAATGACTCTTCAGCCCAGTAGAAAAGTGGTCAAAAGATCTGAACAGACAGAAAATGGGGGTGGGGGTGGGGAATGACTCTGCAAATGATCCTTAAACACGTGAAAAGATGCTCAACTCATTCTTCATAAGAGAGGTGTACATATTCAAATCCTACTGGCTTCCTATTTCTCATTGCATTGGCAAAAGTACAGAGGTTTGATAGCACACTCCATGGGTGATGCTGTGGATAAGTAGGTAATCTCATGCATTGCTTATGGGAGTGCAAAGCTGTGTACCCCTTACAGATGGGAATTTATCCTTTGACTGAACAGCCCTACTTGGACTTGATTCCAAAGGTAATATGAGAAAAGTACAAAATGATACATGCACAGTGCTATTCATTGCAACACCATTTGTAATAATGAAGGGCTGTGAATAATCAAATCTTGGGCTCTAGATTCCATCTGGCCAGCCTCAAGCAGGTAGCTTTTCACACCAGTCCTGATATCCCAGCTCTGGCATTGGCAATATTTGGCTTATGTCCAGATGATTTTCAGCTGCAGATCAGGGGTTGACAAGCGCTAGAGGACAGGTTGAGGGTGGGTAGAATTCAGTCCCTCGGCTTCTCAAAGCCTGTGCCTCCCGTGTTGGTGCCTTCTCCCTGCTTTCCCTTCCTTGGTCCATTCTTGCTCTAATTCTGCTCCTCTCAGGACTGGAGAAGCTGCCATGGATTAAGGCAAGACCATGAGGTGTTAACCTTCTTTTAGCAGGTACTTAGTCCAATAAAACTTACCTTCTAGCAGTAGGATGTTTGAACATGTGTTTTGTTTTGGGTGATGAGGTTCTAGACACTGCAGGTGTTCTATTATTTCCTGATTGTTCTAGATGGTGCTGCTCTAAGGTAGATGTACCAAATACTAGCTTATTTCTTCCATTTCAAATGCATGTCACTCTCACCCTGCCTCCTATAGTAATGTTTGAAGTTGGGATGTATCTTAAAACTTAAAAGAACTGAATATAGTGTTCAGTGTAATAGCTCTTGAAGAGCTATTACAAAGTTGACTTGTGTTTCTTATGGTTGATGGCATTTTAAAACCCAGAAAATGGGTTCATAAGGGAACAGAACATGTGGAATCAACATTTCTTAATGGCAAGTAGCCATATATAATCTTTCTCGTCACTCCCCTTTTGTAATGAATTGTTCTGTGTTATTTAAAAACCTTAGAAAAAGGCCTTTGCTGAGTGTGTGTGGGTTGGCACAGAGCAAGCAAATACTCAAAATTGAGAAAGGAAAATGATAAAGGGTGGAGGATCATCTTAATTTTTTAGTAACTATACAGATATCTTTCTTTGAACTCTAAGCATTTAGTACAGTGGATTACTCCTTTTAAAAATACTCTCTTCTTGGATTTCTGTGATGCCATGGTCCCTGGTTTTTATCCTCTTATCTTACTGGCTCTTTCTTCTCGATGGCCTTTTCTCACCTCTGCTTCTCCATCAGACCTTAAAAGCACCAGTGTTCTGTCTTCTACTTTTCTCTCTCCTTCCCCACTATGTTCTTTCCTTAGGTGGGTGCATCCATTCCTATGAATTCAGTTATTTTTTGGGGTTTTTGAGTCTCCCATTTGTATCTCCAGCCTGGAAGACTCCTGAGATCAAATGACTTAACAGTATTTCTAGTTAAATGTTTAATCAGGATCTCGAATATAACATGGCCACAACAAAACTTTGGATTCTCTGTTCCCCAAATCATGTCTTTCTAAACCTTCCTCATCTCAGTAAATGGCACCACAGGCAACTGATACTCAGGCCAGAATCTTTGCCATGTGCTTAGGGATCCTATTTGATTGCTTCTTGCACAACACATACCTACGCTATCAGTTTTTTTTTTTGATTCTACTTCCGAAACATGCCTGTCTTCACTTCTCTGATTCATGTCATTGTTCTGACCCCAGTCCAGGTTTCCATCACCTTTCCATTACTCTTAGACCATTGCATTGCATCAGCTTCCAACTGGTTTTCTTGCCTTTACTTTTTTCTCCCACTTGTTTTTACTTTTACCCTATCTACAGACTTTTCTTCACAGTGATTACAGAAGGGGATTACTGAAGTAGAAATTAGTTTATATGTTTGAAATCCAATGGTGACTTCCCCTTACTCTCAGAATAAATGTAAAGCTCTTACATATTAAAAAGCAGAGGTATTACTTTGCTGACAAAGGTCCATCTAGTCAAAGCTATGTTTTTTCCAGTAGTCATGTATGGATGTGAGAGCTGGCTTATAGAGAAAGTTGAGTGTTGAAGAATTTATGGTCTTGAACTGTGGTGTTGCAGAAGATTCTTGCGAGTCCCTTGGACTGCTAGGAGATCAAACCAGTCCATCCTAAAGGAGATCAGTCCTAAATATTCATTGGCAGGACTGATGCTGAAGCTGAAACTCCAGTACTTTGGTCACCTCATGCAAAGAGTTGACTCATTGGAAAAGACTGATGCTGGGCAAGATTGAGGGCAGGAGGAGAAGGGGATGACAGAGGATGAGATGGTTGGATGGCATCACAGACTCAATAGACATGAGTTTGAGCAAGCTCTGGGAGTTGGTGATGGACAGGGAAGCCTGGTGTGCTGCAGTCTATGTGGTCACAAAGAGTCGTTGGACATGACAGAGTGGCTAAACTGAACTGAAAGCTCTTAAGTTGCCAACATCATCTGCTTCCTGCCTGCTTCTCTGACCTTTCTCTCCCTGTGTCCAGTCACGCCGATTATCTCTGTTACTGGAACTTGACAAGCTTGGGCCTTTTTCATGGCCTTTGCACTTGTGGTATTTTCCTCTTGGAGTGCTCTTTCTTCTGATCTTTGCTTGGCGGATTCCTTCCCATTGTGTCAATCTCAACTCAGATTTAAACTTCTAAGGGAGACTTACTTTGACCAGCAACCCCACAGTTATTCTGTGTTCATTACCCTCTTTAATCATTTTAATATTGACCAGTGCCTGAAATTACCTTGCTTGTTTCTTTTGTTTTGATCAGATTTCCTCTTTAAGACTGTGAACTCCTTGAGGTTGGAATCTCTCTTCACAGCCACATCCCCAGCACTTAGGACAGAGCCTGACACACAGTACAACCTCATTGTGTTTTGATTGTTGGTTGATTTATACTTCTGAGTAGAACAATCTTTTTCACTTCTAAGTAGAATGATCTTTTTGACAATATTAAATAAGATATGTTAGCTCAAAACTCAGTTCACAAATAACTGGGTAAGAAATTCATGTGTTTATTGGAGAAAGGACATTGTCTTTTTGGAGGTAGTTACCAAAAAGTTTGTCTTCCTTGGTGGCTCAGATGGTAAAGAATCTGCCTGCAACGCAGGAGATCCAGGTTCAATCCCTGGTTTGGGAAGAACCCCTGGAGAAGGGCATGGCAACCCACTGCAGTATTCTTGCCTGGAGAATTCCATGGACAGAGGAGCCTGGTGGGCTACAGTCCATGGAGTCTAAAGAGTCGGACACAACTGAGCAACTAACACACAGACACCAAAAAAGTTAGATAACATTGTGGGCATATTGGTATAGTCACAGGATTCCTGTTGATCACGAGTACTGGATCACCAAGCATAGTATTCACTTTATTTTGAAAGGCAGTACATTTCAACATTGGCAGAATTCCAGACAACGTAGAATAATGTGCCTTATTTATTAATGGAGTTCTCCTTGAGAAGTCTTTTGTTGAAGTATGGGGAAAGTGGTCTGATGACTTGAAGGTGACCAAAGAAAAGAATGTGCCAGGATATAGAGTTGGCATCTGCCACATATGGTTCTGTCTTTTGACTTTTGTTTGTTTGAAGTAAGTCCATAGTGTCTACATTCTTCATCATTAGCTAACAGACACCCATGACTTTTTCTTATGTGCATAATACATAGCTCATAGTACTTCTTTGTCTTTCAAGATTCAACATTCATTCAGTAAATAGGTATTCAGTGAGTATCTACTCTGTATGAGGCTTTGTGATAAGTGCTGGGGATCTGGCTGTGAATAAGGTAAAATCCCAGTCCTAAATATTTGTTAAATAAATTGGTGAGCTTCTTGAAGCTTATTTCAGAGGATTGGTGTGGCCTTCAGAGCTTTAGGAAGTTGGTAGAAGGCATCTAATGTCCCACATGTTATCCCTCTAGAATCTTTGTTTCTGCTTGTGCATTGTTTTGTTTTCCATGGTTATTTGCATGTCTGTTCTTCACCCATCACTTTGTTAGGCCCTGGACATTCAGATAACAGCAGAAAAAAATGTTGTCTTCAATATCTCCTTAATAGTAATATAGACAGACTGGGAAAATGTATTATTTTAATGCAGAATTATAAAGTACAAGGATAGTCTCAACACAGTCTACTATGGGAGTGCAGAGAGGAGGCGTCGAACCAACATCAAGGGGAAACTGAAGGGCAAATAGGAGTTAGCCAAGTGGGTAGGCAGATGAAAGGGGCATGAGCTTTTTCTGTGAAGAAAATCAAGTGTGCTCCTCAGATGGACTGGTGCAAACTTGAGGAATTTGCTTTGGTGTGGCTGGAAGGATAATGAATATAGGGAGAAATGAATATTGAAGTTAAGGAGGTGGAGATTTTTGAATACCAACTGGAATTCACTGGAAGATTGAAAAGGCATCTGATCAGATTGCTACAAGAAGATTGTCTTTTAGGTTGTATCTCTGGGGTTAATTTGGGAGGAACTAGAAAAGGTGGGTGAATACTCGTAATCTCTGAGATCAGTGTTTTACGGACAGCCCCTTTGGCTTCTGGGAGGGAAGATAGACTCTGGGGTGTGAGTGAGGTGTGTGAATGGAAGGACAAGCTAGCAGGAGTCTTAGTATTCAGCTGATGTATAGTAATGAGGAGCTTTTCTTTTCAGATAGCTGTGTATCTTGCCTCTTTGTAAAAAGAAATTTACCATTTTTATAAAAGATGCTGGGGAAGGTTTTGCTAAGTTTTATTGGAAGCTTGAACATGCTCACCCTCCTTTCATGTGTTCTCACTGGAAGTTCCGTTCCCAGGTAGAGAATGCACACACAGACATCAGTGTCCTTGGTTCTTCATTTCTTTTGACCTTTGCTTCTGTTCTTAATGAAATACCAGTGAAGGTGCTGCAGTTTTCAATTTTGGTTTTCCTTTCATCGTGGTAATCCTATTTTACTGTTTAAGTCCTTTTAGGCAGTAAGGTTGTTGGAATAGCATCAAGCACTTCAGGCATTTATAAATTCATTTCAGTTAACTTGAGTTTATGTGATTTGTTGCATTGCTAGTGAGTTTATTATTGTATATAACTATCTAATCGAATTAGTGAGAGGAATAAAAGTCTCACTTTGATGTAAATCATTAACTTTTTCAAAGAGGACAAACCATATTTTTAGTAACATCTCAAGCTGAAGAATATTCAGTGTATAATACATGTGCTTGAATAATGTTAACACACAGTCCTCAGACAAGCAATTAATTTCATATTCAGAGGTAAGATTAGGCCAGTTTTACTTTATCTTTTGGATGTTATTAAATACTTGCAGGTATTGACAATGTAGGAAGAAAATGCTTATCCTCTTTATAGTTTAAATGAGAAGATAAGAGCACAGTTTATATATTTTTAATATTTATCTCTCACCAGTGTTTCCATATTGAAGCAGCTACATATTGTATTGTAATGGCCCATTGACTTGACTCATCCACTAGCTCTTCCCCCCAACCCCCCAACCCCCGCAGTCCCAGTGCCATCTGAGTGAGCACTTGGATGTTTTTGGCTGATTAAATGTGATACTTACTTTCCTGTTTCATATTTGTTTTTAATAGAAAATGCATCAGATGCAGACTTATGGCTCCTGAATAGTTGTACTGTAAAAAATCCGGCTGAAGACCACTTTAGAAATTCAATTAAGTAAGTGAAAGCTGACTTTTTTTTTTCCCCTCATCTTTTCTAAGTGTTGTAAGAATTTTGGGAAAATAGCTTTTAAAAGATTCCTAACATTACAGATACTCAGGATGTTATCAATAAAAGTATGAGTTGGACTTTTGTAATTATACTGTTTGACTTTTATCTGATAAAGAGCGAAACTTGAATGTAGACTTTCCTAATAGATGTTTGAGTATTTATAAAGGTGGCTAATAAGTGTTTTGAGTATCTGTTAAGTATTAATAACAGTTTTCTCAGGGAATCCAGTCCCTACTTTTTGAAACTACCCAAAGCAGTCCTTACCTCTTCTCTCTTGCCTGCCTGTTAGTTAGTGCTGTTCTAGGTGCTAATAAGTCCTGGCCATCAAGGAAATTGCAGTTTACTGGGGGAGTAGGCATGTAATCCATGGTTATTGAATTGTTCTTCAACTTACAGTGAAAGAAGTATTCTTTTTTCACGTCTCTGAATCTTATTCCACCCACCTTCTTAGACCCTTCGTTCTCTAAATTTATATTCTCATTCACCTCTATTTTCAACCTCTCCAACCCCATTGGTGCCTTTTCATTGACCTATAAACACACTCAGGTCTACTCAGCTCCATGCACCCCTTTTAGCTGTGATCCTATTTTTCTTCTTGCCTTTCCTGAGAAACTTGCTAAGATTCTTCATTTCCTGGCTTCACTCTCAAATTCAGTCCCCACCACATTGGTTTTATTGTGAAATATGTTATACATAAATGAGTTTATGAAACATGTACAGTTTAAATAAGGGTAACAAATGTAACACTTATGCATCCACCACCAAGCATAAGAAATAAGGCATTACCAAGACCTTAGGTAACTGCCCCGTGTCCCTCTTTTAGTCATATCCTCAAGATGTAATCTTTATCCTGACTTGTGTGAGTCATTCCCTTCCTTTTATTTATCGTCTGCTAAATACATCTGTAAACAATGTGTTTAATTAGTTTTGCCCTGTTGTAAACTTTATTTATTGGACTTACACTGTTTGTGTTCTGAGAATTGCTTCTTTTCTCTACCATTTTGCTTTTAGATTTATCCACGTTGATGGATGTAAAATAACTCTGGCCATTTGTAGTATCTTACTGAATGAATATGTCATAATGTATTCATTTTATTATAGAAGGAGTTTTTAGTTTTCCCCATGTTTTGCTTTTATGAGCATTGGTGCTCTGAATATTTGAACATTTTCCAGTGCAGCTGTGCTAAAATTATTTTAGGATATGTACCTGGGAGTCGAATTATTGGGTCACAGGTGCATGCATATTCAAACTTCTAGGTGATGCTGAACTTTTTCCCTGATGGGTGTACTGAACCTCATTCCCACCAGTCAAGGATGTGTGTGGTTGTTCTCCATTCTAGCCAGTACTTGATATGGTCAGGGTTGTAAATTTCTGCCAATCTGGTGGTAGAGATGGTATCTCAATGTGGTCTTAATTTGCATTTCTATGTTTACTAGTGATGTTGAGCATCTTTTTGTATGTTTGCCATTTGAATTTTGTATTTTTTTTTTTGTGAAATGCTTTTAAAGTATTTTTTTCTGATACTTGTCTTTTTATTTGTGGGAATACATTCAATGCATTCTGTGTACTAACCCTTACACATTACATTTGTTGCAGCTATCAGCTGTGGCTTATCTTTCACTTTCTTTAACGGTATCTCAGGCTGAAGAGAAATTCTGGCTTAAAATTTTCAATCTTTGCTTTTGGGTCTGTGCTTGTATTCTTTAAGATGTCTTTCCTTACTCTAAAGATATTCTGTGTATTTTCTTCTAAAAATTTTGTGGTTTTTAATTTTTACATTCATATTTATAATTCATCTGGAATTGATTTTTTTCTCTTGGTGTGGTACCAGGACGGGGGTTCCATTTTATTTATCTTTTGCATAAACACCAACTTTTCCAGTATCATCTATTATTTTTTAAAAAAGCCTGCCCTTTCTCCTTTTATTTATTTATTACCCGCTTTGTCATAGGCTCATTGTCTGTAGATATTTGGGCCTGTCCCTTGGCACAGTGTTCAGTTTCATGGATCTATTTCTTTGTTTTGGTGCTTATTCTACATAGTCATAATTAGTATAGATTTATAACAGGCCTAAATGTTTGATAGCACTAGTGCCTTTTTGTTCTTCAATTTGAAGGAAGACATGTTTTAGTTTTGAAAATGCAAAGTTACAGCTAAATATTATAATAAAGTAATGGATAATATTTGATCTTTATCAAGTGTCTTCTGTATGGCAGGCACTGTTCAAGGTGCTTTACATCAATTGGATATTATTTAATTGTTGCAGTCTTCCAATGAATTGTAGTTTTCAGTTTTATTTCTGTTTTACAGAGGAAGCAGCATCTGTTTTGCAGTTGCTAAAGTTCTCTAAAACCCTTGAGTTCATAAATGGTGGAGGTGGGATGTTAAAGTAGGCAGTCTCACTACAGTCTGTGCGTTGTTCAATTTAATACTATGCTTTCCAGGTAAAGATGTCAGGTACCCAGTTGTAGATTTGGGGCAGATTATGAGACAACACTTGAGATACAGCTTTTTTATTTCCATAGAAGTGACCTTTGAATGTGATGGTGTTCTCAACTCAGTAACTATGGAAGGAGCAGAGAAGACTTGCTACCTGAATGATGGTGGGAGGCTTAGGAGGGTGGTGGTGATGTGGGAAGGAACTGGGGAGTTAGGCCTGTGGCTAGGACCAGAAGAAGGGAGAGTTAAAACAAGAGCAGAGCATGAAATTTGCCAGGTGCTGCTTATTTTCAAAGAATGCTTTTTATTTTGTGAGAAGTCTGTCGTGTTCCACATTATCTACTTTTTTCCCCACGGGAAAGGCGTAAGATACAAAGATATTTTAGTGCTACTGATAGCCTCTAAACTCAAAACCCAGAGAACTTATTTTCTGTGATTATCAATGTTATAATTAATTAATGGTTACACTTCTAGACTCTTTCTACAAGTTTACTTAAAAACTCAAATATAACTTGTGTCAGTGGGTTTTCTTATATAAACTGTTGTGAAAGTGGTTCAAGATAATGATACGGTGTTTGATTAAGTGAGGTAATCACTTAAGATGTGTTTGTCATTTTAATACTACAAAGCTAGTGGTAGCGAGCGCAGGTTCCTTTAATGCGCTGTTCTGCTTGATTAAGAGAAAATTTAAAAGTAGTATTATAGGTGATTAAGTATTTTTTTTTAATGGCTTTGAAGGCTTTTGATAATCACAACTAGCTCTTGTTAACGTAACACCTAAGCTAACCGTGGATTTGTTTCCAGAATAAATATAATCCTGTAGAAGGCACATTAACAATTAACATTGAGAAAACATCCATTTCAAGTGACATTTATATATGTAAAGACTTTTAGTGAAAGATTACCTACTCTTGTCAAGCATTTCACTTTATTTAAATGTTTTCCCCTCTTTCATCACTGTCTCCTAACAAAGCAAAACAAAGATGAATAGTTCATAAACTTTATTATGCGACATGTTTGTCTTCTCTCTACCTCTGGCTCCATCCTTTCCCTTCAGCCTGCTCACTAGATGGATTTTTTTCTTCTCATGGTAGTGAGGCAACATTTAAATGCAAGGAGAGCATATCGGGGCTTCACTGGTGGCTCAGACAGTTAAAAAAAAACCCACCTGCAATGCGGGAGACCTGAGTTTTATCCCTGGGTGGGGAAGATCCCCTGGGGGAGGGAATGGCTACCCACTCCAGCACTCCTGCCTGGAGATGCCCATGGAGAGAGGAGCCTGGTGGGCTACAGTCCATGGGGTTGGTCACCACGAGGGTTGCGACGCCCTGCCAGGGGCTGTGCTGCGCTGAGTTGCTCACGGTCACTACTGAGCGACTCAGCTCAGCACAGTACCTGCGAGGGTGTCGCATTTCTCCTTGTGCAGCTGCACCTAATCCCTTACGCTCAAACTCACCCTTTATTGAATGGGCTGGGGGCCATATTTCTCTAGTCTGAGAGCCCTACAAATGATGATTGCTTCACTGCCATTTATGTCTGGCTGTTTGTCATCATTTCTGATCATCTGCTTTTGTTTCTCTCCTGATGTAATCTTGATATTTAAGAGTAGGTTGTCTGCTATCAAATCATTTTATCTCTTGAGCTATCTCTTGACCCTCTTGTTTTAACAGGAGAAAAGAAAGAAAACTCTGAGAGATTTACTATCTTTTATGTGATTAATGCAGTCTTGATTAAGATCTCAGAACTGTAAATCTTGTGACAAGGCAGCCATGGCCTTTTTCTTTTCTCTTTGTGGTGGTGGTCAAAAGTATTAGGTTTGCAGCATCACAGTATAAAAAATATTGGGAGTATTATTTAACCTTTGTTGCAGAGCACATTGGCTTAAAATTATTAGGAAGTTTTCATTTTATACACTGGTGCTGATAATAAATCATTGTATCCTTAAGTAATTTCTTAACCTAGTCAAAATAACATAGTTGGGATGAAAATGCGTGTCTGTTCATCGGTAGGCTCTGCCGCTCAGGACTTTCCACTAGTTGATCTCATCACTGAGGTTTTGCAGTGTTTATATTATTGATACTCAGATTGATAAAAGAGTAGGAGTTTTAAGTAGTAAAAAAGGAGTTAAGAATGATTTTTTTGTCTGCTTTTGAACTCTGAAATCTTAAATGCTTATTGCCTTTACTAATTTAAAAAAAATCGCTAATGATCCCCATGTTTTGTGATGGCAGGCTGTTGCATGCATATTCTTTCTTCTTGAGCCCTTGCCAGTTGCCCCGTCCTTGTTTTTATCCAATATACCAATTTGATTTAGACAATATGGCCTTTAACTTGAGGGGTTCTTGAATAAACGAAAAAGATCAAAAGTTTAAAAAAAATATAGAATTTCCTCTTAATGAGAGTATCAAATAAGAAAACTCCTTTGGTTCGTGCTTTATAGAAATGTGGGATCTTTTCCATGCCACCTAAAGGAGGTCATTCAGAGGCTGGTGGAAATAAACACATCTTGTGTGTTATATATAAATGACAGAAAGAATAGCCAGCTTGCTTTGATCATGGACTGTCAACCTCTGTTTGACCTTGTGCATTATTAACCCAAATGGGCACTGTGGTTTAGCCATACTGATAGTAGATAGACAAGTCATGAGTTCTTTGAACCACCTTTGCCTGAAGAAATAAATGGTAATGTTAAAGGGGTGGTTTAGATATCTAAGTGAAATTACTGGAAAGAACCATGGAAATATAAGGACAAATGGACCAAGATGAAAGTGTGTGTTGAGACAGAGGGTAACCTGCTTTGTATGATATCTTCAGTTTAAAGGAGAGCTCTTTTTAGAAACAGCATCCTGATGATCAAACAAATTATTGGAACTTCATTCCTATTATGAAAATATTTTTGGTTTTATGTGGATTTAGTGAACTTCCTCATGGGGGACACATCAGAATATTATTTCAACTTGAATTTGTAAAATAAATTGCCTTCAAAAAAGCTGACTTATTAAGAACAGAGAAATGCTTTCGTTTTCAGTTAGTACTTACACAGTTTAAAGAAAGAAAAAAAAAACTCAACAGGTTCTATTTTTAACTAGATTTGTTAGTAATAAGGCAATCTTTTTTTAATTAAAAAAAATTGGCATTGGGAGATAAAAATACTAGCTTTTAGTTTGGCCTTTCGCAAGAAACAGGTTAAATAACAGTTTTGTTAAACTTTTTTTTTTTTTTAATGCTGTAGGTTATGGATTTTTTCTTCTTTAAACTGAGATATTTTAATTTTGGCTTTTCTGATTGTATGAAGTGGCTTTAGTTCAGTATCAGTTTTATGTTATTGTTTCAAGTGTCAGCCACAGAAGGCGAATCATTGCTTGTACCAGTCACAGTATCATGGTTCTAGCTCTGCTTTCCCACCTTAAAGGTCTCCCTCAATATGGAGTGTTAGTTCAAAATATTGTACTGTTTGACCTAATATGTATTGTTGCTCAAGTTTTGTCTAATGCGACTGTTTTTCTCAAAGCAGTGCTATTTTTAACATGAGCTTACATTTCCTCCTACCATTTCTCATAGATACTATCTGTGTGCTGATTACTCCCAAATTTCTGTTCCTGACCCTGGTCTCCCCTTCCAGGAACCAAGCTTGTAGGTCCAGCTCCTTTCTGGACTTCTTCATTTAGATGCCCCGTTGACACTTTAAATCATTGTGTCAGAACCTCTCCATTATCTGCCTCACTTTTCTCCAGCAACGTTCCGATTACCTGTCTTGGTGGGTTACAAGTCACCGACCACAGAGTCTGGGAGTTTTCTTTGCACTCTCTCCCTCCCCAGGTTTCCCTATCCTTTGGAATTGAGTCTCCTCCTTAAATACCCTTTCCTTCCTCCCTTCAGCTTCTTCCTTCTCTTTGCTTTTGCCCATTGCTATTAGTGTTTATTGCTTCTTGGAATTTGCAGTAAACCGCTATGTTCTCATGTTTCACCAAATTGCCATGGACTGGACACATACTTTTTAAATTCATTGTTTTCTCTCTATTCCTGTTGCTAATGTCTTGGTAACGGTCCTCCGTGTTTCTTGCTCTTAACATTACAGCAGAAGTTGAGCCTGTTCTCAGCTTCTTTTCTGTTCCAGTTCATGCTTTCCTGTCCTTCCCACTCTGTAACAGTTCCTTCTCAGCTACAGAATAAAGATAGAATTTCTTAGTTTAACAAGGTATTTTGAAATAATCTGTTCCTTGCCTGCCTCCATTGCCTCTTTTCTCTCTACTCCTCCATAGAATTTTACTTCCTGCCAAAATTGTATGATTTTCTAGACACATAATGTGTTTGCATATATTTTTCCTCTTCCTTGGAGTATTCTCTTCTTCCCCCGCAAATGCATGCATGTGAATACTCTCTCTTCTGTTCTCTTATGCACCCCACACAATCCTACTTGGCAACCTAGTCATCTTGTGGCGCTACTATCAGAGGTAATTCTGTGTAAGGTTATCTTCCAGGGTCCACAGAGGTAATCACCTTCTGCTCTGTGCTGCTGCTTCATCCCAGACAAACATCTATTGTTGCATATTACATTTTATTATTTGTTTACATATTTGGCTCTCTACTAGATTGTGGTCTTTAAGTCAGGTTATTGACCTCAGGAAAATCCTTTTTCATGAAGTCTTTGACCCTCTGCCCCCATCATATAATGATTTTCTTTTTCTTAGGAAACAGATACCATCAATAGAGTAAGACTTGCTTGTCAGCTGTTTGGAGACTCCCAAGACCACTGTGACTCCCTTGTAGACACAGGCTTTTATTTGCTAAAAGGGGGAAGAACTTTCTAAGTTGCAAAACTGTACAAAGAGGCTCTCTTTTTAAGGAATCATGGCATTTTGCTTATGTTTTGCTTATAAACTAGGAAGAAACCTGCTCCCTTGTTGTCCTAAATGAGATAAGAAACGTGCTTCTCACAATGAGTCCACAATTCTTCCCAGAGGGAGGTAGTGAAAGGAGTGAGGATTCTTCCCTCTTGGAGTTTCGCTTGGTCATGTTGGCAGAAGCTCAGCTCTGAGCGGCAGGACCCTCTTCTTCCTGCCACGTGAAGCAAGCTGGGCCTGCTTCAGAATCTTGGCCACTGGATTAATTGAGCTTCTCATCTCAAGTCAGAGGATAGAAATGGGTAGATAAAAAACAGGTAGTATTTGACCTTGTTTTAGACACAAAGTTGTACTCCACATATATTTGTACAATTAGGTTAAATTGATGGATTCTTCCTTTTGAGGGAAGAGTGCTTGGCATCATTCTCCTGTCAGGGCATCAACAAGTCATATGCTAATATATTATTATGTGTTATGTTAAGTATATTATTAATTATATAACTTTATATTTGAGTATCAAGTTGTCCAGTTTCAATGAATGAACAAAATATTAAAAACCCCAAAGTGGGAGAAAAAAAAATCAACATGACTGTTGTGGGGGAAGAAGTAGATGTTTTGGGGAGGTTGACTTGATACAGGATCTTTGTGAGAGGAGTGGAACAGTAAGATCTATGCAGACAGTGATGTTGTCTTGTTTACTGAGGGATCTTTAGTTTCTAGAATGGTGCCTGGTAAGTATTTGGCACTGAGTTTTTCATCTAATTGAAAGCTGGTTTGATGCAGGCCAAATTTCTCTGGAAAAGTTGCTGTTTATGTGTTAGATCTTCTTACTGTCTACCATATGTGAATTCATATTATTCAAGTCTTAAGTCATGGGTCTGTTTAGTCTACTTTCTGTTGTTCCTAGGACTTTGTATTGTTTTTCTCCCCCATCAGCTAGTCTGGGGTTAATGATGGTATTGGAGGAACATGCTTTCTGGAAACATAAATGAAGAACTGTTGATTCCTAAAGTGAAGGGTGAGACTTAAATAATTCAGAACAGATATTGACCCATTTCCTGTTACAGGCTTCATTTGCATGTACCCTATCCATGGAAAAGCATGGAAATGAATGGGAGTGAGGGGAGATTGGTACATGACAAATCCCAGTGAGAAGTTTGATGGGGAGTAAAGGAGAAAGTATATTTTAGGATTGAAGTCCTGGTTAACTTCAAACAAACAGAAAAGGAATAGTTAAATTTACAGTTGAAAGATTAGTTACTTAATTTGCAAATCAGGAACAAAAAAAGCAGTTTAGATGTAGTAAATCATTTTAAAATGCAAAGCTGAGTTTCATAGTTACCTAAAATGTTTTTGGAGAATAGTATTTTGCATATTTCATGATTACTGTTACATCAACAGTTGCTTTGTATTTGCTGTTTTAAACAGGAGAGTAAGTGAAAGAGGTCAGTGTATTATGTACTGGCAACAGCTGGCTGATAGCGTTGAATACTTACGTAATTAAATATATGTGTTGGCTGTTGTCCTAACATCTCTGTAGGTGGAGGCCCAGAAAGCATGCAGAAACTTGCTTCAGCAGGATTAAAGATGAAATCAACATGATCTAAGCCTGTGCTTTCAGCCAAGAGTGATTTCCTATTGTTTTGGTTTGAAAGACATTCTACTTATTCTTGGAGAGAAAAAAAGATGCTTGTGTTTTTTTTTTCTTCCCCTTCTTTTATGCTCTAAATGTGAAAAACATCATCCTTCTGAAGTTTTGGTGACTCGTAGTGTTGCCTATTAGCTGATAATAAAAAAAGAAGTATGACCTTTAAACGCATAGGACAAGATACTAAAATATTAAATGTTAACTGTTTCTGTCCCTTACTTGTGGTTACAATTAGGTTTAGGTGTCCTCTGGGTCATATTAAAATAGTTACTTTGAATTTTAGACTACATTAAGACTTGGTCGTCGGTGATCATGGAAAACTGGATAGGGGTGCAGTGAAGGATACATAAAATCATCAGGTTAAGTGCAACTCTGCCTTTAATGAGTGGTCTTATCTGTGGATGCACATTCTATCCAAAGTACCCTATGTTTAGCTTCTCTATTACTGTTTTTATAGCCCTAGGGCTGAGGGCAGAGCTTAAGGCAGACCTTTGAGCACAGACTTTGAGTGGATGGTACCATTGAGGGTATTAGAAAAATATGTCAATCTTTGTAGACACAATCTAACACAGCTGTGTGTGGCTGCCCCCTATAAATAGCCTCGAATTTTAATCATATCTTTGTCTGTAACCTATTTTGAAGTTCTTAAGGACAGCCACTATGTCTTTTATCTGTATCCCAGCACCTCATACAGTGGTTGACAATAATAGTTGAACAAATGAATGAACCAACCCATGTGTTCGCTTTCTTGGTATGTTGGCTTTTTTTTTCCTTTTTCTCCTGACCTACTCTACTCCCTGCCTCTGTCAGAACAAATGTCTTCCTTTGTAGCTTTTCATAGAACTTTTTCTGTATGTCTTTCCTATTAGATTGCATTACTTAGAAATTAAGTTCAGGTGCATGTCATAGAAGACCCTAAAAATAGAAGCTTAAGTAAGTTCTGGGGTTTATTTTTCTTTATATAATACAAAGTTCATAGTTAGGAAGTTGCTGGCTTTGGTTTACCAACTCACGGATGTTGAGGGCTGAGTCCCTAAAGTTCTGTTGATCTTTCCATTATGATGTAAAATGGTTGCTGCTCTTCAGGCATTGTATGTACTTTACAGAGAGGAGGAACTACGTAAAGGGACAATGCCAGCTGAGTTTGTCCCTTTTTTAAAGGAGCTTCATAGGAAGTCTCATGAAAAACCTTGTGTCTGCATCTCTTGGCTGGAGCCATATCACATGACCACCTCTATTTGTAAGGGAGGCTAGGAAATGCAGTATATTTTCATTCGATTTAGACTAGTTCTTGCCTGGAGAATTCCATGGACAGAGGAGCGCGGCGGGTTACAGTCCATGGGGTCGCCAAGAGTCAGACACGACTGTGCGGCTAACACTTTTACTACACTTCAGTCTTGTTTTTGCTCCCAGCAGAATTGTTAGTACTGAAGAAAGGGAGAATACTTACTGTGTCTTGATACCTCTGCTACAGGTTGTAGTCTTTGAGGCAAGATATGTGTTTTATTTATCTTCCTCATTTTTCACATCTAGAATGTTGGGTGACGTTGTTAGCACATTTGTGAACCGATGGTCCTTCTCCCTCCTCTTTATTCAAAATATGTAAGAAACAGCATAGTTGACGTTTGAGAACTTTTCTCCTTTTTGGTTACCCTGCACTATTTCAGAAATAATAATAGCAAAATGGGAATTTTCACATACTTTCTACTCTTAAGAACTGCAGTGACCATATTTGAAATGGAATTTATAAGGAAAGTATGTATCTCATTGTTTCTGATACTTCATTTTGTGATAACAAGTAAACCTGGTTTAGAAAAGTTTTAGAACAGTTTAGACAGAAAATAAAAGCAGAGTTTAAAATTTATCACAGAAGGTCTTAAACAATCGGAAGACAGGTTGAGACTTAAATCCATTCTATAATTAACTGCTAGAAAACAGTATTTTTATATAATTCTAAAAAGTTTGTTTCATCTGAGAGCAATGCTTCTTGCTCTCAGATGGAAGTTTAGTGTTTTGTGTTTAATTTGAAAATGGAGAATTAGATACAACCAGTGAAAAGCTAACCAAAGGGAAGAGTCCTAAAATACTTGTTGGATTTCTGTAGGTGCCATTGGATATTATTAGAGGAAAGTTGAATATCCAGTTCTCATTTCAGATTGTGACTTGAACATTCTGCAACAGCATCTTTGTGTCCCTGAAGAGATTCATAGAATACTTCTTTGTGCTCTTGTTTATTTATGGATTCATTAATGTTCTATTTTATATACATGAAATATTGTTTACTCTTCTGTTAATGGACATTTAGGTTTTTTCCCAATAACTGGCTATTAGAAATATTTATAAACATGCTTTGATAGGAATTTTATAGAGTATTAAACTTTTGTATTAATTTGCATTGTGAAATAATGTCATACTGAAAAGTTTCACAATGGTGCAGAGACTTCCTATGGACCTTTTACTCAGCTTCCTGTAATGTTTAAATACCTTACATTACCATAATGCAGTGATCAAACCAGGAAATTAATACTGATACAATACTATGAACTGTTGTATAGACTTCATTCAAAGTTTTGTGTTTTTCTGGTTCAGGATTCAGTTTAGGACCCTACATTGCATTTAGCTGTCATGTCAGTCTCTTCCGATCTAGGACAGTTCCTCAGCCTGTCTTTGTCTTTTACGACATTGACACTTTTGAAGAGTACCTGTGACCTTTGGTGTGGAATATTGCCTAATTGGAGCTTTTCTGATACTTCCTCATGATTGGATTCAGACGTTAGGCATTTTATGGAGAACACAGAAAGTGATAGGTTGTGTCCTTCTCAGGGTGTCATACTGAGAAGATTCAGGGTGTTGTGAAATGTTTTTTTGTTGTTGTTAACTTTGGCATATAGTGAAGTGAAGTGAAGTCGCTCAGTTGTGTCCGACTCTTTGCGACCCCCACGGACTGTAGCCTACCAGGCTCCTCCGTCCATGGGATTTTCCAGGCAAGAGTACTGGAGTGGGTGGCCATTTCCTTCACCATTGACATATAGTAGCTGGGTATTAAATTTATCTGCTTAAGGTGGTGGCTTTCACCTTTCTGCACTGTAGTTACTATCTTCACCTTTGGAATGAATGAATATTTTGTGATACTTTGGTATTATGCATGTATCCTGTTTCTTATGTTTTCACCATTAATTTTTGTCTTCATTGATTACTTTTGCATATAACAATTAATACTGTGTTATTTTTCAAGTGATTTTTTTCTGTCACCATCATGCATTCTGTGTTAATTAATAGGAATCTTGCTGTAAGAAACAGCTGACTCTTTCCCCCTTCCGTCTATCTATCAATGGCTCAAGCGGTAAAGAATCCACCTGCAATGCAGGAGACACAGGAAATGCAGGTTCAATCCCTGAATCAAGAAGATCCCTTGGAGGAGGAAATGGCAACCCACTCCAGTATTCTTGCCTGGAAAATCTCATGGACAGAGGAGCCTGGTGGGCTACAGTCTGTGGATCACAAGGAGTCGGACATGATTGAAAGGTTATTTATTTTAATCTTAGACAAAATTCCTTGCTGTCATTATTTTGCTGCTCAGATTGTTCTGGATTTGGCCAATGGACACTCCTCCAAGTTGGCTACTTCCCAGTACCATGAGAGTCTAGTCTTCTCTTGTGCTTTTCTTGCTTTGGTCTTGATTTGAGCCATTTCTCCAAGGAGCTCTGGTTTCTTTCATTGGTGAAGGGTATAAAGAAACCTCTGAGAAATAGGTATGCTCCTTGTTACCATGGCAATTAGGTACTGTTAATTGTGGACAGGCCTAGGAAAGTATATTTGTACACACATATTTATATCTGTGTATCTGTCCAGTTCAGTTGCTCAGTCATGTCCAACTCTTTGCGACCCCATGGACTGCAGCACGCCAGGCCTCCCTGTCCATCACAACTCCCAGAGTTTACTCAAACTCATGTCCATTGAGTCGGTGATGCCATCCAACCATCTCATCCTCTGTTGTCCCCTTCTCCTCCTGCCTTCAATCTTTCCCAGCAAAAGGGTCTTTTCAAATGAGTCAGTTCTTCGCATCAGGTGGCCAAAGTATTGGAGTTTCAGCTTCAGCATCAGTCATTCCAGTGAACACCCAGGACTGATCTCCTTTAGGATGGACTGGTTGGATCTTCTTGCAGTCCAAGGGATTCTCAAGAGTATTCTCCAACACTACAGTTCAAAAGCATCAATTCTTCGGTACTCAGCTTTCTTTATAGTCCAACTGTCACATCCATCCATGACTACTGGAGAAACCATAGCTTTGACTAGATGGATCTTTGTTGGCAAAGTTATGTCTCTACTTTTTAATATGCTGTCTAGGTTGGTCGTAGCTTTTCTTCCAGGGAGCAAGCGTCTTTTAATTTCATGGCTGCAATCACCATCTGCAGTGATTTTGGAGCCCCTCAAAAATAAAGTCTGTCACCGTTTCCATTGTTTCCCCATCTATTTGCCATGAAGTGATGGGACCAGATGCCATGATCTTAGTTTTCTGAATGTTGAACTTTTTCACTCTCCTCTTTCACTTTCATCAAGAGGCTTTTTAGTTCCTCCTCACTTTCGGCCATAAGGGTGGTGTCATCTGCATATCTGAGGTTATTGGTATTTCTCCCAGCAACCTCGATTCCAGCTTGTGCTTCCTCCAGCCCAGCGTTTCTCATGATGTACTCTGCATGTAAGTTAAATAAGCAGGGTGACAGTATACAGCCTTGACGTGTTCCTTTTCCTGTTTGGAACCAGTCTGTTGTTCCATGTCCAGTTCTAACTGTTGCTTCCTGAACTGCATACAGATTTCTCAAGAGGCAGGTCAGGTGGTCTGGTATTCCCTTCTCTTTAAGAATTTTCCACAGTTTGTTATGATCCACACAGTCAAAGGCTTTGGCATAGTCAAAAAAACAGAAATAGATATTTTTTTCTGGAACTCTCTTGCTTTTTCGATGATCCAGAGGATGTTGGCAGTTTGATCTCTGGTTCTTCTGCCTTTTCTAAATCCAGTATCTGTATGTGTATTAAAAAGTATATGGTCATGCTATATACCCTTCGATTCTATTTCAACTGCATAGGATTTATTTCTAGGCTTCTTTATTCTGCGTAACTGCATTCCATCCGAGTGAGAAATACAACTCTTATTTTAACAATATATTTATGTTATTTGTTCAGTCCTGTTAAACATACAGTTTCATAATTACTCATCCTACAAGAAAGACATCTTACTAACTAGAATATAAGGTTTAAGTCCTTTATGTCTTTAGCCTTACATCATGTAGTCAGACTTCTGCTTTCCAAAGTGACTATGGTTAGTTCTTTCCTTTGCCACCCCATTCAGTGTGGTTATCTTATTAATTTGTAATTTACTTGGGTTAATTTGTTACTTTAGCATTTCATTGTGAACTCTGCCCACTTCCTATCTGGTTTAATTTTTTTTTTTTTTTCTTTTTGAGTATGTGAAACATTAGCATGGTTCTCAAAGTCAAAACTGTACTGAACGGTTTACTCAGAAGTATCACTGGCAACTTATGCTGTTTATCATCCCCATTCTTCTCTTCTTTCCATCCTGTTCCCACCTGTCTCCATTAGCTTCTGGTTTCTCCTTTTTTTTTTGGTACATATAAGTGCAAGTCAAGTCTTGATTTTTCTATTTCCATCATGTCTTTTACATTTATTAATTGGACTTTTACTATGAGGGTAACAGTTTTCTCCCCCATCTATTTAATCATTTATTTATATCAGTTTTCACTCATGGTCATTTTCTCTGTGGGTCATTATTCCACATAATAAATATACAGAATTCTGTATGCAGAATCCATGTAAGCTTTAGAAGTCTCCCTCTAATTTAAATGATAGCATATTCTAGATATTTCTTTATTCTTTACCCTTTTTTGGTAATAGAGGCTGGAAACTCTGCTTTAGTTGATAGAGATCATCCTTTCTTAAGGCCGAATAGTACTTTAAGTGGCTGTATTTTCAGCTACTTTCATACATGTGCACATTTAGGTTGTTTGTAATATTTCGTAGCTCCAAATAGTGCTGCAGTGACTAAACTTTTGCATATATATTTTCGTATTATTGGAAGTGTATCTTCACGATTAATTTCTCGAGTAGACATGACTAGGTTGAAAGGTAAGTGCATACATAGATATTAGTTACCAAAGTACTCTCCAAAAAAAAAAAAGGACAGTCTCTTTGTTTTTAAGGTTCTTTCTTCTGATGGCACATTTGTGAGATTCTCCATTTCATATCCTCTAGTTCCATTGAGATTAAAATCCTTTCAGACTCAACTTCTTTATTTTATAAGTGTGGTTCCAGCACTATCCATGAATATTTCTAAGTCTTAGAATTCTGTTGTCAGTTGTGGCTTTAGAATTAAAGTGTTCTTTTCGTATTTAACCCTTGTGGCTTGAATTCTACTTTGCTCTTTTTTGTACTCTTTTTATACTTTTTTCTATCCCTTTAATTTAGCCATTCTGAACTACTTTGCTTTACTTTGTCACTTGTGTATAGAACAGAGTTGGATCTTAACTTTGTAAGCCAAATTTAAAATCTTTTTCTTTTAATAAAGAAAGCCAAGCTCCTTTGTATTTGTTGATATGACTGATATATTTGTGTCTCATCTCCGTGATGATATTTTGTGATTCTCTTTATATATATATTGTTTTATATTTGTTATGTTTCTCTATGAGATATACTTTTTTCCTTAGATTAACTAAATTGTAATTAGGAACATTTGTATTTTTATTTTAGTAGTTACGTTTGTCTTTGTACTGTTTAAATGATTGCATTCCTCTTTTACCTATTTAATCATTTACCATCTATTCATTGTTAGAGTTTAACTTCTGACATTTTGCCAACCAATGAACTTAGTTTTCTTTCTCACTTCCTCTCCCTTTTCTTCAGATTTTTTTTTTTCACCATTTGTACTTTGTTACAACTTACAACGTTTGTATGTTAATCTTCAGTTTTCAAAGATTAATGTTCTCACTTTTATTTTAGTCTCAGATTTACAGTTATTTGTATGAATGGACTTACCACTCTGTTTCTCTGAAATTTCCCTAGTCATTGGTTGATTGCATTAATAAGCTTATTTTGTAGTAGATTCTTCAAGAAAGGATTATGAATTCCTATATGTTTAAGACTTTTGATATAGCATTGATATTTGAAGGACAGCTTGATTGGATATAAAATCCATTATTCATACTTTCTTGCAATGAATTTCTATAAAAACAAAAACAAAAAGCTGCTCTGCTTTGCCGTGCATGGTGTTTTAGAAACTCTGATGTCAGTCAGACTTGCTTGCCTTTGTTCATTGTTTGTTTGTTTTTTTTGCCTGTGGGCCTTGAGTATCTTTATTTTAAAGCCTAAGAGTTTACTAAGGTTTATCCAGGGGATTCTTCCATGTTAACTCTCCTAGGGTATTGGAAGAATATGTAGACTCAGATCATTGTTTATTTCTGGAAAGTTTTCTTGGGTTCTAATTTTAAATATTGGCTGTATTCCTTTTTTTTTTTTTTAATAATCCAGTATTATGAATGTTATTCACATTTCCTGTTCTCTAATTCTATCACTTTCTCTTCGACTTGCTTTTTTTTTTTAGCTTCTTTATCTCTTTTTTTTTTTTGGTGCTGATTGATTTACTGCATTTCTTAATTACTCCCTATTGCATTTTTATTAGTTTTAGAATGGTTCTTTATAGTTAGGTGGGATCATTTTGGGGTGAACTAGTTGGGAAGGCTTTTGAAAGAATAGCTTTTAATCTAGATCTTAAATGAATTCTAGAATATTTATTTATAGTAAGAGAAGACCATTTCAAACATAGCAGAAAAACACTAAAAAAAACCTGTGTGTTAAATTGCCATTGCCATTGCTATTTCTGCCATTCCATTTCCAGCCCTTCTTAGGTGAGACCTAGATTATTAGTAGGAATGGAAATTATATGTGGATAGTATTTTGTTCTGCTTGGAACCAGCTGACAAAGGGTTCATTATGACCAGTAGCAGTGAATAGAATAAATCGAATTAATTTTTAATTAGTAATAGTGACTATGTGATAAAATGAGTGGCATTGTTATCCACAACCTGGGCCAGCCTGTGTGTTAGACTTCTATGTGGAGAGACCCTTTTAGCTATTTCTCCAGCAAATACCATCATCCCTTATGTCTTACACATTGGACAGTGTTCTGGAAACTGGAGCATGGACCCTGTCCTCAGCTATAGATAAGCCTCTTTAGGGGAGAGCTTTGAGTCTAAGTCTCTTTTGTGTTGAATGGTTTTAAAGGGAGGTTCTGGCATAATTGTATAGTTTCTGAAAGATGAATGAATGTTCCTTCTGAAATTTATTGGAAGAACATCTTAGGATACAAGGACATTATCAGTTATGTTTCTATTTTAAGAAAAGCTTTATTTTGTAATGATTGTAGACTCCCATGTGTTAGTAGTTTTTAAAGCTATAACGTTATATTTGAAGTTAGTTTTGTTGTGAGCATGTGCCAAATTAAGGAAAACTGGGAGTGAATTTCCTGACAGAGCTGTTAGCGGTGTTTGATTTTTTTATCTTTGTTCCTCAAAGCACTACTACTCTCGGACTAGTCTTTTTTTTTTTTTTTTTATAAGATGGTTAAGACTAGACAAGTTGTCACTTGCCTCGAATTGTTCTCTCAGTAAGCAAGACTGTTGCCTGTCACTGTCTATATCTGCGGTTTTCTTTATTCTGATTGAAAGAAAATCTTTACTTTCTGCATGTAGCTTTATGTGGGGCTTCCAGGTGGCTCAATGTTAGTTCCACCTGCTAATGCAGAAGATGCAGAAGACTCAGGTTCGATCCTTGGGTCAGGGAGATCCCCTGGAGGAGGAAATGGCTACCCACTTCAGTATTCTTGCCTGGAAAATCCCATGGACAAAAAAGAGCCTGGCAGACTGCAGTCCCTGGGGTTACAATGAGTCGAATGTGACAGAGCCGCTGAGCACACACACGTGTAGCTTTACATAGAAATCTGGCTGGACAGGGCGCTGTTGGATCAAATCTTGAGCTTTAAAAAACCTTGAAAAAGACAACTTAATGATGGTTCTGTTCAGCAAGGTGAGGCTTTTGATAATAGGGCAAAACATAAACCCATATTTCTTATTTGCTTGCTTGTAAAGAGGTATTTTGTTTTATCATCTAAGTTTTCTGACATCAGGATGTGATTTTAAGACGAAAAAAAGTAAGTTTTAGATATCAATGATACTAAAGTTTTTAATATCCGAGATGAACAATCAGCATTTCATGAAAACTGAGAAACAGGCTGGGAAGGATCCATGGTTTCAGTTTTGCTTGTTGCGTCACTTTAGGTGGGGATCTTCAGATCAAACCTCTTTCCTGTTGGCCGCCTTGCCTCAATTGTTCAGTGTTGTCATGAATGCACTTACAGTTCTTTTGCAGAATGGCCTCTCTCTTGTAGATGAATCCCTATAAAGAACATAGGAAGTTGTTACAGTAACTCCTAAGTGTGACCTGGAGTCAGAAATGTTTCTAGGCAGCCAGTCCTGTGCTCGCTGGATCGGGGAAATCAGTGCTTTTCTGCTGCTGAGTTATGTGTTGTCCCTGGCCTTTGGCTCAACAGGCTTGAAGCAAGTATTTGCTGCTGCTGCCGCTGCTGCTAAGTCGCTTCAGTCGTGTCTGACTCTGTGCGACCCCACAGACGGCAGCCCACCAGGCTCCTCCGTCCCTGGCATTCTCCAGGCAAGAACACTGGAGTGGGTTGCTGTGTCCTTCTCCTGAAACAAGTATTTGCCCGGGTCTGGATTGTTTTCTTTCCATGTCTTAAATTCCTACTAGGGGCCAAGGACCCAAAAATGAATACGGGAGAGTCCTGTCTTTATTTGTAGACTGTGCCAGCTCTCAGTTTACCGTCTCTCAGCCCCTAGTCCAGCCTTCTCTGTCTGGCTTTGTGGAACTGGAACTGGACCTGGTGATAATAGTTCTCTTGTTAGCTGCTGCAGTCAGTAGAGGGTGCTGGTGGGAAGTTGCAGGGCCGTAGGAGCAGGAAAGCACTTCTCTGGATTCTAGGCCGCCTTCCTTTCTCCTTCACCGCAGAGCCAGGCCAGGTGCCTAGCAGGCCTGGCGAGGCTGGAGTGGGCAGTACAGACCCTCCCCAGTGATGATGACACTGCAGGCCACCTCCCTCAGGCACCTCTGGGCCCGGCTGTACCATACCATCTGTACCTTTATGATCTTCCAATATCATGTTGATCCTTAGACTTTTAAAGCTATTTTTCTTCCCAATTATTTAAAAAATAAGGGAGCAGCAGATTGTAGAATGTTTGGAAAATGCAATTTCAGAGTTGCTTGTATTCCTTTGTGCAGTTAGCGTGCTGCTCTGTGACTCTCCAGTTTTTATCTGCATGGGTTCCTCTTTCATACAGATGAAATTGTTTTGTGCTATTTTTGTGTCCTACTTATACACTCAAGTTTATTACTTGATTAATATTAATTTTCAGTGGCTTTGTAATATTTCATGTTATGGATATATTATAGTTTGTGTATACTAAACTAAAACTATAATATACATTATATATATATTATATTGGCTGATGCTTAAATTTCATCCAATTTGTCATTCACTACAATACATGTATTATAAACATGAAAGAAATGAACATCTCGGGTGTAAGTCTTTGGGTTCATTGCTGGCTATCGTATATATATATATATATTTTTTCCCATTTATTTTTATTAGTTGGAGGCTAATTACTTCACAACATTGCAGTGGGTTTTGTCATACATTGACGTGAATCAGCCATGGAGTTACATGTATTCCCCATCCTGATCCCCCCTCCCACCTCCCTCTCCACCCGATTCCTCTGGGTCTTCCCAGTGCACCAGGCCCAAGCACTTGTCTCATGCATCCAACCTGGGCTGGTGATCTGTTTCACTATAGATAATATACATGCTGTTCTCTCGAAACATCCCACCCTCACCTTCTCCCACAGAGTCCAAAAGTCTGTTCTGTACATCTGTGTCTCTCTTTTTGTTTTGCATATAGGGTTATCATTACCATCTTTCTAAATTCCATATATATGTGTTAGTATGCTGTAATGTTCTTTATCTTTCTGGCTTACTTCACTCTGTATAATGGGCTCCAGTTTCATCCATCCCATTAGAACTGATTCAAATGAATTCTTTTTAACAGCTGAGTAATATTCCATGGTGTATATGTACTGCAGCTTCCTTATCCATTCTTCTGCTGATGGGCATCTAGGTTGCTTCCATGTCCTGGCTATTATAAACAGTGCTGTGTATATATTTTTTAATGTAGCTTATATTTGCAAAGGTATAATTTTGGGTGAAACAGCATTTCAAAAACTCAGGTACATTTTGTCACATTGTTCTCTGGAAAAGGTGTATGAATTAGTTTCCTGTCCAACAGTGAAAGAGACACACTTCTCCCTCATGTTCTTTTAGAATTACACCTTTTGACTTTGCTAATTTAATGGGAATTCAAATGATAGTTCCTTGTTTTAGTATGTGTTTCATTGATTATGAGTGGAATCGACTATTTTTAATGGATTTGGATTAGTTACCATTTACTTTGTCTTTAAGTACAGACTTTGTTTTTCACGTATGCTCATGGGAGCTGCTTTTATATTGAGAATCAGCCATAGGAGAACTTTTAAAGTCAGGGTTGCTTTACTGTGCTCTTAAAGACAGTGAAAGTGAAAGTGTTAGCTGCTCAGTCGTGTCTCTCTGTGATCTCATGGACTGTAGTCCATCAGGTACCTATGTCCTTGGAATTCTCTGGGCAAGAATACTGGAGTGAGTCCTCCAGGGGATCTTCCGGACCCAAGGATTGAACCTGGGTCTCTTGAATTGCAGGCAGATTCTTTACCATCTGAGCTACCAGGGGAGCCCATTTAGACAGTAATCAAGACAGTGAATTTAACATTCAGATCTTGGGAGAAGGTTTTGCAGATCATTTTTTGCTATTTTTCCTATGTATCCACTGTGGTTTGCTTGAGCACTTTCATCAGTGTACAGAAACAGGAGATAGAGATTATGGTATGTTATATTAATAACCATTTTTCTCATACATAATGATAAATATATTTTTCAAATAAGATGAAATATATGCTTCAACAAACACTGTATTACTAGACTTTTTTAAAAGTAGGAAATATTCAAGGGAATGGGCAGTACTGCTTAAAAAAATCTTTAGTGACTGTGGGTGGGTAAAATGCTGTATGATCTAGCTTCCGAGAGATTTTGTAGCTCTCATTTGTAAGCTGCCATTCATTATCCCGTCTCTTGTCTTTCGCTCTCTCCAGCTTTCTTCCTTCATCTTTGGACTTGTTTCTGCTGAAAATATGAGTTCACAGTGGTGGCCCTCCGGGCCAGGGCATCTCTGGGCCAGCAGACCCCGAGCAGCCAGTGCTGCTGAGAGCAGGTGCGTGTGCAGATGGTGTGGTGGGGCCAGCCTGCCTTCTGCTGGGTGGTGCTGGAGGTGATTGATCACACTGCTTGCCCTGCATGATGGTCTGAAGCAAGGGCAGCAAGCGTACCAGGCTAGGTGAAAGTCAGCAGTGGCAGGGCAAACATGCACACTTAATTTAATCTGAATTTTATTAGACTTCCTCATTAGTGCTCTTAAGCAGTAGCCTCTGTACATGCTGTTTTGCCTCCTTGTCCGTCTCTTGCCCTGTATCTTCTGATGGAGGTGATACTTAAGGTTTCAGAAAGGGTAGAAAGCAAAGATCTTGAGTTGCAGAAGATATTCAGTCATCGGTGCTCTCATAATTTGAATGGACTCCAAGGCAGTGTAAAGGCAGCTCATTACGTGCCTCAGTATGGTTTCTGTCTTGTCTTGTAGGTATTTCCAAAATAGAGTACACATACCCATAGGGTAGATAAAACAGTACATTGGGAGTTGGATAGGAAGAAAATAGTAAAAGCTTCATTTTTATCTCATTCTTTAAATTTTTTGTTTCTGTATATTTTTATAAAGTACACAATTTGCACAGTGAGTTGCATGTGTGCATGCTAAGTCACTTCAGTTGTGTCTGACTCTTTGTGACCCCATCGACTGTAGCTCTCCAGGCTCCTCTGTCCATGGGATTCTCCAGGCAGGAATACTGGAGTGGGTTGCCATGCCCTCCTCCAGGGGATCTTCCCAACCAGGAGTCAAACCCATCTCTCTTATGTCTCCTGCATTGACATGCAGGTTCTTTATCATTAGTGCCACCTGAAGAAGTATATAGTTTATAAATAAACATTTATTAATTGGGGTGGTATGCTCAGAAGCCTTTTAGTTTTGACTGTGTTTTCATAGCATGCAGCTTTTAAATTTTGTAGGACTTTGTCTTCTGGGATTTGTTGTATAGGTCTGGTAACTTTTGCGTATTAATACTAGGACATTGGTGAAGCCACAGTCCTTCTTGGATGGGACTTGAATCCATGATCCCTGAGTATCCGTGACAGTGGGACTCAAACCCACTGTCTTTTGTTTGTTTTTTTTTTTTTTAATTCTTTATTTCTTTAAAACTTTTTATTTTACATTGAAGTATCGCTGATTGACGATATTGTGATAGTTTCAGGTGAGCAGTGAGGGGACTTAGTCATACATATACACGTACCCGTTCTCCCCAAAGCCCCCTGCTGTCCCGGCTGCCACGTAACATGGAGCAGAGTTCCTTGTGCTCCACAGCAGGTCCTCGTTGCTTGTCTGTTTTAAACACAGCAGTGTGTCCATGACCGTCCCAAACTGGAGCTATCACGGTGCTGCTTAAGTCACGTGTATATTAGCAAAAGAGTGGTAGCATGCACTGAAATACGGTAACTCATCTCAGGTTTCGGTATAGTGTCCCCTTTCACCTAGTTTTTTCCCCCTTTCACCTAGTTTCTTCCCCCTTCACCTATATTCCTGTCTTGGGCAAAAGCAGAAATGCAACTCTTCAAGGACTGTTAACTGCCTGTCGTCATGTAACAAGATCCAGACCCCAAATCTACCGTCTTGTGTTCCAACTCTCAGGGCTTGTGGCTTGGGTGTGCCACGAGCTCCAATGCGCCTGCTCTTGCTTCAAGGTAGTGTAGATTGTTGCTGGGTTACTGGATTCTTTTCTTGAGTGGTCATTAGCTTAGGATAGTCTCCCAAACTCCCTTAAAATTCCCTTTCTGTCTTTAATCCCTTAGTGGGACTTTGAAAGTAACTATTTCATTATCCTACTCTATCCCTGTCATTGGGATATTTACATAAGATTACTGTCTACCTATTAAGAGTTTTTTTGTTCTACTTTTTTTTCCCCCTCAGAGTAAATCAGGCTTAATAGAGTATGTATGAAGGCCATGAGGTTGAGGACAGTTCTCACTGTTTCTTTGCCAGGATTGCATTCTGAATTTAAAAATGTCAAGAAGAGGAAAGACTTTAGAGATGGCTAGTGTGGATGTATTCTCGGTTTGTTGTTTAACCTCAGAGTTCATCTGGAGTTTTATAACTGTTTTAGGCAGCTTTCTGTTTGGAGCCCCAATCATTGTGAGCTCTTGTGAATTCTGTCTACAGCTAATAAATAGGTGTAATGATGGTAATTTGTCTCTGGTTTTCTTCATCTTTACTTCTTTTAAGTGTTTGTTTATGATGTTGAAACCAGTCTGGCCTTTTAATTTGGTGTATTGCACAGAGTTTCTGTATGGGTCACTGAGGGGTTAGTTATTTTTGGGAACTCTGATATTTTATTATTCTTGTGGTTTGAAAATCATGAAACCTACAGTGAAACCATTGTAGAAAGCTTATTGATGGGGAATATCAGCTGTGAGAATTTATAGTAATTCTCATTTTTGCATTTTTTTGCCCTTAGAATAAATAATTTATCAGTGCTTCATTTTTAGTTTTAGTTGTTGTTTTTCCGCAGCCCCAAATATGAGAAAGAATAACCAAACCACTTGGATAAATTTGGAAAACCTGTATTTTGAGGGGTCACAGTTAAGAGAAAATAGGAGCTGCCAACAGTGGCAAGAAGTTAAGAAGAAGTCAGAACTTGGAAGGGATCAGATCTCAGCTGGTCTTTTGAGGGAGGTGGCCCTTCCAGTTCTAAGGGAGACTCACTTTTCTTCCTACATTCTCATTTCCTTGACGTATGTTTTAAATGTGCAAATACTTACTGGCTTTTCTTGTTAGTCAGGAATACTAACCATTTGTCATAATTTACCCAACTTGAGATAAGATAATTCTTGTTGCTTGCACATCACTGAAATTCTTTTCAAACTAAAACTTGTAGAATTATCAGCTATTAGAACTTTTTTTTTTTTTAAATCAGAAGAAGAAGAGCAGTCATTTTCTTGTTTCCTAGAAACCCAGGAGTGAAGAACAGGACAGATGACCAAATTATCTTTCCAGATAGACGAGTTTCTTCCAGGGATGAATATTCTGATCTTGTTTTTTTTTTTTTTTAATTTGATAGACTTCATATTAATGTACACCTAGTACCACACACAACAACAGCCTTACTTTCTTGCCTGTGGCTTCCTAAAAGGTCAAGACCACAGAAATACTTTTGCCTTCTCTTGTCATGTCTCATCCATTTAATGTGGATGATTAAAGTCTTAATAGTAAAAGCTTTTCATAAGACCTAGTTATACTTGAACTTGAGGTTACTTGACTTAAAAAATTTTTGGTTTAATTAACTTGGAGTTCAGAACCTATAAGCTAAATTTGTAGGAGTCAGTTTTTGCTCTTGATACAGGAGGAACCCCTTTCCTTCCACAGAAGGAGAAGAAAGGACATCTGTACCTGTGCATCAGGATGCCATTCTTTGAGTTGTGCAGAGTGCTCTCTGCCCCCATCTTCTCCGTAGTTGGCACGTTAATTTGTTAGGAGGCATCCAGCAGAGCTAACAGGAACCACAGTTACGCTGATGCCAGGGCTAAAGAAACCCTTTCTGTCTTTCCCCGTACAGCCCAAGAAGGTAATGAAGCATGTCATCACTCACATACTGAAATACATAAAAAACGTCCTGAAGACCTCTGTCACTCCATTTCACCTCTAGAGAAGAAGTACAAATGTTTTAAGTCTCTGTATAATGCATAGCTGCCTCTCTGCCAGCTTGTAAATTTGAAAGTAGATGCAGGACTGTTTTTTAGGATGTTGTCTTCCTGGGAAAAATTGAGTTGTTTAGCACTTTCAGAACTCGATGTTCTCATACTTCTAGATGAAACTTGATCCTGATAGGGTTTGTCCAGAATCGTTTCTAAAAGGGTATGTAGGACATTTGGCCCACCATCCAATAATCCTTTATCTCTCTGATGGAGGGCTTGTTGTAAAACTCATCCCCTAGGGCTGTTCAGGTTATAGGTCTATCCAGATGTTCTTAAACACACAGTTTTCTCTTTTAGAGCCGAGCCCAGATGTCAGGTTATCCTTGGAGGAAGTGGTATTTCTGTACCACGAGGGAGCTTTGGGTCTTCATATCTGCTAATTCAGTTGCCACCTGGCTTCCTGATACCTGTTCCTGCTACTTCCATCCTTCTTTTGTTCATGTATTCTCTGGCCATGCAGGTATACCCTTGATTGCCACTCATTCTGCAACATGCTGTGCGCAGCCAGTCTGGGTTTTGCTGATTTTATCTTTTATCATGAAGAAATATACATAACATAAAATTTACCATTTTAAACCCTTAAATATGAAGTTCAGGTGGCACGAAGTACATTCAGATTGCTATGTAATGCTCACCACTGTCCACTCCAGAACTTTTTCATCTTCCCAAATTGAAGCTCTACCCATTAAACAATAACTTCTTTCTTCCTTCCCCCCAGTCCCTGGTAACCCCCATTCTACACTCTGTCTTCATGAATTTGTTCCAGGTACCTCACATAAGTGGAGTCACTGAAATGTAAAACATAGATCTGAAAAGATCACTGCCATGGTTCTTGAATGCCTGGCTTAAATCACCAGTTAAGTTTACATTTCATCTTCTCTTAGCCTGTGGCCCCAAAAGGCATTCTGCAGTGACTGGCCAGCTAGAAGCAAGAGAGGAAAACATGCAGGGAGACCCTAGAGATGATGGGCCTTCTTCCTTTTAATAAAAACTAATCCTGAGAAATTATCGAAAAGTGAGAGTTCTTTCCCATATGTTTTATAGCCCTCAGTGACAGCGATGTTGTAGTACTGCAAAACAGAACAAACTGCAGGTTACTCAGGCTTTACTTAGTCTCCAAAGATTTTAAGGTTAAACTGTGAATTCTTTAAGAAATTGGGTAGCTAAAGGCATCTCAAATTAGTGAACGAAATAAAGTCCATTCTTAGAAAACAAAAATTAGAATTTTGCCTAGCAATTCAGCAAAGACATTTTCCTTCGGCTAGCTTTTTCCTCTCTAACACTAGCATATGGACATTTAAATTTGGAACTCCTTTTTATCTGTAGCTCTCATTTCATGCTTGGATTAGAGAAATTTGTTTTTATTTTTTTATGATTTTTTTACAGTAAATATTTTGACAAAAGTGTATTTTAGCCAAATATCTCTGAAGTTATTTTTAATATAAAATGTATGAAATTGAAATATACTATGATTGAAGAAGTATCACAGCTGATGGTTATATAGCATTTGAGTCCATGCTGTTTTATCGTTTTGTTAACTTTATGAAAGTAAGTCCATGACCGCATCCACTGCTCCTTTTCCTTCCAGCTTTCCCCGGGTAGGATTTGATCCAAAATAGTACATGCTGAAGGATATTAGTGTGATGTTGGTACTCGACACTCACTTTTCATAGTGTTCATTTGTAATAAATTTTAGCATTTTCCCACATTTGCTCATGAGGATTGGAAAAAAAAAATCCCGTATGTTGTTTTATCAGACACTTGACTGCTTAGATGATGATCTAATGTTTAGCAGCATTTCTGGTGACTACATAGAAAGTTATTTTTCTATATCAGCTCATTCAGGATGAAAAAGATGAGAGAGGTGCAACTAGTGTAAAACATAGCTGAAGTAAACTGATTTTGTTTAAAATGAACAACAGCAACAAAAAACAAGCCAAACTAAACCCCACTGAGCTGTGCAGATCATTCACACCTTTGGATAAAATGGTTTGAAATCCAAAATGCATCATTGATTGAAAAATAATGACTTCTTGAAAGTTTTGATTTCTACTTAGGGTGAGATGTTTGGGATGTCAAGTAAATTGTATTTCCTAATAGTTAAGATCTTATCTGTTTTTGGAAGGGATGGAGTGATCATGTATATCAAACGAGAAGGCCCATTTGTTTTGGGGAAAATGTAAATTGCGTAATTTAAAAGAAGACTGATTTTAATGGAAAGAAACAGTAGTTGTTGGTTGACTTATATGATTTTTGAGACACAAATCATTTTAATAATCTGGTACAAGCTAAGGACATTCCTTCCCTGTCGAAAAGAAGCACATTCACAAACATGTGAGAAGTTTTCATACCATTTCAGTTGGATTTCTGGAAGGCCATCCGTGGGGGTGAGGTTAGAACATACACGGACTCCAGGTCTCTCTGTAGAGACGGTAGTGAATGGGCGTGAGTTGGGTTTGTCCTTCACGACACTTAGTTTTTGTCAAATGAGTTTGAGGCAGGGGGACTTCTTCTCTACTGGTCTCCCACCACATTAATACACCGTATGTGTTAGTCAGTCTTTAGTGAAGCAGGCTCAGAACAGTTAATGCAGTTTGTTATATAAGCTTGACTGAAGTTTCAGATCTCTGTTCTCTTTGGTGCCTCAACTGGCACCTTTGTCTGGAAGTTTCATCCAGGCAGATGCAGTGACATTTTAGTAGAATTCACTTACCATTATATTCAGCATTGACAGAGAATCCTTCTACACCCAAAACTGGACACAGGACCTTCTGGAGATGAAATTTTGGGAGCTGTCTCTAAGGGAAAGAGCCACGGACCTCACTAACTTGTCTGCCCTGTCGGCTCAGAGTGTGTCTTACCTCTGAATTGTTCAGTCAGTTCACGTGTCTTGCATCCCGTTACTTTCAGTAAGTGAAACCCATTTCTGGCAAGAATCCTGCACATCAACAAGCTACTGTTTTTACACACACACAAAAAAAACAAAAACAAAAACCCTCATTTCTGACATTTAATGTACCAATTAGCAAACACAAAGTTGTACTTGAGATATTGATAATAGAAATATCTATACTTGTTGTGTCTGAAATTAGGATTCTGGTTGCTGCTACTGCTGCTAAGTCTCTTCAGCCGAGTCCGACTCTGTGCAGCCCCATAGACGGCAGCCCACCAGGCTCCCCCGTCCCTGGGATTCTCCAGGCAAGAACACTGGAGTGGGTTGCCATTTCCTTCTCCAATGCATGAAAGTGAAAAGTGAAAGGATTCTGGTTAGAGCACCCTGAATGTCCCTAGACTCCAGGTTTGAACTACGGAAACTTCCTTTTTTATGCTCAAGTATTTACATTAGCTGACAGACATCGTAACAACAGATACTTGGATGCTTTCTCTCAGTGAGACCCTTGTTTCACATCCACCTGCTTGTAATCATTTTCCTATCAGGGTTGATTTCAGTCCCACGTGTGAAGTGTTGCAGTGTGTGTGTGCACGTGGTCCCTGTCTCATGGTGTGGTCTCCAGTACGTTTCCTTGTGTGTGGCCATAATACAGTGGCTCCTGAATGAGTTGTGACTGACTGAATAATGGACAGTCAAAATGCCTGCTGAATAAAATGTCAGATGGCATTTTAAATTTGGAAGAATTTTAGATTTACACAAAAGTTGCGAAGATAATGTAGAGTTCCTGTATACCCTTCACCCAGTATTGCTGTTAAGTCTTGTTTTTACCCATTCCTCACTGTTGACCTCTTATATCACTGCAGTGCTTTTGTTACAACTGAGAAATTCATCTTGGTACATTACTATTAAGTAAACACCGTGATTTATTCAGATTTCATGAGTTTCCTTTTCTCTGTCCCAGGATTGCATTTGATGCTCATGTCTTCTTAGTTTCTAGTCAGTGACAGTTCCTCAGACTATCCTTGTTTTTGACAATTTTGAGGAATACTATCTTGAAGAATGTCAGCTGTTCTGTACAATGTCCTTCAGTTTGCATTTGTCTATTATTTTTCCTCATATTTAGAGTGGGGTTATGGTTTGAGGGAGGAAGATCAGAGATGAAGTGCCACTTATCAAGAGTACATACTAAACAAAGTTTTAATACTTCAATCTCAGAGTGGAGAGGTGGAGAGAGCAAGACAGTGAAATTTTAAATCCGTTTTCCGTGCTAAAAACTGTGGTAAGGATAAGGCAAGGACTCTGAATCTTAAAAAAAAACGTAAACTTATCTGGGGGAATTCAGTCCTTGATACTCATGTCATGCATTGTGCTGTATGTTGGAGAGCTGGTAGTATTTACTTTATTTAAATGCTTGAGTGATACAAATCAGTGCAATGAAAAGGCCAGTGGTATAATAGGTGATACACATCAAGGTAGTACTGCAGTGATCTATAAAAAGTCTCTCAAATAACCAATTTTTTGAAGTCAGAAACATTCTTCATGGTATTTTTTTTTCCTTTGCGGCTCTGTGTTTTGCTTTCCCTGTGTTCTTCTGCGTTAGGGTTGATATTTTTCAGGCCGAGTTAATGATATTGAGAAACATTTCAAAGCATTTGACACCAGAGTAGTTTATCCCTTAATTAATGGTGAGGTGGTTTTGCAGACGGGTGGCACACTTTAATCTGTTGCAGAGACTAGTCTTGTTAGTTATTGATTAGTGAGGAATAAATTACTGCCATTTTTAATCAGAAGAAAATTTCTTTTGAGGATAATTAATCAGATTCGTATATTTCCCAACCAGTGTTGGGTTGTCATCTTTTTTAGCGGCAAGAATGAACCTGCCTGCTTCTGCCCTGGATAAATTCAGGATGGAGCAGACAGGCTTCCAGGTTTGTATTTTGATCTTTACTTTCATTTAGGCCGACGAGAAGTGTACTTACTTAAAAATTACTTCAAACCGCCTTTCCTGTTGAGTAGCTTTTGAACTACCTGCCTGACAGATGGTGTTGGAAGTAATTACTGGAATCATGTGTTTACCTGCACGTGGACATGTGTGCACCAGATGCAGCTGTTTACCCAGTGCTGCTGACTTCTTAAAGGAGTAGACACCTTCTGGACAGAGTTGCATAACTTAGGAGGAGGAATAAAAGCTCTGCCAGCCAGAGCGCTCCCGTCCTCGGTTGCAAAATCAGCTGTCCTGAGAAGGACACTGATTTCTGTGTCTTCATGAGTGGTCACATTAGTTGAAAGAACCACTTTCAGTTATTATTTACCTTTCCTTCTTTTGACTTACTTAGTATTTTTATTTTACCTGCCTACTGATTAAGCAAATAACCCCCACCCCCAACTGTATACTCAACAGTAAAGAGTGATCAAACTTTTAATATTATGGTTATGGTTTATTATTTGTACTCAGTATTTTAAAAACCATGTTTTCTAGGCCACAAGGTAAAGGTATATCTACTTTCTCTATTTCTACATTCTGATTTTGGAGATCTGGCCTTGGATTAAGCATTTTTTAAAAAACAACTTGTGGGTTAATTTCCTTATTCATGAAGTTGGAGAATACCTACTTTTAATGTTTTATTTATTAACCATCAAACCTGAGTTTATGTTTTCCCCCTCATTTCTATTTTACTTCTGTTTAAATAAAATTTTAAAAACTTAAATGTTAATGACCACCTTTTCACATGTGTGCCTTAAGTGTTCATGTTTGAAACTCAGTACATTTAACTGTCTATAAATCCTGAGAAACAAGGGGAGTCATTGTTTCAAGATTTTGACAGGTGCAGAGCTGTAAATAATTACAGGCCTGGGCAGAAACTAGAACAGCAGTGGCAGAGCAGCTGGCAGGCCTGACCTGTGACAGGTCTGACCTGAGTGAAGTAGCCTAGATTTCATGGCAAGCTCAGATTTGTTTTATAGCACAAAATTCACCTTCTGCTATAAGACTTCAGTGACTGAGACTAGATACCAGCTGCAAAGGGAGAAACATACACAGAATACTGAGAAAGGAAACTGTCCATTGAGTCACCTTTTGTGTGACTTCAGAACCAGATGGAATTTTTATAGATGAGTTTTTAAATTGATTTACATGTTGACTGAAATAAATCACTCAGCACCCAAGGAGGAGGGTGGTCTGGACTTTTTTCTTAAAAAATACTTTTTATATTGTCTGTTTCTAAAACATCTTGATTTTCAGTCTTTGGAGCATAGTGGCTTGTTTTAAAGAAGAAAGCAACTTTAGTTATACTTGGGAATACCTGAATTGTACTTTTTTTGATTTTCTTAGAAAATAATGCAAATTTTTAATGGAATGGGGTTTTATTACCTTCAGGTTCCATTAGGCAGTTCCCCATTTTAAAATTGCCAGGTTTGTTTCCCCCTTCATGCACCATGTTGTTATTGCTGGGGAAGATTATAATAATAATAAACAGGAAAGCATGGAGTAATATAGTTAGTAAAATCATATTAGTAAAAACTAGTGAAATAAAGCTTCTGTTATGTTTTGGGCTGCAACTCTTTTGGAGGGAAGAATATAATGGCAGTAAGTATGTAAGCATGACGTTATGTAACCAGTTTTACATGTAATATATTTTCAGGAATATATTTAATGCTTAAATGTGCACATATGGTTCATTGTGGTATTAATTTAAACTTTGAAAACAGCTAAAAGTTTCAATTATTAGGGAAATAGTGAAGTTTAATTTATGATCAATTTAAACATGAATTAAAGATCTTTATTGTTAATTTGTTTATTGTTTATTTTGAGAACATTTGAAAGTAACAGGCCTATATTGTGAGATTCGGTCAGCATGATGTTCAAAGTGTCTCAGGAATTAAGCACTGTTCTAGGCACTGGGGCTTCACTGAATAAAAAAAACACTTAGCTTACATGGGCACAGAGAGAAATAAATATGCATTGATAAGTTATTTATTGAGGTATACCAAATACTCTTAAGTCCTGAGGACATCGTAGTGATTAAAGCAGATCTTTTATGCAGTCTCTTATGTGTCTTTCATATAGTTTACATTGTAGTTGGAGAAGAGATGTAATGGGTAATTCTGGTGACATATGTTATGAAGAAAATGAAAGCAAAGTCTTGGGAGAGATTGGGGATTCTAGTTTGGATAGAATGGTTGGGAAAGATGAAGATTTCTCTGATCAGGTGACATTTGAGCTGAGACCTGAATGAAATGCAGCGCTCGCAGTGGAGATATTTGAGGAAAGACTATTCCCAGCAAATGGAATAGTGGTGAGAAAGTGCTGGGGTGGGACGTGCTAGGTGGTTCAGTGAACAGCCAGGACAGGCCAGTGTGGAGGTGGAGAAGGAGCCAGCGGAAGGAGGGCAGGAGATGAGTGTGTTTTCTGCCTAAGGAATGGCTGTGCTTGCATACCAGGAGTGAAGTCACGCGGGACCGAGCCAATTCCTGCATGAAGTGACAGTGGGTAAAACAAGAGGGTCTGTGGGGGATGTCCCTAGACCGGACCAGCAAATAACAGAGTCAATCTGCTCATTGTTCTTGAAATTAAATCTCACTTCTGTGCCTCTCTTGGCGATTTACTCTTTCAAAGTGGAATTCTACATGGTCTAGTCCATGCCCTGAGGTCTGTATAAATTGTTGAATTTATGGTGTGCCAATACCCATTACAGAGTGGCCATCCGGTTAATTGCAACAAAGAATATGAGGGTTGGAATAAATGGGTCAGAAAGCCTGACTGAGATGAGAATAACAATTCACATTCAATTAAAATGTGCACAGCCTGCAATAATTTTTCATTGTAGTAGGGTTAAGGGGAGACCAGAAGTAGAATGATAATTAATAGTTGTAAATTTAAAAGTCAGCTTTATTCCAAGTGTTAATTTTTCCTGGAAGTGTTGTGCAAAATGGTCAAGTTCCAGAAATTGTAGAAACTCAGATCTTAGTGTTTGTAATTGACAGGCATGCTAGGTAGCTGACCTCAAGTGTGAACTAATTAACTCAGGGCTTGTGTAATATGCTTTAGTAAAAGCAGATATTTAAAAATAATTGCTTTTTTTCATTTTACCAAAGAAAATATTTGTGGAGTTTTAATTTATTGTAATATCACTGAGCACTTTTTTTTTTTTTTTTGGTGATTTTCAATTTTGACACAGGTATCAATAAATGAAATTTTGTTTCAGACATAATATTATTACTTCAGTTTATTCACAAAATATTTATAAAGAAAATAATCAACTATTATAAAGCTACCATATTTAAAATAGTGCAGGTTTTTGAAACTCAGTGATGATTGTTGAAATGCCATACAAAGGTAAGACTGATTAGATCTGTACCATTCAGAGAAGTATTTCACCAAGAAGTCTTCTACATGTAAACAGATTGTGTTTAAAAAAAGTTCTTTTGCAAAAACTTGGCAGAATTCAGGATTCGTTTTTACTCAGGAGTAATAATATATATGGTATTTGATTTTCAGCCAAGCTCAAAATGTATTAGGAATCTATTCAGATGGATTTTAGAGACAACTCTGGTGCAATTTTGAGCAGATCTAATTTCCAGGAAAGACCTGTAGCTTTTCTTTCCCTGGTGCACGTGTTTCAGCAGCACACTCCTCCTCTGTTTAGAGTCACTTGTCTGCTGCCTGTGTTGCTTTGTCCCCTGTGATGGGTAAGGAAGTCTGTGTTCATAGGATTGCTTCATGTATTGGGTCTATAGCTGAGGCTGTTACTGATGTCACCAAACAGTTAACCTGTCACTAGCTCTTCCCCGGGTCAGCAGTTCTTACCCATGGGTCACCGTCCCTTGATTCTCAGCCACAAGAAAGCTGAGGCGATGGGCAGGGCAGCCCCTGACCCCACCTTGTGCCTCTCGCCGTGTCCCACAGTAGGAGGGGGTGAAGGCTGAGCACCTTGCCTTCTTTCTACCTAATGGCCCGAGGTGCGTCCTGCGACGAGTCCATTGACTTAACTTGACTCTAATGAGGGGATACCCACCCCTTTCACTAACTTTGCCTGATGTGGGGGTGCAGGGTTGTTTGTGCTGGGGCATTGGCTGGAGGGTAATTGTGTGGTGGGAGAAAATAGATAGGGAGGAAAGAAGAAAAAAATCACCCAGCCTAACTCCTTTTACTTTACATTAGGCTTTCCTGGTCCTTTTTGGCAAATCTGAAGTAGTGATAAGATGCCTGTAGGCTGACCCATCCAGCTTTTGCCTACTTCCCACTCTTAAATTTCTATTAAAAATATCCTGCAAGTCAAATTCAAGGAAGCTGGCCACACATTTCTGCTTCTCTTGACTCTATTTCAGATTTGTAACCTCTCACCTTTATTTACTGAAACAGGCGTGTTCGTTTAATTGAGCCCCCTAATTTTATAACAGAGGAAGCAGAATACCATCAAGTATATAACCATATTTAAGTACAGAAGCATATTTAAGTACAGAACTGCATATCTGTGTTTACGTGTATCATTTGTACGTCTGTTATACAGAGTAATAAATAATCCAGGAGCACAGCATCTGTCTCTCACCTGCTGCTCTCTTTATGATGTGAAGGGATGAGTCACATGAGTAATTGTATAACTTGTACAGAGTACTCGGAAGACAGTTTCACTTGCCTAAGTCCTTTGCTGCCTGTCATAAAGATGAAAAGTTTGAGCCATCTGTTACTTAAAAAAAAAAAAAAATTTTACCCTGCTGTACCACCTGGTGTTTAACTAGGCCCCGGGATTTGTTCCAGATACAGCACTGCTTCATTGAACAAATATTGGGGTGAGGGGTGGGTAGGGTTTGGTGATTACTTCTGCAACTTGGGAGGGGCCCTTTTCACTGAGTCTTGAACAATGTTATTTAGATTATTGTTATCTCCTATTGTGGTTTGCCCATCGTTAAAACCAATTTTGTCTTAATTTTGAAAATTGGATATGAGGAGTAACATGACACAAAAACAACATCATACAATGCTGGAGATAATGTTCTGGGCAGCGTGATTTAATTTGGAGCAGCGGATGGCCACCTGCTAGGCCTTTGTTCTTGTGGCAGTCTGGCAAGTGGCCCCAGTGTTTTGGTTCTTTCCTTGGTCACGTGGCCGTGGAGATCTGCCGGGTTTAGTTGCAAACCATTAATCTGGTAGCACTGAACGATGGAATATTTGACTACTGGGTGTTTGAATTAAGAAAACAAATCCCTTTTAAAGTTGTTATTCAGCAATCACAGAATGCTTTTATCTTGTTGATATAACATCTGAGTCCTTACATTTTATCTGAGGTTGGGTTATTCTTACCTACAACACAGTAACAAAAATCTAGTAGCAATATTTGGCGTTATGGTAACTAGCTACCATATAGCACCTGTCTGCTTACCCACTGTGGTAGAGTAAGCCTGTAATTCAGTTGACCAACCTGGTACCCTCTGAGAGTGAAAGAGAACCACTAAAAATTATACTGGGGTTAGAGGCATAGATGAGGACATATGAGTCCTGTGTGTATAAAGCATGGGCATTTTTATCCTCCCCTGTGATCAGGAATAACCAAATATTCCATATGCATTTAAGGATAATTTCTTTATATAAATTGCATTAATTGTGGCTGGTATGGTACCCCATACAGAGTAGGCATTCAGTATTTGCAATTTGAATAAATGTTTATATTTTTAAAATGTTTAAAGTTTCCTGCTATTTAAAGACATTTGTTTTTAAAAATGTACATTTATAAGCAACTTTGGGTTAAAAATCCTCTGTATATTTTCCCGATATTTGGGCCTAGTCTCAGGCTGCCCCATAGTGATAGTTCCCATTGGCTTATGATGTGAACTCTGAAACCATTTCATTATGTAATTTACTATAAAGGTAGGATAAGAAAATTGCAATTGCCTATGGTTCTGTCTAAAATAATTTAAAATGCATATTAAAAGAGTGAACCATTTAGTCAAGTGCTTATGACTTAGCCTAGTAACTTACTTTACCTTGTTACTTGAAGTTGTTAAACAATTCATTGGATACTTAGTGATTCCTTAAATTTCTTTTGATAAAAGTAGGACACCAAGTTATTCAATTTAGTCATCTGATAGTACCCAGTCAGAGAAATTCATAGTGTGGGAGCACTGCAGTTCTGGATAATTTTTATGCAGAGCTTTAAGTTTGTGTTTATCATTTTAAAATTTTTCTTTGATTTGAATTTTCTCTATTAGCCTTTATTTTTTACATATAAGACATAGCAAAGGGTGCAGGAATTTCTCTCTTTTTCTATATGAGATAATCAAGTGGTGTCTCTTTCTCATGTGGCCATCTCATGAGGTGGATTTTGTACCCTGGAATGTGGGTTACAGTGTGGTGGGTTTTGAAAAGTCAGTTGTGGTTTAGAGGTAGTCTGCGATGTGGGCTGGGAACTTCAGTGTTTTTTTCTGGTCTGAGATAGGTTTTTAAAAAATTTTTTAAAGAGAGGTATTAGAAGATTTGGGGTTCTAGACCTTGTTAATTGGTCTGACACACCATTTGTCCTAGTCTCTTTCTTTCTAATGTGAAAAAGAATTGAAATAGATGTTAAATTCCCATTTCTTTATTCATTGTGTCTGTGTCTTGATGATTTCATAGTCTTGATCTTTCTCCATCTTTCCCTTCTTTTCAATAACTCTGACCTGACTTTTTTTCCCCTCTTTCATTTTTTTTCTTACTGTTCTCAGGTCGTGTTTCTCTGACTTTTTCTTCATGTTAGTGAGAGTTCATGCAGTTTTCTTGTTTATTTTTACCCTAATGGTTCATAATTTTCAGATACTGATCATGATAGAACTTGCTCAGTGCTTCCTGATTTTTATACAGTGGAACTAAATCCATGAGGGAGATTTTTATGTGCTTGTTAATTATCTTTCCCTCTTTGCAGTGGAAGCTTCCAGGGCAGGCATTCTGTCTTGTTTATAGCTGTATTCCCAGAGCCTAGAAGTATGCTTGGTGGCTAATAACTATGTGAAAAAATGAATAGAAATGCTTTAGTTTCCTGATAGTTTATTAAGTCAAGATATTAATTAGGGAGAGTCTTGGAGTTCCCTTGCTCTAGAGAAAACCTGAGGCTTGGCTGGTATTTGAACCATCTCTTGAGGGGGGAAGTTCTTTGTAGTGATTCTTGTTGTAATAATATAGGCTTACAGCCTCTTCCTTTTCTAGTGCTTTTTGTCCCTAGACTTGATTTTACTATTTCATCAGTTAAGATACTTTTTGCTGCAAGTAATAGAAATCTCAGCTGAATCTCACTTACACAATAAGGAGGTGGGTTATCGTCACAACAGGAAGCCTTGGGAAGCTTCAAGGTGGGTTGACTGAATTTAACTGTTGTCATAAGAGATCTAGGTTCATTTATTCTTTTTCCTTTTCCTTTTACATTCTTACCTTCGTCCTTAAGCCTGGTCCTTTTTGTGGTTATAAGGACAGGAGCAACAGCTGAGTCCCTATTTTACTAAAAGTGGGGAAGAGACTGGCTTTTCCTTCTCTGAAGACCTAAGCAAGACTTCCTGCACGTATCATTGGCCCAAACTGACGTCAGACTACTCCTGAGCACTGGCAAAGAAGACGGAAGTATAGCAATTGACTTGGACTCATCATCTCTAGTGAAATAGATTTTGGAATCGGGTACAACACTAAGATCTCATATAAATTAACCTTTTAAAATAAATTTCTAAAGACTGTTGATTTCCTGAGTTCCAGGTTAGTACTTCCCAAAGGAATTAGGTTCATAACCAAGAGGATGCTGAGTGAAGTCAATGTTATCATGATAATTGCTTCATTAGGGAAATTATAGTGTTTTAAAAAATGTGACAATTTTGGTATGTCTTGTGAAAGTCTAATAAATATGACATGCTGCAGTGTTTTTATAAAGTAGAAAGTAGATATGTAAAAGGCAGAACCATAACTCCCCCTTAAGTGTATTTGCACTGTTAACAATTGGTGTGTTTAAATTATTTAAATAAAACTAAATCTTGTTGACTTGAAAAGTGAAAAAGATAAATAGGACATAGTGAAGCTTACTTTAAAAAATAAAAAGTCAATATACAAGGCAACGTGCATCTGTCACCTTAACTTACTAAAAGGTTTTTGCTTTACTTGAACATACAGTAATGGATTATTTTTGTTTGGCCAAGAATTATGAGTAAATATTTAATGCACAACTTGGAAGCACTGTGATATTGTGGGGAAAGCACTGAGTTAGGAATTTGAATCCAGATTTCTAGTTCTGATTCTGGCCCTAACTGATTTCTAGTGAAACGGCCACTGTAAGCCCTCATTTCTTTATCTGTAAAAGAGTTTCCCTTTAGTTTCCTAAAAATGTGCACTTCATTGGTTGAAACCATTCCTTTCCTTGGAGTTCAGTGACATATCTCTTTCCTTTAGAGGTGTAGTTTTTAGTGTAATTAACATTGTATGTACTTTAAGTTTATTTGAACTAGGAGGGACAGATAAAAAGTGAGTCCTGGTGGTGAGATAGATAGGTGTTTGGTCTTTAGTGCATATCATACTTACAGAAAAGAGTTTTTATGTTCTGAAACATACATATTAACTCATCAGAAAGGCAGTATTTTGTAGGTATAAGAGTCTTACATTTTCCCAACACTTCTTGTACCTCATTTGCCAAAATGAGCTTCTAGTGATGTCTGGCATCTGGAATAATGTCAGGCTAGTAAGTTTGTAAATAAAATGCAGATGCCTAGATTTCCTAGATCAACTGTAATTCAGTAAAAAGAGGTCTGGGTTTGGAGTCATAAGCTGGTTGAAATAGACAATCACCGTTTAGTCTATGAAAGGGTGAAGTGGCGCCGTTGAGGGCAACTCTGTCGGCTGTTAGGCAGGAGCATCTCGTAGTGACTGTCGCTGTCATGTCTGGTTGTGGCAAGTCCTGAGCTAAGGCAAAAAAAAAAAGTTCAAATTCTGGCTTAGCCAGGTAAGAAGAAAGCCTGGTAGTACAGTAGAATAATATGGACACCGGGATTTGTTTGGTTTTACTTCTACATTAATATATTATGATGAACCAAGACATTTCAGCTTGGCTACCTTTGGCTATAAGTAGCAAAAGACTCAGCCAAAAGTAGCGTGAACCATGAGGGTTTTATCATCTCACATAGCAAAAAGCCTGGAGGTCATAGTTCTGGTTTGATTAATTTCGTGGCAGCAGTATCTTCTACGATACACGGTCCTTCTGATGCTGCTCTTCTTTCTTTGTGGCAATATTGCTATAGGAGCAGTAGTTTCCAGTATTATGTGCACTTATGGTGCACAGCCAGTGAAGAGGGATACTACCCTCATCATTCTCTTTTTTAGCAGAGAGGAGAATCGTTCCTCAAAACTCCAACTGCATACCTCTGGCTAGAATTGGATCCCAAAGTCAGACCTAAAAGTTACTAGCAAGGAGAATGGAGACATCTTCACTGACTTCTTTAGACTACTTTTTTTAACCTGACCTGGGATTTTGGGAGACATTCCCAAGCACAATGCCTCAAAGGATTGACAACAAACAAAATCAAGTTTCTGTTAGTAAGAAAAAAGGTATAAGTTGGGAGAAGAGATATGAGTTGGCAAGCAATAGTGAACACTCCAGCTTTCTCAGAATCTAATAGGAGATGCACATAAACCAAGAGACTGCGATAATAGAATATGATACAATCTATGCTAGGGAAATGTATCAGGCACTACAGAAGAATACACAAAAAAAACCTCATACCTAAAGTTGCAGTGGTTAGAAAAGACTTTTCTGGAGGAAATGACATCTAAGTTGTTACTTGAAGAATGAGTGGAAATCAGGCAATTATTAGTCATGGGGCTGCGCTTTTTTTCCCCACATTTGTAAGTGGTCAAAACGTCATGATGGTGTATCTGAGACTATTTTAAGACGAGTTTTAGGGCAAAAGTTTTGGATTCAATACCCAACAGATTTAAGCCCCATTACCTATAGCTATAACAATTAATGTTCAGAATGTTTCTTATTCAAGTAAAAGTTAAATAATAACTTTCCAAGGGCCATATCTTTTTAGTATGAAACTTTTTAAAAAATTTTTTTCCATTTATTTTTATTAGTTGGAGGCTAATTACAATATTGTAGTGGTTTTTGCCATACATTGACATGAATCAGCCATGGATTTACATGTGTTCCCCATCCCGATCCCCACTCCTGCCTCCCTCCCCATCCCATCCCTCTGGGTTTCCCCAGTGCACCAGCCCCGAGCACTTGTCTCAGGCATCCAACCTGGGCTGGTGATCTGTTTCACCCCTGATAGTATACTTGTTTCAATGCTATTCTCTCAGAACATCCCACCCTCGCCTTCTCCCACAGAGTCCAAGTATGAAACTCTTATATAGGAGTCTAAGAATCAGGAACTGTAATTGCGATATTTGTAACTCCTGTACGATGCAGCTCTTACTTACCTGACACCTTGTAGTGAGCAAAGTGTTGAGTGGAACAAAACCTAGGATGACGTCCATTATTCAGGAGGCACAGATGAGAGACCTTTCCTTTTGATTAGGACGCAAAGCATGTGCAGGTGGCCCTTTTTGATAGAAAAGAGATGGATTTTCCCACTTGTTTCACAGAAGGGAGACCAGGAATTCTGATTGGATCATGCCTCATTTGAGATGGTTACTGGACAGCTGTTTGTATAGATGAGGTTGAGATTTGAGAGAAGTATTTGGGAATCCTCATTCTCGTATATAAAGCCACGAGCCCGAAGAAGTTTGCTTAGGGAATTAGGGTAGACAGAGGAGGAGAAGACCAAGGACTAGGAGCCAGCAGAGGGGTCTCAGTCCAGGTGGAAGAAACCAGGAGTGTTCTGTCTCAGAAGCCAAGTGAAGGATACGTTTCAAGAAGAGAGAGCAGTCCGCTGTGTAAGTGCTGCCGAGAGATTGAGTCAGTTGCAGACCAAGAATTGATCTGCTGAGTTTGTCAACAGGGAGCGGGCTGGTGGTGATTCTTGGTGAGCAGTTGCAGTGGAGAGGTGGGGATGGATATAGGACCGATGTGTGTGAATTTAAAACAGAATGAAAGAGTAAGACAGAGTACAGATTGCAACTTATAGGAGGCTTGGTCTATACAGGGAAGCAGAAATGGAGCTAGAGCTGAGTGGGGAAAAGTTTAGAGTCAAAGAGAGTTTTTGCTTTGTATTTTTATTTAAGAAAAGAAAAGAAGCAATCTCTTTGGCTGCACCAGGTCCCAGACGCGGCTCGTGGGGTCTTAAGTTGCAGCGCACAGGATGGCCCAGCTGGTGAAGAATCCGCCTGCAATGCAGGAGACCCGACTTCAGTTCCTGGGTCGGGAAGATCCCCTGGAGAAGGGATAGGCTACCCACTCCAGTATTCATGGGCTTCCCTGGTGGCTCAGACGGTAAAGAATCTGCCTGCAGTGCGGGAGACATGGGTTTGATCCCTGGGTTGGGAAGATCCCCAGGAGGAGGGCATGGCAACCCACTCCAGTATTCTTGCCTGGAAAATTTCCACGGGCAAAGGAGCCTGGCAGGGCTGCAGTCCATGGGGTCACAAAGAGTTGGACATGACTGAGCATCTGAGCACACACATGGGAGCAGTGTGCACGCGGGACTGGAGTCAGCATACGAACAGAAGTATCAGGCTTACGTGGCAGCGAGGACAGTCGGTTTATTTTAACAGATGTGGACACAGAGCAAGTAGTTGGATGGACACAGTGGTGGAAGGAAACCAGTTCTCTTCTGGTTGCTTCTGATTTTCAGTGAAACAAGAAGTGAGATCATCTGCTGAGAACCTTAGAGGAGAGAGGCCATGTCAGAGCAATAAAAAATGTCTTATTTTCTAAATAGTATTTTAGAAATATATTCTCCCCTTAGCTGTTGGGTTTTGTTGTTGCTATGATGGTTAGCAGTCTATGCCCAAATGCATTTTATTTAAACAGGGAGAGTTGAATTTCATTAGGGCTCGTACATCATAAATCAGACTCAACCTTCTCTCCTCCCACTGCCTTTAGAATATGGGGATTTGAAATTCTGTAACTGTAGGAAAGGTTTGGGGTTTTCTCTGTATTCTAGTTCTTTAATTTTTCAGTGGTAGAGAGGGAAGATGGATTCACCGAGTTCAGTTACTTTCTGCAGCATCCGCTTGCTTACAAGACTTGCGAGTAGTTGAAAACACATTCCTCCTACAGTGAAGTGTTCCAACTTCTGAAGCTCTAGTGGCCTCGGTACCCCTCTAGTGAGGGTGACCCAAGTAGAGAGATGCTTTTGAAACCCAGGTTTTAAGTGAAGTCTCATCTTTCTTCTTCAGCAGGTAGCAATCTCTTCCATATATTCTGTTGTTTTTTTTTTTTCCCTGAGTATTTTGACATATCCCTTTTGTTTTAAGTTCTAGAGCCTAAAGTTAATTTCCTCTCTTATTCTTTTATTCCATTTTTTTTAGCTTGCTTCTCTAACCTTCATTTTCCTTATTTGCAAAGTAATAATCCATCCTTTAACTCACAGGTTCTTCATGAAGCTTGCATGAGGCAGCATGTAATGTCTGTGAAAATCGTCCTGAAAAAGCCTAACGTGATGTAAAAAGGAATATTCTGTAGTCATGATGATCATGACAGTTTTACAAATGAATTTGTGAAACCATAAACCAGAATTTAAAATATTCAAAATGGAATTTCTTCTGTTTTCATTTGCTGATTTTCAACTCTACTGGAGCTCAGTGGGGTGTAAAAAGATTGAGCATCCATCACAGCTTTTTAGGGGGAATTTTCAAAGAAATTTAATTTTTTTCTAGTTAAATAAAACTTCCTAAATGGGAAAGAAAAAAATGTCTAATGATCTTTGCTACTGTGGTATTATTTGCTTAATCTTGGTGAATTCTCGTGGCAATTATTACCTTTTGGGGGCAAATACTTCTCAACCAAGATTTTTGGTGCTGGAATAAGTGTCAGTGTTCATCTTGTTGAACCATTTTCATGTGTATGTGAGAAAACAAAGACTCAGAGACGAAGGCAGTTTGTCTTGCTGATGCTTTGTGACACAGCCAGAACCCAAATGGACACTTAGGATCTCCTTCCTGCACCGCCTGCCTCTTAAAGCTCTCAGCTGTGTTCTCAGAAAGAGCGAGCGAAGTTCCCTGTCCCCAGTACAGAAGAGCAGACAGAGTGCAATTCTGTTCACTCTTCATGCTTTTTCATTTTCCTGCCCTTTCAGGGGTGTAAACAGCAACCAGTTGCCACAAAATGTAGAAAATAAGCAAGTTTTTTTGTGATGTTCTCTTGGAATCTCTTTAGTAGTAATTCTGACTTGCTTGGTCTCTTTCAGTGCCATTCCAGTCACCTCCTCCAGAGATGGGCAGAGAACAAAATACAGTCTTGTTTCTACAAGCATGCACTGGGGTTCTTCCAGCTAACTGTGACATCCTGTTTACATACCATGGGTTCAAACCGCTTTCGTGTGGGTTCTGAGATATATAGGGAGGTTGAAAAGACTTTAGAGACAGCTACCACACTTTTACTTCTGTTCCCCTTTTTGTTTACTGGGAAATCTGTGGTTATTTAGTTCTAGAGTATTTTTTTTTGTTGTTAGAGATTTATTTTATTTTAACTCTCCAATAATAAATTTTAAACTCTCCAATAATGAATTTTAAAATTTATTATAATCTTATAATATATAAAAATTATATGCCGAACAGTGTAGAGGTTAGGGAATTATTTTAAAGCAAACGCCCCTGTCACTATCCCCTCAGTCCAAGAAATAACCCATTTAGGAGAAAAAACCTGCAGTGTATTTTAAAATCTCTCTTAATCAGTAGGTTCCCCTTCTATCTCTTTCCTTATCTGTTGAAAATTTACCTGTTGAAGAACCTGGGCCTTTCGACCTGTGAATTCTTCATAGTCTAGATTTTGCTAAACTGCTTATTCCAGTGAGGTTCAGTACGTTCCCCTGTCTGGCTTTTGCTGCGGATTGGCCCCTTGCTGCAGTGCCTTGGTGGGATTTTAGGGTGAATTGTATGCTCTCATCAGGAGGCTAGTAATGTTTGGTGGTTTGTCTGTCTGCAGTGTTACCAGCCTTTGATGCATAATGCCTAGAGTCTGTATTTCTGTGGAGTTTGGAAAATGGTGACATCCAACCATATCATCCTGTTGTCAGAAATTTGCTGTAATGATGTTATAAGGACATGTTTCTCCTTATCTGCTATTTACTTGTTGGTAGAGTTTAGAGAGGAAAGCAGGTTAAATTTTAGATTCTTCTTGTTTACCAGGTTGCCTACATAATAACTTGGTTTTCTGTCATTCTCAGAAGGTGACTGATAATCCATTTTTTAGAAACCATAGTTAGAAACTCATGAGTTGAAACATATTTGGGCTTTAGTCAGTTGCGATTCTTGCCCAGGTTCAACCTGTCCTGTCTGGCCTCTGTGATGCCCTCGGGTTAGCTTCTGAGGCCCTTTGGCATGACCCTGGTGCTCTCTGGTAGCTTCCTTGCTCTCAGGTAGTTTGATAAGATGTTCCAAGCTCATCGTGTACATTTCTTGTCCCAGATATGCAATCAACCATTTCTCCGAGACGCCTTGGTTATTTTAATGGGAAATGGAGTTCATCACCACATCTGGGTGCTTTGCTTCTGTGTTGGTTATTATTTCTAGGCCTTTTCAGTGGACAAAAACACAACTTTTAAGATAAAATAGATCACGAGTTCATATTGACATTTCCAATTTATGCTTAAGATTATACGGTTTTCACCTTAATCTCATATATTGCATATATATATTTCCTTCTTCAGCAAGAATCCTAGTTCTCAAGTGCATTGAGGTTGATAGAATTAGAATTATCCCATTGTTGTCATTGGGTACCCTGGTGGCTCAGACGGTAAAGAGTCTGCCTGCAGTGTGGGAGACCTGAGTTCGATTCCTGGGTTGGGAGGATCCCTTGGAGAAGGAAATGGCAACCCACTCCGGTATTCTTGCCTGGAAAATCCAGTGGATGGAGGAGCCTGACGGGCTCCAGTCCATGGGGTTTCAAAAAGTCGAATAGGACTGAGTGACTTCACTTTCACTTTCATAGTTGTCATTAGTTTTTCCCACTTTCTACATATGGTGAAAATGTTAGATTTAGATACTCAGTTGTGTCCGATTCTTAGTGACCCCATGGATTACAGCCCACCAGTCTCCTCTGTCCATGGCATTCTCCAGGCAAGAATACTGGCGTGGTGAGATCCCCTTCTCCCGGGGATCTTCCCGACCCAGGGACTAGACCTGGGTCTCCTTCATTGACAGGTGGATTCTTTACTGTCTGAGCCACCAGAGAAGCCCTTATGGTAGTTTCAGGATAATACTACTTGTACATCACCAATTATGATTACTGACAATGTTAAAAATATTTTTTTTTTTTGCTAATACTATCATCCCATTCTCCTCCCAATTATTTTCCATGGGAATTCTCTATCATCATGTAGTTATTATATAATCTCTCATTTTCTACCCTTATTTGGCATTCATTCCATAAATGACTGTGTGTTTAATGCCTGCCACACCATCCCATGTAAATATCTTTCTGGTTATTTTTGGTGGTTTGAAGTGCGTTTGAGTAGGTTTCTTAGATAGGATTCCTGGGAACAGCAGCCTCCTAGTCATGGTATGTTGAAAATAGTGCTCTTTTTACTTGATAATCAGTTTTGTAGGATATAAAGTTCTGGGTCACATGTTCAAAGTCTGTTTCAAAGTCTGGTGACAGTGGAAGTTTTCCCCTTTTTAAAAATCGTGTGTTGTCTTTGCCTAGAAGCTCAAAGGAATTGTTTTCTTAGAGTCCAGTAATTTTATTAGAGTGTGTCTTGGTGTTGGTTGTTTTTGTTGTTCTGGGGTGATGTTCTCAGGTATATAGTATAATCTTCCAACATATTGACGAATCATTTAAAATGTTTTTACGTGGCTTTTCTTTAATTATAATTTTTAGTACACCGCTCCATTGCCTTCAGGTTTCTTTTTCTCTCTTAAGAGCTCCTCTTATTCATATGATAGCTTGTCTTTGCCTGTCTATTAACTGCTACTTTCTCTGGAATCCCGTGGTCTTGCTCAACTAACTTGTTAGTTCTGGTAGTTTTTTATTCCTTTAGAATTTTATACATACTCAATTATTTCATTTGTGAAGAAATCTTTTTAATTCCTTTCCCCTGTGGTTGTATGCCTTTTCTTTCCTTATAGCTAGGCCCTCTATTATAATACTGAATAAAAGTGATAAGAATGGGCATCCTTGCCTTATGTCTCACCTTATGGAGAAAACATGTTAGCTGTTAATTATAGATAATATGAAGTACCATGTTTATTAGTCCTGAGATAAAAATGAAGGAATATGAGTCTAATACTGTTGGTTCTCTCTTTTTCTCATGTATATAGATATGTGTGTGTTACTTCTGTGCATTAGTAAAATATAGTTACTTATAGGACCAATTAACTGATTAATTTCAGAGAAGAGTCTCCAGAGGAAAATGGAAACTTTAAATTAACCATGGATGTCAGCTAGCCTTAATAATTAAAAAAAGAAAACCACAAGATGCTTTGTTTGTATAGATAAAGGGCAATGGATAATTAGTCAGGTTATACAGTTAAAGTAAACCAAATCGTTCCCTTCATTCTTAACATATATAGTTTTTGACTCCAGATATTGCATGCTTGCTATATAGCAATTGTTTGATAAGTATTTGTTGATTAAGTAAAATTTTTTAAATTGCTGCAGTCCTATATGTTGTTCTTTGTGTGTGTGTATATATATATATACACACACATGTCATTTTACATGTCTCAGTGGGAGCCTGTAGTCCCTTTCTATGTGATTCTGCTGATAATGATAAAATAATGATGAAGAAATCTTCTCTTTAGTTTATTATGGTATACTTTAGTTTGAATCATTTTTCTAAATGGTAAATGTCATTTGCTTGGTTATTTCAGTTGATAATTTGAATTGGTGTCAAGGTGATGAAGTTTACCCTTTGGCTGGTGTTGCAAGCAGGAAAACCTTGACAGCCTCCCCCGCCCCAAAGTGGATTTTGGTAATGGGGCATTTTCACATAGAAGGCAGTGGTTTGTTTTGCTGAAATTACTTTGCTTCCAAGGTTTGTCTGTGAGGTTAAAAAAAAAAAGGTGTTTGTGATCGATACCTTTCTCATCTGAGGTCAGAGTAATTATAACTAATAGCTATATTACTTTTCTGAAGATAAGAGTTTAAAGAAGGAGTAATGGAGGGGACAAAGGAGAGAGTTGAAAGGAAAATGGTGCTGTTTAAACCCTATGAAAATAGTTCTGAATATGATAGTAATTCTTATAAACTGTTTATTTGATTTCTGAAAGTCAGAGACCTTTAAGGACTTACCAGAGAATTCAGAGTACATAAATGGTATTGATACTAATCAAAGGTAGTTCCTATGATAGGATTATCTATATTCCTGGTGATGAAAAAGATGGATTCCTGCTTAGTGTTGGCTTTATTAAATTGTAAGGGATATACACATGGCTCTTAATCACAACTTTAGTGAATACTTGATTCTAGTGTTATTTCCTGCTAATTGCTTTTTCATTGGTTTATTATATTGCAAGAAGTTTCTTGAAAATGTACTGAGGTGTGTAAAGAGAATCATCTAGGTATTCAGTTCAGTTCAGTCGCTCAGTCATGTCCAGCTCCTTGCAACCCCATGAATTGCAGCACTCCAGGCCTCCCTGTCCATCAACAACTCCCGGAGTTTACTCAAACTCATGTCCATCGAGTCAGTGATGCCATCCAGCCATCTCATCCTCTGTCATTCCCTTCTCCTCCTGCCCCCAGTCACTCCCAGCATCAGGGTCTTTTCCAATGAGTCAACTCTTCGCATGAAGTGGCCAGAGTATTGGAGTTTCAGCTTCAGCATCAGTCCTTCCAATGAACACCCAGGACTGATCTCCTTTAGGATGGACTGGTTGGATCTCCTTGCAGTCCAAGGGACCCTCAAGAGTCTTCTCTAACACCACAGTTCAAAAGCATCAATTCTTTGGCACTCAGCTTTCTTCACAGTCCAATTCTCACACCCATACATGACCACTGGAAAAACCATAGCCTTGACTAGATGGACCTTTGTTGACAAAGTGTCTCTGCTTTTTAATATGCTATCTAGGTTGATCATAACTTTCCTTCCAAGCAGTAAGCGTCTTTTAATTTCATGGCTGCAATCACCATCTGCAGTGATTTTGGAGCCCAGAAAAATAAAGTCTGACACTGTTTCCACTGTTTCCCCATCTATTTCCCATGAAGTGATGGGACCAGATGCCATGATCTTAGTTTTCTGAATGTTGAGCTTTAAGCCAACTTCTTCACTCTCCTCTTTCAGTTTCATCAAGAGGCTTTTTAGTTCCTCTTCACTTTCTGCCACAAGGGTGGTGTCATCTGCATATCTGAGGTTATTGATATTTCTCCCGGCAGTCTTGATTCCAGCTTGTGTTTCTTCCAGCCCAGTGTTTCTCATGATGTACTCTGCATATAAGTTAAACAAGCAGGGTGACAATATACAGCCTTGACGTACTCCTTTTCCTATTTGGAACTAGTCTGTTGTTCCATGTCCAGTTCTAACTGTTGCTTCTGACCTGCATATAGGTTTCTCAAGAGGCAGGCCAGGTGCTCTGGTATTTCCATCTCTTTCAGAATTTTCCTCAGGGAACTGACAGTCTTGTAGGGCAGAGATATCTATTGAAAGGCATAGTACTACCTAGATCAGTGCTAAAGATTGGAAATCATCTGCCTGAACAGTATTGATTATTTAAGACAATGACTTCTTCTGAATTAGCTAGTTTGACTAGAGTATGTTAAAAATGAGTTTTGTAATAGCACCCTAGGGACTTCTCTGGTGGTCCACTGCTAGGACTTGTGCTTCCAATGCAGGGGGCCTGGGTTCGATCCCTGTTTGCGGAACTAGATCCCACTTGCCACAGTGAAGACCCAATACAGCCAAATAAGTAAATAAATATTTTTAAAAATAGCACTGTAAAATGCTGATATTCTCTGTCTCTTCCCCTCTAATGCAACCTCTTGATCATGCAGGAGTTAGAGCTGCCTGAAGCCCAGTTAGGGCAGTTTCACTAAATCTCTTCTGTTGCCTCAGTCCTGTGGGTTGGGGATTCCATGACTGTGTAAAGTAGCCAAAGAGATGACAACTGCAGGTTTTCACCTTTCCCAGGGCAAAGTGTTTCCTGCTTGGCCAGTTTAAACAAAGCACGTTTCTGGTACTGCCACCAGAGCATCGGTTTTTCCATTAACGCCTCTTTGGAAAAGTTATTTTGAAAAGATGTAAAAAAAACTGAAACTTTCGTTTAGGAACCTTTTATAAGCTTTTACAACAGCTTTTTTTTTTTCTTTTTTAAAAATTTAAAAAAATTTTTTTATTAGTTGGAGGCTAATTACTTCACAACATTTCAGTGGGTTATGTCATACATTGACATGAATCAGCCATGGAGTTACATGTATTCCCCATCCCGATCCCCCCTCCCACCTCCCTCTCCACCCGATTCCTCTGGGTCTTCCCAGTGCACCAGGCCCGAGCACTTGTCTCATGCATCCCACCTGGGCTGGTGATCTGTTTCACCGTAGATAGTATACATGCTGTTCTTTCGAAACATCCCACCCTCACCTTCTCCCACAGAGTTCAAAAATCTGTTCTGTACTTCTGTGTCTCTTTTTCTGTTTTGCATGTAGAGTTATCATTACCATCTTTCTAAATTACATATATATGTGTTAGTATACTGTAATGTTCTTTATCTTTCTGGCTTACTTCATTCTGTATAATGGGCTCCAGTTTCATCCATTTCATTAGAACTGATTCAAATGAATTCTTTGTAACAGCTGAGTAATATTCCATGGTGTATATGTACCACAGCTTCCTTATCCATTCTTCTGCTGATGGGCATCTAGGTTGCTTCCATGTCCTGGCTATTATAAACAGTGCTGCGATGAACATTGGGGTGCACGTGTCTCTTTCAGATCTGGTTTCCTCAGTGTGTATGCCCAGAAGTGGTATTGCTGGGTCATATGGCAGTTCTATTTCCAGGTTTTTAAGAAATCTCCACACTGTACAACAGCTTTTTATTCAGACTAAGCCAACTGTAAATTCTAATTTTGCCTGGGTCTCCCACCAGAAATCAGGTTGGGATCTAATTGTACTCTAGCTCAAATTGTACTCAGGTTGGAACTCTAAATACGGGTGAAAAAGACCAAGTATGTGTTTTCCTTCAGAACTTTTATCCCTGTAATATCATGTTTAGTTGGAACAAGAACTCTGAATTTTCTTCGTTCCTTCCTCAAAATATAGATTCCTATCGTAAATTAATTTTGGTCTCTCTTGGTGTATGCGATAATTAGAGTAAATTATAATTAAATGTGCAAATTGGATGGCAAATTGAATAAGTGTAACAGCTGATCAGGACACTTCCTTTCAATGTCATCTTATTAAGGTCCTCCTATATACTGATATTTTTTGAGTTTTTTTTTTAACAACTTTTTCTTTTTCCTTTCTTTGTTCCTTTTCTCTGTTGAAGGATATTCTCAAGTGTTTGCTATGACTGGAGTATCAGTGTATTGATTGTAGGGAGGTGAACTAGTTACAGATTTGCTTTTCATTTTATGGAAATATTAAGTGCTATGCAAGTTCTAAATGCAGTTTTAAAAAATATTTTAAAAAGTCTGTTTGTAGTGAGGTATCATGTATACAGTGGTCTGATGTTCATTAGCTTCTTTCATCTTACTTTGCCTTGAAGTTATGTAAATTCACTAAACCTTAAACGTCATGATATAGGATTCCGGGGAACCTCTTTGTATGTACTCTCTTAGGTTTAGCAACTGGGGCATGTAAATTAAAGTGATAAAAGACAAACTAATCAGAAAAACAAAACAGACGTAATTATGTAAGTATGCAGGAGTTAGAATTTGGAGATTATTACCCTCTTAACAAAGTGGGTAAAGAATTGAGAAGAATTTAGGGTTTGGGGCTTATTGGGGAGGTATAAATTATGAGAAGGTAATTAGAAGATATACAATAAGAAAGGCTTTTTAGTAAAACTTATTATGCAGATAAGAGTCTGGTGATAAGAGCTGTCTCTGGAGTAGTTCTCTTCCTAGGACTAGAGAGGGAGAACCTTTACAAATGGAAATCTATGTAAAAAGCAGACTTTTTACAGATAAAAAAAGTCTATGTCCTGAGTCTGCTGTTTCTTAATTGCCTTCAGCCCAAAATAGTTCATATGGCATGTTTGGGGTTGGCATATTCCAACCCTTCAATGAGAAAGGGTCCTAGGTGACTGATAACATTACACTAGATTTTATGAGGCCTTATTTGTTGTTGTTTAGTCGCAAAGTCATGTCTGACTCTTTTGCAACTTCATGGATTCTTGCCTGCCAGGCTCCTCTGTCTATGGGATTTCCCAGGCAAGAATACTGGAGTAGGTTGCCATTTCCTTCTCCAGGAAATCTTCGCAATCCAGGGATCAAACTCACATCTCATGCATTGGCAGGTGGGCTCTTACCACTGAGCCATCACTTTTATTAACTGGTGGGTTCCTTGATTAAAAAGTTTGGTTGCTATTTGTCTGTAAACTTAATTGTATTTATTCAGGTTCTAACCTTGTGCTTAAAATATATTGCTTTTATATTTCTGTTCAGTTTGCATATTTCACACTTTTGTTTTGATCTTTTTAACTTCATGTGTATTCCTGGAGGCGCAAATTCCTTTTGGTATCTGGCAGACCTCTAAGCATATATTGTACAGATAACAGACACACAATATTTCATTAATGAATTTGTGAAAATAATTTAAAATGAAGCTTTTGATTGTTTCAAAATTACTCCAGAAATTTTTGTAGATTCATTGCATGGCAGTTAGAAATGGTGGTAGATTTGGATAGAAAAGTTAGAAGTATCTTGAAGTAATAGCTGACACACAGGAAAAAGAAGAATCAATGTATATGGCTTACTGAGATTGTTTATTATGGGGCCACCAACCTTATGAATCTTGTTACCCTCCCTGGTTAGGACATCATTATATCAAAGCAAAGAGTAGTGATGCATGACCACCAGTACTGTCTTTAATCTGATCTTGGGCAATCTATTTAATCTTTGTGGTCCTCTGTTTCCTTTCTTAAAAGTGAAATGACAGGGTTGGAAAGTTTTAGATGTATCTTACAGATGTGAAAGTCTATCTACAGTGATTACCTAAGGCAGTCAAATACAGGTTCAATTAGGTTCACAGTACCTTATGTAATAAGAAGTGTAGGCATGTCACGTATTTTGGAAATATTTCCTTGAAACGGTTACATATATTTTGCCTGGGATGTAGGCCAGTGTGTAGAGGATAAAACTTTGGGAGGTGAAAGAAGGCAAATGAGAATGACTAACTGGAAGCTATCTAGAGTTAGAGTTTAATAATACAAACATATGGACAAAAACAGGTATGTGGTGACTAAACAGGAAATTTTGAAGTAATAAACTTGGTTCCTTTGAGGAAGTAAAGCCGAAGCTACACGTCCACTTACAAGGGCTATTGTAGAAAATATTAACCATTTGAGTAAAATCTTGGCAACCTTCCTGTCCACTAGGAGGTCTGGGAATGTTGGGGACCATTTTGAGGTTACCTAACTAATCAATAACCTCAGATATGCAGATGACACCACCCTTATGGCAGAAAGTGAAGAGGAACTAAAAAGCCCCTTGATGAAAGTGAAAGAGGAGAGTGAAAAAGTTGGCTTAAAGGTCAACATTCAGAAAACTAAAATCATGGCATCTGGTCCCATCACTTCATAGGAAATAGATGGGTAAACAGTAGAAACAGTGTCAGACTTTATTTTTGGGGGCTCCAAAATCACTGTAGATGGTGACTGCAGCCATGAAATTAAAAGACGCTTACTCCTTGGAAGGAAAGTTATGACTGACCTAGACAGCATATTAAAAAGCAAAAACATTACTTTGCCACCAAAGGTCTGTCTAGTCAAGGCTATGGTTTTTCCAGTGGTCATGTATGGGTGTGAGAGTTGGACTGTGAAGAAAGCTGAGCGCCAAAGAATTGATGCTTTTGAACTGTGGTGTTAGAGAAGACTCTTGAGAGTCCCTTGGACTGCAAGGAGACCCAACCAATCCATCCTAAAGGAGATCAGTCCTAGGTGTTCATTGGAAGGACTGATGCTGAAGCTGAAACTCCAATACTTTGGCCACCTGATGTGAAGAGTTGACTCATTGGAAAGGACCCTGATGCTGGGAGGGATTGAGGGCAGGAGGAGAAAGGGACGACAGAGGATGAGATGGCTGGATGGCATCACTGACTTGATGGACATGAGTTTGGGTAAACTCCGGGAGTTGTTGATGGACAGGGAGGCCTGGCGTGCTGCGATTCATGGGGTCGCAAGGAGTTGGACATGACTGAGCGACTGAACTGAACTGAACTGAAGTAAGTTAGGGATGTAGATAGAGAGGTATATGGCACATCCGTCCTCTTAGGTTGGTCTTTATTCCAAGGTGATGTCTCCAAGAAGTTGGTCAACCTGCCTTACTTCAGACATTGGAGAATTGTTCCCTTGCCCTGTGTGAGTGTCAGGCTTCTAAAAACAGTGTTATGAGTGTCCGCTTTATTTTTCTTAATTCCTTATCCAATAGAGGTGACTATTATTTACAATTTGGGATATTTTCTTTCAGAATCCCTAGTGGGATGCAGAGAGAAGCGTCTTCCCCTAAGCCTGAGGGATCGTTCTCTCTCTCTGCCCTTGACTCCCCTTGGAGCTTGAGGTCGCTTAGGCCGCCCGGTGCCCTGTAGCCACGTTTCTTACCGTCTCCCCGGCGTGCACGCACCGCTCACCCATTTTCTGATTCGTGAGGGAGGCCCTTCCTCCTCCTCCTCCCCCCCAGACTTCCTGTCATTGGTCTCTTCCCCATCCCCCACCACTTTTACCCTATAGCTTTTTAAAAAAAACTTCTATTTTTATTTTTGCAGGTTCATATGTAGGGGACTTTCTGTAAGTCTCTACTTTCATGACAACAGACAATGACCCACCAAACCCCTGCATGTCACAGAAGAAATCCTAGTCCCTGATCCGTTATAAGAGCTCCTTCAGCCCTATCAACACTTGGCCTCGTCATAGGATTTCAGTTCAATACTAAAATTATCATTAAGTCCACTAATACTTTGACAGTATATGGATAATGATGAGACATCATCTGAGAAAGCCCCTGCCAAGGCCATCCTACGCCTGCTGTTCAAAAAGGACTTTGATCTGGACTCTTTTCAGAAGTCCTGTTTCTTTCTTTCTTATTTTCTTTTTCTTTTTTTTTTTAACACGTCTCACCCTCTCCTCCCCTCTCCCCATGTCCATAAGTCTATTCTCTCTGTCTGTTTCTCCGTTGCTTCTCTGTAAATCAATTCTTCAGTACCATTTTTCTATATTCTGTATATATGCATTAGAATACAATATTTATCTTTCTCTTTTTGACTTACTTCACTCTGTATAACAGGTTCTAGGTTTATCCACCTCATTAGAACTGATTCAAAGACATTCTTTTTTATGACTGAGTAGTATTACGTTGTGTATATATACCACAACTTCTTTATCCATTCATCTGTCAATGGACATCTAGGCTGTTTCCATGTTCTAGCTATTGTAAATAGTGCTGCAATGAACAATGGGATACATGTGTCTTGTTCAGTTTTGGTTTCCTCAGGGTGTATGCCTAGGAGTGGGATTGCTGGGTCATATGGTGCTTTTATTCCTAATTTTTTAAGGAATCTCCATACCATCTTCCTTAGTGGCTATGTCAATCTACATTCCCACCAACAGACTTTTTGATGATGGCCATTTTGACCGGTGTGAGATGATATCTCATTGTAGTTTTGATTTGCATTTCTCTAATAATGAGCAATGTGGAGCATCTTTTCATGTGTTTGTTAGCCCTCTGTATGTCTTCTTTGGAGAAATGTCTGTTTAGGTCTTTTCCCCACTTTTTGATTGGGTTGTTTGTTTTTCTGGTATTGAGTTGTATGGGCTGCTTGTATTTTTTGGAAATTAATCTTTTGTCAGTTGTTTCATTTGCTATTATTTTCTCCCATTCTGAGGGTTGTCTTTTCACCTTGCTTATAGTTTCCTTTGCTGTGCAAAAACTTTTAAGTTTAATCAGGTCCCACTTGTTTACTTTTGTTTTTATTTCCATTACTCTAGGAGGTGAGTCATAGAGGATCTTGCTTTGATTTATGTCATCAAGTGTTCTGCCTATGTTTTCCTCTAAGAGTTTTATAGTTTCTGGTCTTACATTTAGGTCTTTAGTCCATTTTAAGTTTATCTTTGTGTATGGTGTTAGGAAGTGTTCTAATTTCATCCTTGTCAATGTAGCTGTCCAGTTTTCCCAGCACCATTTATTGAAGAGGCTGTCTTTGCCCCATTGTATATTCTTGTCTCCTTTGTCAAAAATAAGGTACCCGTAGGTGCATGGGTTTACTTCGGGGTTTCTATCTTGTTCCATTGGTCTGTATTTCTGTCTTTGTGCCAGTACCAGTCTTGATGACTGTAGCTTCTTCCCAAACTTCCTGTCTTGGGTCTCTTCCCCATCCCCCATCACTTTTCCCCTGTAGCTTTTTTTAAAAAACTTTTTTATACTTCTCATTGTAATTCCCTTTCCTATAATGAACCAGCCTTCCTTACCCTGTTAACTTCTCCACAGTGGTCTATGTCCTTGTCAATTATACCTCAGTGACACTGGGAAGAAAAAAACGTCCATGCCCTATTCTCACGGTCTTTCTTAAAGTCACAGAATCCTTTGGTCAAACAAAATGTTTCATAGATTCTTGGTACGTAGAGCAGATGAAAGCACAGTAACAGACTGCAGGAGGAAGAGGAAGACTCTGGCTGTCAGAGAACCCACCTCTCCTTCATACCTGGATTCCCTTGGGTCTCTGTCCATGGGCACGTGCCGCTTCTCCCACAGAGATGTTCGTAGCTCTCCTTGCGACCTTGACATCTCTGTTCTCCCCTTTTATCCAAAAACCTGGGTTCTAAGGCCTGTTTCTTCCTCCTCTCATTAGATTGTAAACATCTTGAAGAGTAGAGATTATCCTCTTATTTTTTCATTTTCCTGTGTTTAGCATGTGGTGACTGGCTGGTGGTAGAATGGAAACATGAAATGCTGAATTAATGACTTTTCAGTAAGTAATAGTTCTTAGAGGTGAACCCAGGAACCTTGTATTGGCAATAAGCAGAGTAAAGGAAACCTGTTGAACCTGAAATTAAGTACAGATTGCCTGACTGGATTTATATGGCCAGTTCATCAGGGAATGGTAGCTTGTTATATCCAGACACACCTTGAAGACATGCCTGCTGTGTCAAGGGATTAACCACTGTGGTGATCGGCCTGCTTTGTTTGCCACTGTATAAAGTGTGGAGAAGCTTTAACCCCTCGGACTCCTCCGTTCTATGCAGTGAGGACCACTTGCCTTGCGGCAGCATTCTTGATTCTCGTGGATTGTCCAGTGTGCAGCCATGTTTTTAGCTTTGTTGGTTAAAATCACATTCAGTCTTGTGATCCTGAGATTATACTCCAGTTACTTTGGATTTGAATGTCTCCCGATACCCCCAGTTACATATTTGAATATATCTGGATTATTTTTTAGGTTGATAAATCCTATCAAGCCTGAAGAGTAACTTTATTTTCAACCTTTGGCAGCTCCTGGCCTAACTCTGCAAGTCCCAATAGCAGTCATGTCTGGAGACAGTGGCACTGTTGGCATAAACTTTCCTCTTTGACTGGTTGTTCCAAAACTTAGGAAGGACATTGTCGTTATTGACGCAGATCACAAACTTAGATCCTTAGTTGTTTTGTCTTAGATTATTTGCTGAGATATTTTTATGAGTTTCAGAGGGCTGTAGGCCTGCATGTAAATACTTAAAATAGCATCCTCTCACTTGAGTATTTGAATGGAGACAATACTCATGTGCAGAGTAGTTTAGGCTGCTTGCTTTGCATAGAAGCAGCTGGTTTTGACCCTTTTTCCAGTACTGCTGTGAATAAGAGTTTTTAGGAGTGTTATCAGTAGACATTTAGAAATAAAAAAAATCAGATGTACATTTAAGAATACTTTTTCATGAAAGAGAATTTTGATTGAAGGCTTAGATATTCTATGACTATTTTTATATAGATTAAGTGTCAATTTGCAGAAAGGATATAAGGAATAAGAGAAATGAACATGGAGAAGAAGCAACATTTCCTCCTTATCTGCTACTTTTAGAGAACTTTGCTTTTCTTGATAGATCCATGAATTTATTACTCTTCTATTAGTCTATGATTTTGTTCACGAGACTCAGGAAAACAAGAACTGTGAAGTATTAAATAGTGTTTCTACTTTGAAGATGTTCAACATAATTTAATCTTTGTCTTTCTGTGTTGTTTTAATCAAGAAACTTTGCTCCAATGTTTATTATACAGCCAAAACTCAAGTTTAAGTTATGTTCTGAAATGTGAGACTCAAGGACCCAGGAGATCCTGGGCACTCATCCCAGCTCCAGCACTAACCCCACAAAGTGTGGAACTCTGGGCCTTGACCATTGCATCTTCTTGAGTCTCATTTGTGAAATAATGATATTATGTCATCTTTATCTTCTGTTGTTGTTCGGTCACTAAGTCTTGTCTGACTTTTTGCTACCGCCATGGACTGCAGCACACCAGGCTTCCCTGTCCTTCACTATCTCCCAGAGTTTGCTCAAACTCATGTCCATTAAGTCAGTGATGCCATCCAACCATCTCATCCTCTGTCGCCCCCTTCTCCCCCTGCCCTCACGCTTTCCCAGCATCAGGGTCTTTTCCAACGAGTCAGCTCTTTGCTTCAGGGTCATCTCTTTGGTCTCCTGCATTGGTAGGAGGATTCTTTACCTTGCTGGGAAGCCCCTTATTTTCTATGATGCTATGAGTTTTAAGATTCTGTACGAATTGTCTTTTTATGCTTGGCAGAAAAGAAGAAAAGGTTTCTTTGTCTTCTGTATTATTCAGATTAATGCTTTAGACAAGGATATATCTCTATTTCAATTTAGAAATAGGCTTCAGAAATATGAACGATTATATTGAATTAACTTTTCAATTTTCATTTTAATTGACATTTCAAGGCTATCTAAAATTTATAGTATTTTAGAATTTCTTAAAGTATTATTCTTGTCAGCATTCATATTTTGAAGGATAAGGCTTTAAAAAATATGTCTGTGCTAGGTACATTTCTAAATAAAAGAAATTTTAGGCTTTATTTCAGGCTTATTAACCTGAACAAAATTCACTAAGCAAAAAGAACAGGATGTAAGAAAGGAATATTTAGAACAAGAACACTCTTTGAGAAATTGCATTAAAACTTTTGGTCACAGAGTGTAGCATCAATATTCCATAGCTGGGGTATGATTTTTGGCTTATAGTTCTGGTCTGCCCTAGCATTTTAAAGCCAAATTCAACAAAAAGCATGAAATAATATTTTAAATAAATTATTTAAGCATCTCTATTTTGAACTTTTCCTCCTAATTTTCTGATGTTCTGCTTACGCCCTAAAATCAGTCTTGGACTGTTGTTTCTTGACCTGGTCTAGTGTTGATAATGTCGGCAGAACACTTTCCCTGGGTTGTTGTATGTTGGCTGTACTGTTTTCAAAAGTACATAATGAAGACCTTGAGGAAGTGCATATAAATGCTAACCATGATTATTACTGCTGTTATAGAATTGTTGGTAGTGATTTTATCTTTTTTGTTTTTCACACTAATATTTTTTAGCCTATGGGAGTTTTATACATTGCTAAAGAACCTTACAGTTTTGTACTCCACATCTTTAGAGACTGTCACATCCATTATCACCAACCATCACTTTGGAATGCATTTCTAAAACCTACCCCTGATTTTATTCCCAGCCAGCCAGCCGAGTTGCATTTCCAGAGACTTGCTGGGCATTAGTGTCACCTCAGATCTGATTTGTCCTATTTGAATTTCCTTCTGTCCTTACTGGGGCTTCCCGGGTGGCTCAGATGGTAAAGAGTCTGCCTGCAGTGCAGGAGACCCAGGTTTGATCCCTAGATCAGGAAGATCCCCAGGAGAAGGAAATGGCAACCTACTGCAGTAGTCTTGCCTGGAACATCCCACTGACAGAGGAGCCTGGCGGGCTACAGTCAGAGTCCGACTGGGCTGAGCGACTAACACTTTCACTTTCTATCCTTATGACTCAGCTTCTGCTGATAGCTGGTGGCACCCTGTTCTTTTGTATTTTCTTAGAGGAGGGATTTGCAGTCTCTGGCCTTTGGGCCAAATCTCACCTGCTGCTTGTTGCTAATAAAGTTTTATTGAAACAAACACACCCATTTAAGTACCGCGTCTATCTACTTTTACTCTAAGATGACAGAGCTAAGCAGTTGCATCGGAAACCTGTGGTCACCAAAGCCTAAATTAATTCACTGAAAATGTTAATCCTTGCCTTAGTCTCAAAACCTTGGCACCACCTTTGATTCATCGTTAAGCTTTCCCAAGAGAACGCGTCTCCTTTTAACTTCTTTTCTTTTCTTTCTTTTTTGGATCCTCCCTGTGTGTTCAGGTCCTCATGTCCTTTTGCCTGGGGTATTCAATGCATTTCACCACCCCTTGGCTTCTTGTCCCCGTGCAGTTCATTTTGCACCTTGCCACCAGGGTCCTTTACTGAGTTTGGCTCCACTTGGTGTCCACTCTGCCACCAAAACTTAAAAAATTTCCCCACTGCCCACTAAGTTGGAGCCTGCACAGCCTTTTTTTGTGAGGCTCCTTCCACAGTATAAGCCCTATTCATCTCCTTTACACAGAAACTTTCTCTGTAATGAAATGCTTTCCCCCAGCTTTCTCTCTTCTTGCCTTTGTCCATGCTGTAACAACTGCCTGAAGCTTTTTCTGCCTCCATTTCACCCTCTCCACTCCTATGAGTGCATGCTCAGTTGTGTCTGACTCTTGGCGACCCTGTGGACTGTAGCCCACCAGGCTCCTCTGTCCCTGGGATTCTCCAGGCAGCAAGACTGCAGTGGGTTGCCGTTTCCTTCTCTAGGGGATCTTCCTGACCCAGGGATTGAACCGCTTCTCTTGCATCTCTTACATCGGCAGGCAGATTCTTTACCACTGTGCCACCTGGCAAGCCCTCTCCACTGTTTTCTTGCTTTAAAATCCTCTCAGATTTTTTCATAAAGTTTTTTTCTGTCTTTTCCTGTGTGCATATTCTTTTTCCCTCCACCATATGTTGCTTGTATATCTTTCTTTTGCTTAATGCTGTGATGTTGTTGTTCTTTTACTTCTTATCTGTTATAAACCAGAACCGTGTCAAGTACAAAGTGCGTGTCTTCCTCTTACTGTGGCCCCTTAAACACTCACTGTCATGACTTGTGTGGATACTCCTCAGTCGTGTCTGACTTTTTGCGACCCTATGGACTGTAGCCTGCCGGGCTCTTCTGTTCATGGAATTGTTTAGGCAAGATTACTGGAGTGGGTTGCCATTTTCTTCTCCATCATGTCTTAGATGTACTTAATAATTAAGTAATTGAATCACATTATTGGAAGCCAGCTTTTTTTTGGGGAGGGTTTAATTTTTGGTGACCAGTCAGACCCTTACACATTTGGCAGTGAATCTAGGTGCAGAGCTGAAATTTTTGAAGAAACCAGATATTATTCCATTGTATGTGTTATTAATGTAAAGAATTTTGTTACAATGGATTGATTTTTTTGTTCGTTTGTTTGATAATGTATTTCGCATTTACTACAAGAAAGCTATTTGTGTGCAATGATATGATTGGTACTGATTTTTTTTTAAAAAAAGTAAAACTAAGTGGCAGAGCCAGGCGGTAATTCTCTTGGTTATGTTAATCAATTTACCACAGTCACATTTCCTTGATTATGTTAACAAGTTTTTTCATGATTCCAAGTGGAGAAGTTGTACCAGAATATTCTAAGAAGTTATGGAAGCGAAATGCTTAGAGGTGCTGATAAACTAGTATTTTGCCCTCTGCCTGTTCATTCACTTATCATTCTCTGCATGCTTCCCAGCAGGTTTTGGTGCTGGCTGCTGGTCTCACATAGCTGGCTCTGTTAATCCACTCCTTGCCCCGCCCCCACCTTTTTTTAGGCTTTCAGTTCTGAATCTGCATACTTGAGAAAGTTGACAGAAACAAGGGGAGCCAGGTATAGACTTTTCACTTCACAGTGTGTAGCCTAAACTTTCCAAGTCTGGAAACGGGGCTGCTGATTCCCTTAGCTTTCTTGGTTGGTTTCAGAACCCTGCGCATTGCCTGGAGCAGACAGTCAGAAGCACATTTGGGTGTTTAAATCACCGTACCCGAGCAACCTGTGAAAAAAATATACAGAGTATCACAGGTCCAAAACCCACATACTTGAAAAAGAATTGAAGATTTAAAATTTTAATGTAAAATAAGCAAAGAATATGGATAATTTCCAGGAAGAGTTGTTAGCTCTGCTTGGTTTACCACTGTCTTCTAGCAAAGCACCAGGGTTAGCTGAATGCACGCATACCTAAACAAATGACTGACACCCTAACTGTCATCCACATCAAATATGTACCAGCTTCCTCCTAAGTAAAGAAATGCCTAATACAATAACCAGACATATATACCTTTGAACCAGCATTTCCACTTCTTAGAATTTATGTTAGGGAAATAGACAACTTGGCATAGCTGCCGCACCTAGGTGTTTATAATCCAGGAATACTTTCTCAAATATTCAAAGATTATCTATCTATCCATCCACATGTGTTTGTGCACGTATATGTGTGCACATATCTATATGCATGTTTATTGTAAGATAATTTGTAATAGTGAAAAATTGGAAATACCATAAATGCCTATCAGAACAAGGTTAGTTAAGCTATAGTATACCTACATTGTTATGTTTAAAAAGGATGAGATTCCACTCCTGGGTGTATATCCAGGATATGTAAATACTAATTCAAAAAAAATACATGCATCCCCAATGTTCTTAGCAGCATTATTTACAATTGTGAAGATTAGGAAGCAACCTAAGTGTCCATCAACAGATAAATGGATAGAGGAGATGTGGTATATATTCACTATATACACAATGGAATTTTATTCAGCCATAAAAAAGAACAGAATTGTGCCATTTGCAACAACAGGAGTGGATTTGGAGGGCATTGTGCTTGATGAAGTAAGACAGAGGAAGACAGGTACTTTATGATACCACTTGTATGGGGAATCTAAAATATAAAAAAGCTAGTGAATTTAACAAAAAATAATAGACTCACAGTGAAAACAAACTAGTGGTTACCAGTGGGAAGAAGGAATATCAGGGTAAGGGATCAAGAGATACAAACTTAGGTATAAAATAAGTAAGTTATGAAGATATATTATACAACATGGGAAATATAGCCAATATTTTATAATAACTATAAGTGGAGTATAACCTTTAAAAACTGAATCACTGTGTTGTGCACCTGTAACATATAATATTGTACTGTACTATCAACTGTATTATCAAATGTACTTCTATTAAAAAAAAGTAGAATACAAAAAAAGGGATGAGGCTAATCTTTAGGTAAAGACACAAATGATAAACAAGGTGTATTGAATGGAAGTTGTAAAATAAAGTATTGAAATATTGTTTCATCTTTGTGTATTTATAGTGAACACAGGTGTATTTACACATCATACCTTCATTGAGAGGGGTTGTCTAGACATAAGCATAAATAATCTATAACTTGTAGACATCTCTGAGGAACAGAAGTGAGAAGCTGTGTGAATTCTCCAGAGAGAGGGGGATATTATACCTTTTGTTTCTTTTCTGTTCAACTTTTTAAATGTATATTTTACTTTTATACTAGACAAAAAGACTAGGAAATCATATAGTATGTTTTAGGAATATTTTCATTAATATTTAAAATAAATATAACTTATTTGAATGGCTAATGTCTGTCTGGAAAATGTGGCTTTCAAGAATGATTTATATCCTTGAGAATTCCACATAAGTAAAATTTTTTTTAGAATGAGGTGGTAATGAATGATCTCACCAGATTGAACTGCCATGGTGTCCTTTACAGTGTGATAAATAGGCGCCTAGCCTAGTTCAGAAGTCATATTATAAACTATACTTTCTTGAAGCAGCTGTAAGAAAATCCTGTTTTGTGCTAGATGGGCTTGTTGAGTTCTAGGGAACTTATGTGCACTAACATCAGTGTCCCAGGGTACACTTGTGAGGAAAAGAATTAACACTGTTTTCTCTTCTATCTTTTAGAAAAGCTCAAGAGGAGAACAAGAAAATAGTGCTTGCTGGTTGTGTTCCTCAAGCCCAGCCTCGTCAGGATTACCTCAAAGGGCTGAGCATCATCGGGGTAAGCTCGCGCCTGAGGGGAATATAGTCCCACACTGTTAAAACTTGTCGTGGCCCCTTATTTTCTGTTTCCAGGTTATTTACAAGTTTGGTTACACTCCTCGCTGTCCTTCACACACTTTCCCTATTGCTGTGAAAATTTTGTTATGTCTTTGTAACATTGAACCTAACATGGAAACAGGTTCTAGGTTCTCTCATTAAAAAAAAAAACAAAAAAAAACCCAACACAATAAAAAGCCATGGTATGGAATTTAACTTCGTTAATTATAACCTGGTCTATGTCTGCCTGTCTAGCACTATCTCTTGCTGTTTCATAGTAAACAGATGCCTCTTGTGGAATGTCCCACTTCCGTCATAGTTGTCCCCCGAATCTTGGCTTCACCACTGCGCTGTCTCAGTCTGGGCTGACCGCTCTGTACCAGCCTCGACAATCCTGTCTCTTGGTTTCCCTTACTTATTATGCAGTTACCTTTCATTTACTCTCTCAGCATTTCACAGAGTCGTAAGTTTGGAGTTAACTTGTATGATGTTTTGAATACAGCCCACCTCTCTTTGAATTATTAGCTCCACGCCAGCAGCTTTTCTGTCTTTTTTTTTTTTTTAACTCTGACCGTGTTTCTCCAGCCTTTCCCACGGTGCCAGAGATACAGTAGGCAGTCTTTCAGTCAGCATTTGGTGACTGAGTGAAAGAAGTTTTCCCGTTGTACTTTGATGGTTGGTGTGCTGCTCTCCCTGTTGGGCAGTAAGCTCTCTAAAGTCGGGAGACGACGACCTACTATCTCTGTGGCCATCACTATTCACACATGCCCAGAGGTAGTGAGCATTCGGATGGTATTTGTTGACCAAATGTTGGGGCTTCATCCTTTCCACCATTCTACTACAGCTGTACTCACTGTACTCAGTGATGATCTTCTTTTAAAGAGGTTTCATAGTTTAAAAAATATATAAAAATATTACATGCTGATAGAAAAGACTATGTATAAAATCGCCATCTGGATTGAGACTCATTGGATTTTTTTTTTTCCTTTGATGTACTGTTGATAGGTTCTTATACTGTATTCTCAGTGTAATGAACTTGTTTTCTACTGCGAAGTTCTTGCCCCACTGGCAAATTTAATAATCTTTGAACAAACATTCTCCTGTTAAACAAACAGAACCTGAATGTTTGGGAACTTTAGTTTGTTTTTACCACTTGTCTGTTTACGTTTTGATTTCTCTTGGTTTAAGGAATGAACTGAATATGGACTCCTGAGTTATCTTTTCATGTCAAACTAGCTTTCTCCATAAACATGATCCTGCTGTGTTAGGGAAATAGAAAACTAGTCAGAATGCTGTTTTAGAGACAAAGTGTGGTAAAAGCTTGGAATTCATTTTTGAGTTTATCTCAAGGAACTAACTTCCCAGAATAGTAGAATTTCTGCAGTATGGCAGAAGCCTCATCCCTGTTTGCATTATAGGAACATTCCCCAGAACTCTACTATGTGTTATGAAGAGTTCAGTGTATGTGAGGATCTTGGAGAGATTCTCAAGATGTTGTAAGAGAGGATGCCAGTGCTGGTGATACGGGAGACAATTTTCAGAGATGATGTAACTCAAGGATGTGGCAGTAAAAATTTTTCCCCATTTAACCTAGCATGCTTTGTATTCTGTCTCCTTGTCTCATTTTATTACCTTTAAAATTCTTTAGATTTATTTAGTTTCTTTATAATTAGAGAAATAATATGTTTGAAAGAAGTGAATAGAAAGAAAGTTCATGGTCCTCTCACCCTAACACAATAGTTATAACTTTGCTTATTCTCTTCAGGGGCTTCCCTAATGGCTCAGACGGTAAAGAATATGCCTGCAATGTGGGAGACCTGGGTTCAGTCTCTGGGTTGGGAAGATCCCCTGGAGAAGGGAATGACTACTCACTCTAGTATTCTTGCCTGGAGAATTCCATGGATAGAGGAACCTGGTGGGCTGCAGTCCATGGGGTTGCATAGAGTCAGACATGACTGAGCAACTAACACTTTTACTTTCATCCTCTTCAGACTTTTTTTAACCTCTGCGTAGTTTACTTAATTGCAGTGTCAGAACTATTTTGTGTCCCTGTTTTTCTATGAGATTTTATCCCGTGAACTCTTTAACCATTTTAAGTCCTGTGTTAATATTCTACTGAAGGATATACCACAAGTTACTTAATTGTTCTTAATTGTTGGATATAACTAGTTTTCTAATTTTTAGGAAATATACATAATACAATAATGCTCATCAAGGGCTTTCTATCTTAAGATCAGCATATTGTGAAAAGTTTCCAAAAGTAGAATTGCTCTATCAATAACAACATTTCAGAGTTGTAATATAATTATATCTTCAGTAATACTACTAAAGTATAAGATTGTTCTCTGTCAACATCCTTTTACACAGCATTTGTATATTGTGGCAGCTATATGACATCTGTCATAACTGACTATGTGTAAAAACCGTGTCCAGGAGAATGGAAATCTTAAAAAAAAAAAAAAAAAAACTGGAGAAGGAAACGAGTATCATTTATAATTGGCATTTGGAGAGATCCGTTTCTGAATAGGGCTTCCCTGATGGCTCAGTGGTAGAGAATCCGCCTACCAAGCAGGAGATGCTGGTTTGATCCCTGGGTGAGGAAGATTCCTGGAGAAGGAGATAGCAACCTACTCCATATTCTTGCCTGGAAAATCCCATGGACAGAGGAGCCTGGCAGGCTACAGTCCATGGGGCTGCAAAGAGTCAGATACAACTTAGTGACTAAAAACCAACAGCAGTAGTTGTTGAATAGAACAGAAACAGTAGTTTCTGAATTGAATTGTTGAACTGCTACAAAATAAAAAACCCTCTGAAATATTGTGAGTTATAGTCAAGTAAAGAAACAAATTATATTGGTTTACCAATTCTGAAGTGTAAAACAATATGAAGATGTTTAAATTCAGTGATTTGGGAAACTATTTTTAGGAGGATATTTAGAGTTGTGTTAAACAGTTGATTTACAGACTGTGTGAAAACTGTCATTCCTGCTCAGTATTTCCCTCACAGTGTTTCTGTGATGGAGGCATTGATAGAGACGGAAGGAAGACCAGCTGCAACTATGTCCTGTGCTTCCACCTCCTGCTAAGATTTGTCTTTGTTGCCCCACAATCCAGGGAGGGTGGTCTGCTCTGTTGACCAAATGATTGAAATAAAAAAGCTTTAGATCGTGAGCAAGGTACTTATGACAACCCCGGGGTTAAAAAGACATTCTGTCCCATGTTTGCAAGTGCTCCTGGAGTAAGCATTTAAGAGGATGTTTACTAAGGAGGGATGATATTTGTTACCATTGGGACGTGCTAATTTCCACCCATAGCCTTTAGAAATGGGGCTTTTACATCAGCAGACGAATGGATAAGGAAGCTATGGTACATATACACAATGGAATATTACTCAGCCATTAAAAAGAATTCATTTGAATCAGTTCTAATGAGATGGATGAAACTGGAGCCCATTAAACAGAGTGAAGTAAGCCAGAAAGATAAACACCAATACAGTATACTAACACATATACATGGAATTTAAAAAGATGGTAATTATAACCCTATATGCAAAACAGAAAAAGAGACACAGATGTACAGAACAGACTTTTGGACTCTGTGGGAGAAGACGAGGGTGGGATGTTTTGAGAGAATAGCATTGAAACAAGTATACTATCAAGGGTGAAACAGATCACCAGCCCAGGTTGGATGCCTGAGACAAGTGCTCAGGGCTGGTGCACTGGGAAGACCCAGAGGGATGGGATGGGGAGGGAGGCGGGAGGGGAATCGGGATGGGGAACACATGTAAATCCATGGCTGATTCATGTCAATGTATGGCAAAAACCATTACAATAAAAAAAATAAATAAATAAACATTTATTTTTAATTGCAAAAAAAAAAGAAATGTGGCATTTAATTTGTTTCCATAATCAGAGATGGCAATGTGGTGGGGGCACATAGTAATTGGTGATTTGACGCCTGCGCTTTATAATACCATGTCTTGCATGCCCTCTGAATCCAGTTGTGATTAATATTATCTGTGTGGGATAGAGAAAGAGGACAGAATATCAAAACCAGAGGTAATACCTATCAACCTCTGGGTCCAGAAGTACTGGCTTCGGTGGCAGTAATCTTTAGACTTCTGCCATCCTGGTTTTTTCCTTGTAGTAGGAAAAGAGAAAGGACAGATTTGAAAACATATGTGTGTTGGATAAAAAGATCTTTTTTAACCAAAACTCTTTCCCTAATGTGATTAAATGAAGTTTATATGTAGAATATAAATTTATAATAAATTTATAGGTAATCAGTGAAGAATCAAGATCTTTTCCATTTTTAAGGGCTCTTGAAACATTTTACCTTACCATGAAAACTGTTACTTCTCTTTTGACAAATACTTATAGTTAACTATTCACCTTGCAATTAGTTTTCATGCAATGCCACCATTTTTTTTTTTAATCCCTGCTCTTAATTGTTTACATTGGTTACTCTGTGCCTAGCTGTAGGTAGTTCCAAGACTGTGTGACTGCTCTATTGAATGCTATTTTTCTTCTCTTTGTTCATTTTTTGGCATGAAAGTTGCTTTTAAATTAGTCAGCCAGAAAGGATGTTCTCTTTTAAAGTTTGGTAGCAGGAAAGAATAGCAGACATCAGAGCTCTGAAATAGACTTTAAATCCCAGGGTTGCCACATCATTCTTTCTTCTATTCAGCTAGTACTTACCAAGTACCTACTGAGTGCTAGCTACTGTTCCAGGTGCAAGGGATGCAGTGGTTTATAAAATCAACAGAGATCCTTGTCCCCACAGAGCTTACATTCCAGTTCTTGGGGAGAGAAATCTGGTTTGAGCCCAGAACATCTTCAGCCTCCTGGAGGATTTGGTGGGATGGGTGCCCAGGCAACAGGGAGATTGATGAGGTGGGAATTTCTTTGTAGGGGTCAGATGCAAACACACATTGTGTCCATCAGCTGAGAGTTCTGTTAGAAAAGACAGCTGAAATAGTATTTATTTACTTGAGCTCTTCCTGAGGTGGTGTTATTCCTCAATTCTTAGAGCAGTCATTATTGACAGGCATGATGTTTATTAAGCAGGTTGGTTTTTATTCTGTTACGAGAAAGCGGGCTTACAGAACTATACATTTTGTGTAGTTTTTTGTGCTCGTAGACAAAGACTTGCATCTGAACTTGGCTAGGTATTGGCTCATTAGCCTTGTCTTTGTATAACATCTCTAGAAATACTAAATAACTCAATTAATAAACAGGTTGTAACATTTTAAAACATGCAGTTCAAAATGGAATATACAGTTGGATGTTGAAAATTTGTTATAGAACTTCCTGATGTGCCAGCTGTGAGCCCTGCAGGCAGGTGCATATTTTCTTTGGAGAAATGAACAAAAATGTGCTTTAACACAGGTGTCCACTTATCTCAGGGACTATTACCAGGTTGATTTGCAGTGGTTTAAACATTTTTTCAGGCAGGCTACTCTAATCCTGAAGAGCCAGACAGCATGATGATTGTTTCATATATGAATGCTAATTTTGAAAATTATGTGTGTAAATAAAGGAGCATTTGAAAGAGGATATGTTTTAGAATATTTCTATGATATACTGTATTCCAACAGGTGAATTCATGAAATGAAACAATGTCCCAGTAACAGTGGCATCGATATTGAGGGCAAAACTTGAGAAACTATTCTATTTTTTTCTACTTCATGTCATTTAATATTTCTTCTTGTCATACTCCTTCTTCTTCTTTTTTTAACCTTTAATTATCAAAATGACAGCATTGGAACAGAATGACATGTAGATTTAAAAGCCCGTTCATTTGTGTGCCTTCCTAGATCTATTGTCTTTACTTTTTTTGGGCCTCTGTGTATATGTGTACATATTTTTCACCTACTGAATTATGTAAGAGGAGGTCTAGCATATTACGATTCAGGCTCATGTCCCTGGCCCACTGCTTGTTAGCTGTGTGACCTTGTTCAAGTTACTCAACCTCTCTGTGCCTCAATTTCTTCATCTGTAGCATGGAGAATAATAATAGAACCTAACTCTGAATTTTCTAAGGGTTAAAGTATTTAATAAATGTACTGTGCTTAGCATGGTCCCTGGCACATCATTAGTGCTCTCTATTAGCTTTTTAAAATTATTTAATTCTCTTACTAGGAGGATTAACACTGAGTACAGCTATGTGCCTGGAATGAAGCTATTTGCTAGAGATACAGAGCTGAATAAAATTTGTTCCCTAAAGACAGTGAAATCTGAAGAAAGCCACAAGTAATCATGATAAATACACAAAAGGATACAGTCTGGTGGCCACACAAAGGTTAAAGTCATTCTTGACTTGAGTTTCAAAGGTTGAGTAGTGGTTTGATGAATGTAGGAAGGAGTGAGGGCTTTTGAGCAGAAGGCTCATATCTAAGGAAAGGCATGTGTGCTTAAGAGTACCGTGGAGGTAGAAGGAATATCAAGAAGTGTATCCTGATTTGAGTATAACTTGGAGCCACTAGCTTTAAGAGGTGTGGTTTGAAGTATTGCAGACTAGTGATAAATAGAGTGGAAAGAAGGAGTTCAATGTAGTGCTTAAGTCAGAATCAGCATGACTGGGTGAAAGATGGGGGTAGGAGTAAGATAGTATGAAAAGGTGTTACAAGCAGTATAATCTGGTGGCTATTTCTATATACCCTTTGTTCATTATTTTAAACTCTTCTTCTATGTTATTGGTACTAACTTTTCTCTTTTAAGTAAGATTTATTGAGATAGAATTAACGTGTAATGAAATCACCATTGAATTTTATGTGGAACATTTCCATTGCACTGGAAAGTTCTCTTATATCCTCCACCCCCCACCCTCAACAAATGTAAACAGGGTCCCTGGAAAACATATTTCGGATTTCTGTCCCTACAGTTTTGCCTTTTTCAGAATGTCACATAAATAAAATTATAAGCATACCTCAGAGATAGAATGGGTTTGATTCTAGACTACTCCAATAAGGCAAACATCACAATAAAGCAAGTCACGTGATTTTTTTTTTTTTTTTGCTTTTCAAATGCATATAAATGTTATGTTTACACCATATTATAGTTCCTTGTAGCTCAGTTGGTAATGAATCTGCCTGCAATGCAGGAGACCTGGGTTTGATCCCTGGGTTGGGAAGATGCCCTGGAGAAGGAAATGGCAACCTGCTCCGGTATTCTTGCCTGGAGAATCCCATGGACAGAGTAACCTGGCAGGCTGCAGTCCATGGGGTTGCAAGAGTGGGACATGACTTAGTGACTAAACCACCACCACCATAGTCTCTTAAGTGTGCAATAGCACTGTATCTAAGAAATATATTCATACCTTAATTTTAAATGCTTTATTGCTAAAAATGCTGTGATCTGAGTCTTCAGTGAGTCATAATCTTTTAGGGAGTGGAGGTCTTAACCTCAGTGTTGATGGCTGCTGACTAATCAGGGTGGTGGTGGCTGAAGGTTGGGGTGGCTATGGCAATTTCTTAAAATAAGGCAGCAATGAAGTTTGCCTCATTGATTGATTCTCCTTTCCATGAATGATTTCTCTTTAGCCTGCAATGCTATTTGATAGCATTTTGCCTACAAGAAGAACTCTCAAAATTAGTCAGTTCTGTCAGATCCTGCTGCTGCTTTATCAGCTAAGTTTATGTAGTATTCTAAAGCCTTTTTTTTTTTTTGTCATTTCAGTAGTCAGTTAAGTTTTCTGTCTTACATGGGCACAGTTCATGGTGCCCAAAAATAGTTACAGGAGTGACATTAAAGGTCACTTATCTCAGATCACCATAACAAATATAATAGTGAAAAAGTTGAAAATATGGTGAGGATTACCTAAATGTGACACAGAGATAGAAAGTGAGCAAATGCTGGAGGAAAAATAGTGCCAAAGACGTTTTCAATACAGTTTCCATAAACCTTCAATTTAAAACCCTCAGTATTTGGAAAGTGTGATAGTACACGCTGTGCCTTTGTATATGTTACTTTGTGTTTTCACTTAGCATAATTCATTGTGTTCATACATGTTGTCCTCAATAGTTCTTTTACCTTTTATTGTATGGAGTTACTTCACTATATGGATGGACCACAGTTTGTCTATCCGTTCAGCTAGTTGATGGAAAAGTTGTGTTGTTTGCAGTTTGGGGCTCTGAAGAATAAAGCTGCCGTCAACATTTGTGCACAGTCTGTGTGTGTTTGCATTCTCTTGGGTGAATACCTTGGAATGATACTGGTTGGTCATGTAGTTAGCATTTGCTCAGCCTTTTAAAAATTGCCAAAGTGTTTTCCAAAACAGCTGTACTGTTTTGCATTTCTACCAGCAGTTCAGCTCCTTCACCTCTTGACCAGAGTTGGAACTGCCAGTTTAATTTTAGCAGTTGTAGCAGGAGATTGGTATTAATAGTGTCTCATTGTGGCTTTAATTTGCTTTTCTCTGTTGGCTAGTGATGCTGACCGTATTTTTTGTGATTATTTGCTATCCATATATCTTTAATAGAACATTAGAATTTTTTTTTTTTAATCACCTTCTCTTTTGGTGACCTTGAGTTAGGGAAGTGTTTCTTAGATAGGACACAGACACACAGACACACAGACACACACACACAGAGCACTGTTTTTTAGGACAGGAAGGAAAAGAAATGAATAAATCGGACTTTTCAAAGGTACTGTTAAGATGAAAAGATAAGCCACAAACTGGAGAAAATATTTCCAAAACATATATCTCCTAAAGGGTTTATATCCAGAATATATGAAGGACTCCTACAACTCAACAGCAGGGAATCAACCTTATTTTAACATGGGGGAAAATGTGTGTGTGTGTCTTTTAATCATTATTTTTTATTGCCTTTTAAAATATTGATATCGTGGAAGCTTGGAATTTGAGGGAGAAGGGAATGAGTGGGTAATATCTCCTGTGGTTTCAAAATTTAAAATTTATGTTTCCAGAATCTAGGAACAGGTCTGATAAAATATGTATATTTTTCTCTTTTAACCTCCCCCCACCCTTTTTTTTTTTTAAAGAATGGAAGGGATTTGTTCAACTCCTCAATCTGTTTGCAGTTTACCATCGTGAACACTTACAAGGTCCAGAAAGTCAGGGATTTTTTTGCTGTTATTTTACAGCTTTACATATTTTACATTATTTTCTGTACTTAGTGCCTGGCTCAGTAAATATTTGTTGAGTGGATGTTTGTTAAATATCAAGTATGCATTTATGTTTTTCCATATTGTTCTCAGTTTTGTCAGCAGCATTTATTTTTAAAATTTCTTTTCCTCCTTTGATGCTAACTCTTATCATGTTTGTTTCTTAATTAATGTATGAGTTTTGTATGTCCCTTAACAAATTACCATAAACATGGTTGCTTAAACTAACACTTTTATTATCTTATGCTTCTGGAGATGAGTTGGACTTGGGTTTTGCTGGGCTAAACACAAGGTGTTGATAGGCTTGCATTCTTTCCTGGAGTCTCTAGCTGGGGGTCTTCTTCCTTGGTCTCTCCAACTTTTAGCAGCACCACATTCCTTGACTTGTGGCCCCTTCTTCCATCATTACAGCCAGCAATGCTGTCTTTCTCTCTGCACCTTCCTCTAGCATTGCCTCGCATCTCCTGAGATGGGAAAGATTCTTTGCTTTTAAGGATTTCGCTTTTTAGGGACTAGATTGGGTCCCTTTGCCTAATCCAGGTTAATCTCATCATCTCAAGGTCTTTAATCATACCTGCAAAGTCCTTTTGCCTTGGAAGGTAACTTACTCTCCCTGCTATGGATCATGACTGGAACATGTTTGAGAGACCATTATTCTGCCTATTGCATGCAAATTATTTATTGATGATTTACATCCCTAATGTATATGTCTGTTTGAATTCTAATAGTACTGTTTTCTTCAACTTTAGTATTACTTTAAAAATAATTTTTTACTTTATAACATGTCCTATTATTTAACATGGCCATAATATTCTAATGTTCCAGGGAATGCTTCTTTATATAATTGAGTTTAGTGTGTTGATTAGCTGCTTAAGGTTTCTCCCTCTTGCCCCCAGAAAGTTTTATAGGTATTTTAATTGGATTTAAGAGGGAAAAGTTCCTGGTACCGATCCCCATTTTGCTGGCATCCATCTAGGCTGGCTTCATCTTTCACTTAGTAATTTTTATCTCTTACTCCGTGTTCGTCACTCACTGGTACCATTCAGGTAGAAAGTACGCTTTCAGTGGTGTGTGGAATGTGTTGTCACATAACTTTTGATGAAAGGGCAATTTCTACCACTGGGAAGAATTTTTCTCAATGAAGAGATGAAAGGAGATCATGTACTGGCAGATGAGAGAGTTTTTTTTTTTTTTTTTTTTTAAAGTTAAACCACATGTAATGTCAAATGCTCTTTTGTGTAATTCATGAGTAAACTTGTTCAGGGACTTGTGAATTCAAAAAATTTTACTCCAGTAGAGTTAACTAGTGACTACTCTGGACTTCCCCAAATTTAAGAGATTTGGAAATTGAGTTCTCTTCCAATAGCATTTATAGAGATAGGGACTTTCCTTAACAGCTTAAAGAAAAATTTTTTTAAAGAGAAAAATTTTTGTTTTTAACCATGAAGTCAGTATTGAATTTTAACCTGTGCTGATTATTGGATCAAACTCCCATTATGGTAAGAGTGAAAAATCTGAATATACACTTAATGGAAAAGGCTTTTCATAGTATAGTTACTCACAGAAAAAGAAAACCTTTTTTTTTTTTTTTCCTTTCAAAGGTTGATAGAATTTTTAGGTGGTTTTAAAGTTTTGGTCTAATATTGCTTAATTAGAATGAAATGGCAGATTGTCCTAGTTTATTTGTGTACAGGCAGGGTTAGGAGTGCTAATGAGAGAGAGTCTTTATGTTGATGTGTATCTATAGTGTATAACCTTTGTTACTCCTGAAAGGATCTGAAGTGTCTTGGGATAAAATCAAGAGATAGTGAAACCCCAGCCAGATTCACGCAGGTATAAAAAGACCCACACCAAGTAATAGAGAAATATGGATGAAGAGTAGTCTTTGCACATTTTCGATAGTATTAACCTGAGCGATGCTGTTGAGATTGTTCTGTTAATCCTTCAGTGACTTCTTCAGCAGGTAGAATAAAATCTGATCGGCACATCATGAGTTGCAAGGACTTCCATAGGCTCCCTCCTGTGATTATCTCACTTCATTACCTACCACGGCGCCCCTCCTTCGCCATGGCTTCCGTCTCTCTTCCTCTGTGTCTGTGTGTGATCTTCCCCCTGGAGGTTCAGACTGGTGTTCCTGGCTTGTGGCTCAGGTCCCAGCATTAATAGTGCCTGTCCAGAAGTTGGCCTGGCCCGCTGTAAAAAACTGCCCTCTCCTCCTCCAGTCACTCCCACATTTTGCTTTCTTCATAGGGTCTGCATGATAGGAAATGAACGTGTTGTGTTGTTTAGCTGTTTATCTCCCCCAACCAGAAGCAAGGACTTAGTGTTTTTCGCCATTAGTTCCTGGGTTCCTAGAACAGTCATCGTGCTTGGTTGGTGCTTAATAGATACGTGTTGAATGAACGCATGCACAGCAGAGGTGATTTGCGGATGAGCATTTGGGGGGATAGTTGTTGCCCGGGTTCACTTGAAAGTCCAAGTTCAGTTGTGAACTGATTTAGTATTTAGTAATGACGTCTGCATATAAAGGAAAAGGGAAATTCGAGAAACCTGCCCCCCTCGGTGCCGTTTCTAGATAAGATTTACTAAGACTCAGTTCAGTTCAGTCGCTCAGTTGTGTCTGACTCTGTGACCCTGTGGACTGCAGCACGCCAGGCTTCCCTGTCCATCACCCACTCCCGGAGCTTGCTCAAACTCATGTCTATTGAGTTGGTGATGCCATCCAACCATCTCATCCTCAGTCATCCCCTTCTTCTCCTGCCTTCAGTCTTTCCCAGCATCAGGGTCTTTTCAAGACTACTTGGTAAGAATTTAGCAGGATACCTTCATGCCTTAGTTCCCTCAGCCTAGGAAATAGCAGTAAGTATCTACTGCCGAGGGATGTTGTGAGGGTTAAAAGTGATGGTGCATGTGGCATGTTAGTACAGAGCCTGGGGCAAGGTAATTGCTCATTATTACTAGTCATTAATTTATCTAGTTGCTGGTTGTTGAGAACAAAGGATGCTTCATGCACATACTAAAGCTGTATCTCTGACTGTAGGACGGTTTCAACCTCTTCCTGGTCTGTGCTTTTATTTTAGCCAGGTTGGCAAAATTGTGTTTGAGGTGTGTGTTAGTTTCCTGGGGCCGCCTTTATCAAGGCAAACTGGGTGGCTGTCTTAGCCATACTGCAGTTGCCAATAACCACAGGTGTATATTTGAATGAAATAAAATTAGAATTCAGTTCCTCAGTCACAGTTAGCCAGGTTTCAAGCAGGCAGTAACTACATGTGACTAGTGGCTGCCATGTTGGACAGCCCCACATGTAAACATTTCCCTCTTTGTAGAAAGGTCTATTAGAGAGCACTGCTCAAAAGAATTAGGAAACAGACTAGCTCTTTTATTTGCTTTGGGTAACTTTGTATAGTTTTATTTCTTGAATATATGTTGCATTATAAATTTGGAATAGTTCATAATAGCTGAAAAAATATTTTTATGGGCTTCTTTTAAAAGTTCTGGAGCAGAATGACTCATTAATGTTATTTATGAATTGTTTATTCACCAACTCTTTTCTTCATTGTCAAGAACATATGGAGTCAGTAATAGAACATACTGCATGTATTTTTTTTCCCCTTGTATATTTATAACGAAGTGCCTGAAGGACACAAGATACTGTTTTATTTATTTTATTTGAATTATATGCCTGAGACTAAGCTCTTGTGTATTCAGGGCTACAATTTATAGTATTAATTAAGAACAGCTTTCTTTTTCTCCCCAGAATGAATTCAATATATTCTTCATTATTATATGTGAATCTTGAGTTTGTTTTCATTCATGGTTGTTTTTTCTTCTCTCCCTGCCTCCCACCCTGTGCTTTTTGCCTCTTGACCTTTCCTTCTTCCATTTAATTCCCCCTCCCCTGACTCTCTTTCTTCACTGGCTCCTGTTCTTTCTTTTTTTCTCCCACTGCTTCCTCCAGTAACCTCCTTACTAGAAATGGAAATGACACAATATTCACTTTAAAGCGTTTAATGAACTTCTCCCCTGCTTTTTTGTAACCAAATGCTTCCTCCCCCCTTTTCCTTAAAGATACATGCAACAGCTTTTTAAAGATACAATTGGAACATCATACTACCTTCCATTTGAAGTGTGTAATTCCGTGGTTTTTAGTATATTCCCAGAGTTATGTGCCCATCACCACAATCAGTTTTTAAAATATTTTCATCATTTCAAAAAGAAACAGAATACTCCGTAGCAGTGCCCGCCTCTCTGTTTCCCCCCACCCATCTGTAGGCAGTCACTCATGGACTTTGACTCTCAAGGTTTCCCTGTTATGGTTATTTCGTTTGCATGGAATCAGACAATATTTTTTCTTCCTCTGGCCTCTTTCCTTTACATAATGTTTTTAACATTATTAATACTTCATTCCCTTTTATGGTTTAATGATACTTTGTTGTATGCATAATACCAGATTTTGTTTATCTGTTCATCAGAAACTGGGAGTTGGGTTGTTTCTACCTTTTGTGTATTATGAATAATGCTGTGACTGTGTACAAGTTTTTTGTGTGGACATATGTTTTCATTTCTCTTGGGTATCCACCTAGAATTGGAATTGCTGGATCATATTGTTCAGTGGTTTGAGGATCTGCTAGACTGGTTTCCAAAGCAGCAGCATGATTTTATTACATTCCTACTAGAAGCATGTGATGAGGGTTCCAATTTCTCCATATCCTTGCCCACACTTGTTACTGTCTGTCTTTTTTATAATAGCCATCCTAATGAGTATGAAGTAGTATTTCATTATGATAAAATATGTGTAACATAAAATTTATTATCTTAACCAGTTTTAAGTGTGTAGTTCAGTGGTGTTAAGTGCATTCACTCTGCTGTGTGACCATCACCACCGTCCATCTCCAGAACGTTTTCATCTTTCCAAACTGAAAATCCGTGCACATTAAACAATAACTTTCCACTTCCTCCATTGTGGTTTTGATTTGCATTCTTTGGTTGGCTAATGATGTTGAACGTCCTTTCATGTGTTTATTGGCCATGTGTATATCTTCTTGGAGAAGTGTCTGTTCAGATCTTTTGCCCATTTTTAAGTGGCTTATTTATCTTTTTACTGCATTGGAATAGTGCTTTATATAGTCTAGATTCAAGTCTCTTTTCAGGTATATGATTTACAAAAATTTTCTTCCATTTTCTATGTTTTGTTATTTTCTGGGTAGTGTCTTTTGATATACCAAGAGGTTTTAATTTCCATATTCAGTTTGCCTTTTTCCTTTTGTCGCTCATACTTTTGATTTAATAGTAAGAAACCGTTGTCTTATACACAGTTCATTTAGCTTTATGGCTGTGTCTTCTTCTAAATTTTACAGTTTTAGCTTACCTCCAACTTTTCAGCTGTTCCTCCCACATGCTATTCTGACTCTTCTCTAGAGATCCTGCTTCTTATTGAGTCCATGAGCTGCGAGATTGGGTGCAGTACTCCGTTTGAACTGCTATACTCCAAGTGCATAAGAAAGAATTTTTGTTTTGGTTCCATCATTGAATTATTTCATATTGTGCTTCTTTTATGCTGCCTTCATCCTCAACTGATGTGTCGGTTGTTCACCTACACTGGCTGGGAAAGGTGACCAACTCTTCCTTCCTTGTCCTACCCGTGTTTCTAATATTGTGGGCAATCTGAGTATCCATATGGAATGTCTTGCCAACATTCTAACCTTCCTTACTTCTCAACTCCAGTGGTTATCACTTTTATCCTTTTCCAGCAAATTGTTCTCATGACAAGATCTTGCTATTCTTCAAAAATGCTAAATGCTTATACCTGTCCTCTATTATCACCTCCTGTTCTCTTTTTCTTCTCTCTCTCTGTCCTCTCTCCCTCTTACCCATCCTCCTTTCTTTCTTTGGTTTCTCTAATGCCCAGCCACTTTGTTTCTCCTTCCTGGCTCTGCTCTGCACCCTGTACTTGAAGTATCATCTTCTCCACAGGCATAGTTAGTTCCCTTTTTTCTGTATCCTTCATGTCCATCCTGTAAATCTCTCCATGCTCTTTCCTCAGCCTTTTGAACCTTCCTCACACATGTTGTTGTTGCTCAGTTACTAAGTTGTCTGCAACCCCATGAACCGCAGCACGCCAGGCTTCCCTGTCCTTCACTGTCTCCCAGAGTTTGCTCGGACTCATTGTTCATCACATATGTTAGATGTTCAATAAATGATGAGTGAATGAATGAATGATAGAATGAACAAACCTTGGATCAGTTAATTTAACTGTTCAGTTCCTGCAGAAGAATTGCTGGGCCCTGGGAAAAATGACACCTATACAAGGAGTCCCTGTTAGAAGTTCATGGTGTTTCAGTACCGTGTTTCAACTGGGGTCTCAGTACTTTGGCAATTTTTATGTATTTCTAGTCTTTACTTCTTTTAACAGGTACTAAACCTTTTAACACGTATTTTAAACATCCACTGTGTTTTTATTTAACAATATTCTTTCTCTCTCATAGCAGATGAACTTCTATTTCATGTAGGAAGTTGAGGCCAACAGATGGGAATCTTGCTTAGTATTTTCTGGCTTCTACAAGAATAATAGCATCTGTTTTCATGCTTCACTCCTAACCCCCTGTTTCCGAGGAGGACGACTTGGCCCCTCTCCCATGCTGGGCTTGTGTCTCTACTGGTGTTTTGGATCTTACTCTCTCTGCCTCCTGAAGGACCTAGCTCTGTTAGTTATTTCTTCTGCCTCCATTTCTTTTTTCCCTATGCCCCTTCTCTACTTAGCATGTATACTTTAAAAAAGGAAAGAAAGAAGGAAAAAAAGGATTAATACACTAACACGTATATACTCAATTATTTTTTTTTTAGCTACAGGTGTCCTCTTTCTCTTTTTTTCTACTTGGCTTTTAGTAAGCATCATCTAAATTAGCTGTCACCATTTTCTTATGATCCATGATTAATGAACTGTTTCTCCTAGGTTAATTGACACCCTTATTGTTAAATCAGACATACTCACTTTACTCTTTATGTTACTTGTTACCTCTGAAACATTTGACACTGTTGGCTACTTCTTCCTTTTTGAACTCTCTGCTATCTCAGCTTTGATCACAGTCTATTAGTATAAGGAAGCCATGTGGATTTCTTTTATAACCAAGCTTGATGGTTCCAGTGGTTCTAGGTGGACACATCCATCTCCAGTTAGGTAGGTTTGTTGAGGAGTGAAGATCTAACTTTGAGATTTACTTTGCCTTTGACAGTTTCCCAGCAATTATTGTTAGCACCGCCATCATGCTAGGCTGAGTGATCACAGGTGGGGCTGGCTTCAGTGTGTTCTCACACGTCTTCCCTTATTTCCTATAAGGCACTGAGGCCAGAAGAATGTTTCAAAGAGATTTAATAAAGTGTTTTTAAAAGGTTCTTCTTGTTTCAGTTGGGTTTATTGTGACGTTTTTGTATAATAATGAAAGATGAATAACGGAAATGTTCATCAGTAGGGGAATGTGTGGATTGTTGCTGTTGTCCAGTTGCTAAACCACGTCTGACTCTTTGTGACCCCATGGATGGCAGCACGCCACACTTCCTTGTCCTTCACTGTCTCCCTGAGTTTGCCCAAGCTCATGTCCATCGAGTCGGTGATGCCATCCAGCCATCTCATCCTCTGTTGCCCCCTTGTCTTCTTACCCTCTATCTTGCCCAGCATCGAGGTTTTTTCCAGTGAGTCGACTCTCTACATCAGATGGCCAAAGTATTCAGAGCCTCAGCTTCAGCATCAGTCCTTCCAATGAACATTTAGGGTTGTTTGCCTTTAGGATTGACTGGTTTGATCTCCTTGCTGTCCAAGGGACTCTCTAGAGTCTTCTCTAGCACCACAGTTCAAAGCATCATTTCTTCAGCACTGAGCCTTCTTTATGGTCCATCTCTCACATCCGTACATGACTACTACAAAAACCATAGCTTTGACTATACAGACCTTTGTTGGAAAAGTAATGTCTCTGGTTTTTAGTACGCTGTCTAGGTTTGTCGTAACTTTTCTTCCAAGGAGCAAGCGTCTTTTAATTTCATGGCTGCAGTCACCGTTTGCGGTGATTTTGGAGCCCAAGGGAATGAAATCTGTTACTGTTTCCACATCCAGGACATCTATTGGCCACAAAGTGATGAGACCAGATGCCATGATCTTCCTTTTTTGAATGTTGACTTTTAAGCCAGCTTTTTCACTCTCCTCTTTCACCCTCATCAAGAGGCTCTAGTTCCTCTTTGCTTTCCACATTATTTTATATCCATACATAAGATAATAGGCACTAGAAAAATGAATGAAGTAGATCTAGGTGTATTGATGATGTCTAGAAAAAAAGTCAAGGTGCAGTTCTGTTACTTTATCTGTCATCTCTCTCATAATTTGTAAGGGGAAAAAACACTATGGAACAGAACTATGTATAAATGTTTAACAGTTGGTATCTACTCATCAGACCATTTTGAGTGATTTCATCTAAGGAGTGGAAATGGAGAGTGTTACAAATTACTTTATTTCTCTTTAATATTTCTGTTTTGTAATAGAACAATAATGATTTTGAGGATTTTAAATGTAGAAAAAAATATCAGCTTATGACCTATTCTTACTTACTTGTCTTGCTCTCCTTCTTGCTTCTTGGGCTACAATCTTTGCTTGTTTTCATTTTCCTTCCAAACTGTAGCCACTCTTCTGAATCCCCTTAGTGGGCTTCTATCTTAATCCTGTTTATCCCGCAAGAGTCACCTTTGGTTCCCACTAAGCACTGCTGGATTACTCAGACATCTTTTATTATTAATGCCTTCCCTCTGTGTTCCCATGGCACCCTGGGAAATCTTTAGTCACTGGTGTCTGGAGCAGGAGCCGTTATTTGATTTTGTATTCCACGGACCTGAGCGGAGTGCTCATCACATGGTAGAAATTCATTAAAAGGGGTTTCCGTGTTAAAATAATAAAGCATCAGATTTGAAGGAGATCTTCTTAATACCAGCAAGTCCTTTTTTGTAGGTTGTCATATTATGCTATTTTCCTTGAAGCTCTGTGTGAAGATACATGTTTTAATTAAACTGCAGTTTATATCTCAGGATGTGCTGAGTTTATATTTGATAGGCTATTCTAATTGAACTCCAGGCAGTTTATTTAAATGTAATATGATTTCTTTAATTATAATTGTAGGGTGGTGAGTGATAATTTTATACTTCATTGTAACACAAAACAATATAGAGTATTTTTATACTATCTTCAAATGCTTTAATTAAAGAAGACCTGCATTTATGTGTTTCAAAATGTGTTCTCTTGACCCAAGCAGAAGGATAAACAAAAATTAATGTTTCTTTTGCATGTATATTGCTTGCCTGACAGTTTGTTTTCTTTTTAGGTTCAACAGATAGATCGTGTAGTAGAAGTTGTGGAGGAAACAATTAAAGGTAAATGTTGAAAGTGAGATAATGTGTATATTGTTTGAACTGTATCATAGATGAAGTAGATCTAAGTGAATTGATGATGTATAGAAAAAAATCAAGAGACAGGTCTGTTACTTTATCTGTCACCTATCTCATAGTTTGTAAGGGGGAAAAAACACTATGGAACAACTATGGATAAATGGCTAACACTTGGTATCTACTCATCAAACCATAAAGTGATTTCATCTGAGGAGTAGTACTAGGGGGTGTTATGAGTGGGGTAATGTATATGTTTGAAATATATCATGAAGGTACTATACTTAGTTAACACTTGTTAAGCATTTTTATGAAAGTTATTGGACAAATATCATAAAATTTTGTCCTTGCCTGCTTCATGCATTGACCAGTCCAATATGGGAGGCATATGTTTGGTTGGCTTATAAATCATGTTTTTATTTTAGTGTAAAATAGACTTAATTTGAATCTGGAATCAGGAAGACAGGATTTAATCTTAAATTAAGGAAATGGCTTTATTTGCTCTTTTTTCAGTTTTATTGAGGTACAATTGACATTGTTTGTTTTTATATCATGTAATTAGTTGTAGTTATTTCTTCTGAAAGTACTGTTAAATGTAGTACTCAATTTTGATTTCTCTTCTGTATGTAATTTTTGTAGTTACACCAGAAAATGGGATTATCCTTTGATTGTTTTATTAGCCAGTATTCTTTGAAATAGATTCTTATTGAAGCCACTGAGGAATAAACCATTCTTAATTCTGTGGATTAATTTGTAAATATTTATAGTCTACTTCTGTTAGATTAGTACAAATGAAAACTGATAATATGATATTAAAATATTAAGTGAATTGAGGCTCTCACTTAACATTTTAACCATTTTTCTAATAAATGCAAATTTTGTGGTTTTTTTTTTTTTAAAGTCTGCTTCCACAAAGTTGAGATTTTTAACCACATACTTTTCCTGATGGATTGTATTTACTACCTTCCACATGCTGTTATTCATTAATTTTGAATCTTTAATTTACTGTTGCTGTTGAGTTGCTAAGTTGTGTCTTACTCTTTGCGACCTTGTTGACCGCAGCATGCCAGGCTCCTCTATCCCCCACGGTCTCCTGGAGTTTGCTCAAATTCATCTCCATTGAGTCAGTGATGCTATTTAACCATCTCATCCTCTGCTGGCCCCTTCTTTGTCTTTGATCTTTCTCAGCATCAGGGTCTTTTCCATTGAGTTGCCTGTCTGTATCAGGTGGCCAAAGTATTGAAGCTTCAGCTTCATCAACAGTCTTTCCAAAGAATATTCAGGGTTGTTTGCCTTTAGGATTAACTGGTTTAATCTCCTTGCTGTCCAAGGAACTCATAAAAGTCTTCTCCAGCACCACAATTCCAAGGCATCAATTCTTGGGCACTCAGCCTTCTTTATGGTCCAGATTTATATAATTTATTAGGTGCCCACAGAATATGAGAATTTTAGACTTATATATTAGTCTTCCTTGAAATTCTGAGATAAAATGAAGTGTCAGGATTAAAACTTTGAGGCAGTGATAATGTTGAAACTTTTTTTCAAACCATACCTCAACGCAATCTTTTAAGGTTTATTTATTTATTTTTTTCCCATTTATTTTTATTAGTTGGAGGTTAATTACTTTACAATATTGTAGTGGGTTTTGTCATACATTGACATGAATCAGACATGGATCTACATGTATTCCCCATCCCGATCCCCCCTCCCACCTCCCTCTCTACCTGATCCCTCTGGGTCTTCCCAGTGCACCAGGCCCGAGCACTTGTCTCATGCATCCAACCTGGGCTGGTGATCTGTTTCACCCTAGATAATATACATGTTTCGATGCTGTTCTCTCAAAACATCCCACCCTCGCCTTCTCCCACAGAGTCCAAAAGTCTGTTCTGTACATCTGTGTCTCTCTTTCTGTTTTGCATATAGAGTTATCATTACCATCTTTCTAAATTCCATATATATGTGTTAGTATACTGTAATGGTCTTTATCTTTCTGGCTTACTTCATTCTGTATAATGGGCTCCAGTTTCATCCATCTCATTAGAACTGATTGAAATGAATTCTTTTTAATGGCTGAGTAATATTCCATTGTGTATATGTACCATAGCTTCCACTTACAGAATGACAGGCACTGTACTAAGCATGGAGTAAGCCATTTCAGTATTTTGCAACAGTGCTGTGAAGTGGGTACATCTGTTTTTCCTCATTTTTCAGAAGAGAAAGTTTGGACACAGGGGTATACAGGTAGTAAATGACGGAGTTGGAATCTGAATCTAAGCATTATGACTGTGATGCCCCTGCTCTTAAATTTGCCACTCCATTCACACTATACTATGACTGCTCTGCTCTCTCCTGGTTGAGAATCACTACCTTAACAGTTGTTCAATTGAACTCTTGAAAGTAGTGTTTCAGGATGCTTGAGGATTCTATTGTTTGTCTTGAGTACCTGGCATATACTGTTGTTGTTGTTTAGTCACTCAGCTGTGTCTGACTCTTTGTGACCCTGTGGACTGTAACCCACCAAGCTCCTCTGTCCATGGGATTTCCCAGGCAAGAACACTGGAGTTGGTTGCCATTTCCTTGTCCAGGGAATATTCCCAACCGAGGGCTCGAACCTACTTCTGCTGCATTAGCAGGCAGGTTCTTTACCACTGAAACATCTTGGAAGCCCATCAAGCATATACTAGTCCCTAAATTATATTTTAAAAAAACTAAATGACAGTGAAGACAGGAGAAAAATCTAGCAGACTATGGTTGTGGCAATGACTTTTTAGATGATATACCAAAGAGGGACTGTTTGTGAAAGATAATTGATGAGTTGAACCTCGATAAAATTAAAAACTTCTGCTCTGCAAAAGATAGCATTGAGAGAATGGGAAGATGATCCATAGACTTTTGCAAAAGACATACCTGATTAACTGTAAGCTTAATTACACAGAATACCTCTTAAAACCCAGCAGTTGAAAAATAAACAACCTGATGAAGAAATGGGCCAGTGACTATATCAGAAACGTCCCCAATGATACACAGGTGGAAAATAACCATATGAAAAGATACTTCACATAATATGTCATCAGGGATGATACCAACCAGCCTCTTTGCTCCAGGAGTTAACTCATTAGTACAGATTCAGATTTGCTTGAAAGGAGCTTATTATGAATAACAAAAGATGCCCCTCCCACTGCTGTCACTCAGGAAATAATAAGAGTTTTAGGAAATTGGTACCAGGAATGAGGGATGGTTATATATTTCTGTATCACAGAATCACAGAAGGCTTATCACTTCCAGGTTGGTTTAATTAGGGATAGCCTGTCACTGAAGAGTTTTGCTAAAGATTTATTGGAGAGATTGTAGTTGAGTTTTTGATAGTCTACAGCAAGAGTTGAGTTGAAGATGAAGTTGATGTGGAGTTGATGTGGGTATTCACTGGCAGGTTGGTTTGAGGATGGGAAGGCTGAGGATTTAAATCTTAGTAATACAGATCGGGAAAGGAGTACGTCAAGGCTGTACAATGTCACCCTGCTTATTTAACTTAAATGCAGAGTACATCATGAGAAATGCTAGACTGGATGAAGCACAAGCTGGAATCAGGATTGCTGGGAGAAATATCAGTAACCTCAGATACGCAGATGACACCACCCTTATGGCAGAAAGCGAAGAAGAACTAAAGAGCCTCTTGAAAGTGAAAGAGGAGAGTGAAAAAGCTGACTTTAAACTCAGCATTCAGAAAAGTAAGATCATGGCATCCAGTCCCATCACTTAATGGCAAATAGATGGGGAAACAGTCAAAATAGTGACAGATGTTATTTTTTGGGACTCCAAAATCACTGCAGATGGTGATTGCAGCCATGAAATTAAAAGATATTTGCTCCTTGGAAGAAAAGCTATGACCAACCTAGACAGCTTATTAAAAAACAGAGACATTACTTTGCCAACAAAGGTCTGTCTAGTCAAAGCTATGGTTTTTCTAGTAGTCATGTATGGATGTGAGAGTTGGACTATAAAGAAAGATGAGTGCCGATGAATTGATGCTTTTGAACTGTGGTGTTGGAGAAGACTCCTGAGAGTCCCTTGGACTGCAAGGACATCCAACCAGTCCATTCTAAAGGAAATCAGTCCTGAATATTCATTGGAAGGACTGATGTTGAAGCTGAAACTCCAGTACTTTGGCCACCTGATGTGAAGAACTGACTCATTGGAAAAGACCCTGATGCTGGGCAAGATTGAAGGCAGGAGGAGAAGGGGCTGACAGAGAATGAGATGGTTGGGATGGCATCACTGACTCAATGGACTTGAGTTTGAGTAAACTCTGGGAGTTGGTGATGGACCGGGAGGCCTGGCATGCTGCAGTCCATGGGGTTGCAGAGTTGGACACGACTGAGTGACTGAACTGAACTGAATACAACAAGAGAATTTTAGAGACAGAAGAAATAATTTTGGTAGACGTCCTTAGTTTGCAGATCAGGAAGCTGATCTAGGAAGAAGTTATGTGACTCATCTGAGATCTTCTGGTGAATGGAAATCTGGGCCTGATTTTTCCATTCTTCGCTATTTCTTCTGCCAATCCTTACTTTCCTTAAGACAGCACAAGTTAGTGAAATAATGTGGTCCTTGTAACAGTTAACTATTTCCTGTCTGTCTTTCAGTAAGTTATTTCTCTGAGGCTCAGTTTAAAATGGAGAGGATTAAATGGATAAGACTTTTACGATACCTGGGGTATACTAGGGGAAAATTCTTGTGTATTTATTTCTACCTCCTTAATACTCAGGCTGCTGGAATAATCTAACTGACCTTCAATAGCAGAGATGCTCCTTTCAATTGGACTGTGTATATGGCCTTCATGTTCTGGAAATATTTTCCTCTTCTGCACGTGTACCTTCCGTGGTTGCCTGTTACCTACCAAGTTAACTGGTGACTTCTGCCTCTTCCACCATTTCCACTGTTTCTTCCATTACTTTCACACTAAACCTTTTGCTCCAGACAACTGCAGTGTTTGATGTGTCTTGTATATTATTTTCAATTTGCTCTACGTTCATTTTAGGAACTTACACATAAGCAGAGAAGTTCTGTTTGCTGACCAGACCCATTCCCTGCCCTTCCCCACCTCGACGTCTGTCCATGGAGGCAGACCTGTGTGGACTACATTGGTAGGATCCTTGCTACCCACTGTCTAGTTGCATTTCTCTTGTTAGAAGTGTGAGATGGGAGGATTCATTCCCTTCTCTCAGTTCCTTCTTTCCTGCTCATCCTAACCCGAAGGTCATACCTCCTATCAGGTGGCCCTCTCTAGTCATCTGTTTTTCTCCTGGTTCCTGTAACTCTTCCTTTCCTCTGCTTTTTCAGGCCCAAGGCTGGAAACAGCACCCTGTTGTTGCTTGCCTGAGACTCTTGCATTGTCTCTTGTTGGTCTTCCTAACCTTGCCAAACTTTAGTAATTAGCGCCTTTATTAAAATCTCTTCCATTATGCAGTGTGCCATCTGCTTTGCTGGGACCCTGGTTGATAAATGCTCCGTGGAGAAGAAGGCTCTGCCCAGAAGGGCCAGATGGAATATAGGCTGACTAGGGGATTCTGCTGTAACTGTCTTGTTTCCACATTTGATTCCTGTACGGCTCCCTTCATATGTCTTCCTTGATGGGGGTTTGGACACACAGCTCCTACCACAGCCTGTTTGCATTGTTTTTACATTATAGGAAATAATTTTTTAAAAAACATATTAATAAGACACTTTGGTGACAGATATTTAAATCTATTGTATTGGGTTGGCCAAAATGTTCATTCAGGATTTTCTGTAAGATGTTATAGAAAAACCCAAATGAATATTTTGGCCAACCCAAATAATTATAGTAAAACCATATAAAGCATATTCCTTTTATGTCTCTCTTGGTTGGAGGAAAATGGAGAATTCAAGTTAACGCTTAAAGACTTACAATGTTTAACACTAGTGGCCTGAAAATACCATCCTATATATCATTTGCTTTAGGAGAGACCAGATTATGATGACTTTAGGATTTTCTTCTGTGTCATCTTCACAGTTCAACAAAATATGCAGCTGAAGCTATCAGAAGGAGTATAGTATTTAAAGGATTTACATTTCTTTAAAAAAATACTCATTGCACCTTAGTCATGTTTCACATGATCATTAAAGCACCCCACCCCCTTTTTGGTACAAAAGCTTTGGAGGAAACACAAATCTAAGCATTTTTTCTGATATATGAAGTCCTCTAAACAAAAAAAATCTTTAAAAAATGTTCTCATTTTTGTAAAAGATAGCCTAACCAGGTAGCTTAAGATAAATGATTGCAAATAAATATTACATATTGAAAATAGAAAAAATGTTTTTGCTGTTATGTCGTATTTCTTCCCTCATCAGTCTCTAGTAAAAGAGGCCTCTGTTGTTTTATATGTTTTGCTGGTATTTTATTTAGTCTAATTCCAGATGCCTCCAGTGTTAGTAATTCAAAGCTTTCCAGTACGGTACAATCTGCAAGTTTAATTGATTTTCCATTTCTTCTGACTTCTTGGTAATTGATGTGGTCCTGGATTAGACTGACCTGAATTCCCAGGGTACTTCACCAAACAGTTCTTTCTTATTTAACACATTGCTATTAATCTTTACTCTGTCAGAACTGTACTTTGCATTTGTTACTGATTTAGAATATAAACTTTTTGTAAATTGAAACTGCAAGACGGAACTGTCTCAAGTATGGTTTTACCAGTGTTAATGACTGAGTAACCTCCCTACAAAGTCCAGTGGAGATTTTCTTGAAGATGTTTCAAACTTAATAAGCAAGTGACCTGAGCTTGGATAAGTAGCCTCATACACCTGGGATAGTATTGGATCACACATAGAATTGGATCACAGCTGCTTTTTCAGTATTTGCTTTTCAGTAAAATAATTTTCTTGATTTTTCAAAATATGCTTTGAAAGGACACTCCTACACAGCCTATCGTTTTATGTTATCTCTGATGTAGTTACTATAGTCTGAATATAGTGGAAAAAGGTGGATGTTGGTTCTACATGTTGTGAACACTTTCCAGTCTCACTGGTGCAATGAGATAGGTGATAACTTCTGCCTTTTGAGAACTAAAGGAGCCAGAAATTTATTGCAGTCTTTCTTTTTTTCATGAGCCTATTTGTTTTACCTGTATGTTCTGTATTAACCTGTGATTACAGGTTGGTAAGCATTGCATTTTTACCTCCTTAGATGTGTCAGTTAATGTTCTTTCCATCCTCTTTCCTTTCTCTCCTCTCCTTTAGTTTCCCCGAATAACCATAGTCCTCTACCTTTACTTATTTGTCCTCTATATTTCTTGTATGTCCTAGAATGAACTTTTTATTCATCATATGTCTTTTAGATAGCATTTTTCAAATCATAGTAGTTTTAGAAATAAGACCAAGCAAATTTCTTTATGGCCCCAAACAGCAAAGTTCTCCCATAAGACTGTAAGTTGATTTCTTCACATCACTTTATTCTGTAATAGATGGTTTGGAATAATGACTGGATAGGACTGTTTGTGAGAGGAAACTAGCATGTCTTGTCTGGATATCTATAACTTTATAAATTATCAATCCTGTTTCTAGCCACAGAAATAATAAGCAGTCCCAGTATTATTTATCTGCTTCAAAAATAGCCAATAGATGCTCTCCCAAGAGTCTTCTTTAAACATGGGAAATAGTCATGTTTATTTTTGAAAATAAAAGTAGGTAAAGAACTTTAAGTTGGTCAAATACTTTTCTGCCATTAAAGCTTTTAAAACTCAAATGCATAAGTATGTTTCCCAGGTGAATTCTACTATGCTAACTTCAGTGTTTTGTATGTTTTGGTTGTGTTAATTAAATTACACTCCTTTTGTATGTTCATCACTTATATTTTCTATTCAGAGATGCATGTTCTTATGGTTTGCAGCTACCTTCACTGATAATTTGTGAATGTTTATAAACCTTTATAAAGGTTTGTGGTACGGTGGCTCAGAGGTTAAAGTGTCTATCCACAGTGCGGGAGACCTGGGTTCGACCCCTGGGTTGGGAAGATCCCCTGGAGAAGGAAATGGCAACCCACTCCAGTATTCTTGCCTGGAGAATTCCATGGAGAGAGGAGCCTGGTGGGCTACAATCCATGGGTTCGCAAAGAGTCGGATACGACTGAGCGACTTCAGTTTCACTTTTCTTTCACTTTCTTTCACTGATAATGGGATTTATTGATACGAAGACTTGGGTGTTTCATTAACTTTGATTTCTTTATTCCGGAGTGGGGTGGGTGCATAGTGTTGATTAGTTCGTTAGGTTGATGATTGTAACGTAGTTTTCACATAACTATTATAATGGTTCACTGGATTTGATTGTTCAAAACAAGGAAAGGAAATTACTTTAAGTTTGAACTTCTCAGGCTTCCCATGACCCAGCCCATGTGTTTGTGGTCTCAGTGATCTGTCTGGTAAAGCAGCTCCATCCTTCCTTGTTTAAATATTAACAAGGACTTGCCTGCTGTGAAAATTAGGCTTACGTGTTAACTCTGCAAAGTTTGATACTGACTTGGCAGATTGCAAATTGTTGAAATCTCTAAAAATGCATTATTGTAGCCTAAACTTTTGTGAGTGCTGTTCACCTTAAAACAGTTTATAAAGTGTGAACATCAGTCACATTATTCATGTCTGTAGATTAATAATTTTCTTTTCAAGTATTTGGTATTCTCAGATATAAAGGTTTCTGAGTCCTGTAGTTCCAATTTCTGTTTACTTTATGGAGAAGGAAATGGCAACCCACTCCAGTACTTTTGCTTGGAAAATCCCATGGACGGAGTAGCCTGGTAGGCTACAGTCCATGGGGTCGCAAAGAGTCAGACACAACTAAACGACTTCACTTCACTTCGCTACTTTCTTCAGTAATGCCAAGTAGATCAATTAATCCTATTTTGAGGGTCTCATAGAAGTCCTTAAAATTAATATAATTAAAAAAACTTCAGTGTACTTAGGTTTTTTTATTGTAACTATCTTTTTAGAGAATTAGCAGGCGGTACACTGCTTTTATACTCTGCATGTGTATATGTGCTTTCTTACTATTTGGAAAAGTTTGTCTTCATTTAAAGACTCTACTATTTTTGTTTAGTAAAATGTGGCAAGAATAGTTGAGACTATTGAATAATTCTATCAGCTTTATTACATTTTTTAAATAGAGAGTAAAATTGTAGGTTGATTGTGGTGTTGTCTGTTCCAATATGACTGTCAACAAAATAGTAAATTGTATTGGTAATTCTTCTTTAGTACTTTATTGCTGAGTTCTATAAAAATAGAAATACAAAGTGAAAAACCAGGTCATGTTAGAGGTGCACTATCTAAAACTCCAGTAGCAAAACTATACATGAAATTTTGACATCTTTGAAAAATTTCTTAAAAACATTTTATTGCCAGCAAAATCATATATCACAGACAAGTGAGAAAATTGGCCACATAGAGTAATTTGATGGCTCAGATGTTACTGGACAAGAAATTGAAATCTGATCCTCTCTTTTTCTTGAACAGTTTAAAGTTTTGTATCTAATGTTTGGAGATGCACATATTTTCTTTGAAAACTTCATCCCATAACCCTCTACAAAGCATACAGCATATGTGCAGCCATTACTTTGGAGACTGCAAGAATAAAGACCAATTTCACTTACTTACTAGTTAGAGGATGGAAAAATTCATTTGCAGAATCTCCAGTTAGGAGATCAACTATGGATGGGTTTTTAAGCAGAAACTTAATCAGTACTACTATAACAAAGCATATGCTGTATTGAGTAAGAAAGAAATAGTAATTGAAATGTCTTCATAAAAGATGCTTTCTAACACATGAAATCTTTATTGTAACTCTGAAAATTCAAGTGCACCATTTCTTTAAGCTGCCCTGAAGTCTGGTGCTGTAATGGGTGAGAATCATTGATTGAGACTATGCAGGGTTATGCTGAAATACTTGGCTCTGCTGCTCACAGTCTCGTGTTTAACAACCCACACAAGCTCCTTGGTTCTCCATTTCCTGGGCTGTAAATTGTAGGACATGGTAGGTCCCTTCAACTCGGAAATTTTAGGAGTGTTGGGAGTCTACAATATAAAACTGAGCTTCCGAGCCTGTCATTAGAAGGCAATGGTGACATTTTGGACAGTGATCTCTAACAAAAGTTACTGTAATGTCAGTAGCTTTTTCTCGCAGACTAATCTCCACATGCCAGATTTTCCTTTTTTTCCCCTATGTCGTCTTACTTACAAAATGAATCTGAAGGCATTTGTGGCAGACACACTGTGCATTTTTCTTCTCTGTGTCTTCATATTCTCCAGTGAAAAGGGTCTTGAGTAAAGACAGTTCCCACAGGCCTTTGCCCTTATTTCATTCCCTGGTATCGCCCTCCTAGGTGATGACAGGCTGTGTACTTCCCAGTGTTGCCTAAGAGTTTCGTGCTTCTCTAAAGCAACTTCAGTTCTACCCTGGGGCGTGTTTATTTTGGGGCTTTGAGACAGGTATTTTGCATCTTGGTGGCTGGGATTGCTGGGGGGGAAAAGTAATTTGAGAGGATTTAATGTAAGGCATGAACATCACTTGCAGCAGTGATTCTCTAGAGTGTTTGCTGGGAGGGGGACCCTTTGCCAGAATGGCAAGATGGCAGGGTCTTTTATCTGAACCTGGGGAAGCCAGGGGCTGCTGGAGACTCTGCCACGTGGCCTCTCACCTGGATTCATTGCCTTGTGAGTCACTGGTATGATGCTAAGGATCCTGTCACTCAGGTGTCCTGGGGTGGGAAGATAGCGGTGACTGTCCGGGCACCCATGCTTAGACTTACCCAGGGCCAGGTGCAGTTCCTGGAGCCCTCCTTCTGGCTTCTTTCTCTTCCTTCATATCCAAGAAATTGTATCAGAATGCTAGTGAGTGATCTGAGAGGGATGACCTTGAATCTACTTTGATTTATACATTAAAAAAAAAATTTGAAAACCTGATTATCATTATCAATGCAATTATTTGTGACCTATATCCTAGCCCTCCAGAGGTTTAAAGATAAATGGAATCTGACTTTAACTTACAGTGCTTTAAAGTTGTAAAAATCTCGCTGCTTTCTTCCTTTTGAGAAACGTCGTTTGCATTATAGGTCTTGATAGGATTACAAGTGCATTAATTACAGTAGCAACTGTAATTAACTTCTTTCTGGCTCTTTGTAGCTTACCCTTTCGTACACGTTAATTCATTTGTACTCCACAGGAACCCTGGCATTGCTGATTATACCGTAATTATGGTACATTGCAGTGTACCATAATTTGAAACCTAGTCCTGTAATCTCAAGTTCTGTTAAGCTGCTTACCTTGAATGGAGAGAAGTGAGAAAGTGAGACCTATTTATTATCTCCATCCCTCCTGACTATTGACTGAGGTCCTGGCTCACCTATCTCTAGTTCCCTGTCATATTCTCTCACATATTTTGTTCCTTTACGTCTCTTGTTCCCCTCTTTGATTTCTTTTTCTCGCTCCTTCTCAGTTTTGCACGTGATTTTATTTTGTGCCAACATAAAAAACTTTTTGGTAAGGAGTTAATAAAGATTTGCTGGTTGCTCAGCTGGTAAAGAGTCCACCTGCAATGTGGGAGACCTGGATTCAATCCATGGGTTGGGAAGATTCCCTGGAGAAGGGAATACCCACTTCAGTATTCCAGCCTGGAGAATTCCATGGAATGTATAGTCCATGGGGTCACAAAGAGTTGGAATGACTGAGCGACTTTCACTTCACTTCAATAAAGATTTGCTGTATCTTTTAAAAAAATTCTGAAAAGCATATTTTAGTCTTAATCTTGTTGTAAAGGTATTTAATTTAGGAAATGAGTGAGTACACATATTTGTTAACTGTAAGCAACCAATAAAAAGTTAATCTAACCAAAAAAAAAAAAAGGCTAAGAGATTGTGCAGAACATTCTCTTGGGTATTTTTTTAAGGGTAATTTTGAGGGTTTTAAAGTTAAACACAGTTTGTATAGTTTTTACTGTCAAATGACTAGGTCAAGAAAATCCTCCTATGTTTTTTAAGGATACAGCCTATGTTCTAAATTCTAGTTTTGTGTTTAGGCCAGATAAGTATTGAAGCTGTAACCAGAGGATTTTGATGTAGATAGCTTTCAGTCTTTAACATTTCATAATCAGTATTAATTGTAATTTCTTTAATTAAGGTTGTTTTTCTTTTCCCTCCAGTATTCAAGACTCAAGGTTTGAATTAAGCTTTAAAAATAATGTTTGGCCAGTCTTCTGATTAGAACTAAGAATGCATCTCAAACCCACATAATTTCTACCTCGTAAACTATGTTTAGACACATTTAATTTTTGAAGGTGTGGTTTTTCACAGTGGAGCTCCTTTATGCCAAGTCTTAATAAGTCTTTTCAGTGAATTCTGATTTTAGTGATAGGCTGGTTTTAAGAAGTGGAAAGTGAACAAGCAGGAATTGTAGCAACGATCTGTGCTCACTGTGTTAGTGGTGTGGGGTCCAGATGTGCTGGGAAATGCATGCAGTAGTGTATGTAACTTGGCGCCTGTCTTGCTTGGCCTCCCACACTACCATGTCATTTCTCCTTGAAGCCTTTCTTGATCTTTTTTCTTTTTTAAGGAAAGCTGACCACTCTCTCATGGTGAACCACTTAAAAACGTGCTTAAAGACGTTGATCACCTCTGGCTCTTCATTCCAGTTATTTGTTTACAAGTTGTTTCCCTCAAGACTTTAAGTCCCTGTAGGGCAGAAGTCACTGTGCTGGCTCAGGACAGACTAGTTTTTGGGGGTCGGGGTGTTTGCATTTGGGGAGTCTTTATGTTGTACTAAATACGGATACAATATTTCAAACATACTGCATTTTTGTACTCATCTGTACCATTTTGGAACTTTTTTCAGTTATGCATGTGCGTTAGTGTAGTGTGTTGTGATATAAAATGTGCTTCCTCTTTGTTTTCCTTACATTTCTATACTTGTTTCACTGTCCACATTCCTGCAGAAAGGCAGTGATAATGCCTGTCACAAGGGGTTGAGGACCACAAGTGTGAATTTAAAGCCAATAAGCAAGTGCCAGATGCCCCATTTCCTACCTTCCTTCCTTTGAGGCTGCTTTTATACTGTTCCCACCTCTCCTCTGTCATATTTTATAATGATTTGAATAATAGCAGGAGGAACTTGACATGTTCATTTGTGACTGGACTTGGGGATTGGAGCTTCAGTTTTTGAAAGGTAAATGTGGCTTTCAGGTTCTCTATTCTTGTATAATATCGTTCTCCCTTTTTTTAAAGGACCTTGAATGCCATCTGTTATTAGGTCTGTTATCTCTGCTTTCCATTACTGGTACAGTAATTTGGGGAATATGGGTTTGAGCATGAGCAATGATTAAGTTTTTGCATTGCTGCCATGGGTGCTTTACTTATTGAAACTGAAGTGTTCAGTAGCTTTACTGCCATAAACATTAAAGTCTTGGAGCTACTTTGGAATTCAGGAGGGCCTACTGTAGCCAATGACCTGAGTTCTTTTAAGAGTCAGTACTAAGGTGGAGTTACTGACATGGGACTGCTTGGACATTTGAGTATTTTGATGTACACTTGGTTTAGATTGTGAAAAATAAGTTGGCACCATACAAGTCACCTCTCACTGTCATGAAAGATACATCCACCTGGAAAAGAGGTAATTAAAACATACAATTAAGTGCTTTTGGTAGTTTGCCTCCAGAGGGTATCTCCATTAATGAAGATATCTTGCTTATGCAGATTGTTTATTATAAGTATTCTTTGTCCAGTGTGATTACTTTAAAATAGTTGCCATTAGTTATACCAGTAACTGTGTGCAAATAAAAGAAAAAATTGCCTTAGAACATTACATTCCAACATGTTTTCCTCTTTACATCTTCCATAGTTCCAGATGCTGCTGCTGCTAAGTCACTTCAGTCATGTCCGACTCTGTGCGACCCCATGGACTGCAGCCTACCAGGCTCCTCTGTCCTTGGGATTTTCCAGACAAGAGTACTGGAGTGGGTTGCCATTGCCTTCTCCCCATAGTTCCAGATCATACATTAGTTTCACATCATGATAATTACAGTATAAATACAGTTTTGTGCAACAAGAGTTTTGATACTTAAGTAACCCTCAAACTTTGTGGGGAGGGAGTTAGACTTTGTACTCTGCTCTTGTCCTGTCTTCCTCTCCAACCCCAAACTCTGAAAATGCATGCTGGTAACATCAGAACCTTAGTAGGCTTTCTTCACTTTTACTTTGATCCATGCTTTGAATTCTGTCTTTTTGGACAGTTGATTCTTACTATTCTTCTCTTATTGTCTTTTTTCCTAAGTGTCATTGTTCTAGTTAATATTAAAAATTTTCATGATTGCTGAAATCTTAGTAGTTAAAATTGGCGCTTGAATTGTACTGATCTTATGTTTTTGCGTCATTTCTGGAATTTCAGGTAAAAATTTCCAGCTTAGATTAGCTGCTTCTCTCACTTAACCCAACTTCTTTGTTTTACTTTGCTCTCTTAAGATGATGGTATTTCAAGAGAGTTACTAAGTGTTACTATTGGAGAATGCTGGCTTTCTTGGGAGGAGCCTACATTCTAAAGAATGACATTGGTTGGAGTAGAGACAAACTTCTGGCCAAATTTTTGTTTTTCTATGTAATTAAGTAGTTAAAAAGCCTTTGGAGTCTATGCCAAGAAACAACACCAAGCGTACTGTAGAAAAACAGAGTAAATTGACCATTGGCTTTCTAATCTTCTTAAACCATATTCAAGTTGATGGGACTGTATTTACTTAGGTGAGAGTTGTGTTTGTAGCACATTTACTCGTTTTTAGAAATTTTTGCTTGAGTATATATCTGTCTTCTCTTACCCTCTGTCCCCAGCATCGTGTTGGATTGCTTTATTTGGAAGTTTTCCAGTGGGCTGACCCAGAGCTTAGGGTTCACATAGGTCTTCTGAGTGTCTATTAATAGGACTGAATATGTGTGAAGTGAGAGCAGTTAGTAAGGGATGAAAAAAATTTGGCATGAGGCCTCTCTGGTGGTGGTGGAGGTGGGTGGTCACATATTAAGGAAATGGTGAATGACCTTTAAGATTTGGTGGAATGAATGAAATATTGAAGGAAAGTCTGGCTGTTTATAGAGCCTTTAGAAGAAAAAGAAATTAAAGGGAAAAGAAATAAACAATTGAAATACAAGTTGCCAGATTACCAGTGCTTCTCTAATGTGTAATGATATTCTAAAGCTTTTGTACAATTCACTTTAGTTTGAAGAATCAGAGGGGGAAGTTTGATTTTTATATGGAAACATAGTTTCACTAATAAATTGTATTTTGTAGGTAATTCTATTTCTATCACTGTGTGTGTGTCTGTTTATATATACACTTATATTCCAGGGGTTGGTACGTTTCTGCTTGTAAATTACCATTATAATTTGCTTCCTGATATGTCGACAGATTGGGTTTTCTAGTATGTATGGGTGGATGTTTTTCCTCAGCTCTAATAACGTTCAATGCAGTTAGCCCTGTGAGATTTGGAAAAGATTATTTGCTCTTGAAAAAGCCACAAACAACATTGAATGTTGATTCAACAAGTATAGCAATTATTGTTCAAAAACATGCCTTTTTTCATATAGGTTTATCAGTATTATGAATTCACAAGTATGCATAAATAGTGAATTATAAAAGCAAATTAGCTTTAGGTTCCATACTTTGTAATGTGTAATAATTTTAGCTAATGGTTTAGTAACTTTCTTTACTGAATTAGATCAAATGTAAAAACCAGCACAGAATCAGGGTTTTGTAGCTGATTTATAAATAACTGCTGAAAGCTGCAGGCTTAAAATTAAATTTGGTTTAACAGGACGAATTTTATGTGGCATTTGTAAATAACAACTTAGATGTTTATTAAAGATGGTTAATAAGCCCACTGAGACATATTTGACCATTATTTAAAGGAGATGAAATGTGAATTTACGTTGAAAATTGGAAAGATAAAAGATCTCTGGAAATAGAACATTTGAGTGTGTCCCATTCTACATATAAGGCAATCTTCTTTTTTCATCCTTGCATTAAAATCATACATTTCTGTTTTAATCACTTATGTCTTTATTTCTGTCTCCTCAGTGGTCTTATATTATTATCAGTTGACCTGGTCACCCTGAGCATAATTGTTTCCAACTGTTCCTGTTAATACTTCCTCCTCTTACTATGTGTGATTGAGAAAGTGAAAGTTGTTCAGTTGTGTCCGACTCTGTGACCCCATGGACTATATAGTCCATGGAATTCTTCAGGCCAGAATATTGGAGTGGGTAGCTGTTCCCTTCTCCAGAGAACCTTTCCAACCCGGGGATCGAACCCAGGTCTCCCACAGTGCAGGTGGATTCTTTACCAGCTAGGCCACGAGGGAAGCCCAACAATACTGGAGTGCGTAGCCTATCCCTTCCCCAGGGGATCTTCCCGACCCAGGAATTGAACTGCGGTCTCTTGCATTGCAGGCGGATGCTTTATCACCCGAGCTATCAGGGAAGCCCATTGAAATGATGTAAAAATTAATATTTTCACTCAGCTTTTCTTTCAAATTCTGTTGTCCTGTTTTCTTTTCTTCCTCTCCTCCTATTTAGCCACAAAGGGTGATGAATTTCACAGTAGTCACAAAATAAATCAGTATTCATTGAACAGCATTCTCTTTCTGTTACAGTGCTAGGCATCAGTGATCATCCAGAAGGAATTGAACAGAGAAGCCATGTGTGAGTGTCTAATGGTGGTCCATGTGGCTTGGTCCCTTCAGAAGTACAGCATGTTCATTTTCAATATAAATTTGCTCTCAGAGTTTCCTTTTTGCCTTCCACATTTTTATTCCTTGAGCATGTTTCCCTTTCCTGAGTCCTTTTTTCCTATCTTTCTGTCCTACAGAAAAACCTTGTTTAAGACATCTTCAGTTTTATTCTTTATTTTGCCAAATTTCAGTTTGTTTTAGAGGGTAGTATTGATACCTACTCATATAATGGGTAATGATTTGTATTAATATTAAGAGTATATGTTTTTATTCTGTGGTCTGTAGATATAAGGAGTTAATTTGATGCAGCAATTCTGTTTGCAAAAAGATTTTTAAAAGAGATGGTATATAACAGGTATAAAAGTTTTATACTGCTAGCCTGTTTTTATTTTTAGTAATCATTATGTGATTGAATTTCCTTTCTTTCATCTTTGGCCAGATATAATGAAGGGCTTTTATATTATTTCCTACTTTATTTTTGGTGTAGTATATTTTTTCAATTAAAAAAAAAACCCAGACTATTAGGTCTGCCACTCTTTAATGAATCATTGGATTGGAAAATAACTCATTATATCATCAGGCAGAGATATGTTCCTTTATTTGCATGTAGATAGTGGAGATGAATAATTTATCAAATGTTATTAGTACGGGCTCATATTGCTGAAGTCTCAGCAGGATATAATGAAATTTGTCTCATGCTAGTATGAAAATAGCATGCCTTTGCATAGTCATTATCGAACTTTTGGCATCTCTCAGAACTATTATGTTATCATGCCAATCTTGCTCACCTCTTCATTAACTGGACTTGTGATGGAAGAGTTGAACTTATCTTGGAAATCTGTGAAATCTGGTATGCCAAATGCTTGCCTGAGTCGAGCTATGTTTCTCCACCAGAGCAAGAATTTTCAGAGTAAATGAAGTACTTAATGTTTCTTATTAAAGTGATTAGTACAAAAAGGCTATGACTAATGGTTTTATTACTTCTAGTCCTGAAAAGCTGTCTGTACAGGAGATGTTTAAGCAATATATCTTTCTGAATTGAGGGATGATGAAACATATATATAATTGCTTATATGAATCTTATATCTGTGCTAATTATGTATTTGAAGTTATTTTAAATAATTGCTTTAAAAAATTTGGCTTTGATTAGTTTGTGGCATGACCATATGTGAAGGTCAACAAATCTTCCCACAAGCAGCAATAAAACTGGACAAATGGTCTAAAACAATCTATTCTGGCACTGTGGAAATTGACCAATAGCAGTCAGCAAACTGAGAAGTGTTTCTTTGTGCAAACAACTGAACTTTGGGTAAAAACAGTGTGAGTCTAAGGTGTTTGTGCTTTGGGTAAGAACAGTGTGAGTCTAAGGTGGTACTGTTATTTTCTTTCCTCAGCTCCATAGGAAAGGTTGTTCACCTAGGGCAGAGCAGGCTGTGAAAACCAGCAGCTTCACTGCTACACCAAGAAGGCTTAGTTGACTTGGAAAACTGTTTAGACTTTAATGGCAAGTGACTAGTGGTGAGTAGGTTGGGGTAGGGTAGGTAGGGGATCGAGTGTCTCTGACTCTATATACCTGAAGTTGTAGCTTGTTCAGCAGAAATAGTAGACAGACTAGCCACAGATTTAGCAGAGACTTCTGGGAAGTGAGACAGAGAGGATGCTTGATAACTCTTCACAAACTGTAAGTTGATTAGAGGGTGCATATGCCCAGCAGGGACCAGAGTGGACCCAAGCCACTTAAACTTACCTGTCTGCTGGAGCTTGCATGCACACCCTGAGAAGATGGGAGAGGACCCAAAAAAGTCCAGGAGAAGGTAAAAGGTGGGGCAGACTTGAAAATGGCCCTAACATTGAATGCTCTCAACTCACACACAGACTAGTCAACAACACATAGTTAGGAATTTTACTGGCTTAAGGTGTTTGAGCCTATGTTGACTAGTCCTTCCCTTAGCTTTGCTATGCAGATACAGAATTGATTGCTAGAAAGTTATGTTTGGGGGCATAAAAGCCAAAAAAAAAAACCAAAAACAAGAAAACCAAGAAGGGAGATCAATGGCCATTCATTGTGGAGACATAGAATTCATAGATTTAGTCCAGATGAATTACTAAACAAAGACAGCAGCAACCTTTAGGGGATAAATCTGAATTGAGAATTGCTGCAATATATTACCTAAAATTTCTAATATTTAATAAAATATTATAATGGATACAAAGAAACCAAATATACATGTAACTGAGCCACTTTGCTATGTAGCAGACATTAAACACAACTTTGTAAATCAACTATGCTTCAGTGAAATGAAAACAAAACCAAGTATAATCATAATAAAGGTGGGACAAGCAGAAGTATCAGTTGTCTTTGGCCAGAAATGTTGGATTTAGAAGACAGAGACTTGATAGAACTAAGTGAAGTGATGTTAAAAGTCTTAAGAAAAGAATGATGACAGTGACTTGAATAAAGAATCAGAAAATAATGGAAATTATATGAGAACCAGTAGGAAATCTGGAGTTGAAGAGTACAGTACCTGAAGTGGAACATGTATTAGAGAGACTCAACTGCAGATTTGAGATGGCAGAAGAAGAACACTTGTGGATAGACTAAAAGAAAGACCTGACTTGGGTAGGAGAGCAGATGAAAAATGAAAAAGGCTTCAGAGACCAGTGGGACATCTGGCACACCAACAGATGTATCATCATGGGAGTCACAAAAGAATCCAGTAAAAAAGCAATAACAACAACAACAACAACATTTTTTAACAGTACTGGGTGAAAACTTCCCAAAGTTGATGAAAACTGTTACTTTTGGATCCAAAAAGCTAAGTGAGTTCCATGTGGAAAAATCCCAGAGATCTGCACCTATGCACATCATAGTCATTGTTGAAAGAGAGGGAAAATCTTTATTGCATAAGACAAATGACATATTAATGCTATGTGTGGGAGAACAACAAGATTAATGGTTGACTTCTCATCAGAAGCAACAGAGGTCAAAGACAGTGGAGTGATGCATTTGGTGCTCAGAGAACAAAACTGTCAACTAAGATTTCTATATCTAACAAAAGTATCCTGCGCAAATAACAGCAAACTAAAGACATTTCCAAATAACAATTTTTTTTGGTTTACAAGAAATATTAAAGATGATTTTTCAGGCAGAAAATGGTGCCAAATGGAAATTCCCAGGAGGAAATGAAGAGTGCTAGAAGTGGTGATTATGTGGGTAAATATATTGTACTCTGTACATAGATATTTTTAACATTTTAAAAAACATGCAATTGTATGTTCTAGCATTATATTTTTGGGTTTATACAACTATTTGAGGGCTTCCCTGGTGCCTCAAATGGTAAAGAATCTGCCTGCAATGCAGGGGACCCAGCTTCGATCCCTGGGTTGGGAAGATCCCTTAGAGAAGGGAATGACTGGCTACTGTCTCCAGTATTCTTGCTTGGAGAATTCCATGGACAGAGGAACTTGGTGGGCTACAGCCCATGGGGTCGCAAAGAGTCGGACACGACTGAGCAACTAACACTTTGACAGCAGTGTATGTTAACATATGTGATGACAGTAGCACAAAGGAGGAAGAAGGAAAAGAAATGAAGCTGGGACAGTTGAATATCTGTGTGCAAAAATAAAGTTAGACCTTTATTAAAACAAAGTAACACAGTGGGCCCTAGACCTAATTATTAGAGTGAAAATGATAAAACTTGTAGAAGAAAATGTAGGAGAAATCTTTGGGCTCTTGGGCCAGTCAAAGAGTTCTTAGATATGACACCCAAAGCATGAGCTATAAAATAAAATATAGGTGAGTTGAACTTCATTAAATTTAAAAAGGCTTCAGTTTTCAAAATATGCTATCATGAAAGTGAAACTGTAAGCCACAGACTGAGAAAATATTTACAAATCATATATGTCATAAAGGTCATATAACCAGAATATGTAAAGAATTCTTATAATTCAGTAATTATACAAACACTACAACTAAAATATAGGCAAAATACTAGAGTAGATACCTGCGCTGGTGAGGGTTCCCCAGATAAAGAGAGCCCAGTAGGGGTGTGTGTGGGTGTGTGTGTGTGTGTATTGGTGAGGGTTCCGCAGAGAAAGAGAGCCCAGTAGGGTGGGTGGGTGGGTGTGTGTGTAAAAACGCATGTATTATTACGTTACTTGCTCCCACCATCAAGGAGGCTGAGCATTCCCAGTGTCTATAGTCAACAAGGTGAAGACTCCAGAGACCTGATCCAAGTTCTGGTCCAAGCCCAAAGGCCAGAGATTCAGGAGAGTTGATGGTGTAAGTTCTGGTAGGAAACTGGGAAGGCATGAGACCCCAAAAGGTCTAATATTTCAATCTGAGTCTGAAGGCTGGCAAAGACCGATTACTCAGCTCAGTAGTCAGGTGGGAAGAGCTCCCTCTTACTCAGCCTTTTTGTTCTATTCAAATCTTTGATTAATTGCATTATGCCTACCAGTGTTAGGCTGAGCAATCTGCTTTACTCAAATCTACTAATTCAAATATCAGTCTCATGCAGAAACACCCCCAAAGACACAAACACCCCCAAAATAGTGTTTGGCTACATGTCCGGGCACCCTGTGGCCCAGTCAACTTGACGTATAAAATTAACCATCACAACATGTTTCCAATTGGGAATGCAGTTGGCTAGTCACATGAAAAGGTGCTCAGTATCATTATCATCATGGAGTGCAGAGTCACTCGAAGCACAACAATATACCACTACATGCCCACTTGAATAGCTGTTCTCAGAAGTTAGAGTATGAGGTCTTGGTGATGTGCAGAAACTCAAACCCTCGTACATTGCTGGTGGAATATAAAATGGTAGCACTTCTTTCAAAAACAGTTTTTTCTTATAAAATTTAAATTTACAGCATAACCCACAATTTTCCTGGATATCTATCCAAGAGAAATGAACACATATATCTGCATGAAGATGTGTATTCAGATATTCATAGAAGCATTATTATAAAAGCACTATTATAAAAAGCACTATTATAAAACAGTCCAAATGTTCATCAGCTGGTTGATAGATTAACAAAATGTAGTATCTTTGGTATGGGAGCAGGGATAGACTATAAATAAGCTTGAGGGAATTTTGGAGGTGATGTTCGAAAAATGGATCATGATGACTGTACAGCTGTGTAAGTTTATTTAAAACTGTTGAATTGTGTATGTACAATGGGTGAGTTATATAGGAGTACCTCAGTGATATTATTAAAAAATCATATGTATGTATATAAATAAAATGGCAAAGTAAATACAGAAAATAATAATCAGGATATATCAAGCAGATGGAAATTCTTTGTTCAGTTCTTCCAACTTATCTATAAGTCTACAGTTAATTCAGAATTTTAATGGGTCTTAGTGTTCTAATTCTTTTGTAATATTTTTGAAAAATTGTTTTAAAACTTTTTTTCTTAAAAATCCAAACCTCACGTGTCATTTTATCTCAGCTTTTTATTTTTTACTTCTTTGATTGACAGTTTGCCTTGAGCAGATGATCTGCTTTTGCACTTGGCCTTCAGGACCAGTGCCCAAGTGAACCCTTCCTACTTCCTGTACATATCTGGTGTGTGTTAGAGACCACTCAGACCTGTGGAATGACACTCTGAAGATTTTCCTATTTCTCTCATCTGTGCAGTATAAATGTGCAAATATTCTAAGCAAGGCGCTTATGATTGGAGGACTTGGCCACAGCTGCCTTTCCCTTTGGTAGTATTACTTAGGGTCAATGATCATATCTACACTCTTCTCTGGGTCATTTTTGTTTGTTTTCATAAAAGAAAAAGTTAAATGCGAATATCAACACATTTGTGGAAAGCAGTAAATTAAAGTGATGTTATTTGACTCATGCTTACATATATTTATGTGCTTTATTTGAAGGTCACTCTGTGAGACTGTTGGGTCAGAAAAAGGATAATGGAAAACGTTTGGGGGGAGCACGATTGGATTTGCCGAAGATTAGGAAGAATCCACTCATAGAAATCATTTCCATCAATACAGGGTAAGCTTCTCTTGCACTTACTCATTAAATATTCAGTAACTCTAGTTTTTTTTTTTTGTTTGTTTTCCTGGCTATATGATATAGGAAAGTAATGGAACGTTTCCATGGGAAAGAAAAATAAAAAATGAATTTTTTAAAGAATCATACCTGTATATCATTCCCTCTAAGATGTTTCCTGTACACAGTTACGCTTATATTTGCAGCAAGGGTTTTTGTCTTTATAAAGATAAAAAATAAAAAAAATTAACATTATTCTAACTTCTCCTTTTTGGTTATAAACACGGATTTTATTTTTCAGCTCTGCCCTTGGATAAAATCTTTTTAAGAAGTGTATTTCATTCTGTAAAATGGTTACTATACCCATCATCTTTGACTATTTTCAGTGGATTTTATAGTAAATATTGTCCAAGATCCTAACCATATTCTGATTCTTAACTATCTGAAATGAAGGTTTTTCAGTGTTACTTTTATGAGCCTTAAACTGCAAATAAATACACGTTGTGACTGGATATCAAGTACTCTGAGTTCCATGTTGATCTGAAGTTCTGCCTGACTCTAACTCCTGGGATAACCAGTCATGCTTGGTTTTATTTCCTTTTGTTTAAATTATGACTGCCTCTGATAAAGTTACTTATTTCCCACTTTGATCTACATTATCATAGGCTGATAATAAACTTAAACCTCAAGGGGTCCCTCCATTTATGCAGCTGCCTCACATTTCCCACAGATTTAAGCCTTCCTGCTCCTTTAAAATTTTGTCTTCCTTCCCTCTTTTAAAAAATTGTTCTTTACTTGCCCTTTGCTTTCTTCATGCTCTTTCCCATTGAGAACAGGTGAACTTATCTTTCCTGCTTCAGCATCTTCCTGCCTCTCTCCCAGCCCATGCCATCCTTTCCCCCTACACCATGGCAACTGTCTTGTCACTGGTCATCTTTGCTCTTGTCTCATCACCTTCTGGTTCATCCCGCCACTGCGGCCAAAGAACAGGGAACGTTGAAGACGTTTGATTTTTCCCTAAAAGCCCTGGGGGACTTTTAGCTGACTTTGTGAACTTGTCCAGGACTGACTCCGGCTCTCAGTGTGGAAGATTCAGAGCCCCCCGCCCCCGCCCCAAGCAAGTCTTACTCCTCCCCCACTCACTCATGGGCCGTCCTGCTGACAGTTGGTGCCCCTTTCTGTGGGTGGCTGCTGGTTCCTCCCTCACCACCAGGCTGAATACCTTCCTCTACACCTACAGCATTCCCTGTTTGCCTTGATTGTGGCACTTCTCAGAATGTATAATCTATATTTTCTACTATATCATGAGCATCGTCAGTTTAGGAAGTATTTCAGTTATCCCTGTTACTACCTCTGACTTCAGTGTGTAGTACAAAGTGAGTACTCAATTAATGTTGAATTAATGTTGTATTTTTAAATTATTTCTAATTTATTTGGCCATACATTTTTCAAAATTTCCCCTAGGTAGCCATTGTAAATGCATTAAGTTAAATTTCTTCCCTATATTATAATTCAACGTTTTCTTTTCTTGGACTTAGTGTTTCCTAAAATGAGGCTGTGGACTTTTTAAAGCTTGCTGGATATTTCCTTTCACTCTCTCATCCTCTTACATCTCTCTTATTACTGTATAGGATTGCCCCTTAGTAAATTAGCAAACATTCTTCTGCTATTAAGAAGATTCAGTTCATATTGTCACTCATTGAGGTAAGAGTTTCTAAACTTCTCCGACTGCTAATCATTCTTCAGAGTGAATTGGAGCCCTATCACTTGTTCCCAGATGAAAGTATCTCTGTGAGTGTTTGTCAATGATATCACTCTTAACATCTTTACCTTGATTTTTTTTCTTTTTAAACATCTGATAGAACTCATAACTTTTTTTTTTCATTTACATTTAAATATTTTAAGAGTTCTGTGGGTAGTTATTTCTTTCAAGTGAAAATGATCATCTCCATTAAAATCTTAAACTTTTCAAAGTTTTATGGCTTTCAAATTAAATATGGATATACAAGTTTCATTTAAATGTATTTATCAGTTAGGGAAAGGATTCTATTCATAACAAATTTCATTCCATGTGTTGGTAAATTATCAAAGTGACTGTTAAACTCTACAGTTTTACAGTTCTAACTTAAAATGTAAAAGGAGTATATTAGTTGCTTTAGCCAAGAAACAGATTGAAACTCTAAGATCATGCTAGATTGTGGATGAGTTGAGACGACTATTTATTTGATCATATAGTGTATGAGTACCTTTATTTCTTAAATAACACTTATCTTTTCCTTCTGTACTCTCCCAATTTCATGTTCAAGTATTCATCCTGCTCATGTTTGCTATATTGCCTGTATAAATTTGGTCCACTCTGTTCCTTGTCCCAATTTACAATGTTCTTTTTTGTTTTTGAGATGAACCTTTTGAGGTTAGCTGCCCCTGTCCAATGTCATTCTTATTTCTAGACTCCTTGTAGACATAAATAGGCACATATTTTCTAATAGGATGATAAAGCTATTTGGATATGACTCAATACAAATGAGAGTAAAATTAATCATTGCTAATGTATATATCAATGCCAAAGAATATTCAAACTACCATACAACTGTGCTCATTTCACATGCTAGCAAGGTAATGCTCAAAAATCCTTCAAACTAATAAACTTTAGCAGTACATGAACCGAGAACTTCCAGATGTACAAGCTGGCTTTAGAAAAGACAGAGGAACCAGAGATCAAATTGCCAACATTCATTGGATCATAGAGAAAACAAGGGATTTCCAGAAAAACATCTGCTTCATTGACTACACTAAAGCCTTTGACTGTGTGGGTCACAACAAACTGTGGAAAATTCTTAAAGAGATGGGAATACCAGACCAACTTACCTGTCTCCTGAGAAATCTGTATGCGGGTCAAGAAGTAATAGTTAGAACCAGACATGGAACAGCAGACTGGTTCCAAATTGGGAAAGGAGTATGACTGAACAATAACAACAACAGTGTATGTTAAGTGCTTAATATGTGCCAGACACAATTCTGTGAAACGCATATTTTCTCCTGTATTTAATCCTCACAACAGCCCAGGAGATTTTTTTAGTAGATGAGGAAACTAGGTTACAGAGAAGTTTGATGACTTCACTTTGTCCTGCAGCTTAGTAGGTGGCCAAGACTGTGACTTATCTACTGTTCCCGTCAGATATTTTTGTGGGTTCATAGGAACCAGGGGTCATATCAAGTGAGGGGACAGGATAATCTTTGCATTATAATAACATTTGAAATGCTATATATATACATATATATATATATATATATATGCTACACATCAGTATCTGTAGGCCACCCATGTTTCTTGCCTGTGGTTCTGATAGCAACCCAGCCAGGAAGGAACAAGTGCTTGGGTGGTAGTGTCGGGAATGAAAGGCTAGGGTGGCAGAACTGTGAAATGGTTAAGAAGATGGGCTTTGGCATTCTTCAGTGGATTTGTTTGTTACCATGGAGTCAGAAGTTCTAAAAAGTGGTTGGAGGTAGAAGTACAAGGCTGAAAAGAAGCCTTAGTTGGAGGGGTGAGAGTTGAGGTCATTGAAGGTGAATGGTCAGTGCCTGTGTACAGAAAATAAAAGAAGAGAGAGGCGTTATTTATGAGGTAGAACTAGTCAGAGGTGAAAGTTTTATGAATGTGTAATGTCTAAATATCTATTGCTTCTGATTCCTTAAGGAGAAGCAGTACTGGGATTGTTGTTGCTCTTCAATTGCTAAGTCCTGTCCAACTCTTTGCAAACCCATGAACTGCAGCGCACCAGGCTCCCCTGCCCTTCACCATCTCCTGGACTGCTCAGACTCATGTTCACTGAGTCGGTGATGCCATCCAACCATCTCATCCTCTGTCGCCCCCTTCTCTTCCTGCCCTCAATCTTCCCCAGCATCAGGGTATTTTCCAGTGAATTAGCTCTTCACATCAGGTGAATAAAGTATTGGAGCTTCAGCATCAGTCCTTTCAATGAATATTTAGGGTGGATTTCCTTTAGGATTGACTGGTTTGATCTCTTTGCTGCCCAAGCAACTCTTAGAGTCTTCTCCATCACCACAGTTCAAAGACATCAGTTCTTCAATGTCCAGCCTTCTTTATGGTCCAATTCTCACATCTGTACATGACTACTGGAAAAACCATAACTTTGACTAAACAGACCTTTGTCAGCAGAGTAAGGTCTTTGCTTTTTAACATGCTGTCTAGGTTTGTCATAGCTTTCCTTCCAAGGGGCAAAGTGTCTTAATTTCATAGGTGAACCACTTTGAAAGAGTGGGAAAATTAGAAATCTTGTTAGAAATTAGTAGACTTTGCTAAACTCCTCTTTGGAGGAGTTCAGCTATAAAATGAGAGAGATAGTCTTCAGAAAGATTTTTCTGAGCTTGTTTATAGAGGCAGAGAGGTAAGGATTAGAAATATATTGACAGGAGAAACTGAAGAGGAACAGTTGTGAACATAGGTAGACAGGTAAGTGCTGGGGAGAAAGATGCTTTCATAATTCCTTAGAGATAGGATTTAAGGACGTAAGTTTAATTGCAGAACTTATCACTTCATTTTTCTTAAAGATTTTCACTGATTTAGAGAAAGATGTTAAGTCCCTCCATGCTGTCAGGCAAGATGGAAGGTGGAGGTTATGTGTCACCTCCCTTTAAGCTTTGGTTGATATATTAATGCCGTGGTCTCTCTTTGATGCCACTGACTTCAGATACAGCCAGTGCTTGATCAGAATAACCCTCACCTTCTAGGATTTATCACTTTTCTTCTCCCCCCCCTTTTTTGCCTTTGATGGTAGTGTTCAGCTGATATTCTACCCTTGGCATTTTCTATAAACCGGAAGCCATATGCAATCTGAGATTCTAATTAAATATTTGGCCAGAAATAATCTTTTTTCTGAGGATATAGTTAATGAAGTTTGAAGATTCATCCAGAGTGTTTTTTTGTTTCTGATTTTTTTTTTCCTTCATTAAATTCATGGAGTGAGGTCATGGTTCTGACACACAAGAGAGTGGGAAATCTGTGGGTATTTATGTAAAGCGTATCAACCAAGTGTTCTGGTCAATATAATGGGGAGTCAACATGTGCAGAAAAGGAAGTATGCTGAGGTTGAAAAGCTCAGTGTTTTGTCCAGGGACCCCTTTGTGTGATTGCTTGATTTGTTTATTTTTTTTTTTAGTAGTGAGAATGGAGTGTGGGGATAGAAGGTAGTGCTGGGGACAAAAGTTAAAAATCAGAAGTTGGGCCATAAAGAAAATCTCTGGTTCATTTTTCCTTCTCTGTCATTATTAAAGTCATCATTTTTGACAATCCCTTGGCAATTTTCATTCTTCCGAAGCCAGGAGTTGGATGCTGCTTAGCGGTTCTGATATGAGGTATGTCATTTTTTAGACACTACTATCAGATTATCCCCAATTTGAAGGGATAATCCTCCCCAGGGCTAAACACATCTTAGAAAATACCCTCTGACCCTGTAATACTTTACTGATACTTTCTCTTTTAAAATTTATCTTGTCTTTCTTGTTATTTGCCATCTGCCAGACATAAAATGATGGTATATGGGAACTTTTAAGGGGAATATAATTTTTTTGAGATTACATACTTGAATTTATTATCATTTTTAAAGTATCTATGTTACTTCTCCTCCCCGCCCCATGACATTTTAGCTTTGGGAAAATAAACTAATTTGGATGTTTTAACTTTTTTTCTGTAATGTCCAGAATTTATAAGTCCCTATTCCAGAGCTAGATAGGTAGGTGACTGAAGGAATGAGAGAGCAAAAATGCAAATTTCTCACATATAAGTGATGTTATTTTTAGAGAAACAGAATTACTAATAACATTTGGTTATCTTTCTGGTTCTAATGGTAAAACATGAAGTAGCTATTAACTTGATATAATCACAATGCATTTGAAAATACAATTATTATTGCTTTCCACATTACCAGGTATTGTGTTAGATATTATGACATATACAAAGATAAACATTTCCGGAGTCAACAGGTGGCCAACACTGACTGAAATAATCTAATTAAAACATGCGGCTCTAAATGCAGAGTAAATAGCAGCTCCTGTGTGGGGAGCTTATTCTGTTCCGTATTCTGGGGAATGAATGCTCATAGGTTCTAGCATGACCCTCGTCTAGAGGTGAGGATACACAGCAGTGACTCCTGAGACCTCAGAAGGTAAGAGATGTGAGACACTCAGTTATCCTCTTATTGCCCTTCTATGAGATGGACAGCCACACAGAAAAATGGTCGTCTTTTCCTTGACCTTTGTCATCAAACAAGACTACTGCCCTTATCAGTACATACGTGGAAAATATAAACCTCAAATGCTATTTTTTAATGTTACTTTTAAATTATAGCTTTCAGAAAATAATGTTTTCAGAAAATAATGTTCTGTTAAAAGAAGTTTTTGGAGGTATTTAATTGTAAGTGTTCTTATAAAGTTTGAATTAAGGTTTCAAAGAGATCCATAGAGGGCTGAATATATGCAGATTCACACTGAATCTTTCTAATATTTTGTAAGTTGTTATATCTTAGCATGGTGTCGATAAATAAGATGTTCTTTTCTGCTCAGTTATACTGTACTGTTCTGTTCACATGTCTTGATTGTATTAACCATGTTCCTATTCTGAATCTGCTCTCCTGAGAAAAGTTCCCTAAGCCTGGTGCCATCCTCAGAGACATCCAGGTCCTGACACCTTTCTCTAGGAGACAGTATCTCAAGATAAAACATGTTCCAAAAAGAATTCAGCAGACTTAATAGTCACTCATTTACTTAAAATTTATGGTCAGTATCATTTTTTTACATATAGACCACTGATTGACTATAAATTAATGTAAGTCAATTTTGTCATGTATAACTCTAGAGGTTTTTTGATCGACAGTAGTAGCTACCAATGAGGATTAGTTTGCTTTCTACAACCCAGCTGTCAGATTATAATGAAAGCAAGTCCCAGCACAAAATCTGCATTGAGAGTTTAAGTAAACTGCCACCTTCTACCTGTTCTGGGTGATTAAATCAGACCTTGCAGGAAAGGGTCACTTGAGTCAGATGACAGTATGATTAGCCTCAGGCAGCCAGAATCCTCTACCCAGTGTCAAGAGTGAGGGTAAAGGAGGGACCAAGACAGAATAGTGTCCTTAAGGGTCGAACTGTTTCCACTGTTTCCCCATCTCTTTGCCATGAAGTGATGGGACTGGATACCATGATCTTTGTTTTCTGAATGTTGAGCTTTAAGCCAACTTTTTCACTCTCCTCTTTCACTTTCATCAATAGGTTCGTTAACTTTTTGCTTTCTGCCATAAGGATGGTGTTATCTGTGTATCTGAGGTTATTGATATTTCTCCTCGCAGTCTTGATTCCAGCTTGTGCTTCATCCAGCCCAGCATTTCACATTATGTACTCTGCATATAAGTTAAATAAGCAGGGTGACATATACAGCCTTGACATACTGCTTTCCCTATTTGGAGCCAGTTTGTTGTTCCATGTCCAGTTCTAACTGTTGCTCCTTGACCTGCATACAGATTTCTTAGGAGTCAGATCTGGTGGTCTGGTATTCCCATCTCTTGAAGAATTTTCCACAGTCTGTTGTGATCCGCAGAGTCAAAGGCTTTGAAGTAGTTAATAAAACAGAAGCAGATATTTTTCTGGAACTCTATTGCTTTTTTGATGATATGGTGGATGTTGGCAATTTGATGTCTGGTTCCTCTGCCTTTTCTAAAAATAGCTTGAACATCTGAAGTTCACAGTTCATGTACTGTTGAAGCCTGGCTTGGAGAATTTGAGCATTACTTTGCTAGCTTGTGAGATGACTGCAGTTGTGTGGTAGTTTGAACATACTTTGGCATTGCCTTTCTTTGGGATTGGAATGAAAACTGACCTTTTCCAGTCCTGTGGCCATTGCTGAATTTTCCAAATTTGCTGGCATATTAGTGTATCACTTTCACAGCATCATCTTTTAGGATTTGAAATAGCTCAGCTGGAATTCCATCACCTTCACTAGCTTTGTTCATAGTTATGCTTCTTAAGGTGCACTTCACTTCACACTCAAGAATGTCTGGCTCTAGGTGAGTGATCACACCATGTGGTTATCTGGGTCATGAAGATCTGAAGATCTTTTTTGCATAGTTGTTCTGTGTATTCTTGCTACCTCTTCTCAATATCTTCTGCTTCTGTTAGGTCCATACCATTTCTGTCCTTTATTGTGCCCATCTTTGCATGAAATATTCCTTTCGTATCTCTGATTTTCTTGAAGAGATCTCTAACCTTTCCCATTCTATTGTTTTCCTTTATTTCTTTGCACTGGTCACTGAGGAAGGCTTTCTTATCTCTCCTTGCTGTTCTTTGGAATTCTGCATTCAAATGGGTATATCTTTCCTTTTCTCCTTTGTCTTTAGCTTCTCTTCTTTTCTCAGCTATTTGTAAGGCCTCCTCAGACAACCATTTTGCCTTTTTGCATTTCTTTTTCTTGGGGATCGTCTCCTCTTGCACAATATCACAAACCTCCGTCCATTGTTCTTCAGGCACTCTGTCTATCAGATCTGATCCCTTGAATCTATTTGTCACTTCCAGTGTATAATCATAAGGGATTTGATTTAAGTCATACCTGAATGGTCTAATGGTTTTCCCTACTTTCTTCACTTTAAGTCTGAATTTGCCAATAAGGAGTTCATGATCTGAGCCACAGTCAACTCCTGGTGTTGTTTTTGCTGACTTTATAGAGCTTCTTCATCTTTGACTGCAAAGAATATAATCAATCTGATTTCAGTGTTGACCATCTGATGATGTCCATGTGTAGTGTCATCTCTTGTGTTGTTGGAAGAGGGTGTTTACTATGATCAGTGCGTTCTCTTGGCAAAACTGTTAGCCTTTGACCTGTTTCATTCTGTACTCCAAGGCTAAATTTGCCTGTTATTCCCAGTATCTCTTTTGCATTGGCTTGGCTTCCTACTTTTGCATTTCAGTCCCCTGTAATGAAAAGGACATGTTTTTTGGGTATTAGTTCTAGAAGGTCTTATATGTCTTCATAAAACCATTCAAGTTCAGCTTCTTCAGCATTACTGGTTTGGGCATAGACTTGGATTAATGTGATATTGAATGGTTTGCCTTGGAAACAAACAGAGATCATTCTGTCATTTTTGAAATTGTACTCAAGTACTGCATTTCGGACTCTTGTTGACTATGAGGGCTACTCCATTTCTTCTAAGGGATTCTTGCCCACAATAGTAGATATAATGGTCATCTGAACTAAACTCGCCCGTTCCAGTCCATTTTAGTTCACTGATTCCTAAGATGTCGATGTTCACTCTTGCCATCTCCTCTTTAACCACTTCCAATTTACCTTGATTCATGGACCTAACATTTTAGGTTCCTATGCAGTATTGTTCTTTACAGCATCGGACTTTACTTCCATCACCAGTGGCATCCACAACTTGGCGTTGTTTTTGCTTTGGTTCTGTCTCTTCATTCTTTCTGGAGTTAACTTTTGTGCTCTTCTCCAGCGGCATATTGGGCCCTTACTGGCCTGGAGAGTTCATCTTTTGGTGTCAGATCTTTTTGCCTTTTTGTACTGTTTATGGGGTTCTCAAGGCAAGAATGCTGAAGTGGTTTGCCAATCCCTTCTCCAGTGGACCATGTTTTGTCAGAATTCTCCACCATGACCTGTCCATCTTGGGTGGCCCTACGCGGCATGAATCATAGTTTCATTGAGTCAGACAAGGCTGTGGTCCCTGTGATCAGTTTGATTAGTTTTCTTTGTGGTTTTCATTCTTTCTGCCCTCTGAGGGATAAGGACAAGAGGCTTATGGAAGCTTCCTGATGGGAGAGACTGACTGAGGGGGAAACTGCATCTTGCTCTGATGGGCAGGGCCATTCTCAGTAAATCTTTAGTCCAATTTTCTGTTAATGGGCAGGACTGTGTTCTCTCCCCATTGTTTGACCTGAGACCAAACTATGGTGAAGGTGATGAAGATAATGGTGACCCCCTTTAAAAGGTCTTCCTGCAGCTGGTGACAGCAGCCATGAAGTTAAAAGACACTTGCTCCTGGAAGAAAAGCTATGACCAAACTAGACAGCATATTAAAAAGCAGAGACATTACTCTGCTAATATAGGTCCATCTCATCAAAGCTGTGATTTTTCCAGTAGTCATGTTATGGATGTGAGGGTTGGACTATAAAGAAAGCTGAGCGTCGAAGAATTGATGCTTTTGAACTGTGGTGTTGGAGAAGACTCTTGAGAGTCCCTTGGACTGCAAGGAGATCCAACCAATCCGTCCTAAAGGAAAACAGTCCTGAATATTCATTGAAAGGACTGATCCTGATGCTGAAACTCCAATACTTTGGCCATCTGATGCGAAGAACTGACTCATTTGAAAAGACCCTGATGCTGGGAAAGGTTGAAGGCAGAAGGAGAAGGGGACGACAGGGATGAGATGGTTGGATGGCATCACTGACTGAATGGACATGAGTTTGAGCAAGCTCCAGGAGTTGATGATGGACAGGAAAGCCTGGCATGCTGCAGTCCACGGGGTCGCAAAGAATTGGATGTGAGTGAGTGAGTGAACTGGACTGGACTGGACTGGACTGAATGGTCCAAGATAGTGCTACCTGAAGTGTGATCTGTGGACTAGTGCCAGCTCATTAACAACTGTGGATGGCTTGTCTGTGACAAGTATAGAAATTGAGAGCAAGCACCTTAGAAACTTTTAAGATGGTTTAACGTTGCTGTGATGTCTTATAATTCTTTTTCATTGTATTTTACAAAAATACTGGTTTACAAGAGGTTGGAAACAAAAATCCTGGTCTGTCACTACAGTTTGAGAAATATCAGTCTCAGTTAGGGTGTTGCAAGATTCTTTACCCTCTTCCAGCAAATGTTCCAGCCAATCAACTCATCTTGAGAGTCACTGATTTCCATAATGAGAATCCATTTCTACTATCTTTTATGCTGATCAGTAAGCACTTGTGTTTAGGAGTCAGCCATTACTTTCAGAAATAAAAATTTATTTCTGTCATTTATTATGCTAATTTGAAAAGCCTCTGCTGTTGACCAAAGATAAAAGACAGCTAAAATGTATCAATTATCTCTGGAAGGTAATCTTTCTAATTAAGTACTAGCAAAAGGAGTCTGTTCTTAGTTGTAGCTTAAAATAACACAGTTTTATGTTACACCCTTGACTTTAGGGTTTTGGAAAGTAACTTAAAGAAGTCCTAACAGGGCCACGTGAATCTTGAAACTGAAGGTTATAACTATTCTTTTGGCACATCCCTAAAGTCAGTAGATAACTGTTAATATTCTTGTGCTTCTGCAAGCTTATGGAAGACAGGAAATATCTCTTAGTAATGAGGCTGGAATGTGGCTCCAGTGTAGTCCAGAGAAGATAGAATTTATGGTTCATCGAAGGGACCTCTGTGCTTGGGGTTTAGAGTCATCAGTTCAGTTCAGTCGCTCAGTCGTGTGCGACTCTTTGTGACCCCAAGTATTGCAGCATGCCAGGCCTCCCTGTCCATCACCAACTCCCGGAATTAACTCAAACTCATGTCCATCGAGTCGGTGATGCCATCCAGCCATCTCATCTTCTGTCGTCCCCTTCTCCTCCTGCCCCCAATCCCTCCCAGCATCAAGGTCTTTTCCAATGAGTCAACTCTTCTCATGAGGTGGCCAAAGTATTGGAGTTTCAGCTTCAGCATCAGTCCTTCTAATGAACACCGAGGACTGATCTCCTTTAGGATGGACTGATTGGATCTCCTTGCAGTTCAAGGGACTCTCAAGAGTCTTCTCCAACACCACAGTTCAAAAGCATCAATTTTTTGGCGCTCAGCTTTCTTCACAGTCCAACTCTCACATCCATATATGACCACTGGAAAAAGCATAGCCTTGACTAGACGGACCTTTGTTGGCAAAGTAATGTCTCTGCTTTTTAATGCTGCCTAGGTTGGTCATAACTTTTCTTCCAAAGAGTAAGTGTCTTTTAATTTCATGGCTGCAGTCACCATCTGCAGTGATTTTGGAGCCCCCAAAAATAAAGTCTGACATTGTTTCCACTGTTTCCCTATTTCCCATGAAGTGATGGGACCAGATGCCATGATCTTAGTTTTCTGAATGCTGACCTTTAAGCCAACTTTTTCACTCTCCTCCACTTTCATCAAGAGGCTTTTTGGTTCCTCTTCACTTTCTGCCATAAAGGTGGTGTCATCTGCTATCTGAGGTTATTGATATTTCTGCCTGAATCTTGATTACAGCTTGTGTTTCTTCCAGTCCAGCGTTTATCATGATGTACTCTGCATATAAGTTAAACAAGCAGGGTGACAATATACAGCCTTGACATACTCCTTTTCCTATTTGGAACCAGTCTGTTGTTCCATGTCCAGTTCTAACTGTTGCTTCCTGACCTGCATACAGGTTTCTCAAGAGGCAGGTCAGGTGGTCTGGTATTCCCATCTCTGTCAGAATTTTCCACAGTTTATTGTGATCCTCACAGTCAAAGGCTTTGGCATAGTCAATAAAGCAGAAATAGATGTTTTTCTGGAACTCTCTTGCTTTTTTGATGATCCAGTGGATGTTGGCAATTTGATCTCTGGTTCCTCTGCCTTTTCTAAAACCAGCTTGAACATCTGGAAGTTCATGGTTCACGTATTGCTGAAGCCTGCCTTGGAGAATTTTAAGCATTACTTTACTAGCATGTGAGATGAGTGCAATTGTGCGGTAGTTTGAGCATTCTTTGGTGTTGCCTTTCTTTGGGATTGGAATGAAAACTGACCTTTTCCAGTCCTGTGGCCAGTGCTGAGTTTTCCAAATGTACTGGCATATTGAGTACAGCACCTTCACAGCATCACCTTTCAGGATTTGAAATAGCTCAACTGAAATTCCGTCACCTCCAGCTTTGTTCGTAGTGATGCTTTCTAAGGCCCACTTGACTTCACATTCCAGGATGTCTGGCTCTAGATGAGTGATCACACCATCATGAGTATCTTGGTCATGAAGATCTTTTTTGTGTAGTTCTGTGTATTCTTGCCACCTCTTCTTAATATCTTCTGCTTCTGTTAGGTCCATACCATTCCTGTCCTTTATTGAACCCATCTTCGCATGGAATGTTCCATTGGTATCTCTCATTTTCTTGACGAGATCTCTAGTCTTTCCCATTCTGTTGTTTTCCTCTATTTCTTTGCATTGATCACTGAGGAAGGCTTTCATATCTCTTCTTGCTATTCTTTGGAACTCTGCATTCAAATGGGAATATCTTTCCTTTTCTCCTTTGCTTTTCGCTTCTCCTCTTTTCACAGCTGTTTGTAAGGCCTCCTCAGACAACCATTTTGCCCTTTCGCACTGGAGTCATAGACGCTGTTATTCTCTAGCTCCATGACTCAGATAAGTTGGGTAACTTCTAAGAGCAGATGTCTTGTACGTCGGACACACACCACCTGCTGTAGACGTAGCCAGACCCATCGTGGGCATTTCCGTAAGTGCTTTCCACAGCATTGTGGTCTTGCTGTATCCTGTCCTCTACCAGCATTCCCCCAGCCACCTCTGCTATCCTTTCTCTTCACCCTTTGCACTTTTTCGGCTGGAAACGTGCTGGTACTAGAATTTAAGGTTAGGAGTATATCTGAGAATCATCAGCTCTTCAACTTCCTATTTCACTTGTTGAGTTTTAAGTGAATGTTTGATAAATAAATGGAAAAAAAATTAATCTTAGTCTCACCCATAGCTTGCATAGCAGTCTTACTCAACATATTCACTTCATAAGCATTTTAGTATTTCAGTGACAGCAGGTTACTTAAATGCAGGAAGTTCTCTGGCTGAGCTGGAATATAATTCTAATTACTTCTCTCTGGCTATAGATGATTGTTTTGTAGAGAAAAAAATGTTAATTTGGACCATGAATGAAGTGAAACTTATCTCAAAAAATTAAATGTTTGAAATTGAAGCATTCATGTCAATTTTGAACTTGCTTTTATCCCAGAACTAGTTTCCTGAAACTTACAGCTTTTTTTATATCTTCAGTGAAATCTCCAGATACCTTATCTCCACTTAACTATTGTGCAAGTAAAATTTTAAAGTAATCTTATTTTTAATGCATCATAACAACTGTATTTGGGCAAGATCATTTATAAGAACAGTTGATGGCACTATTGGCTCATACCTGTGAAGTAATTATCATTAAGTTGCAGAACTTTGAAATGCAAGGTTTAATAAATGGCTTTATGTGGCCCAGTTAAACATTTTAGGCAGTGTTAGGGTGGATATTTATTCTTAAATTTTGTAACTTGTTTTTTATGTATCATTATTTTACATAAACTTTGAAATGAATATATAACTTTTAGTAATTATATATAATGGCTGATTTTTAAAAGCCATTTCAAGTTCTATCATGTTATAGTCTATAACATCGTTGTAACTAAAAAGTGCATCTTCCTTACTATATTTCTCTGATCAACAAAATTGTTTAGTTTGATGAAGCTAGAAGAACTCTGAATTTGTATAAAAAAGCAAAATTTAAAAGTACTCAAATTTCAGCATGGAGATTAGACCCCAAGGAGATCAAGACATAAAGGAAATCAACCCTGGATATTCATTATAAAGACTGATGCTGAAGCTGAAGCTCCGATACTTTGGCCACCTGACACGAACAGCTGGCTCGCTGGAAAAGACCCTGATGCTGGGAAAGACTGAAGACAGGAGGAGTAGGGGACGACAGAGGATGAGATGGCTGGATGGCATCACCGACTCAGTGGACATGGGTTTGAGCAAACTCTGAGAGAGAGTGAAGAACAGGGAAGCCTGGCGTGCTGCAGTCCACAGGGTCACAAAGAATCAAACATGACTGAGCAACTGAAGAACAACAAATTTCATCGTATCATTAAAGCAACCTTAAAGTTAATTGAATAGAATGGTTCACATTTTTTTTCAGTTTTGGAGATTGTATAGTGAGGATATACATTAGTTATAGATACTTACAAATGCTTTTATAGCTTAGAAAGTTTATTATTTTATTTCGTGTATAGAAGTCTTTTATATTTGTTCTTTAAGACAACTGAAGAACCCTGTTTTTGGACATTGATTTATTCAACGAACATGGCTGAACATTTGTTAAGTGCAGAGAGTTGAAAGGTGCGTTAGTTTGTTGTCTGCCCTTAAGAATTCCACAGGAGAGAAAGTAAAACAAGCACAAACACTTAAATGGTAATGTTGTAAGTGCAGTAGTACAGGAGTGAACAGAGTTGTTTATGAGCATGACGGATTGTTTGGGTGAGTTAGAAGGAGCTTCACTGAAAAGTGAATCCTCTCTCTCAGCGTGTATCTCATAGATGGGTGCAGAGGCAGTTTAAGCAGCCCCCCCTCCCACTGCCATGAACAGTGGTATTGACTTGTGAAAGGCAGTGTGTCACGCAGAGAGTGATGCGTGGATCAGTGTGGTGGTATTGGGAATAAGGGAATGGTAGGAGAAAGGCTGGGAAGAGAGAGCTTGAGTTTCCTTGGGTTCAAATTTGGCCTCATCATTTTATCATTTGCTTTGTGATATTGTAGGTTATTCAGCTCCTCTCTAGATCTCAATTTTCTCATCTGTCAGTTCAGTTCAGTCGCTCAGTCGTGTCCAACTCTTTGGGACCCCATGGACTGCAGCACGCAGTCCATAGGCTCACCTATAAAAGGGGGTAGTGACTGTGTTGTGAGAATTTAAAGAGATCGTCTGTTTAAAGTAATTAACACAATACATAGCATGTAGTATCTGTTCATGCAACGATAATTGTTTACTGCTGTCGGAGGAATTGATGCTTCCAAACTGTGGTTCTGGAGAAGACTCTTGAAAGTCTCTTGGACTGCAAGGAGATCAAACCAGTTGACCCTCAAGGAAATCAACCCTGAATATTCATTGAAACGACTGATGCTGAAGCTCCAATACTTTGGCTACCTGATGACTTATTGGAAAAGATCCTGATGCTGGGAAAGATTAAAGGCAAGAGGAGAAAGGGGTGACAGAGGATGAGATGGTTGGATGGCATCACCAACTTAATAGACATGAGTTTAAGCAAACTCTGGGAGATAGTGAAGGACAGGGAAGCCTGGCGTGCTGCAGTCCATGGTTGCAGAGTCGGGCATGACTTAGTGAGTGAACAGCGACAACAATCAACTGTGTTGATTGAAGCTAGACCTCAGGCTTCACTAGATTGCAGTTTCCTTAAGACCATGGAGGAGTAAGTGACAGAGTCCTAACTTAAACCACATCATCTAACCAGTTCTTTTCCCAGTAAACCACAGACTCACTGGCTTCTAGCAGAGTTTTCTGTTTTTCCTTGCATTGGAACCATAGCTGTTTAGTTAGCAGAAAGTGAAGCTAGTCTATAGGATAGTCAACTAAACTCAGAAAAGATGCTCTGGGCCCTGTGATTTTATGAGGAGAATGGAAAACATGGGCTGTCAAGTGAAGCTGGACTGGGAGAATTTCTGCTGTTAGGTTGTACAGGGTCAGCCACCTCTTAAGATACATTAAGTTTATCTACTGGGATAGAATCTGAGATTCCTATTCTGATGTTTAAAGTCTAGGACTGCTCAGTCATAGAGATTTAGAGATAGGTGATCAGCATGCACTCCTCTCTGGTTGTTTGTTCGGCTTTTTGTTTGGTGTGTTTTTCAATCAGTGCTTGAGTTAGGGCGCTCTTCGTTGTTGTTGTTTAGTTGCTAAGTTGTGGACGACTCTTTGCGACCCCATGGACCGTAGCCCACCAGGATCCTCTGTCCGTAGAATTTCCCAGGCAAGAATACTGGAGTGGGTTGCCATTTCCTTTTCCAAGGGATCTTCCCCACACAGGGCTTGAACCTGCTTCTCCTGCATCGGCAGGCATATTTGTTATCACTGAGCCACCTGGGAAGTCCAGGCTGCACTTAGAAGGGCACAGTAGGAGTGGATGAATGGATGTTCCCAAAGCACTGCCATTTGTCACTTTTCCTGTTGCTTCAAGAAAACTTGTTTTCCAGTCTTGTCAGGAAGGGGAGAAAAACCCCAATACTTGTGTTGCTCAACTTTAATTAAGTATAATTGGTAAAAAAAAAAAATAAAAATAATAAAATTAATTAAGTATAATTGGACACACATGTAGTAAAAGCCTCTCAGTTTTTTAATACAAAAATAATACATATTTTATATTTATTTCTGAAACCACTTTGTTTTTATTCTGCTACATCTCAGTGGGGTAGTACACCAGTTGTTTTATTTTTGCTAACCCTAACAAAGCAGAATGTTTTGTTTGGCTTTTTAAAAAGGCAATAGTGCGTGTAGTTAAGACTTCCTTTACTTTATCTGATGAAGTCATCTCTGAGGAATGTTTATTTTTCTGTAAATCCACTAAGGAAACGGGATTTAAGACGAGGTCATCTCTTAAAATCCTGGTTTTCTATTTTTAAACAATGTATATAGTTCTGTGATTTGTAATGTGTATTTTTGTGGTTCTTTTTAGGTTGTCCTTAAAATATTGATGGTGAGAGATAATACAGATTTAGGAAAATCTTTGTACCTTGAAGAGTACCTTTTATGTATTGTTCCATTACTGCTCTTGGGGAAAACAAACTGTCTGAAATGAGATTTTTAGTCTGTTCTCCTCCTCCCCTACTTCCTTTTCCCCATCTCTGTTTCTCTTTTCTACCCCTTCTATAAATTTTTGGGAACGAGGTATGTACAGATGGATCAATTTATTTAGGACCGATAACCCTTCTGACTGAACAATGTCCCTAGTCATTATTGATGATCATATACTTTATTCATTGGTTTGTTCACATATTCGTTTGTTTATTCTTCAGTTGTTCAGTTATTCAGCAAACATTTACAGGTGTCTGTATGTATCAAATCCTCTACTAAATGCAGTGAAAGAAACAAGGTTTACCTATTTTATCACTATCCCATGAGTCTTTTATTACTAATGTAGTTTAGTTAACTGGTAAGTAACCCTGTTTTAATCTTCATTTAATATAATAATCATCAGATTTTTTTTTTTTAATATGTGAGACATAGAGCTATGTGCCTAGAAATGGCCACAAATATAAAGAATGTATAGAACAGAACTTGTCTCATATATGATGGCTGAAAATGGACTTGTACAACAGTAGGATATCACTTTTGTAACAAGTCAACTGGGTAGGCCTCCTTGGTAAATCGATTACTGTTGAGAATTACATCATCCATTGTCACATACTGTTTTCACTCTGGAATTCAGGAAACCCATGATCTTTTGAATGTGATCCTCTGCCTACTCTCTGAAACACCTGATTTCCTTTCTAAAGAATGAAACTGTTAAGACACCTTTTTGCTTTCTCCAACTTCTCTCTCATTCTTATTTCTACTATTATGTTTACTTTTCCATTTTACTACCATAATTGTCAATAACATGCAAAGAAGCAAGACAATAACAGTAAAAGCAAACAAAATTTTGAAAAATTTTCACGTATTTTTCTTTTGGTGCATCTCACGGCTTGTAGGATCTTAGTTCCCTGACCAGGGATCGAACCCAAGCCCTGGCAATGAAAGCTCCAAGGCCTAACCATTAGGCCACCAGGGAATTCCCCCAATTTTTTTCGTATTTAAAAAAATATCTCTGTGTCCAATGCCTACGAGGAGAGAGTGAGAATGAGGTTCTATTGGTGCCAAAAGCAAATTTTAGTAATATTTAGCGACATCTGATGGTTGCTACATGATGATTGGCATACTGCAAGTCTTATGTGTAACTGAGTTGACTTATACTTACATATTTTGCTTTTTACACTAATATTTTGAGTAATAACTCCTCAATTTTATTGTGATTTTGGTGTTAAATTTTCTATTTGCAATATGACTAACATAATTTAATACTCCACTAACTTTAAATTCTGTGATAGTTTTTCAAAGGTGAATGATGAAAATAAGAATAATACAGATATTTCAGGGTTTCTTCTTTTTATAAAGTTTTAATTTGGTTATCTTATTTTTGTATACCCTAATTCAGAATCCAAATGTGGGTAAAACTCATATTTAGAGTACTTTCCTGATATATTTTAAAAATGCTTATTTGAAGCAGCATCACTGTGACTTGCCTTATTTTTTAGTTTCATTGTCTTTTTTGCTTGTATCTTAAAAATATATCCTAGACAGCTTTAATTAGTTGATCCTGTCATGTCTATATTTTCTGATTTGTCTTATAGTCTCTTTATTTTCTTTAAATTATTTCTTTGTTCCCTTCCCATTCCCATTCTTCCACCTTTTATGTCTTCTGTCTTTTCGTGTGAGGTATCATTACCGTGAAGGTGCTTTGACTACTAGAATAGTTTGGTCTTAAGAAATCACTAATGTACTGTTTTCTTCTCTACATCTGATATGGAATTATTAGTATTTTGTTTGTCTTTTGTTTTTGTGGTTTTTCTGAAGAGTGGACCCTGGCAGAACTTTTTTCCTGAATTGAGAACATAGTGACAACAGCCAGAAAGTTGGTTTTATGATCTAGATTCGATGATCTCTTCTTTTTAGAACATAGTACTTTATAAATTTATCTTTGTCCTTTTACTCTGATGGGCTTCCCAGGTGCTCTGATGGGCTTCCCAGGTGGATTACTGGGTAAAGAATCTGCCTGCGATGCAGGGGATGCAGGAGACCTGGGTCGGGAAGATTCGCTGGAAGAGGACATGGCAACCCGCTCCAGTATTCTTACCTAGAGAATCCCGTGGACAGAGGAGATTGGCAGGCTACAGTCCATGGGATCACAAAGAGTCAGACATGACTGAAGTGACTGAGCACACTGTTGGTCTTAAGGCAGTTAGCTCTGACACATCTAACTTGTACTATTACATATTGAAGAGCATAGATTTTCAAATAAATTCATAAATTCATTAGGGTGAATTTACAGAAATGGAATTGTTATATCAAGGTTAAGGACCTTTTTATGGATCTTGAAATATAAACTCAAATTGCTTTCCAAAATATTGTCATTTACAATGCTAACAAGAGGCACACGTTTTACTTCAGTGTAAAGTCTTCATTATTATTCCTGTTTTAGAGAAACTGAGGTTGGAGAGATTAAATAATGTGCCCAGAACTACCACCTTAGTATAGATACAGCTAAAATTTGCAGCCTCATTTTATTAAAGAGGCCTGTTAGGCCTAGTGTTGGGAGTATAATTCTGGAGCCAAACTTCTTGGGACTAAATCTTGGCTTCAGTGCTTGACTATGTAATTCTGGGCAGGTTTCATTGTTAGTTTTCTCATCTCTAAAGTAGGAATAATAATGAAAATAGTATGTTTCATAGGATTATTGTGAGGATTAAGTATACCTCTATATATATATAGCTTAGAAAAGCATCTGGTAAATATAATTGCTGTATAAAAGATTGTTATCATTATCACCATTATTCTTTCTAAAACAACATAGGCATTTGGGTAATCAGATTACTGAACCATTCAAACCATGGTTTGTGTGCATGAAAGAAAGCCAGCCAGTTAGCCAACCAGCTTAGAACCCACATCTTTGGCTTTTATATAATTATGATGTTTTACTAATGGCCTTCTTATTTTGATATACTAGATGAGAAAGAACTAGTCTAACTTAAAAATGTCTATTGTAAACATATGGATTTGTCCTTTGTAACATTTCCTTGCCAAATGTTTGGATGGGTCATAGAGTAACATATGATAGTTTGCATTTTAAACAGCAGTTTCATTTAAGCTATTTAGTAATGGGTTATACTGCCTAAGATCTTTTGCCAATTAATGAGAATGGTCTGAGGCCTCCTTTTAAATAAGGGATGGAAAAAATAAAACCTTTTAATTAGGGATAGACTTTGCAAACTATTTAAAATTTTCTTTATTATTTGTAGCCCCATGGCAAATACCAACTGCCCACACACCTTCTTAATATGAATCTATTCTTGGATAATTAAAAATCCTTTTGGCAGGTTTATATATTCAGAGACTGTTAGAGCCAGAAAAGATTTTAGAGATTCAAAATCTTTTTTTCACAGGTGATGAAACTGAGGCCCACAGGACACTCAACAGCCTGAGGTCTGGTGGCTTGCCTGTCACACTAACTTTTGGAGAATTTGGCTCATGACAAACAGAGACCACTTTGACAGGTGGTAGATCCTCACCTTTAGGATTTCGAAGGTTGGTGGGAGGATTAGAAGCATTTATAGTCTGCAAGACATCATAAAAATGATATTTTATTTTAGCTTGTGTTGAGTTAAATATAGATCAAAACTCCAGAAAGTGTTATCGCTTTGGCCATTAATGTTTGGCCAATAAACAATGGAAAACAGTGACTCTATGAAGTGAGTTGGATTGCATGGATTAACAAGGCTATTGAGACCTAAGATTTTCGTTTGATGTGTGAGAACCTTCACAGCAGCTCCAGACCTCACATATCCTTGTGTTGCTCTTTTATTGACTCATTATTTGCCTTTTCTGTCAATATTTCTGGTTATAATCAGTACCTTACATTTATTTCTGTTGGTTTATGTGTTTGCATCCTTAGCACCTGTATGCTAATAGCAACTAGCATGCAGATGCTCTCAAAAATGATTTTATGACCCAGTAGTGGTGTATTTTCATTTTTAAGTGTCACTGTTTCCTGACTTGGCTATGTACTCCAGCCTTTCTCAGTTTGTGCTTAGACTAAGAATTAAGCCTAAACTTACAACCCAAATGTTGTAGGCATTCACTGTGGTTCGTGGATTATCTTCTCTCACGGGCATCTGGATTGGTAAATAGCCATGTACAATTCTTGGGAGAAGTGAGAAAGTGATCACTTAGATTATTTTTTCTACTACTTAGTTATCTTGGCACACTGGTTGAGAAAGTCTGGTTTATTCACTTTATCTGACCCTCTAATACCCTTCTTAAAACTTGCTTTTCTAAGAAGTGTCATCATTGATTGACTTCATTTGGATACCAGTTTTTTTTTTTTTTTTCCAATCCACATTCCCTTACGTTGTGTAGACTTAAATTTTTACTAAGGGTGGTTGCTAAGTTTGCTTTTTTGCTGAATAAGTTACAGAAAATTGGCTTATTCTTTTCAAAGAACCAGCAGTAATTGTGTAATGGAGTTCTCATGTTTCTGTATTTCTCTCCTGTAAAGCCTTTACTACTTGAATGTCAAACTGGTCACTCCTTGGGTGGGCTTGTATGTCATGGTCGTAGCGTGTCTTACATACCAAAATATCATCCATGTATGTTATCTGTGTCACTGCTGGAGAAAGGAGTACTTTGTGTACGTCCCTTCCTGAGAGAGAAAACAGGAAGCCTGTGTGTGATGCCTCCAGTCTTCACGTAATAAGTTGTTTTTCTCTTGCTGATTGCTAGAATCAACTATAGTCCTGAGTGCAACAGTCTCCCTTATAGTGAGTCACCACGTCTGTGCATGGTCTTGGGTCTCCTAAAGCAGGAGTTTACTGTGGGATTTTGCACTGATGCTCAGCGTGTTACAATTTGCAGTTATAACTAATTCAGCAGTGTTTTGAGATGTGTATTGCTGCTTTTATTTTATTTTTGATATTTTTGATGATCAGAGCATAGCCAGTGTCCCAAACAAAAGACAGGTATACTTTGAATGTCTCACTGTTAAAGGTATAGTGTAATGAGGATAAGTTTGTTACCAGATTCAGTGGCAGAGCGTTGTGGTTATTATCCCCTGGCACTGTGCCGAAGGAATACAACACTCTTTGACGTAACTAGAGTGAGCACTCATCACAGGTTCCTCAATCCACAGGATGGCAGCAATCAGAAAAATTGGCATTTTAACATAAAATATCTATTCACAGCAGAATTTCTTTAGAAAAGTGAAAAAATGAAAGTGAGGCTTGCAAGCAAATTAAGTTTCTGATGAGTACTGTTGTTAGCCAAATAAGAAAAGCTGCTCATCAGTAGTGACTTAATTAAATCATGTTTGATTGTAGTGCTAAGGAAGTGTATCCAGTGAAAATAAACTTGTTAAACGTTAGGTGAGAACAGTTGCTCAAAGAGTTGAGGATGTGGGATGCTACATCAAGAGTTAATTAAAAAGCAAGACAAATGATTTTGTGTGGTTTTCTCTGGGTCTTTATTAGTCAACAGATGTTGCTAATGCTGCCTGGTTATGGTTTATTAGTGGAGTCACTGATGAATTTGTGGTGATGGAAGGATGAGCCTCTCTGAATAGACTGTGTGGAATGATCTAAAGGTGAGAATTTTTACAAAGAAAGTAAGAAAGCGCTAATTCAGTACGAGCTGGAATGGAATCTGTGAAGATGTGTTCAAATTTTTGATGAAGTTACAAAGAGAAATTGTAAGATGTGTAAAGCATATAGTTATGTATTGTTTTATTCATCAGCAGATAAGATTTAAGGAGAATAATCTGAATCTTGGCATGTCTTATTGCACCAGTGATGTCATTGATGAACTTCATTTTTTGTCTCAGGCTGTCTTTCTCATTTCCATGAATTTTTGTCAGAAACTGAAGCTAAATATAATGACTTGCCTTACTACACAGCAGTTGGCTACTTAGCAGTGGCAAAGTTGTACTGTGACTTTTTTTTTGAGATGGGGACTGGAATTGAAATTTTTTGAATGGAGAGAACCATTCCTAGCTACTATTGCTGAATGTTCAATACCTTTGGAAATAACAAATCTTTGCTAAAGATTTGATAATATTTCTTGAAATGGTAAAATGGGACTTACATGTAAAGCTTATACTATAGTAAATTCATTGTTTGCAACTAATGTTCACATCACAAGTAATCTCCACCTACTCTCTGCTTCATGTGCCATCAGAACTTAAACTAGGAAACACACTCTCCATTCCCCACAGGTTTTGTAGCAGATACATCTTTTGATCTGCAACCACCATCCTAGTAGCATTTTTTTGGACCACAGTGTCAGAGCAAAGGAAATTTCCATACTTTAAAATCCATTTGAATGTGCAGTGAGGAGCTCCCACCTGGTCTTCATTGAAAAGGATTCATCTGTCTTGTAAATGACAGACTAAAAGGCAAATATCAAGAATAGAATTCTGTAGATGCCTTCCAAGTGATGAGTATGCTCAATTAAAATCATCCTTTTGTGTGGCTCTTCATATTTGCCATTACCTATCTGTGTGAAAAGATGTTTTCAAAGGTAAAATAGATGAAGCCTCTTCATGTATCAGTCTTAACAAATGAACATTTGTAGTTGATGATTAGGGAACATTAACTTTGAAATTAAGTAAAATGTTCTCTCTCATAAGGAAAGAATGTCACTCTTCTCATTAATATACTTTATTACATTAATATATTAATGTATTGATTAGTTCAGTTATTTTATTAACAGAATTAATTTTTTATATAAGCACTTACATATTGACCTCGGTATTGCCTTTTGGCCTGGAAAGCCTGGCCTGAAAAAATATTTGTTCTCTGGCCCTTTCTTTAAAAAAAAATGTTCCGTGCCTTTGTTAGTTGATTGAATGTGGAGAGGGAATAATGGTGGCAGGACACATGATGCTACCCGTGGTAGCAGGAGCAGCCATGGTTTCTGGCGGGCCATTGCTGTGATGTTCTTGCAGACAGGTCAAGAGAAGAGGTTTGGTGGGGAGACAAAGATGAGCAGTTGAATTTTGGCCCTGTGTTTGGCGTGCCTGGGTGAGATTTTCAGGAGCCAGTTGAAAATTTGGGTCTGGGTTTCAGGAGAGAAACCAGGACTAGATATGCTGTCACTAGCATAAGATGATGATAGAAACCAAGGGTATAGTTTTAAAGGTATTCTGTAATCCTTTAGGAAAAAAGTATGTTTTTCTACTATGTTTTCTGTTTTGAAACAAGCCTTATTTTTCGTGAACTTCCTAAAACACAGATTCTGGTCACTAAGTAACTACTGGTCTTTGATTTTATACTAAGTGGAATATTTCACATTATGTTCTTGACTACATGATGGAATTCTCTTTCACTACACACACCTTTAATTCTCAGCTACAGTGCTTGAAGTAGCATCTAGAAGATCTTTTTTGAAGGCAAATGGCATACATGCATTTTGGCTCCACCAATGTTGCTTGCAGAAACCACAGTGTTTTTATCAGGGGTAAAGCAAAAACTTGTTTATAGTGGAAAGCATAACAAAATCTGTGATCTTTTTTGCCTGAGGACTCTTTCCAAAACAACTTACTGTAACAGACATCTAAGGTCAGTATTTCCTAATTAAGACTATTCAGCTAAAGCTGGGGCTCCCAGTCCCAGCCGTCACCCATAGGGCCATTCCTTACACAGTCCCCTCACACACTCCCCACACACATACACACATTCCTTCCATAATACGGCGTGTATTTCAAGTTATTAGTCAGCATCTGGGGGCTGTGCTTTTTTTTAACTTAAAATAATATGTTACGAAAAGTTGTTTTACTTCATATCACAAGTGATTTTTAACTTTTATTTTTGCCTTTTTTTGAAAAAGTAAATTAGAAATTCAGTGTGCTGAGTAGTAATATCTCTTCAATAGCCAACTGTGAGCAGAGAATTTAATGTATTGATATTTTGGTATCTGGAGTATGTGAGATCAAGCACTGGCCCAAGGAGGCAACACACTTCTTTTTGTTCTTGTCTGCTCTCATCAGAATGCCTCATTCTAGTGAATACTCAGTAAATATTTGTTCAGTTGAACTCAGTAAAATCAGTGAAATAGAGGATTAACAATTGAAGAATAAATACATTTTAGAAAGGGAGAAAGGAGACACTTGCAGATGAGTTGCTCTGGTTCTTAAAGAGTGACAGAAATTTGGGGATTGGTTTGGCTTGTCCCTTTTAGCTGATTTTTTCTTTCTTTTAAGACTGTAACTCCCTGAAGAAAGGTAATTTTATTTTTGAGGTCTTATGAATAGAAATTACTCAACAATATCAACCATGTTTAATATTCCAGTCTTGTCATATGAAAAAAATTAACAAATTCAAAAAGAAAGGGAATGCAGTGAATCAGTTTAAAGGTGCATCTAAACTTCCAGGGCTTCCCTAGTGGCGCAGAGGTAAAGAATCTGCCTGCCAAGCAGGAGATGCAGGTTCCATCCCTGGCTCTGGAATGTCCCTGGGAAGCAAATGGCTACCTACTCCAGTATGGTACCTATTCCAACCTGGAAAATTCCACGGACAGAGGAACATGACAGGTTGCAGTCCATGGGGTCACAAAAGAGTCAGACATGACTTAGCAACTAAACAACAACAAACTTACTTATAGGTAGACATCACTATAGACTGAAAGTTATCCTTTACTTTATTTTGTGTCCCATTTTTCTGCCTGTACTCTTCCACATTTCCTTAATTTTTTTTTGTTTTCATTTTGGAAAAATTTAAGCATATAGAAAAAAAAAAAGGGTAATATAATGAACCCTCAAGCATTCACTAGGCTGCAGTGACTACCAGCTAATGGGCAACCTGTATTATTTCATGTGCCTCCCACCACCCCCTGCCCCTTGTCTGCCCTAGCTCAACTTGATTATTTTGGAGCAAGTTTCAGACATTGTATCAGTTAATTGGTAAGTATATCAGTTATATATCTCTGAAGAAAAGATCTTGTTCATGCTTTTTCCGTATGTGGAGGGGAAGGGAAAGAGAGGCCAATCTAATAGCATTGTTATACCTAAAATAAAATTAATGAATTTCTTTACTATCAACAAATGCATAGTCAGTCTCAAAACTTCCCACTGATGCCCTTGCTCATTCTTCTCCTCCTCCCCAACCATCTTTACAGTTGGTTCTTTTGAATCAGGTCCTGAAGGAGATCCACACATGCTTTTAGTTGATATATCTACCATCATAGCACTGGTGTTACGTGTCCAAGTTGGCTGTCAGACTCATGAGACTCAAGTGAGTTTAATCTAATACTGCTTTTATTTCAGTTCGTAGAAGGACCAAGGCCAGGAGACAGAACAGGTACAGCATTTTCGTCTCAGCAGGAAGCCTGGCCTACCTACTCCACATGCAGCTTATTTTAGCCTGCACCTGTGTTGAGCATTTCGCCTGCCATGGTCAAGGCTGTGGATGCCACATTGACACAGTGAAGCTTCAGCCTCAGTTTTTTCCTAAATTTTTAAACCATTCCGTTAAGTAGGCCCCACCCTGCGTACTGCTTTGCTGAGTACCAGGGGCAGTTCCATACTGCAGATGAAGCAGGCATAACATTCTGATTTTATAACCCCAACATTTCCAAGTGGGAGAAGAAGGACACTGACATCATTCCCATGATGTCAGCCCTGGCCATTATTAACCCTTTATTCACCTGTTCTCTTTAAGTATTTTTTAGTTTTTTTCTTTCTTTTTGATCTTAGGAAATCATTTCATGTGTCCTCCAGTTTCTCACATTCTAGGTTTTGTTGATTACATCCTCACCATGATATTTAATATGTTTCTTTATTTCCCAGTTTCTGCTGTGAACTAGAAATTAGATCTGGAGGCTTGATCAGAATTTAGAATTTTGGCAAAAATACTTCATAGCAAGTGGTATGTACTACTTATTGCATCATATCAGGAGGCTTATTTTTAGTTACCTTACTTTTGTTAAGCTGTACTTAGCCTGTTTGGGCTGCTGTAACAAAATACCGCTGAATAGTTTATAAACAACAAAAATTTATTGCTCACAGCTCCTGAGGCTCGGCAGTCTAAGAGCAAGGTGTTAGCATGGTCACCTTCTGCTGAGGGCCTTCCTCTTGGTTCAGAGCCATCACCTTGCTGTGTCCTCACATGTGAAAGGGTCACACAATCTCTGGAGCCTAAAAATTATAAGGGTGTTAATTCCATTCATGAGGACCCCACCCTCATGACCTATTCCCCTCCCCAAAGCCCCACCTACTAATACCATCACTTTTGGGGATTAGAATTTCAACATTCAAATTTTGTTGTTAATTGTAAATTTTATGTTCTTGAGAGAATTTGCTTCTGTTCCTAAATTGGCTAGGGATGTTAATCATGAGTGGATGTTTAATTTTGTCAAATGCTTTTTCTGCATTTATTGAGATGATCATGGGCATATTTACTCATTTTTAGTCTTAGTATGGTGAACTACATTAAAAGATTTTTAAATGGTAAACCAACTTTGCTTTACTGGTTGGTATAAATCCCACTTGGTTAAGACATATTATTATTTTATGTATTTTTGGATTCAATTTGCTTAAAGTTTGCAAAGAATTTTAAAACATATTTTCATGTAAAATGTTGGTCTGTAGTTTTCTTGAAGTCTAGCTTTTATATATGGGAAATGCTGACCTCCATCTTTTTATTGGTATGTTTAAACCACTCATATTTAATGTGGTTATTGGTGTGCTGGATTTAATTCACCCATTTTGCTATTTGCTGTCATCACATGTGGTTTGATTCCATTTGTCCTCTTCTCATGCCTTCTTTTGCATGAAATGTGAACTTTTTTTATTCTATCCTTTATTTTGGTTCCATTTTCTTAGCAGTTGCTCTGCACAGTTTACAGTATTTATGTTTACTATAAGTCCAAGTCATACCATTTTAGATACAGATTAAGAACTTTATAGCAGTATATGATTGCATTCTCTTTTCTTCTTTTATTCAATTGTCCTCCATTTTGCTTTTTTATATATTCTAAAAACCGCATAATAAATATGATTTCCTATTGCTTCATCTTGGCCAGAAGCTAAAGTCTTTTTGCCAGTGTTTTATTTAGCATTTTTGCTCCAATATTCTTGGGAATGGTTGCAGTTTTGGTTTAATTGTAAGATTTCTGAATTATTGTCATGTTTGTTTAAGAAGAAAAGTATTGGATAATTTCCTTGTTTTTCTGTGTTTAGAAAGAGTTTATGTAGCACTTGAATCATCTGCTCTCTCAAGACTCAGTGGTGGAAGGATGCTTTAGATTATCTGCTCTGATATTGGGTCTTTTTCTTCATGTCTTTTCTGGGATCAGTTTTGCTAATTTGTATTTTTCTAGAAGTTAATTCATTTTACCTAAAGTCTTAAAATCATTTACATAAGTTTATGCAAAGTAATTTCTGATTTTTAAAATTTGCCTGTTTTGATGATTATTTCTTTCTTGGCCTTTCTGATTCTGCATGTTTTTTCCTTTATGCCTTGCTTCCTGATTAGGTTAGTGTTTGTACACTTTTTTTATGGAGTCATCCTTTATTGGCTTTTATTCTGATTTAAAAAGTAAACATGTTTATTGAAAAATGATTCACAAAATTTGGAAGAAGCACAGCTAACAGGATAGAAATCAGCTAGTCTACCACTCAGAGATAACCTTTGTTAACAGTTTGGTGACATTTCATGTGTTCCTATGTGTGTAATCAATTGCATGTTAATTTAACACAATTGAGATCAGTTTTCTGTGCACATATTCGTATTAGTCTCCTAGGGCAACCATAACAAAGTAAACTGGGTGGCTTAAAATAACAAATTTATTCTTTCATGGTTCCAGAGGCCAGAAATCCAAAATCAAGGAGTAGGCATGGCCATGCGCCTTCCAAACAGAACTCTAATCTCTGTTCCTCTTCATGTGGCTTTCTTTCTGTGCGTTTGTACTTCCCCGTTCTTTTAAGGACTGTATTCACTGAGTTAGGGCTCATCTGAAGCCAGTTTTTTAGGTCATCCTAATTATGTCTGCTAAGACTATGTTTCAAATAAGGTCACAGGTTTTGGGTGGACATGAATAAAGGGGGTATACCATTCACCCAGGGCTTCCCTTGTGGCTCAGCTGATAAAGAATCGCCTGCAGTGCAGGAGACCTGGGTTCAATCCCTGGTTTGGGAAGATCCCCTGGAGAAGGGAAAGGCTACCCACTCCAATATTCTGGCCTAGAGAATTCCATGGACTATACAGTCCGTGGGGTTGCAAAGAGTTGGACTTGACTGAGCGTCTTTCACCATTCACCCAAATACTATATTCTGTTACTTCCCCTTCTATTTATTACAAGGCCTTCTTTGTACTTTTGTTTTTATAGGTGAACTTTAGGATCTGCTGCTGGCACTGTCAGTGCTAGAATTAATCAGCATTGTGATGAGCTAGCAGCAAACTACATTTACAGTTTTCCCACAGGCACAAATTGCTGTCTTTACCTAACAAAACATCCTCATAGAAAAGAGGAGCAGGGTGCATTATGTTTCCTTAGAGCTTATATTCTGGTTCATTTTAGAGGATGAGAATGTTCTTGAAAATAATTTAAATGTATCATATATAAGTGCAGAGACTGAATTTGATATTTTTAAACCCAAATTAAAGCAAATATTTAATCAAATTGTGTCATTGGAAAACTTAGAAAAAAAATGGGTGGCTTGAGTGGTTTTTTTTTGGTTGTTGGTGGTGGTGGTGGTTTTTCCTGGACCTTTATCATGATACCCATCCTGGTCCTCACGTACCCTGTAACATTATCTAGTTATCGTCAACATTTCTTTAACAAATATTGGTCTAGTTCCATTCCTGTTTTTGTAACACAGAAGTCAATGGCTTTTCCTTGTTGTGATGACATAATAAATAAGTCCTTACTGTTGTGGCTGTTTAACATTTTACATTTTCATCAGTCTGGATTCAGGATTCTAGAAGGCAGGCTATGGGCAAGGACCCAGACATTCTTTGTGGATATTACATGTAATGTACTGTGTGCTATCCGGTTGTTTTTCCTTGTTTCCTTAAACTGACTGAAAGGTAAGTATTATACCACACAAGAGAAGACTCTACAAATGGACATCACCAGATGGTCAGTACCAAAATCAGATTGATTATATTCTTTGCAGTCAAAGATGGAGAAGCTCTATATAGTCAGCAAAACAAGACCGGGAACTGTGGCTCAGGTCATAAATTCCTTATTGTCAAATTCAGACTTAAAATGAAGAAAGTGGGGAAAACCATTAGACCATTCAGGTATGACCTAAATCAAATCCCTTACGATTATATAGTGGAATTGTGAATTAGATTCAAGGGATTAGATCTGATAGACAGAGTGCCTGAAGAACTATGGACAGAGGTTCCTTACAATGTACAGGAGGCAGTGATCAAGACCATCCCCAAGAAACTGAAATGCAAAAAGGCAAAATGGTTGCCTGAGGAGGCCTTACAAATAGCTGAGAGAAGAAAAGAAGCTAAAGACAAAGGAGAAAAGGAAAGATATACCCATTTGAATGCAGAGTTCCAAGGAATAGCTAGGAGAGATAAGAAAGCCTTCCTCAGGAATCAATGCAAAGAAATAAGAGAACAACAACAGAATGGGAAAGACTAGAGATCTCGTCAAGAAAATTAGAGATACCAATGGAACATTTCATGCAAGGATGAGCACAATAAAGGACAGAAATTGTAGGGACCTAACAGAAGAAGATGATATTGAGAAGAGGTGGCAAGAATACACAGAAGAACTATACAAAAAAGATCTTCATGACCCAGATAACCAGGATGGTGTGATCACTCACCTAGAGCCAGACATCCTGGAATGTGAAGTCAAGTGGGCCTTAGGAAGCATCACTATGAACAAATCTAGTGGAGGAGATGGAATTCCTGTTGAGCTAGTTCAAATCCTAAAAGATGATCCTGTGAAAGTGCTGCACTCAATATGCCAGCAAATCTGGAAAACTCAGCAATAGCCACAAGAGTGGAAAAGGTCACTTTTCATTCCAATCCCCAAAAAAGGCAATGCCAAAGAATGTTCACACTAGTGCACAATTGTACTCATCTCACATGCTAGTAAAGTAATGCTCAAAATTCTGCCAAGCTAGGCTTCAATAGTACATGAACCGTGAACTTCCAGATGTTCAAGCTGGATTTAGAAAAGGCAGAGGAACCAGAGATCAAATTGCCAGCATCCATTGTATCATCGAGAAAGCAAGAGATTTCCAGAGAAACATCTACTTTTGCTTTATTGACTATGCCCAAGCCTTTGACTGTATGGATCATAACAAACTGTGGAAAATTCTTCAAGAAATGGGAATACCAGACCACCTGACCTGCCTCCTGAATAATCTGTATGCAGGTCTAGAAGCAACAGTTAGAATTGGACATGGAACAACAGACTGGTTCCATATCGGGAAATAAGTACATCAAGGCTGTATATTGTCACCCTGCTTATTTAACTTATTTGCAGAGTACATCATGAGAGATGCCGGGCTTGATGAAGCACAAGCTGGAATGAAGATTGCTGGGAGAAATATCAATAACCTCAGATATGCAGATGACACCACCCTTATGGTAGAAAGTGAAGAAGAACTAAAGAGCCTCTTGATGAAAGTGAAAGAGAGTGAAAAAGTTGGCTTAAAACTCAACATTCAGAAAACTAAGGTCATGGCATTTAGTCCCGATACTTCACGGCAGATAGATGGGGAAACAATGGAAACAGTGAGAGTCTGCTCCAAAATCACTGCAGATGATGACTGCAGCCATGAAATTAAAAGACACTTGCTCCTTGGAAGAAAAGCTATGACCAACCTAGAGAGCATATTAAAAAGCAGAGATATTACTTTGCCGACAAAGGTCCGTCTAGTCAAAGCTATGGTTTTTCCAATAGTCATGTATGGATGTGAGAGTTGGACTATAGAGAAAGCTGAGTGCTGAAGAATTGATGCTTTTGAACTGTGGTGTTGGAGAAGACTCTTGAGAGTCCCTTGGACTGCAAGGAGATCCAACTAGTCCATCCTATAGAAAATCAGTCCTGAATATTCATCGGAAGGACTGACACTGAAGCTGAAACTCCAGTCCTTTGGCCCCCTGAGGCAAAGAACTGACTCATTGGGAAAGACCCTGATGCTGGGAAAGATTGAAGGTAGGAGGAGAAGGGGATGACAGAGGCTGAGATGGTTGGATGGCATCACCGAGTCAATTGACACGAGTGAGTAAACTCCGGAGTTGGTGATGGACAGGGAAGCCTGGCGTGCTGCATTCCATGGGGTCGCAAAGAGTAGAACATGACTGAGTGACTGAACTGAACACCATTTTCAGTGTTAGGAACATGAAGACAAAATTATATCAGTTGTTATTGGTATAACTGGAAATGTAATTTAGGCCTTAGTATTCAAAATTTTGCTTATAGCACTGCAGACAGGATTTTCCACCTTAGATTATTGTGAAAGTGATGCGCATTCAGCAGCAGTCTTACTTGAAACTTTTCATTCATCTTTTCCCAGGCTGGTGGTAGGGGGTGCAGTGCTTTTCCTTCTCACTGGGCAGCCGTGGTGAGCAGCCCGCCACCTGCCAGTCCACCAAGAGGGTAAACACCTGCACACTTGCAGACATTCCTGACCCGAACAGCCGTTGTTTTTCAGTTTCAGTACAGAATTCTGTACACTAGAAGTCCAGCACTTTATTGTCGAATAGGCTTTATGTTAGGTGGTTTTACCCAACTGTGGGATAATGTAAGCGTGTGTAAGGAGAGGTAGGCTATACTAGGAGGTTTGGAAGCTTACTGTATTAAATGCATTTTAGATATAGCCATATTCTCAATTTCGAAGGACTATCTTAAGACCTGCTCTCATTGGAAGTTGAGGAAAGTGTGTAGTTCATATTAGTAAATGTACACACAGGCCCCGGTGTACAGACAGGAGATACCTCTGTGTGTGTGTGTGTGTGTGTGTGTAAGCATCCTCTATGAAGTTTTCTGTAAGGAAACCCATATTTAAGAGCTGAAGTGGAATTTTGCTTAGTTTTTTATTTAAATCATTTAAATTCTCAGCCATACACTGTCCCTTCATCATCATCATAGGTTTAAAACAAGTTATTTGTCAAAAGGTCGGAGAAAGTCATTGTCAAACTGCCTTTATTTTATGCTACTGACTTGTTTTATGTTGTTGGATTAAATAAAAGTGGACTTTTTAGGTATTTTGAAAACCTGCCTTAAAAAAAACAAACCTGTCTAACAAGAAATTACTAATATTTTTTGAAGGGTAATGATAATATAAATTTGCTCTCCATCTCCAGCAAGCACACAAATGCACCACTGTCTAATCAGCTTGGTGTGACCTGAGAAAGCCTACTTACTACATTATACTGAGAGTTTTTATGGTTTATGTCAACAAAGAACTTTATCATAGAATTTTTGTGGGGAAAAAATGGTTTGATTTTACAGAATGCTTTGCAGAAATAATGGCAGACTGGATGAATATGAGTATAACCTAAAGTGCCTGGCTCTCAAAGAAACTTCCTATTCCTTAAAAAAAAAGGTCTTTTTACCCTTTTCCAAGCTTTGCATTCCCATTCCCAACCCCATCCCCGTCAATACTTACCAAGTGGTCATTACGTTATGGTTCATACTGTGGTATCAACTTTTCCCAAAGGTGCTCCCCTCAAACTAGTGAGTCATTTCTATGATGATGGCTTATTTCAGAGCTTTCACAATCTCTCATTTGGTCTTGTGGAACCAAATGTTACACTGTCACAATCAAGGGGTAGATTACAGTCTTTGATAACATGTCTCAGAGTTGGAGTAAGCACTGTTTCTTCACCTGAGGGATGTTTCAGGATTGAATCCTGTAAACTGTTCTCTGATAGTAATACCCTGTGTCTCAGATTAGTACCTCAGTCATTACTCACATACAATGGAGCAAGAAAGTCAAATTATTATATAACATTATTGGGTTGTCAGTGTTATAGATAGTAAGCCAGTATCAACTAATTATCTTTTTTGTCTGAGTGTTTTGTATTTAAGAAAAGTGATAAGGTTCTTCTCATGAAAATTGAGCCAGTGTTACTTTTCTACCTCCTATAATTGAAATCAGTTACTTCAAAGAATTGTAGATCTGTATTAACCACAGAAAATAAAGAAGAGTAACTACATAATTGCTCATTCTGGGCTTCTCCTTAATAAGGCTTCATTCAGAATCAAAGAATAAGGTTTGTTAGAACAGATGTGTTCAAATCACGTAAACATTTAAGAATTCATAGTAAAATTCATATCAGTGAATTATGTTATACCAGTGTGGTATATATATTTTAAAAGTGTTCCTTGTCAAGTCACAGTGAGATGCTGAGGTACCCTGGGGAGAAAGGAGAGTGGCTCAGTGTTCATCCTCTTGTGACACATCTTATAGAATGTTTTAAAAGTCTTTTCAACCTCTATGTGTTATTAACTGATGGCAGGAGTATGTGTTTCTCCAGTTCATAGATGATGCAAGAGCTTGATATATGTTTTCTGTTAAAACAATCGTTTGGCTTCATTGTGTTTGCGAGTTACTCAGTTGATCTGACTGTTGAGCAGTTTCTCATAGTGCCATTTTCAAAGGTGTTTTCTATATTTTTAGCCCTCATGTGGGCAGTGTATCTTGTTGCAAAACTTTGATTTATCTGTTTGCTGTTTTATTTCCCCATGTTTTGTATGCTCAAGTATGTGTTTTTTACCTATATTGATGAATTGTTTGGCAAAGATGGCAGTCTGATGGGTTGTCCAAAAATGTTTCAGGTGGGTTATAAGCAAACATCTTTCTAAATTTGCTTGGGAAAAGATTTAGAGTATAGAGATTCCCTGGTAGCTCATTGGTAAAGAAGCCACCTGCAATGCAGGAGACCCAGGTTTGATTCCTGGGTGGGGAAGATGCACTGGAGAAGGGATAGATGACCCACTTCAATATTCTTGGGCTTCCCTGGGACCACCCACTTCAGTATTCTTGGGCTTCCCTGGTGGCTCAGCTGGCAAAGAATCTGCATATATATATTTTTTTTTACCTATGTTGATGGATAGTTTGGCAAAGATGATAGTCTACTGGGCTGTCCAAAAATGTTTCATGTGGGTTATAAGCAAACATCTTTTTTAATTTGCTTGGGAAAAGAATGAGAATGTGATAGCCGTGCCTTGTAGATTTCTCCTGACTCCAGGCCTCTATGGATACAGTGATTTGGAGTATTTTGAAGAAGTGGCAGGATATTTCATTGTTGCTGGCAAATGTATTTCTTTTGGGTTCATTTAGAACTCTATCTTAAGATGGTTGGATGGCATCACCCACTCAATGGACATGGGTTTGGGTGGACTCCGGGAGTTGGTGATGGACAGGGAGGCCTGGCGTGCTGCAGTTCATGGGGTTGCAGAGTCGGACATGACTGAGTGACTGAACTGAATTGAGAACTCTATCTCCTATATTCCTAATGGTCTAACTAATACCTGAACTCTGCTTCACCCCTTTGGTGACAGAAAACACCAACTAACTAGATACGGCCCTGTGGTGACAGATGATCTAAGTGTTCATCTTCTGATGCATTGAAATCTTTGATCACTAAGCACATGAGACTTTCCTATACTTGAAAAAAATGCTAAGTTGAAAGATTTATTTACGGTGTATGAATATTTTTCTTATATCCTGCATTACAAATGGATTTTTATTACAGAGATAGGAAGGTAGCAGTAAATCCCATGCCAGAAAATGTTACCTCTCATCCAGTGTTCTGAGTGAATATTTTAGAGGATTTCTCAAGAACCTTGCTCACTCCTGCCTGTGACGCTGTGAGCTGATGTGGAGGCTGCCTAGTATCCGTGGTTGCCCTGGCTCCCTCCACTCCGAGAACTCCAAAGGGCTGAAGTCTAGGGTGTAGCCTGCCCTGGGCACCAGTGGATTCTCTGCAAGAAGTTGGGGCTTGCTTTCCATTGGTGCGCCTCAGAAATCCCGAAAGTAAGCAGAAGTGCTTAGGCCTAAAATGTGTCGACAGTATTGTCACTGCTCACAGCCCCTCAGAAACGAGGATTGTAATAGTGCCGGAAGAAGAGAGTGTGGGCTTCTGACTCTGATTTCAGCTCCTATTGCTGCCAGGGATTACACCAACACATTTAGTCTCCCTGGAGTCAAGTTTTCATGTCTGGAAGCCGGTCTGTTCTTTAACGGGGTGATGGCCGTGGCCGTGGCGGAGGAGGAGGGGGAACCCTTGTGCTCTGTTTGTTGGTGAGACTATGGATTGGTCGCCACTGTGGAAAACAGTAGGGCGCTCTAGCTCTGTGGACTGAGACGCTCAAAATATGAACCTTGTAAAGAATGTGTTACTGGTGTAAGACAAGGTCCGTACAGAAATAGTCAGTGTTGAGAAGTTTTGCATCAGGTTTGTAAGTTTGTTTTGTTTTTGGCCATTTTGGATATAAGTAACGTTTCACTGTTTCGCTCCTGTGCTTTTATGACCGCTCTTGTGAACTTTTAGAGGGTGATGCGATTCTTCTTGGCTGCACTTGTGACATGAAGGCATGTCCCTTGCTGTCACACTGTGTGCACTGTAAAGACTATTAAGAACTTTTGCTGATAATATGTCTAAGAAATAAATTTTTAAGTGATCCCAGTTTACAGATACTGACCCAAGTTGGTTATTTGTAAGTGCCTTAATGAAGGTATTGCCAGATTCCAAATATGGGCAGGCTCCACAGGCCCCGAAACCTCTTGTGGTCTGTTATTTCTTTTGAATTTATATCTCCTCTCCATTCTACTTTTTTTTTTTAAATAAAATTTGAGGGATTACGATGTTACATTATATTTGAGGGGAAAATTAATTTCTTTTTATTCACAGAGTAAATTTGGTCCTGGATGAGAGGTTTTTGCAACATGTAATTATTTAATGTCCTCTTCATAGAGGATCCACATTTAAGTAGATGTAGCAACTCACAGTCTATCTGCAGCCTTTCTCTTTTGAGATAGAAGTGGAGTTTTGAGGGAGAATTGCTCTCAAGGGAAGCCAGTCCCGCATCCTGGTGGGCTCTGCCAGTTGGCTTGACGAAAGAATGGTTGTCCTCATGGACTTCATGGAAATGCAGGAAGGAGGGGACCTGCTGAATTAAGTCCTTACGACAAAAAGCTGTGACTGTTTGCTCCCTAAATATAATAATTTCTTACTGTGACATATTTCATCCTCTGATTTACAGTGTTTCTTTTTTGTCTTTCTTTCTTGCTTCTTTGGTGAAACTTGCTATTTTCAGGTGTTTTGATTTGGAGGGAGGTTATAAATGGAATTGTGTATTTTGGAAAAGGTCATCAGTCATCACATGCCTATCTCCCTTTTTTATTTTTAAACAGCACACGAGTGTCTGACTCGCACGTGGTGTTTCTTGCTTGGCCGGCTGGTGCCAGACGCTGTGCCTTTTGTTTTTAAGAGATAAACGTCTGGTGGTTTTTGTTTTTCTGTGAGACACATGTGAGTCATACTTATCATGAACTGTGTCCTTCTTCCAAGCGTCTAATTATTTTGAACAACTTACCTAGGCATTTAGAAGCTAATAGGTTAAAATTTTCAACTGTGTGTCTGTTTATAAAGGATAGCTGACTCATCTATACTTTTTATTCCTTCATAGGTTGCTGCAGTTTTGTCTTGGTTGAGTATCTACCAGTCCTGTTGGCACCAGCTTTGTTAAAAAAGTATCACTCAATCTCTGTGACTTACAGCCTTCTCAGTCATATGCAGTACCAAAAATGTAGATTTCATTTGTGTGTTGAATCCTGTGAGTTACACTCTCTAGTTGAGTGGCTCATAGTTTTAAAAAGCAATACTAATTATCAAAAAGACAACTGAAATATTTCATATATTATTGAAAAACCTGTTCAGCATGATCAAGATCCCCTTTATTTCCCAAATATAGTATGTGTAATGGTTAAAAGAATGGATGTGGAACCTGCCCTGTCTGGGCTTATATACTAACTAGCTCTAGCAGTTAACTGGTTCTGTGATGTTTGTAATATTTGTCAAATCACTTTGTCTCTATGTACTTCAGAAAAATAAGGAACAATAATAGTACCTACCTCAGAAGGTTGTTTTCAGGATTAACTTAATATATATAAAGTGCTTACAACAGGTAGGTTTATGTAAGTCTTAGCTGTCATTAATCATCTTTGTGATTGTCTAGTGTTACTAACGAATAAAACTGTTAATAACAAGAATTTATTCTATATTAAAAGTATGTACTGGGATTTATAGTTTTTAAAGCTAAAAATTTCCTGTAGAAACCATTTTTTACCCATAACTCTTTAAGAAGTGAACAATTGAAGCAAAACACTTTTTGCTACCAAAGACAATTGCAAAGTAGTGTTTTAAACATTCAAAAAAAAAATTGTACCTGGAGTTGTATGAAAGACCAAGGAATGTGGTTCTACCATTTTTAGCATTCTTTGTTCTTTTAAGATTTACTTAAGTTCCTAGTTCAAGACATAAAACATCTGATTTTCTACAGAAAGTAGATACCAAATCTTCTATGTCTTCTATCTAAAACTTCAGTTTTCATTGAGTTACCACCTAAGTTTTCTTGACTGTTGATACACTTCCACATTATTGTTTTAAATAGTCTTTTTTTTTTAATTGGGAACATTTCCTTGAACATTCACTTAAAGTATCAGAAGAAGTTTTTGTTTGTGGTTGGAAAAAATGTCTTTAACCTGCCAAGAGAACTTAAAATTGCGTAAGAAAATGGGTGTTGATGCTGAGAAGTGGTGTGTAGGCTGCAGATCTCTTGTTCTGTCTGAAAACAGTGATGAAACACTAACAACAAATGTGGAACTGCTGGTGCTCTATTTTTGTGTGGGAAAGACAACTTCAGAGAAGGAGAAAACTTTCTGCCTCTTTAATAAATTTTTATTATATTTAGGCATGGGATTTTCTTGGCGATCATTATAGGGATCATGAAAGGCTAATTTCTATAAAAAGTCCTGTGGTGCCCATTTCATTATATTTGTGTTGAAATTTAGCAGGAGTTTATAACTTGGGATTCCTTGTGGATCTTTAGGTGATCTGTGAACTCTGGAAATTATCTATGGAGTTTACTTTGTTTTTGAAGACTTTATGATATTTGTTTTCACTAATCAATTTTTACTTTTTTCTTTTTTAAACATAGTAAGATATATATAACAAAATTAACCATTTGAACCATTTTTAAGTGTACAGTTAGTTCATTGGTATTAAATACATTCATATTTTTGTGTAATCATCAGCATTGTTCATCTCTTAGAACTTTTCATCATCCCAAGCTGAAACTCTGTGCCCATTAATCAGTGACTCTCCATCCCGTCCCCGACCCCAGGCCCCTGGCAACCACCATTCAAATGTCTGTCTTTAGGAACTTGACTACTCTAGATACCTCAAATAACTAGAATTATACATTTGTCCTCCTGGCTAATCCTCATTGCAACATGGGTCAGAGTTTAATGTTTTTAAGGCTGAGTGACATTCTTTTGTATGTATAGACCACATTTTGTTTACAGATTAAACTGCTGACAGACATTTGGGTTGTTCTGCATTTTGACTATTGTGAATAATTCTGCTGTAAACACTGATGTGCTGTTTAAGTTTCTGCTTTCAATTCTTTTATGTGTATACGTAGAAGTGGGATTGCTGGATCATATTGTGATTCTTTGTTTCATTTCTTCAGGAACCAGCTTACTGTTCGCCGCAGTGGCTATATTCTACTGTCTGTAGAATTCTGCGTTGTCTACATTTTTCTTGGGAATCAATTATGAGATTTGGTCAAAGTCTCAAAGTGAGCCATTGTTCTAGTATTTAGTCCTTATCAGGTTCATTTTAGTTCCTACATACCTAATACAGTGAATATTGTATTCCAGGCATTATTTTTATTAAGCCACCCACTTGTTTCCTTGTTCTACCGAAACTTCCCTGGGAAGGTAAAATGCACTGCATTACCTTTCAGCTTTAGTCTTATGACTTAACATCAAAATAGGTAGCTGTAGGATTAAGTAGAATCTTGTGTTCAAGTCATCCTGAAAAACAATTTTTTTTTCAAGCTTACCAAAAGACTGAGATGACAAAACACAAAAAACAGCTTCAAGTAATTTATCTCAGGTCCTTCTGTCCTGATGGTATGGCAGAGATCTGACATTTATAGTTTTGATTTCTCAGATTCATAGAAGAGACTGTATCATGTACCTCTTAGTACTTGGGTTAGCTGTTTTCAATGTGACTCTGATAATGTGAATATGATAATGACTTTTCATAAGTATTTTAACAGTAGGTTTTTTATTCTCTAAGCTTTAAAAGAAGCAGGTGATGCTATCTCACCCCACCTCTTTTCTCCTCTTCTGTCAAGGATCCTTCTTGTTGATGGGACCGGGGCCTGTCTCAGCATTTTCTTTGGTCAGGAGAAAAGGTAGACAACAAGTAGTACCATTAAACTGCATTTTAGAAAACATGCTTTTTTCTTTTCTTCTTCAAATTAGTTAGCTGAATCACTCAGTCTCCATTTCTTACTGGTAAAATGAGAGGATTGAACTAGAAGGATGTTTTTTCTAACTCTGATTTTCTTCTGTGTGGCGGGGGGGGGGGGAAGGAGTATGATACTGGACTCTCTTTAGAAACACCCCAAATTCTGAAACCTAGCACATTACCCAAGTAATCTTTATGGAGTCTTGATAATATGTCTATGATATAATTCTTTCCTAATTTGAAGGGTCTATCTGTCTTGTACTGAAGCTGAAACTCCAGTACTTCGGCCACCTCATGCGAAGAGTTGACTCATTGGAAAAGACCCTGATGCTGGGAGGGATTAGGGGCAGGAGGAGGAGGGGATGACAGAGGATGAGATGGCTGGATGGCATCACCGACTCGATGGGCATGAATTTGAGTTAACTCCGGGAGTCGGTGATGGACAGGGAGGCCTGGCGTGCTGCAATTCATGGGGTTGCAAAGAGTCGGACACAACTGAACGACTGAACTGAACTGAACTGACTGATCTGTCTTGTAAACCTCATATCTCCCAATATAAGGCATTTTTCAAAGTTGGCACCTAGAAAGAATGCAAGTGCAAAGAAAGTTGTCCAGGTTAAAGTGAAAGTGGAAGTCACTCAGTCGTGTCCGACTCTTTGAGCCCATGGACTGTAGTCTGACAAGCTCCTCTGTCCATGAGATTTTCTAGGTAAGAATACTGGAGTGGGTTGCCATGCCCTCCTCCAGGGAATCTTCCAGACCCAGGGAAGGAACCCACGTTTCCCACACTGTAGGCAAATTTCTTTACCATCTGAGCCACCAGGGAAGCCCTGTTCGAGTTAAGGAAGGTATAAAATTATTGTGGCAGACAGCATTTAATTGGTTCTTAGAAGCTCTTAATGGATTTTGCTGCATATATTGTTGGTAGCATTCACATGTTTCAACTACAGATCATCAATAACCTAATGATAATGAAATATAATGATTTATATAATGCTAAGTTAAGAGATATACCTTACTTCAGTGGCTTTGTTTGCATTTTTCTGTGGTATTTACAGCAATCTTCCTCTGACTTTCAGAACATCAAATGGTCTTGAGTGCAAACCTGTACTTTATAATCTCTAAAAGAGAGGGACTATATTTTAAGAGCAAAAAATTTCCCCCAAAGTCTCAGTGCATTTTGTTGATAAGAATTTTATTCTTGCACACTTCAAAACTAATTCCAGTTTCCATAAGAATGCCCTGTGCTGATTGGCTTAGTTCTGAGTTCCTGAAATCATTTATTGGAAAAGGGAAAGGGATTTCTCTGTAATCATGCGCTACTCTACAACTGCTGCTGGAGCCGGTTTTTCGTGAGCTTTATGGATGACATGAGGGAGGAATCGATCCCTGAACAAAGCCAATATTCTTTTAGAAAAGGGAATGGGACTAAGTCCAGGGCAGGAACCTGACGACATGCCCTATAGTTCACTTTTCACTCCCAGACCCCTCTCATACATGTCCTTAACTAAAATTTGCCCTTCAACAAGACACCCTCACCACTTCTCCAAACAGGGACATTTCAATACCTCATTCAGTTCCAAGGCCAGGTCTTCTTTCTCCGGTCTGATGGGACCCCTCTCAGTCTTGCAATCTTAGTCAGTGTACTTGACAGCAAGTGAATTTTACCTCTGAGAATGTTTCCTTTTTCTTGTCTTCCATGGCACATCTGGGTGGCCTTTGGGAAGGACTGTCCATTGGGAACTGCAGCTTCTAGTAACTCTCCCACAGTGGATGGGAGGCCGCCTCAGAGCAGTGGTTTTCGGTGTGGTCTCTGGACCAGAAGCACAAGTATGACCTAGAGAGCAAATTCTTAGGTGTCACCCCAGACCTGCTGAGTCAGAATAGGGCCACCAGCAACCCGTCTGTTGACAGCACTTTCTAGAGCTCTGGACCTACTCTCGAGTTTCCGAGCCGTTGACATAGACATTTAGCAGGTTTTATGGTTTCTTTGGCAGATTAGCTCCCGTAAAACCCAAGTAGACTACTGGTCGATTTGTGGTCACTTCCCATTCTAGGTACCCAGGCTTGTTCTTCTTGAGCCTGTTAGAACCTGAAGCCTCCACCCAGGCCCTGGGACCTTAATTTAAAGGCCATTGCCCTGTCTTGGCCTCTGCTTGCTCCTTACCCTTAGGCTGCATTTCAAATACATTTTCACAATGAAGTGTATTGTCTTCTTTGTTAGTCTAGGGCAAGGCCTATTAGCTGGAGGTGCTCTGGAAAGGACAGCTGTGGGGGCGGGAGTTAGGTGTCTTTTAGGCTGCAGTCTCCTGTCCTGTGGAATCTGACTTCCCAGACTGTTTCATAAACCTTAGTTTGGCTTTCACAACTTACCTTTTTGTTTGCTTGGTTTTTGTTTTAACCCTGCTGGAGTCCGCATAAGGCCAGACTTTTAGGTTATTTGGGTTTTAGATGCAGAGAGAGCCTCTTGTAGCAAAGATCTGTTGTTTCCCCTCTCTGCTTTTAGCCTCATCATTTTTGGGTTGCCTCTCAAAAAAGGCTGAGAGAGAGAGAACGCTTGTGTCCTTCAAATTAACCCTCTTCCTCGCCCTCCTTCCTTCTTCTGAGCATTGGAGCAATAGCCTGTGGGTTCCAGCTTTGACCTCCTTTTCCTCCTGTGTAATGGAAAGGTAATATCGCCCACACATGCACTGTTGAGTTGTGAATTGACTGAGTACCTGGTGTCATTTGTTTGGAAATGGCAGTGGGAAAAGGTTTCAAGTGAATCAAACTAATGATTGTGTTTCAGTTCAGTTCGGTCACTCATTCATGTCTGACTCTTTGCGACCCCATGGACTGCAGGCCTTCTTTGATCTAGGCGTCCCTGTCCATCACCTACTCCCAGGGTTTACTCAACTCATGTCCATTGAGTTGGTGATGCCATCCAACCATCTCATCCTCTGTCATCCCCTTCTCCTCCTGCCTTCAATCTTTCCTAGCATCAGGGTCTTTTCAAATGAGTCAGTTCTTTGTATCAGGTGGCCAAAGTACTGAAGTTTCGGCTTCAGCATCAGTCCTTCCAATGAACATTCAGGACTGATCTCCTTTAGGATGGACTGGTTGGATCTCCTTGCAGTCCAAAGGACTCTCAAGAGTATTCGCCAACACCACAGTTCAAAAGCATCAATTCTTCAACCCTTAGCTTTCTTTTTATAGTCCAACTCTCACATCCATACATGACCACTGGAAAAAACCGTAGCTTTGACTAGACGGACCTTTGTTGGCAAAGTAATGTCTCTTGTGTTTCAAAGGCTGTTTCATTTGCTGAATTTTGCTCATTAGCTCACTGTACATGTAATTAATTTGCATGTTTTGCAAATATTTTCTCTTAGAAATAAAAAGGCAGCACCACCAAGGCAATCATAGCTAGAAACTCAGCTTAAACTTGCCTTCTGTGGTGAATTGAATGACTTTACAGTTAGAAAGAAATAGACGCTCCTGCTCCTGTAGCACATTGCAGTGGGGGATGCCTGGCAGGCTGAGGAGTGGTGACTTTGCAGGGTCTGCCGCTGTTCTAGGTTAACATTAGTATAGCTTACAAGCTACTTTTCTTGAAATTTAAATGCCATAGGATATTGATATTTGGTCATGGATATCAGAACATTAATGGGATCTTGTCTGTTAATCTAGCTAATTTTGACTATGTATCTTGAAGTCAGATGACCTAGGGGTTCTTAAGTTCAAGTGCCAGCCATACCACTCATTAGCAGCCTTTAAAAAAAGAACTCACTGGACTATAGTTGCTTTACAATGTTGCTAGTTTCTGCTGTATGGCAAAGTGAGTCAGCTATACATATACATGTGTATCCCTTCTCTTTTGGGTGTCCTTCCCATCAGGTCACCACAGAGCATTGAGTAGCGTTCCCTGTGCTTGATTCTCATTAGCCATCCATTTTACACACACCCAGTCTCATTCAACCTGTTTTTTCATGTGTGAAAGAAGGTCGATAAAAACATGAACCTCACTAGGTTGCTGTAAGGACCGAAAGTGATTTTTTGTTTAGTCACCAAGTTTTGTCTGACCCCATGGACTGTAGCCCACCAGGCTCCTCTATCCATGGGATTTCCCAGGCCAAAATGGGTTGCCCTTTCCTTCTCCAGGGGATCTTCCCAGACTGGGGGTCAAACGCGCATCTCCTGCATTGGCAGTCGGATTCTTTAACACTGAGCCACCAGGGAAGCCCAATAAAGTGATTTGATACGTGTAAAGTGCTTAAAATAGTACCTCACACACAGTAAACATTGTGCCCCTATTAGCTTACTCTTTATTATCATGCCAGCAGTAGTGTTTTGTTTTTAAGAATCTGTAGTTGAAAGATTATTTCTTTATAAACTGTATACAAATTGTACAGTTTTTTTTCCTATTTATTTTTATTCATTGGAGGCTAATTACTTTACAATATCGTAGTGGTTTTTGCCATACATTGACATGAATCAGCCATGGATTTACATGTATTCCCCATCCCGATCCCCCCTCCCACCTCCCTCCCCATCCCATCCCTCTGGGTCTTCCCAGTGCATCAGCCCTGAGCACCTGTCTCATGCATCCAACCTGGGCTGGTGATCTGTTTCACCCCTGATAGTATACTTGTTTCGATGCTATTCTCTCAGAACATCCCACCCTCGCCTTCTCCCACAGAGTCTAAAAGTCTGTTCTGTACATCTGTGTCTCTTTTTCTATTTTGCATATAGGGTTATCAATACCATCTTTTTAAATTCCATATATATGCGTTAGTATACTGTATTGGTGTTTATCTTTCTGGCTTACTTCACTCTGTATAATGGGCTCCATTTTCATCCATCTCATTAGAACTGATTCAAATGAATTCTTTTTAATGGTTGAGTAATATTCCGTGGTGTATATGTACCACACCTTCCTTATCCATTCGTCTGCTGATGGGCATCTAGGTTGCTTCCATGTCCTGGCTATTATAGACAGTGCTGTGATGAACATTGGGGTAAATGTGTCTCTCTCAGATCTGGTTTCCTCGGTGTGTATGCCAAGGAGTGGGATTGCGGCGTCATATGGCAGTTCTATTTCCAGTTTTTTAAGGAATCTCCACACTGTTCTCCATTGTGGCTATACTAGTTTGCATTCCCACCAACAGTGTAAGAGGGTTCCCTTTTCTCCACAGCCTCTCCAGCATTTATTGCTTGTAGACTTTTGGATAGCAGCCATTCTGATTGGGGTGTAATGGTACCTAACTGTGGTTTTGATTTGCATTTCTCTGATAATGAGTGATGTTGAGCATCTTTTCATGTGTTTGTTAGCCATCTGTATGTCTTCTTTGGAGAAATGTCTGTTTAGATCTTTGGCCCATTTTTTGATTGGGTCGTTTGTTTTTCTGGAATTGAGCTGTAGGAGTTGCTTGTATATTTTTGAGATTAATCCTTTGTCTGTTTCTTCATTTGCTATTATTTTCTCCCAATCTGAGGGCTGTCTTTTCGCCTTACTTATAGTTTCCTTTGTTGTGCAAAAGCTTTTAAGTTTCATTAGGTCCCATTTGTTTATTTTTGCTTTTATTTCCAATATTCTGGGAGGTGGATCATAGAGGATCCTGCTGTAAATTGTACAGTTTTAAAATGCAGTAAAATAGTATTAGGTTGGAAATAGAGATATTGGGAAATATTGTGAGGCTTTTAACACATATTAGCAGATTTGTCTTCAGAAAAGTTAGACCAATTTGCACCCTTATCAGCAACCTTTGAGAACCCTGGAAATGGAATTACCAAGACAAATTAGAATGATTTTATTTTGAAAAATCTGAAAATGAACTGATTTCCCCTATTTTATCTAGAAGAAAAGTTGAATAGGAGATACTGAAATTTTCCGGTAGATCTGTTGAAAGCCAAAAAAAAAAAAAAAAAAAACAACCAAACAGAAGGTAAGACATCTACTCTGGAAGAGACTAATAAATAGCATTTCCTATCATTTGTTTTATATTCTTTGGGAGTTGTGGGCACTCAGCTACCTGGTCTGATCTCCAAAATTTGGGTAAACGTTTTTACCCAAGCGTGATTCTTTAAAAAGGATTAAATTCTGTATTTAATTGGGATAGCTTTTATCAGTCCTCTCCCTGTCCCCCAAAAAGGGAAGAAAAAGAGCTTTTTGGGGATCACTAGGGGTTCTTGCAGTTGTTCAAGGAAATAGGTGTAATATGTATGAAGGAGGAGAACACTGTACACAAAACAAACCTTTGTGCAGCTGAGACTTGAGTGCAGACAACGTTTTGGAGGTTTTGGTGTTTTGCTTCATGGGCAGTGACTTTACATTAGGGACCTGCTGGTCCCCTCATTTTATTGTTGATATGTGCTATTTTGTCTTGGCCCTGCTTTAGGTATAATTGCCAAATGGAAGAAATAGGTAGATGGATTTTACTCATTCAGTTATTTTAATTCTAATTAGAATTGTACTTCTCAAATTTGGAGGTTTTGTTGAAGTTAAAATGGTGAGTAATTGCATAAATGCTTGGGTGTTACTTTTACATTTCAATTTAAAACACCTCCTCTTCATTATGTAATTGCACCATTATTTGGCACAAACTATTTTCCTACACAGGTTAGAAAATTATCTGAGTTTAGCTTTCTAGTTTTAACACAGTTGGAATATAAGATTTTTTTTTTTTTTTTCTTTCCACAGAATGTTTAGACCCATGTTGGAGCAATACCTTTTATCCTAGGCACCAAAATATGGTACCTGTTATATGTTATAGAATTCATTCCTGCTAGTATTTTCTGTGAGACTTGACCCTGGCAGATGTCTGCCTCCAGAGCCACAGAGGAAGCAAAAACAATAGCTCTTCGCTGATACTCTTACTTTTTAAGAGATTTTGGGGTCAATTATTCAGGTTTTTATTCTCTTGGTGTAATTAGTGTGTGGTTCATCAAACTTTGAGGAGATTAACCCTTAGATAAGTGTTGCTGGAGATTAGTTCTCATATGTTATTCATTAGAATACTTGGAAGTGAAGCTTCAGTTTTCCTTAATAGCAGATAACGTTAGCAATATGTTAACTATTAAGCCACAAGAAGTAAATTGTTATTTCTAATATCACCAAGTAAATTTGGCCTCAACTCAGGCATATAAAAACAGTACCACTTTTTACAAATGCATATGCCTTGGTTCCGTTCTTGTAGATTCTGATTCAGTATGTTTGGAAAGGGAACCAGTTGTCTCTATCTAAAAAAAAAAAAAAAAAAATCAAAACTAAAAACAAACTCAGAGATGCAGTGAATATTTAGGAGTGAAAGTGGCAGAACTCTCTGTGTGTATGTCTGTATACTTGCACATCTGTGCTTTACATATAGGTATATATCTACTTGATTATATTACCTTAAAAGAGTATTCATTACTGCTTTTTTGACCTTATCATATATATATATGATTTACACACACTTTGTAAGTAAAGTGCCTTATTACTCTGTTAGCAGATAAATAGTTGCCATCAGAGTCCCTGTTTCTTTTTCAGCTTGGACATAAATAAGTTAATTCACATCTTCTGCACATAGTCACTTTGGCCAATCGGGTGTGTTTGCTTCACTAGTCAATATTACTTGATGACTACAGCTATCTCCACTGAGAGAGAGAGAGATAATCACTTAACCTTAGTTGTTTGTACTGCTGTTATTGTTCTATAAAATTAAAAATAACAATCAGATGGAATAAAAGAATATTTTGGAAAAGTATGTGCTTTATGAATGTCAGGATTTCCTCATCTTTCACCATGCTGTTTTGGTAAATACATTCAGAAAACAGTTGTTGCTGTTATGGGTGTGGAACTGTATCCCCCAAGGAGTAAGCCACTAGCTACAAATAGAACACATTTGGAAATCCAACTGGTGATTTTTATTGTTGCTTATGAATTATATTCTATGTTTGTATCAGTTGGCATGTTATTTGATTTAGGCTAATATTCAGTAAAAATCATCTTTTTTTCTGCTTTTTTCACCTATCCATCTTCAATTCTAAAGGCTATCATTGACCAAAGAAGGCATGCAAATGGCCAAAAAACTCATGAAAAGATGCTCAGCATCACTAATTATCAGAGAAATGTGAGTCAAAACCATAATGCGGTATCACCTAACACCAATCAGAATGGCCATCATCAAAAAGTCTACAGTCAGTGCTGGAGAGGCTGTGGAGAAAAGGGAACCCTCCTATACTGTTGTTGGGAATGTAAATTGTTACATCTACTATGGAGAACAGTATCTGTGTTCCTCAAAAAACTAAAAATAGAACTACCAATTTTTTGCAGTATAGCTCTGAACTGGAATTGCTGGATCATATGGTAATTCTACTTTTACTTTTCTGAGGAAGCACCATACTGTTTTCCACAGTGGCTGTACCATTTTACGTTTCCACCAGTGCCCAGGGATCCTGGTTTCTCCACATAGTCTCCAACACTTGTTTTTTGGATTTGTTTTGTTATTTTGGTAGTAGCCATCTTAATTGGTGTGAATTAGTATTTCACTGGAGTTTTGACTTTTATTTCTCTAGTGATTTGAGTATCTTGTCATGTCCTTCTTTTGGTCATTCGTAGGGCTTCCTTGGTAGCTCAGCTGGTAAAGAACCTGCCTGCAATGCGGGAGACCCTGGTTTGACTTCTGGATCGGGAAGTTCCCCTGGAGATGGGATAGGCTATCCATTGTGGTGTTCTTGGGCTTCCCTGGTGCCTCCAATGGTAAAGAATCCACCTGCAATGCAGGAGAGCTGAGTTTCAATCCTCAGCTGGGAAGATCCCCTGGGGGAGAGCATGGTGGTCCACTTCAGTATTCTTGCCTGGAGAATCCCCCTGGCAGGCTACAGTCCATGCGGTTGCGAAGAGTTGAGCACAGCTGAGTGACTAAGCACAGGCATTAGTCATTCATATGTCTTCTCTGGAGAAATGTCTGTTCGAGTCCTTTGCGCATTTTTGAATTGGGTCGTCGTTTTTGTTCTTACTAAGTTTTTGAAGTTCTCTGTATATTCTGGACATTATCTTTTATCAGGTATTTATTTGGCAGATATTATCTCTAGTTCTGTGGGTTCCTCTTTTACTCTGTTGATAATGTCTTTTGATGCAAAAAATTAAGAACTTTTCCTGAAGTCCTTTGTCTGTTTTCTTACATTGTCTGTGTCTTTGATGTCGCATCCAAGAAATAATTGCCAAATCCAATGTTGTGAAGCTTTTGTCCTTTGTTCTTTTTTCTAAGAAGTTTATTGTTTTAGGTCTTGCATATAGGTCCTTGATCCATTTGAGTTATTTTTTTGCATATCATTTCAGGTAAGGGTCCAACTTCACTTTTGCGTATGGCTATATAGTTTTCTGAGCATCATTTGTTGAAAAAGTGATTTTTACTCTCGTCAAAATCTTTTGACCATATACATGAGGGTTTATTTTGGGTCTCTCTATTTTATTCCACTATTTTACATGTCTGTTTATGTCAGTACCACACTGTTTTAATGTAGCTTTATAGAAAGTTTTGAAATCAGGAACTGTGAATCCTCCAGTCTTTCTGTTTTGTTCAAGATTGTTTTGGCTGTTTGGGCTACCTTGATATTTTATATAAATTTTGGGAAAGGTTTTTCTATTCTTGCAAAAAATGTCATCGGAGTCTTTTTTTTTTTTTAATGGATTTGCATTGAATCTTTAGATCATTGTGGATAACATTGACATTTTAATGATATTAGGTTTTCTAATCTAACATGAGGTCTAGTCACATTTATTTATGTTTTATTTATTTTCTATGGGTAACATTGACATTTTAATGACATTAAGTTTTCTAATCTAAATTGATGTCTATATGTATTTTTGTGTTTTCAATTTCTTACAGCAGTACTGTAGTTTTCAATGCAAAAGACTTTACAGCACTTTGGTTCAGTTAATTTGTAGGTATTTTATTCTTTTTGATGTTATTGTAAATGGAATCATCTGCAGAGATCGTTTTACTTCTTTTTCCTAATTTCGATGTCCCTTCTTTCTTTTAGTTGCCTAATTGATCAGGCTAAAACTTTAAGTATTGTGTTGATTTGAAGTGGTGAAAGTAGGCATCCATGCCTTGTTGCTCATCTTAGAGGAAAAACTTTCAGTTTAATCACTGCACATGATGTTCTTTGTGAGTTTTTCATAGATGGGTTTTTTTTTTATTATGTTGAGGAAGTTTCTGTTTCTAATTGTGTTGATTGTTTTTATAGTGAGAAGATGTTGAATTCTGTCAAATGCTTTCTCTTCATCAACTGACATCATGTTTTTTTTCCTCTTTCATTCTGTTGATATAACATATTATGTTGATCAGTTCACATTGTTGAAACATCCTTGCATTTCAGCAATACATCCCAGTTGGTTGTACTATATAATTCTTGTAATGTGCTGAATTCTGTTTGCTAGCATCTTGTTTATTGAGGATGTTCACAAGGGATTTCCTTCTCCTTTTCTGTGATTTCCTTCTCTTTCAGTGGCTTTCTATGACTTGAGCATTAAGGTAATTTTGCTCTCAGAATGAGTTGGAAAATATTCCCTTTTCTTCAGTTTTCGGAAAAGCTAGAGAGGAATTACTATTAGTGCTTCTCTAAATGTTTGATAGAATTCACCAGTGAAATAATCAGCTTCAAAGCTTTTATGTGTTGAGAGATTTTTGATTACTGATTCAAGCTCTGGACTAGTTACAGATATATTCACATTTTCTCTTTCTTCCTGATTTAGTCTGGATATGTATGTGCTTAGTCATGTCTGACTTTTTGCACCCCGTGGACTGTAACCTGCCAGGCTCCTCTGACCATGGGATTCTCCAGGCAAGAATACTACAGTGGTTTGCCATATCCTCCTTCAGGCGATCTTCCAAACCAGGGATCGAACCCAAGTTTCCTGCATTGCAGGCAGATCGTCACTGTCTGAGCCACCAGGGAAGCCTATTTTGTCTGAATAGTTTTTTTTTATTTTCAGATTTCATATCAACTGGGTCATTCAATTTGTTGGTGTACAGTTGTTCATGTCAATCTTATAATCCTTTGAATATCTTTAGAGTTAGTAATAATGGCCCACTTTCATTTCTGATTATAATAATTAGTCTCTTCTTTTTTTTTTTCTTTATCTAGATAAAGGTTTGTGATTTTTATTAATCTTTTTGAGGAATCAACTTCTGGTTTTGTTGATTTTTCTCTTTTTTCTATTCTCTATCTTCTCTCAGATCTTTATTTTCTTCTTTCTTCTAGTCTTGATTTTTAGTTTATTCTTCTTTTTCTGTTTACTTACATTGTAAAGTTGACTATCGATATGAGTTTTTTTTTTTTTTTTGACATGTTTTTAGCTAGCTTTGAAATTTCCCCATAGTACTCCTTTATCTGCACCCCATAACTTTTGGTGTGCAGTGCTTGTTCTTGTTAATATCTAATTGTTTTCTAATTTCTCTTTTGTGGTTTCTTTTTTGATTCATAGGTTATTTACAAATGTGTTGTTTGATTTCCACAATATTGTGAATTTTCCTCTCCTTTTTTGTTACTCACTTCTGACTTCATTCTCTTGTGATCTGAGAAGAAACTTTGATACCTGTCTTTTAAAATATTTGGAGTCTTAACTTTCAGTCTAACATCTGGCCTGTCCTGGAGAATGTCCCATGTTTATTCTGTTGTTATTGGGCAATTTGCATTCAGATCTCCCCCTGGAAGTTGCTAGCCATCAGAAGACTCCAGAATTCCAAAGTAGTTACATCAGACAGATTCTGCCAGTGCAGTTGTTGTCTAGGTGGGGAGACAGATTCCTAGAGCTTTCCACTATGCCATCTCACCGTAATCCTCCCCAACAATCATATATTCTTACCTAGAGTAACTTATTGTATTTTATGAGAAGTAGAGTACAATCCATGATACAGGAATTTCCAATAAGATCGATTGCATCTTTCACTTGGCCACCTGTGCAAATTTGGACAAATTCTTTAATCCTTTTCAGCCTCAGTTTCCTGTATGAAAGTTAGGAATAATGATACTTATACCAAGATTGTTGCAAGGATAAATGAAACAATTAATATAAAATTATTGTATAGCTGAGTGCCTGGCAAGCATTCCACAGACATCTTTTACTCTTACTAGCACTTCCCCACCCCAGATGACTTTAAAGCTTGTGTTGACTTTTATGGAGATTGATTGATGATGATGATAAAGATATCTTTCAGGTAAAGGAAATGAGAAATAAGGGAACAGAGTTTAAATACATTGACACAACTCCTTGAAGCAAAGGATGTAGCACAGCAGTTAATGGGAGTAGGATAAGGAAAAAATGTAGTTGCAGTTGTTTTTTAATTTAATACAAATAAAAGAAAGGTTAGCAGCTGTGCTCCCAGACCCTTCTATCCCAACCCTTGCAATTGCAAAGGGCATAATTACAGTTAAAGACAGAAGCAACAGTTATTACAATGAAATTTTGGAGTAGGACATTGAGATTGGATATGGAGGCAGGAACTCAAGTGGAGAGATTTGTTCCATGGGAGGAGCCCTGGCCATTAGTTCAGTTCAGTCGCTCAGTCGTGTCCAACTCTTCGCGATCCCATGGACTGCAGGCCTTCTTTCATCTAGGCCTCCCTGCCCATCACCAACTTCCGGAGCCTACTCAAACCTCATGTCCATTGTGTCAGTGATGCCATCCAACCATCTCATCCTCTGTCATCCCCTTCTCCTCCCGCCTTCAGTCTTTCCCAGCATCAGGGTCTTTTCCAATGAGTCGGTTCTTCACATCAGGTGGCCAAAGTACTGGAGTTTCAGCTTCAGCATCAGTCCTTCAATGAATATTCAGGATTGATTTTCTTTGGGATTGAATGGTTTGATTTCCTTGCAGTCCAAGGAACTCTCAAGAGTCTTCTCCAACACCACAGTTCAAAAGTATCAATTCTTCAGTGCTCAGCTTTATTTATAGTCCAACTCTCACCTGACTACTGGAAAAACCATAGCTTTGACTAGATGGACCTTTGTCAGTAAAGTAATGTCTCTGCTTTTTAATATGCTATAGAGGTTAGTCATAGCTTTTCCAAGGAGCAAGTGTCTTTTAATTTCATGGCGGCAGTCACCATCTGCAGTGATTTTGGGGCCCCCCAAAATTAAGTCTCTGTTTCCATTTTTTACCCATCTATTTCCCATGAAATGATGGGACTGGATGCCATGATGTTAGTTTTCTGAATGTTGAGTTTTAAGCCAACTTTTTCACTCTCCTCTTTCACTTTCATCAAGAGGCTCTTTAGTTCTTCTTCACCTTCTGTCATAAGGGTGGTGTCATCTGCATATCTGAAGTTATTGATATTTCTCCCAGCAATCTTGATTCCAGCTTGTGCTTCTTCCAGCCCAGGGTTTCTCATGATGTACTCTGCATATAAGTTAAATAAGCAGGGTAACAATATACAGCCTTGATGTACTCCTTTCCCGATTTGGAACCAGTCTGTTGTTCTATGTCCATAGGAAGCTTAAAGAATTTAGGATATATTCTAGTTTTTCAGGTATGTTATTTTTCCTCTGCTTGTTCAGGATTTTGTTCTTGGCAAACAGAAATTATCATTTGAAGCTCCAGTCAGATTTTGCTGATAAAGAGTATCTTTGGATTTGTTTAAAAGATCAAAAAGTTTGTAATTTTCCTGGAAGTACTCTTGAATACTTTAAAAACCATGATGAGGGTTCACAATGGACTATATTTAACAATCAAGTCTGGCGCAGCCTGCAGGGTGTGAACCTTTCTGTTTCTTGAGCTTTTGTTTTTTCTTTGCTTCATGAGGGTTCCATATGGAAAGCCGCAATATGATTTCTCCAAGGTTTTGGTCTACAAAGGACTTATTTTGTAAAATTTGAGGCTTTGAGAAAGATGATGCTCTGTCAACTGATTAAAAATAAATAAGGATTAGAGTATGTGAATGACACAGAAAGTTAGTTTGAAGTGTTAATGCTATTGTTAAAAACAATAGTTTTTGCATATTTAAAATCATCTTTGTCTGGAAGCAGAGACAGAATCCTCAGTCACATAATTTTTTCTCCCCTTAAAAAAAGAGATATCAGTATGGGTGAATTTTTAAAAGTATAACTCTGATTTTTAAGTCATTCTAAAGCTTGTGATATCAGAAGATGCTCCTTAGGAGAAAAAGCCTAATGTATCAAAACTTTTAATTTTCATTCACTCTATGTGGTTTAGGTATCAAATTAGCATGTTATGCATTTGAACCCTTTGAAATATTTTTTTCATAATTTTAAAATTGTGGAAATTCATTATTTTGTTTCATTTCTATAATGTAAAACTATTCTACCACAGATGTCTTTCAAGACGTGAGTTATCCTGCTAAATTAAATGCCTGGTCTGCCTCTGCCTTCACTGAGGTTTTCAGTTATTTCTTGGCGTGTGGCCATCTAACAACCTGCCCAAAGATGGGTAGGTGGAGTGTGCTAGCTTTACCCTTCTGTGACAACAGGGTATGTCTGTTCAGGATTTTGCTTCTTCCTTACAGTTCAACAGCCATCTCTTTTTGGTTTTGGCTTTCAACAGTCAACACTCAAAGATCTTTTGTTTTCTGACAGTTAAAGAAACAGGCTCAGTGTTCTTACTCTTTTTTTTTTTTTTTAAAGTGTTCTTACTCTTAAACAATTACTTAATTGTTTACAGATAACTGAAACTACGAAAGGTTTCTGTGATGAATCTGCTTTGTTGGAGGCTTATGTGTGGAAATGATTGGTCATCATAATTCCTGGTGATTGAGAAGATTGTTTTTAAACCAAAGAGCATCAAAAAGCTCACTCTTCTGATTTTCATTGGCTGTTTTTCTTGTGTATTGTAACAAACCTCTCTCCTTTTTAAATGTAAGATGTAGCAGACTTAGTGCTTGATTAGTGCTGTTTTAACATGCTTAAGAAATACTCTCCTTAGAAATTTTCACTTTATTTTAATAATAATAGGTATTACTGTGGTAACTGCAGATAGGGATGAACCTATCTTATACAATGGAGAGTTTAGAATGTCAAAAATGCATCACATCAACAACTCTAACCTGGAGGGAGCAGTTTAGTAAAGAATATTTTGAATTCTTAATGTAACATTTATACTTACTGCCTTGTTGTGATTATTATAAATGTTTCCGTGTATCAGTCACCTTGTTTTATTTAAAACATTTAAAGGTACATTTAGTACATTTTCCTGATTGGTTTTCCATGGGGAGTGCATTCCCACCTTTATTAAGTGGCCAGTAGGAAAACATGATTTGGTTTCCATAGTTGATTGAAGTCAACCTATCAGCAACACATCAGTTCCAGAGGTCAGGTATTCCTGGAGCATGATGGTGCATAATGATTTCCTTACAGAATTGTTGAGCATGGTCATAGTGAACAACCACTGTCCGGTACTTACTGATCACTTAACTAGGTGCCAGCAGTATTCCAAGTGTTTTATTTGTGTTAATTCATTTATATTATATATACTTAAGTTGCATTTTTCCCTTCTGTTTTCCTCCCCCCCACCCCCAGGCTAGTGTCCCTTAAGAAAGTTATTTCTAAGAAATAGCACAAGTTAGAAATAGTATCAGCTTTTGTTGAGATTGTCTACTTAATTTATGGAGGTCTGCTTTGGGAGTAGGAGAAATAAGAGAATGGGTCAGGAAAAATAGATCAGGGGAAGTAGTATCAGGGGGTAGAGAGCATTTTCCCTGGAAGGGTGCTGGTTCAACTTGAGTGAATGGCAGAGGGATCCTGGATGGATGAATATGGGGTGTGCTGCATCGAGACCATCATGGAGCCACTGGCGAGAGGGGCAGAGAGAGCACTCAGCTTGTAGGACCTTAGCTGTAGAATTTAAAAGCCACGGCAAGACCAAGAGAGTGACGCATTCTGCCACAGAGCAGCTGTAAGGTGAAAATAGAACTCTTGTAAACAACAAGGGTGAAATAACTAGTTTGGGCCAGTGGGTGGACCGGAAGCCTAGACTGAGATTTCCAAAGAATGAAAGAGAAACGGGTTTCAGACAAATAATTCCATACACAAGAGGACTTCCCTAGTGGCTCAGATGGTAAAGCGTCTGCTACAATGAGGGAGACCTGGGTTTGAACCCTGGGTCGGGAAGATCCGCTGGAGAAGGAAATGGCAACCCACTTCAGTACTGTTGCTTGGAAAATCCCTTGGACGGAGGAGCCTGGCAGGCTATAGTCCACAGGGTCGCAAAGAGTTGGACACAACAGAGTGACTTCACTTTTATTTTTCCATACACAAGATGATGAGTACCAGCTGTGTCTTTGAATATCCGTGCTGCATCACTTTACATCTCATGTCAGATGATTGCTTATTATATCTTATCTGCATTTGTCTGTAGCTAGGTATTGATGGGCTTCCCACGTGGCACTAATGGTAAAGAACCCACCTGCCAATGTGGAAGATGTAACAGATGAGGGTCTGATCCCTGGATCAGGACGCTCCCCTGGAGGAGGTCATGGCAGTCCATTCCTATATTATTGCCTGGAGAGTCCCATGGACAGAGGCGCCTGGGGGTCTACAGTCTATAGGGTTGCAAAGAGTTGGACACGACTAAAGCAACTTAGCGCGCACACACAAGATATTTGATACACATTTACTCTGGGGAGGCAGCTTGTTATGGCAATAGGAGGGAATTTGAAATCTGATGGACTTGTGTTTTGAATTTTAGTTGTTAGATGTCTTGAACAAGCCACTCATCTGACTCTGCTCCCCCTGCACTGCCACCACAGTTTCACTGAGATTGTAATTGACATATAATATTGTATGAGCTTAAGACATAAAGCATAAATATTTGATACATGTATATATTGGGAAATGTTTGCCACATTAAGTTAATATTCCTCCTTTTATATAATTACAGATTTTTCTTGTAATGAGAACTTCTCAATTCTCTTTTCTTACTGCTGTTCAGATATACAATACAGTATTGGTAACTATAGTCATCATGCTGTACATTACACCCCCAGAATTTATTTTATAACTAGAAGTTTGTACCTTTAAGCCACCTTCACTCTTTTTCCCCACCTCTCACAAATCCCACCCTCTGGCAACCAACAATCTTTTCTTTGTTTCTATGAAGTTGTTTTTTGTTTTGCTTTTGTTTGTTTGATTTTGAATTCCACATAAAAATGAGATCATACAGTTTTTTTCATTCTCTGACTTATTTCACTTCACATAATGTCCTCAAGATCCATTCTTATTGGTGCAAATGGCAGTTTTTCCTTCTTTTAATGGCTGAGATATATCCCTTATATAAACGTATCACATTTTCTTCATTCATGTATTTGTTGAAGAAACAGGTTGCTTTCCATGTTTGGCTGTTGTAGGTAATTCTGCAGTGAAAATGAGGTTGTGGGTACCTCTTTGAGATAGTGATTTCATCTCCTTTGGAGATATACCCGGAAATGGAACTGCTGGATCATATTAATTCTATTTTTAATTTTTTGAGGAACCTCTATACTGTTTTTCATGCTAGCAATACCAATTTATGTTCCCACCAATAGTGCACAAGTTTCCTTTTGTCAGGTGTTGTTAACTCTTGGTTTTTTTGATAATAGCCATTCTAACAGGGGTGAGATGCTGTCTCATTGTGGTTTTCATTTGCATTTCCTTGATAAATTAGTAATCTTGAGTATCTTTTCCTGTGACTGTTGACCACTTGAATATTTTCTTTGGAGAAACGTCTAGTCATAGTCTTCGGCCATCTTAATATTCAATTATTTATTGAGCTGTATGAGGATTTTTATATCTAGGATATTGACCCCTAATTGGATATTATGAATCCCTTATTATGGAAAAGGTCAGTTTTCATTCCAGTGCCAAAGAATGCAGGAGGAGAAGGGGACATCAGAGGATGAGATGGTTGGATGGCATCACCGACTCAATGGACATGAGTTTGGGTACATTCCGGGAGTTGGTGATGGACAGGGAGGCTGGCATGCTGCAGTCCATGGGGTCGCAAAGAGTCTAACACAACTGGGCGACTAAGTGGAATGGAATTATGGAATAATAATCATCTATTATGAATCACTTGTTTTGAATCAGATACGTGGTTTGCAAGTGTCTTCTCCCGTTCTGTCGTTTGCCTTCTCATCTCACTGATTGATTTCCTGTGCTGTGCAGAAGCTTTTCAGTTTGATGTAGTCCAGCTCGTTCATTTTTGCTCCTGTTATTTGTGCTTTGGGTGTCATATCCGAAAATAAAATCGTTGCTCAGAACAATGTCAAGGAACTTTTCCCTTGTGTTTTCTCCTAGGAGTTTCTGGTTTTACATTTAATTTTAATTGTAATTTATATGGTTTCTGATTTTATATCTAAGTCTTTAATTCATTTTCTATTAATTCTTCTCAGTGATATAATAAGTGCTTTTGCAAGTGAATATTCAATTTTCCCAGCACCATTTGTTGAATAGACTGTCTTTTCTGTACTGAGTATTTATTCTTGGCTGTTTTGTCAAATGTTAGTTGACTGTATATTCATGAGTTTATTCCTAGACTCGCAATTCTTTTACATTAGCCTATATGCCTGTTTTTTTCACTAGCACCTACTATTTTGATTACTGTAGCTTAGTAATATAGCTTGAAATTAGGTATTGAGCTGCCTTTGGCTTTGCTCTTTTTAAAAATTTTTCTTTCATCAATGTGTTTAACTTTTCATTCTGCAGATCTTTAACCTTCTTGGTTAAATTCATTCCTAGTTATTTCATTGTTTTTGATGCTGTTGTAAATGGGAGCATGATTTAGTCTTGGTGGGCTGCGAAACATAGAAACATAGAAACCTCTATGTTTCTAGGAGGCTTTATTTATTCTAGGTTGTTTAGTTGGTGTGTAGTTGTTGCCACAGTAGTATCTTATGCTCCTTTGTGTTTCTATGGAATCAACTGTATTACCTAACTTTCTCAAAGCATCTGTAAGATGGAGACAGTAACACCCAATTTGAGAAGAGTTGAATGGGATAATGTAGTACAGTGTCTAGAAACATGCCTGGTGCTCAGTCTGGGCTAAACAAAAGGAAGTTAGTCTTCCACAGTGTGAAAGTGAAAGTCGCTCAGCTGTATCCGACTCTTTGCAACCCCATGGTCTATACAGTCCATGGACTTCTCCAGGCCAGAATACTGGAGTGGGTAGCCTTTCCCTTCTCCAGGGGATCTTCCCAACCCAGGGATCGAACCCAGATCTCCCGCATTGCAGGCGGATTCTTGACCAGCTGAGGCACAAGGGAAGCCCTAGTCTTCCAAGGAGAAGTTTTTAAAAAAGCTTACTTTTTTCCTTATTATGGAACACATGAAAGTTCAAAAGAGAAGACATGTAGCAGGGGGGACCAGAGCCTGTGTTCATATGAGAGACCACAGTTTGCGTGTGTGCGTAAATGGCTTAGAAAGAAGGGATGTTAGATTTTTAAGAGTATGTAATCAGTTAAACAGTTACAAATCCTTGCCAAAACAAATGTGTTGTTTTACTCAAGAGTTCCCTGCAAAAATAATTATAAATTAAGCATTACATTGTTGCCTCCTGATTTATATGATTTATATGTATTTTTAAATTATATATTGACAAAATGACACATTGGCCACTTGTAATTATTAGAAGTTTAATTTTTCTCAGTTTGAAATTTTAAAGCATTTTCTTAGTGATAGTCTTTAAAAACCTTGCTATTTATTATAGCAGTTGAATCTTTGAAGAGATGTTATTCTTTGTTTTGTTCAGTGTTGCTGAGACTTATGTTTTTGGCAAAAGGATATTTTATTATGTGCAATGGTTTTTTTAATATAATAAAATGTATTTAAACTATTTTTAAATTATAAGAGTAGAACCAACATTTTCATTATTAAAAGACAATTCTTTATCATCTCTTTATGTATTTTGGGAGATAATTCTATTTTTTAATTTTTTAAAACTAATGTTGTCATTCGGTTTCTTTGACTAATATAATCCCAAAGAGCATTCATTGGACCTGTTTTAATATTTCTTTCTGATTTTGAAGAGTTAAAGATATTATCTGAAGATTACTAAGAATGTATTTTCTTATGAGAATTCTATGTTGCTGATTTATTCTTTAGTTAAAAGTTAAAACTTTTTCATTTATGAATAATGCAGTATATATAAGTGATACTAAAATTTTAGTTTTATAATTGCCAAATAAATTCCATTGGTTTAAAAATCAGGAATTTTTTTTTCTTTTGAGTGACCATTTTAAGCATTTATAAATTTTGTTCCATATTAATGTGTGCATTTTAAGTTAATATTATGTGGTTTGTACAACCATTCTTGAATAGTTGAAACTTAAAAGAATTACAAATTGCAGATTTCTGTGCCTGGTGGAAATAAATACGAAGTTTGGTAGATACTCATTTTTCATATCTCTAATATAAACTGGCAAATGATACTAAAACAGCAGTTTGGTGTATATTTTGGATATTTTCCCCCCGTGTTAAGTGTCTTTAAGAGTTTTAACTGTATTTATCGCTATCATTTGAACAGGTGTCTCAATGCTTGTACCTACTGCAAAACTAAACACGCCAGAGGAAATTTGGCCAGTTATCCAATTGATGAGTTAGTAGATAGAGCCAAACAGTCTTTTCAAGGTAAGAGTTTCTAGAATTCTGTGATTTCAGTCTCTTTAATAAATTTTAATAGTCTTCTAAGTAAAACTTGACTTTAGGTTATGCTTGTTTAGCTTTCTGAAGAGTTTACAAATGTTTCAGCTTATCTAATAGAAGGTGGTGTCAGATTCAGGTTATGATATTTGCATGACTTTTCTTTCACACTCTTCTGTTTTCTTATGACTCTACGGTAGGTGACATACTTTGAAATTTATCACCTGTCTTTATATTTCATGGAAAAGACAAAAAAATAAAAATGAAAGCCATGACCTTCTGGTGTGTGTTAATTAGACTTTGGTGGACTGAGTGAAATATCTTTTAAAGATTTCTGTCTCTTTCTTTGGTAATTTTTGGGCCATTTAGAAAACAGAACTAATAAGGATTATCAAGAGTCTTGGAAAGAGAAGGTGGATTTTACTTTGAGCAAGTAAAGATAACCCCTACTCATCCATAGGACTGTTGGAGCTGGGAAGATTGGTAATGGTATAGAGTCCTAAAAAGAATAATTCTTTGTGTGGGTGGCCAGCTACTTCTGATTCATCACTTGCTGGAAAATGTCATTGCCTTGATATCTCTCAGCATACAGTAAGACATTTGCAACATGAATCACAATTGTGTTGACACATAACCATAAGTTTCCTCTTTTGTCTTTGTTTATAGTATGTATATATAACATTGGTGTGTTTTTATAACCAACGTGAGATAATCTATTGTCTCATAATCTTGTGGGTTAATACTTATCGACAATGTGCTTTTCCTTTTAGCAAGTAACTTAGAGTGCTACTCCCAGTACTTCACACCCCAAATCTCAGAAAGTATGTGTTACAAACACACGTATTTAGTCAAAAGCTTTTATCAACATGAATTTGAACTGTTCTTTAAAACAAAGAGAAAAATACTCTTGATTAATTCAACACTTCTGGACAATTTTATTTTCTAACTTTATATCCTTAGCACAGTCCCGTTTTCTGTTCACATTCAACTTGTATTGAAAGAAATAAATGGAAACTCATTGACTCTTGTAGTTGTCCTGTTTCAGAACCAGCTGAATTGGCTAATCAGAGAAGTCTGAGTGGTTGTCTTTTCTGCAATATGGCTACTTTAAGGATTCTTTAGAAAGGGAATGAATTCATACAGAAGCCTACTTTGTTTGAAAAATGATCCTTTGCTGGCATTCTTACTTGGTGTTTGTTTTTCTCTATATCTATTGAATAGCAGAGATATTAGAACTGTATGATCTATCCACTAACTCTGTGATTAGAAGGCATACAAATTACAAGTGGGTTTGCTGATTAAGATGAGTGACTCAAAGAATATATCAGAGGTTAACAGTGACTTAGTGGCTGTTTCTAGAGGAAGTATTAAAAGAGATTTATTTAATATTACTTTCATCATCATGATCAGATACATATGTGCTTGGTTAGTCCCGTTTCCCACCCCCCACCCCCCACACCCCGCCAATGAAATGTGTGCAGGACAGTGTTTTTCTATTGTCTTGTTGATTGAAGGTTAATATTTGAACTGATGGGCTCAATGGGTTGATACATGGAACTGTTACTAAAATACCAAGGTCTTAACTTTCTAGGTAAGCTACTGTGTTTAGGGAATTTTAAGTTGTGAGTATCTGATGCTCTTTGCCATAGGATAGTTTGAATTCACAGCGCTCTGCTGGGTTCCAGCCACGTGATCTGACAAAGGTACTTGATGTATACAAGTCATGGTTTTCTCATTACTATGACATGTAGTGTTGCTTGTTGTTTGAATTTGAGATAACTTACATGAAGTCATTGGTTGTGCCCTTATCATAAAGAAGGCATGTGACTTAAACTGGAGGAATTTAAAATAAATTGAAGAAGAGAAGTCTAATTTTTTTTTGAGAAGTCCAATTTTGAGTGAGAATATTGTAATATCTATAACATTAATGATTAGAACCATGAGACATTTTCTTTTACTTCTAAAATATGTTTTATGAAGAATGTCTTTACAGATAGGAACTATTGAGTATGACAGTCACCTTTTGCTTTCTCAGTTCGACAAATGCAAAATCATGTTAAGGATGGCCTTATAATTTCACAAGAGGAAATAGCAATCTATAAGCTCACATTTTAAAGACATTGAGTTAGCAGCATCGTCTTTTGTTCTGCAACAAGCCTTGGTATCATAATGGTTGTATAGACTTCCTATGAGTTTTTAAAATTGCTGTGAGTTTTTAAATTGAAAAGAATAATTATGAAGTTAAATGTAATATTAGAAATAGCCCGTTTTTCTTCTTTGGTGACTCTTGCATATCTCATTCTTTAATAATTAAGAAATTAGGAATATTTAGAGGATAGAGCCCCTTAAATTCTACATTATTCCATTATTAAATTTTCCCATAATCAGTAATAAACATTATGGTTCTTTGAGAATTTAATTAGAAAAGTCTAAATATGCTGTCACTAAATTTTAGTGTTTTAAAGTTGTTATGTCAGTGCAAGTTAAATTTCCCAGCTGAAAATTGCATTCCTTTTCTTACTTTTTCTTAAATTTTTAAATGACTATGTGTCACAAATACAAAATGGTTTTTAGAAAATCTCTATACCAGTTGTAGAATAAAGATTACATCCCTGGTTGCCTGTCATGTGATAGACTATACAATAAGGTAACAATTTCTTTCTGAATAGCATATTCATGGAACATTTTATATTCATAAACATTTATTTCTTAGACATCTAATGAGTGAAGAGACTAGTGCTAGCCCATAGGCAAGGGAACATTCAGAAGAGATTCTGAAATAATCATGAAATCATTCTGAATATAAAGTGGCTTCCTAAAGTACTAAAAATATACTGACTATACATTCAGCTGCCAAGAATGGGAAAAGGAGCCCATTAACTTTTGAATGGATATCATTAAACAAACTTTATATTTTTTAATAGAAACTTTACCTTTTATGAAAAATATATATAGTTTATATTTTGTTGGTTTCCTAGCTTTTTTTTTTTACATTTTCGTTGACTATTTTAACCTTCTCATGTGTTTTTCATTTTTGTTTCAGTTCTGCATATGAGTGTGATATTTACCAGGTTAATTTCTGGGTATCATCTCTTTGTTCTAATAGACCGTTGGGAAACCTCCCACCCTCACTTCACCTGTGCTGAGCTTTAGGTTTTAAAAATTCCTAGCCATGACAGTCTTTGGGGACTGGGGTTTGACATGGTTGCATTTTAGATATCTGGAAAAACATGTCAAGCGATGACCAGGACTTTGTTGGGACCAGAATGAATTTACAAGCTAGTGTTTTCTAGGATATTTGTATTGATTTTTCTCCAGCAGCTAATCAATCAGTTTCAGTTGTATAAGTGATGGAGCAAACCTTTTTAAGTGTGCTGGGTAAGTGGTGTGGAAACAGCACCTTTCTCTGCTGTCTCTGGAATCAAAATGTAGAGATGATGGATGGGCTGTTTTCATAGCTCTGGTGTGCTTTTCTAGATCTCATTTCTGTGTTGTTACTTTTTTTTCTTCCTCATAAATCTGAACAGCCCCCCACAAGATAAGTGGCAAAAACTGGTTATGGAAAGGTGAATAAATTAAGATGAAATATTCAGAGCAAGGAGAAAATTTCTTGATGCTTAGTAATTTAGAGGTCTATGTTGGAATTTGATGAATTCAGTTTTATTTCAAGACTTGCAAAGATACCATCTAATGTGTATGAGGTTAATTATGCAATGCAGCTGGAAAACATTACTTCCTGCCCTTTTGGATAGGAGAGAATATGAGCAACAATTGATTTTCTGGTGTATAAACTTGAAATTGTTGAGTTGTATGGTTTACATGAAGTCGCATTTGACTTATAACCTTTAGCAATTAATACTGTATATTGATTTTCATCTAAGATGAAAAAGAGACCAATAATTGCATCCTATTAATTTATATGGCAGTTGTTTAAATGTCTCTTTTTTTCTTTTATCTTTTCATTTGTGCTGTGTTCAAACTGAGAAATCTATTTCTTCTGTAGGATTAATAACATTAATATATGTATTTCTTATACATTGTCAACTTCCACAAAAGGATTTTAGGCAGCTTACATTAAAGGATTATATGTAATAGACCATAACAAAATAAAAGCCTTTATATGAAATACTGTATTGTGTTTCAAAAGAGGAAAGATAATTATACCAACTCGTGAATCTTGGCTCTCCCAAAGAATAGAGGGTTAGGGTGATTTATATAATTTGATAATCAGTTTTTAATCAGAGAAATCCACATATCTCTAGACTGTAAATACTAAGAAGAGTTATTTGCTTACATCCTTTTCTAAGAGACATCGACAAATATAATAGAAATGCCTTTAGCCTGTAATGAGGAAATGGCAACCCACTCCAGTATTCTTGCCTTATGAATCTCTTGGACGGAAAAGCCTGTTGGGCTACAGTCCATGGGGGTCACAAAGAGTCAGACACGACTGAGTGATTTAGCACGGTGATGTATATAGAATTTCAAGATAGTCTCTCCATGGCCTTTTCTTCTGTTGACTGTTACAAAACCCCCCAATATAACATTAAACTGTGACTTTTAAAATAAATTTCAATGGCAGAGCTAAATAAATTTACGTAGTATGTATAACTTGATAGGAGGATCTGATACCTAAATAGCTGTTTGTCAGATATTTGGTTTAAATAAGCTGAGATTAATCACTTTGGTGTCAGAGAATGTTAGTAAAGGTTATCTACGGCAGACCAGAGTATAACTGACTTGGTTCTTGCCTCTTCAGACCTTTGAGTTTCTAAGTCAGTGGTGTTCAAAGTTTTCTTAGCAATAAGACAACTCTTTTTCCAAATGAAATTTGAAAAGTAAAAGCAGAATTGCCAGGATTGAAGGATTGAAGGTGGGGTCCTGTTTAATACGAGTCCTTTGCTGCTGAGGCCTTTCTTTCCTCAGAACATTGAGGATTCAGCCTGAACTGGCTGGTACTGATTAATGTTTCTCTGCTCTATTCCTTAAATACACCAGTCCAGGGCTGGCAGATGTTTTCTTAAAGGGCCACATCATACGTGTTTTAGGCTCTATGAGCTACAAGGTCTGTCACATCTGTTCATTTTTGTCCTTGTAGCATAAAACCAGCTACCTGTAGACATGAAAGAATGGGTGTGGCTGTGTTCAAATAAGGGTTTAGTGGTCAGCTTTGGGGAAAGGTAACTTAAATAAGATTATTGAGAACTATCTTATGGTCTCTAATATGCTAGCTAGTACACATAAATTCATAAGAAAAGGATGTAGTCTCTAGGAACTAATGTTCCTCTGGCATCGATTAGTATTATCAGTCTGGCTGTTCATTTTAGTCAGTTGTAAATTTTGTAAAACCAAAACCGCACTGATGTCTGTGTCCCCTTGCTGACAACTGCATCATCATTTCTGTGGATTGGGAGGCCCTGCATTTTCTAAAATATAGATGATTCTAACGTGTAAGCCAGAGTTTTGAACTTGAATTGAGATCCACTAGTTTAAATGATTTTTTTGGTTGAAGTTATTAAGTGAACTGACCCTCTCAATCTCTACTGAGAGGGACTGTGAGGAGGAAACCCTGGTTGATTAGTAAAGAATGAGCCAGGCTAGGGAGGGTGGCGGGGCAGAATGAAAAGTGAAAGTGAAGTCTCTCAGTCTTGTCTGACTCTTTGCGACCCTATGGATTGTAGCCTACCAGGCTCCTCTGTCCATGGGATTTTCCAGGCAAGAATACTGGAGTGGGTTGCCATTTCCTTCTCCCATAGTACTATTCATTTGTAGATACCACCCTGCTGGTTAACGGCTGGCTTCAGAATCCCCTGATGGTGCTTACTTAGGTGAAGAGGCTCAATGATTTTTGTTTTCACTAGGTATCACAGAAGGGTCAGCTGGTATTTTACAAGTGTTTCCTGGGCTCTGTGGAAATCAGAAAGATGGAAAAGGCTTGTCTCCAAGGAGCTCCTCCTAATTCAGGGGACAGAGTAGCCAGTTGGACTAATGAAAATTAAAGAACACCGAGCCAGGAAAGACAGTGTTCAGATGGCAAAAAACATTGAGCTTTCTTAACTTTGGATTTTGATCCATGATCTGTCTTCCCAGCTCCAGGCAGCCTTCACTGATCAGCCAAGCTTTCCCCTCGGAATCCCTCTCAATACTGAGTGCTATTCACCACTGCTTAGTATTCTAGATAAACTCTGCTTGCCATTCTGAATCTTAAAGTTTGTGTTAGGCTGGAGGTAGACGGAAGAAACCACAGTAACTATTGGAACGGTATAGTTGTTGTTTCGACATTCATTCAACAAATACTTATGGAACATTGATTAGAAACAGTTCCTAGTTTTACTGATAGGTATGTGCTTTAGATATGTGGTGATAACAATGCATTATTATAATCAATCTTTGATTACTTCTGCCAGTAAGATAGGGAGACCAGTGGTGAGGTTTGCTTATCCCTGCTGTGGGAAAGAGAGATGCAGTCCCAGGGCTGTTTTACAAAACAGCATCTGTTTATAATTCTGTAAACTTTCATAGTTCAGAGTACATATAACCCATAAGTACAGAAAATTTGGAGCTTCTGGGAATATCATTTTAAGTCTATCCCTAGGAAAACTAGAGTGTAATCAATCCCCCACTGTTACTGGTGAGTTTTACCTTTTCCACTCTGTTTTGTTCTACAAAACAACCTGCAGGTATGCAATTAGATATGAAAAATTATATGTAATATGATAAGACCTTTGCAAAACAGATGGGAAAAGTCAAGACTTGGTGTGGAATTGGAACTTGGGAAAGTAGGCCATAGTCACATATGCTATTTCGACTCTGAACTTGTCTTAAAAGCTTATTTTCTGTAAGACTAAAAAAACCAGCTTTGGCATTAGATTTGAAAGAAAATTTTCACTTGTGAGCTCTTGTAGGGAATGGGAAAGATGCATTAGGTCTCAACAGCATCCCCTTAACACTCAGATCCACATACCAAGTTTCTTACAGTTGTATGTTTTGGCATTCCTTGTTAGGACTTGCAGCCATGCCCTGTAAAGCATAACACTCTGACAGGATTTCTTGGGAGCCTAAGAGAATACATTCCAAGTGTTTGGGACTTGCTAGTGATCTGGCTCCACTCCCATGGTCCTTGGGTACTACAAAGGAATCCTGCTATAGAGGCTAATAGCTTAGGGTTTGCACACCCGAGATTGTTTTGGGAGATGATATGTCAGAGTGCAGGAAGAAGATATGAGGATTTGTATTGATTTGTATTTTCTCTTCCCTAAAAGCTTTTTTGGTATATGTTTTATACTGTATATAATAGCACATTAGTGCTTGAGTATAATTAGTAGGTACATCTCCATGGGGATTCATTAAACCTTTTTTTAAATTCATTCAGGAGAGTGATTTTCTAAAATATGGAGACCACTGATTCAGAGAACAAATATCCTGCCCGTTTACCACTAGAAACCCAATTCTTTCCACCAGGCATCTGGTTTGAGTAGGGTTTGCTCTCTGTCAGGGTCCTAAGGTGTCCATATTCTGTTTTGATTGAGGGCAAATCCATCTGCTTTTGAGATCAAATAAGCAAAGAATAAAGTTGATGATCTTTGGAGGAAACCCGTAGTACTTAATGAAGACTCTTGCCGAGCATCTGCTCAGAGGCAGGCTCTTAGTCCTCGGCAACACGTGTTTCCACTCTGCTTCCATCTGGGTTTCAGATCACTGGAAGACTGAGCCAGGAGGGTGTCGGGTCAGGCCTCGGTGACAGTCTACATTTGGGTTTAGTAGGTGCTCAGTAAATGTTGAATCGGTGGCCGATCCTGAATTGATTATGCTCGATGAAATTCCATATGCGACTTGGAACCTGCAATGAAAATATAGCCTGGAAAAGCTATATTTCTAAAGTGGGCAAGGGGTATTGCTTAGTTTCAGCTGCTCTTCCTTCACAATTGAGTACTCTGTCTCATAACACAGGCTTGATTTTATGACATCAGACATTTGGTGGTGGTGGCTTTCTAAGCTTTGCAGAAGATAATTAATTTACTTGCGGAAAGTATCTCCTGGTAGTTAACAGTACCTGTCATTTTACCAAATGAGTATATCCATGTAGGTCCCATGTTTCTAGTTACAATTAAACATTTGCTTTGACATTTCTCTTCTGCAAAACAGAATTCAGCAAACAATTTGTGATGACATGGGGACCAAAGTTAACTGAGGGTTTGCTTTCGGAAGTTCGAACTGAAGGTAATCTGTCTCTGGGATCATTTTGGTGAACTTTAAAGGCTGCAAGTTAGTTTTGGAAGGTTGTTTAATGGAATTTTAATAGCCCTTGAAAGATGTGAAAGTGATACTGCTACCTGGTGGTTTGTAAACCTGACCTTTGTGAGATGTTTTCTGGGCAAAAGTACTATTTTGTGATGCCAGCAGCTTTTATTGATTCTGCAGAGTCTGCAGTTTTCTAACACCGGCTGTCAATTCATTCCAGCTGAAAAATTATTAAATTTCTTCTCCTGCTTGTGTGGATATTAAATTGCAGTAAACATGCTTGCACAGTGTCAGGTACAGCAAGCACAATTTTCTGCGTGAAAAAAATGTTTGTTAGTGGGACCTTGGCGGTTCAGCACAGGTTATAAATTTCTGTATTTCTTTTTATTTGTTACTCTCAGTTATGGTTTTTATTTCTCTTGGTAAGTTTCTTGTTATTTGTAATATAAGAAAGAAAAGTTTGATTTAGACTGCTGACTTTAAAAACTATGCCCTTTAGTTCATTTCTGGTCTTGTCAAAAGAAAAAGATGGGAGTAAGAGGATTTAACCAGTAAAAATATGATTGGAACAGAATGAGAAAGATCTGATGAAAGAATGAATTGAATGAAAAAGGGAAGGGATAAATAATTCGATGATCATCAATTCAGTTCAGTTCAATTGCTCAGTCGTGTGTGACTTTTTGCGACCCCATGAACTGCAGAACGCCAGGCCTCCCTGTCCATCACCAACTCCCGGAGTTCACCCAGACTCGTGTCCGTTGAGTCGGTGATGGCATCCAACCATCTTATCCTCTGTTGTCCCCTTCTCCTCCTGCCCTCAGTCTTTCCCAGCATCAGGGTCTTTTCAAATGAGTCAGCCCTTCGCATCAGGTGGCCAAAGTATTGGAGTCTCAGCTTCAACATCAGTCCTTCCAATGAATACCCAGGAATGAGCTCCCTTAGGATGGACTGGTTGGATCTCCTTGCAGTCCAACTGACTCTCAAGAGTCTTCTCCAACACCACAGTTCAAAAGCATCAATTCTTTGGTGCTCAGCTTCCTTTATAGTCCAACTCTCACTTTCATACATGACCACTGGAAAAACCATAGCCTTGACTGGACGGACTTTTGTTGACAAAGTAATGTCTCTGCTTTTTAATATGCTGTATAGGTTGGTCATAACTTTCCTTCCAAGGAAAGAGTGTCTTTTAATTTCATGGCTGCAGTCACCATCTGCAGTGGCTTTGGAGCCCAGAAAAATAAAGTCGGCCACTGTTTCCACTGTTTGCCCATCTATTTGCCATGAAGTGATGGAACCAGATGCCATGATCTTACTTTTCTGAATGTTGAGCTTTAAGCCAACCTTTTCACTCTCCTCTTTCACTTTCATCAAGAGGCTCTTTAGTTCTTCTTCACTTTCTACCATAAGGGTGGTATCATCTGCATATCTGAGGTTATTGATATTTCTTCCGGCAGTCTTGATTGTGCTTGTGCTTCCTCCAGCCTAGCGTTTTTCATGATGTACTCTGCATATAAGTTAAATAAGCAGGGTGACAATATACAGCCTTGACATACTCCTTTTCCTATTTGGAACCAGTCTGTTGTTCCATGTCCAGTTCTAACTGTTGCTTCCTGACCTGCATACAGGTTTCTCAAGAGGCAGGTCACGGGGTCTGGTATTCCCATCTCTTTCAGAATTTTCCACAGTTTGTTGTGATCCACACAGTCAAAGGCTTTGGCTCAGTCAATAAAGCAAAAATAGATGTTTTTCTGGAACTCTCTTGCTTTTTTGATGATCCAGTGGATGTTGGCAATTTGATCTCTAGTTCCTCTGCCTTTTCTAAAACCAGCTTGAACATCTGGAAGTTCATGGTTCACGTATTGCTGAAGCCTGCCTTGGAGAATTTTAAGCATTACTTTACTAGTGTGTGAGATGAGTGCAATTGTGCGGTAGCTTGGAATGAAAACTGACCTTTTCCCGTCTTGTGGCCACTACTGAGTTTTCCAGATTTGCTGACATATTGAGTGCAGCACTTCCACAGCATTGTCTTTTAGGATTTGAAATAGCTCAGCAGGAGTTCCATCACCTCCACTAGCTTTGTTCATGGTGATTCTTCCTAAGGCCCAGTTGACTTCACATTCCAGGATGTCTGGCTCTAGGTGAGTGATTACACCATCGATGATCATACATAACACATAGATCCTTTTGAATTGCAGAATTCTAGTTAAGCAAGGTGGAATGATGGTCAGGTAGTAAAGTGGTTCTTAAACTTTCCTGTCTCTGAGACTAATTTTTGGACGTTGGAGGTGTATGTTTAAAATGCAAGTATCTGGCCATCTAGATACCACCCTTATGGCAGAAAGTGAAAAAGAACTAAAGAGCCTATTGATGAAAGTGAAAGAGGTGAGTGAAAAAGCTGGCTTAAAACTCAGCATTCAAAAAATGAAGATCATGGCATCTGGTCCCATCACTTCATGTCAGATAGATGGGAAAAAATGGAAACATTGAGAGGTTTACTTGGGCTCCGAAATGACTGCAGCTGGTGACTGCAGCCATGAAATTAAAGGACACTTGCTCCTTGGAAGAAAAGCTATGAGCAACCTAGACAGCCTATTAAAAAGCAGAGACATTACTTTCCTGAGAAAGGTCTGTCTAGTCAAAGCTGTGGTTTTTCCAGTAGTCATGTATGGATGTGAGTGTTGGACTATAAAGAAAGCTGAGTGCTGAAGAATTGATGTTTTTGAACTGTGGTGTTGGAGGACTCTTGAGAGTCCCTTGGACTGCAAGGAGATCCAACCAATCAATCCTAAAGGAAATCAGTCTTGAATATTCTTTGGAAGAACTAATGCTGAAGCTGAAACTCCGATACTTTGGGAGTTTCCACCTGACGGGAAGAACCGACTCACTGAAAAGACCCTGTTGCTGGGAAAGATTGAAGGTAGGAGGGGAAGGGGACGACAGAGGATGAGATGGTTGGATGGCATCACCGACTTGATGGACATGAGTTTCAACAAGCTTGAACAGATCTGGCCAAATTTGCGATTCAGTAGGTCTGCCATGGCCCAGGAATTTATATTTTCAAATGAATCACTCCTAATGACCCAGATGCAGGTGTTGTGAGGAACACTTCCAGAAACTTGTCTAGAGAATTTTCTTGATTAAACACACCAAGTCATTTGATCAGAATATTGAAGGGAAGAAGAAATGTACTGTTTATGTCAAGAATATCAGCATAAACAACGTAAGCTACACAAATGGTCTTCTACATGTTCATCTTATTGGAAAATACATCTTTCGTTTCTCTGAATACCTTTGTCAATGGATGTGAAGTGACAAGATTCAGTGGTGGGTGTGGGACAGTAGCAGTGTTTCATGAGTCAGGCCTGATACAGAATGTGTGTGTGCATGCGTGCACATTTGATGTGGCATGATTAGAGCCCAGAAATATGGTCGAACTCAAAAAAAGTAGCCTGGAAAGGCATCAAGGCAGAGATCTGAGCCAGAGATTAAAACTAGAGTCTGAAACCAAAAAGACAGAGAGAAAATATAATCCAAGTGCCTGGAGAATAAATTGGTGAAAGTCCTAACTAATTAATTAGAATGGGCCATATTGCTTGCTTGCTGCTTGCAGAGTGATGAACCTAATTCAGGGTTTAAAGGCAATGTGTGCAATGGACAAAACCCACTTTTGGCATTATAAACTGTTTGAAATATTTAAGCTTAGGCTTTTTATTTTTTTGTTTTGGCTGTGCTGCTTGACATGTGGGATCTTAGTTCTCTCACCAGGGCACCAACCTGTGCTCCCTGCAGTGAACACATGGAGTCCTAACCACTGGACCACCGAAAAAGTCCCATAAGCTTAGTTTATTTTATGTTTCATAATTAATTACTTATTTTATAAATGCATTTTAGAATCTAAGATTTAACAAACCCAGCGAATCATAATCCCTGTTTTCTTCTCTCTAAATATCATGTGGATGAACAGTGAAAAATCTATTACTCAGTGGCCACCATTGACTCACTCCCCTGGTAGTCATGCTTTTGTGTAGACAGGGCCCTTCTACATTGGCCGTCTGCTTGGCATGTGTCTTGCTTTGGCCGTTGGAGCATGAGAAAGCCTGATACAAGCAGTTTTATAAACACTGGTATACTGAAGCTTGTTCTTATGGAATGTGGCTTGGATCCCTGTGTCTCCTTGAAAGTGGTCCAGCTAACCTACTGCAGTTACTGCATGGACATACTCAGCCCACAAATGTAGCAGCTGAGATTCGAGATGTGAATGAGGAAGCCATCTTTAATGCTCTCACTATCACACTGATCAAAAAAAACAAAACCTAATCCACGTCGCAGAGCTAGAACAATAATAAATCACTGTTTTGTGCCACTAACTTTTTGTGTAGTTGTTTTTCAGCATTAAGTATATTGTGTTAGCTATTTTAAAAATGTATTTTAAATTAAAATGTAATAATGCCATCATTATATTTATAGTACCTGTTCATTTAGCCAAATGGATTCAGGATTACATTTTGGTTATAAACAGAAAGGGTTAAATTCTGTGACCTTAAGAAAGCTGTTTGTTCTCTCTCAGGTTCAGTTTTTTTATCTGAGCAGTAGAAATAAAGCATACTCATTAGATAATCAGCATGGATTTTAAGCAAGATGCTGTTAATACTAAATCTATGATACTTTGAGAATACTTAAAAACTGTTGTTTTTGTTCAGTCACTAAGTCATGTCCAACTCCTTGCGACCCCATGAACGGCAGCATGCCAGGCTTCCCTGTCCATCACCAACTCCGGAGCTTAATCAAACTCATGTCCATTGAGTCGGTGATGCCATCCAACCATCTCATCCTCTCGTCCCCTTCTCCTTCTGATTTCAGTCTTTCCTAGCATCAGGGTTTTTCCAATGAGTCAGCTCTTCGCTCCTGTGACCAAACTACTGGAACTTCAGCTTCTGCATCAGTCCTTTGAGTGAATACTCAGGGTTGATTTCCTTTGGATTGACTGGTTTGAGCTCCTTGTTGTCCAAAGGACTTTTGAGTCTTCTCCAGCACAATTCAAAAGTATCAGTTCTTTGATGCTCAGCCTTCTGTATGGTCCAGCTCTCACATCTATACGTGACTACTAGAAAAACCATAGCTTTGACTACATGGACTTTTGTCAGCAAAGTGATATCTTTGCTTTGTAATATGCTGTTTGTCATTGCCTTCCTTCCAAAGAAGTCTCTTAACCTCCTGGCTACAGTCCGTGTCTGCAGTGATTTTGGAATCCAAGAAAATAAAATCTGTCACTGCTTCCCCTTTTTCTCCTTCTAATAAATGGTCACTATTATTATTGTGTTTGTTCTTAATGACTTAGTAAAAGGACAAGAAGGGGAAAGGGGAAGAGAAAAGAGAAAATGTTGTTGCCATTTTATTTTTCTTTCCAAATCTGCCCTGTGTGTATTAGTGCATATAGGAACATGCCCAAGCCTGGCTATTTTTAAGAGGAAACATTGGCTGGTAGATGTGCTTCTCACACTTTAAAGGGCAGACAGATCATCTGGAGATTTTGTTAGCATGCAGATTCTGTTTCTGATGGGTCTTGAGTGAGGCCTGAGAATTTGCATTTTAAGTTCTCTATTGATACTGATAACTGCTGGTCCTCATGACCTTTCATATTTTAGTCCTGAATCCCCTCTTCAGCCACCATCTTTCACCATTCATAATTTGTTCTTCACTCACTCAAAAGTTTTTCCTCATACGTCTGTGATAGCGCTTGCCAGGTGTAGTTAAAGTGATCTGTTTAAATATTTATATTTTTCTGCATTACCTCTGCTGTGATCTCTCTGTTAAGAACTGCTTGGGTCTCACTTTTCTTGCTATCACAATTAATGTTCAATAAATGTCTTGATGCATGTCCTTATGATTCTCATAACTGAACTGGGAACTTCATCTTCCATTTTACTAATCAGAAATAGTAAATGTTCAGAGAATGAACCTTCTCAATATCTGGCTGTGAATCCTGGAGTTTGAAGGAATAGTCAGCTAGTGTCCTTGCTTGGGGATAAGAGAGGAATGGATTGTTCACAGATGTGAATAATTTTGGGAGGATAATGGGGATTGGGCACAGTTCAAACTGTTTCTTTTTGTGAATATTAATGTACACCCATACTATATCATATAAGCAAATAGTAAAAAATTAGAATGCTTGAAGCAAATTTAATGTTCTAGGTAGGAAATGTTAAAGAAAGCTTGTATTTAAAAAGATAATATCTGTTTTCTTTGAAAAATTGGGTTGCTACATATTACGTATAAGTGAATTCATTTCTGCTTTTGTATCTGTATTTGTTCACTCCAGCTGCATCTGCGCTTTATTTTTTAAACTAGAAATAATTTATATGCAATGGTCTGACCTTCATTTACAGTTGTTACTGACTTTCAGATATAATTCACTGTGTAATTAGTTTTAGTAAAAAAAAAATAATAATAAGGGGAGGTGAGTAGGAGAAGCCTGGGACTATGTTAAGTGGAGAATAATTGAATAAAGATTTTAAAAATAATTTCTCTAAATGTATTAGCTCTGTATTTGAATATTTCCAGCAGGATTATTTCTGCACCTAAATTTTCAAATAGTATGTGCTTATTATAAATTCATAAATATTGTAATCACATGGAAATATACCTCCCCCTGTGAATTTTGAAAATCTATAAATTTTTTTGCTCTGATTGACTGACATTTTGCTGAATAGTTCTTGATTTGAAATGAGTACATACAGGAAAGTGTATGTTGTTTCATTTTTTAAGACCCTTGACCAAGGTTAGTGTTAGATTTAATCTTAATTGTTATTATTATTTGTTTATTTAACAAACATTTGTCAAGTACCTAGTAAGTGGGGATATGTGATAGTGAAATCCTGCTTACATTCTACATTTTCTGTAGTGAATCTTGGGACATCTAGAGGAAACAATTTGTAATTTTTAAGTATGACTTAATAGCAGGTTATGAGACATATATTTTTCTTCACTAAAATACAGAATTTGATAAAATAAAAGTTGCTACTTAAAAATGACAGACTTGTTCAGAATAATTCATATCAAAGGAAAAGTAAATGGACACTTGGATCAGTATATTTTAGGTAAGACAGGATATTTCTCAAGTTGGGTTTTAGCTAAGTCTTGACATCTAATCACATATTCAGCCCCTACATTGCTAATTATTTTTTTTTAATTTTTTTTTTTTTAATTAGTTGGAGGCTAATTACTTCACAACATTTCAGTGGGTTTTGTCATACATTGATAAGAATCAGCCATAGAGTTAACTCTATGGCTAATTATTTTTAAACGTGGACTTCAGGAAGCCAAATTGCCATCCCTAAGCAAAGAAAAAATTATTTTGTACGCTGCATAGTATTTATCATATTCTACCACCAAGCAGCATAGAATTTTTGCACATCACTAATTTTCTTCCTTGCTTTATTTTATTCATGTTAGTGACACTGATTTTTTGTGTATGATGAATAGAGGTACGATTGTAAATCTCATTCAATTAATAAAACTGTGTAGGATGTGAGTGTCAAGTAATGTTCTTTGTACTTTTACATCTAGCGTTTCACTTCACCCTTAGGTTCATGGAGTGAATTATAGCTGCTGTGCTTGTTGGCCCTGTTTTACTGCCGCGCAGGTTCCTCTGAAGGTCTGAAGAAGAATGTGAAGATAGAGATTTCCTGATGGATGGGCCCGTGTGCTTTGCACTGTAGCTTGCTGCTCCTTAGGGAGAATATTGCAAATGCATTGGTTGCCGTAGCGCACTTTAACCTGTTGCGATAGCTGGGGTCGTTTCGTCAGCTGGGATCGTTTTGAGAGACGCCCCTCGTGGAGATGCAGTCGTCATGTTCTCGAATGGTGGCACTGCCACATTCCACAGGTGTTCAGCTTCTTAGGTCATCGCTCTTTCAAAAGATCAGATACCTAGAAAAATAACAGAATGCTGAAAAATCAGGCCCACACAGAAATTTTAGGTTCTAGGTACCTTAGTACACCAGGAGAAAGTATTTACATTTAAGTCCGTTCATTAAGTAGTTTATTAAGGTACATTTAAAACTCTGCCTTATTGTAAAATTACCTGTTCTTTTCAAGTTTGGAGATTTAAAAATATTTAAAAGTGTATTTCAGTGTACGTGAAACGAATATAGAAATGATGTTAATGATGCAGAAAGATTAGTTCTATATGTAACTATTAACTTGAGACTTCGGATCCGTGAAGATCCTTACTTTGTAGTGTACCCATCAGAGTAGCTTGATTGCCTAAAATCTATGTTCTCCTCACACCACAGACTTGCACTAAATGAACTGTGAATTTTAATATGAAATGTATTTGGAAACCAATTTCTATTAAAAAATGGATTTGTAGCTTGAAAACCGGGTACCTCAGAAATGCCAAGTAAATCCAGTTCATCTTCAGTTGCCAGTTGTGTCTGTTTTTAATTTTAGGCAATTGCATTTGTGACCCACTCTTGTTTGGCTTTACTTTTTGAGAACCAGTGCTCTAAAGAAAGAAAAAATAAACCCACTTTTGTTCCTAGTTTATTTGCAAACCAGGTCGGACACCCTTGATTAGCTCTCAGTTGGAGGATAATTTGAACCTTGACAGACTGAACCCAAACAGCAGGGCTTCTCTAGTCTGGCCAACAGATAGAAAAAATAAAATAAAAGCTAATTCCAGTTCATAAGCCATACAACAGGACTGAACAAACGTGCAACTGTTAATGAATAGCTATTTCAAATATTTACAAAAGGCCCAAGAAAAAAGAAAAGATTAGCATCTTAGGCAGCTGTTCTAAGGGAACCCTATTAAAAATAAACATGATAAGTGATGCTTGAGAGCTTATATATCTGTCAAATATCAAATACATTAAAAAAAACACTATTTCAGAAAAACAAAAAACTATTAAGACTCTTTGGAGCATGGCTATCCTGCTTTGTGGTTTACAGTGGAATTTTATTTTTATTCTTTTTTAAATGTATCATTTCTAACCCCTCAAATATTCTTAGGGATGCTGTTTTTATAGAGTGTAAGGTTATGGGTAAGTGAATAAAATCCTTTGAATGGTATCCATTGTGATTACATTGGTTAGGAACTTTAAAATTCAGCTGTCTGTCATTTGAAGACATACTGTTAGTTTTTATTTTATGGGATTGAAGATGACATAATGGTTTGAATATGGCTGTAATAACATTTTAGCATCGTGGCAATTGTGCTAGAAAATGCTACGTAGAGATGGAAATTATTCCTGACTCAGTGAGGTGTTGGTTCCCCACACTGATTACAAGTACAGTTATTACTGTCTCTGTGTGCTTTGAGCAGTGTTTCTGCAAATCCACTCCAGTCTATTTATGTAAAGTACGCTTTGTGTGCTTAGCTAAAATAAAAGAAACTCTTCCTGCCGTACTTTAGTGACTTACTTGGCATATCTTTGGAGTTCAAGACTTACCATTCATGTGTCTAACTACTTTTGATTCTTTGAAATTGTGGAGAGGAGCAGTTTGAATTTTCTGAAGCTTGAATTTGTATTTGAGTAGCTGTGTTCTATGGAAAAGGCAATGGCACCCCACTCCAGTACTCTTGCTTGGGAAATCCCATGGATGGAGGAGCCTGGTAGGCTGCAGGCCATGGGGTTGCGAAGAGTCGGACATGACTGAGCGACTTCACTTTCACTTTTTACTTTCATGCACTGAAGAGGGACATGGCAACCCACTCCAGTGTTCTTGCCTGGAGAATCCCAGGGACGGGGGAGCCTGGCGGGCTGCCAACTATGGGGTCACACAGAGTCGGACACGACTGACGTGACTTAGCAGCAGCAGATGTGTTCTGAGGCTAAAGTGGAAGATCAAGTCACTTATCTGATGAGTGAGTTTAGATAGCAGCTCAGCATTTGTCTCATGTGATGTAGAGTAAGTCTCTTGTAATTTTTTAGTTGTAAATGACTAAATCTTCGTTTCTGTGTCCAAGATGTCACGTAAAGGAAAGCCAGTACTAGTGGTGTAACCTTTGTGGATTTGGAGATCTGTAGATAATGAGCTACTGTATTAATAATTGAATATTTGAAAAGTTTAAAAAGCTTAGTTTGATTTGAGGTCATTTCTGATTTGTAAAAGTGCTTTTTCAGGTGTATAGATCATTTTGTGGAAGTTCAAAAAACATGTCAATGGTTGACACCTGCATGGGTGTGATGTCTGTGATATAAATATAGAGTAGCTTGGTCGTGATCTCAAATATAAGTCAGATCAGATATACTGATGGATTCTTAGGCCCACTGTTTCTTTTCAGGCCAGTTTCAGAACCAGTACAAGAGTGTGGCCATCCTTAGTCCATTCTAGAAAAGGGGGACCAGGCTGACAAAGGATCATGAGATGTTGTGATCTGATCCTAGACTTCTCTGACTTCACGTTCCATTCCTCTCCAGCAGTACCTTTATGGACCCATTTCCCCTATCCCCACCCAAACTGGCACAACTGAATGCTCCACAGTACCCTATCACCTGAAATAGCCTTTAATCACCATTGATTCATTCTTGCCCTCTCATGTAAAGGTTAGAAAGTAGGAGGGAAATGACTGAAGAACGTAAAAGTGATGAATAAAGGGGGCATGAGTCTGTAATAAGAGCATGAGGAAGAAAGACAAGTCAGTCCTTTTCAGTCACAGGCGGCTTCTGTGTCATAAACAGTGTTACTATTAAATTACTGTTTCTTTGAAATGTACACACTGCATATACACACACCTGAGGGGAATTATGAGGTACACATGTAAGGAGACCAGTATTGCAGTTTGATATTTTTAATGGTAACTTTTCTGTTTCTGCTCTATTGAAGGGGTACTCAATATCACCCCCTTTCTGAAAGTGGTTTTAGTGAAATCCAAAAGGGTCTGTTCCTTTGAAAATACTTGGGTTTAGACTCCATTGATAGTATTACATTTTCATGCTGTTCTGCAGTTATAGTAGACCCTTAAACTTAGAGACTCTCTTTGTGCTTCATCATTGTAATTCACACACTGGGCTGGTACATTCTCTTCAAGACAGTTTGTCTTATGCCTCCAGCTGCTCCCCAATAGCCATTGTGCTGAATAAGCACTTATTTCAGTATGTCCTTGATACAATTAATGCAGGCATCTGCAGAAGCGGCGGCGGCGGCAGCAGCTGCAGTGCCTTATGGAAGCCAACTTCTGCTTAGCATTGTGATAAAAGAAATAGTTTTGAGCTGGAAGCTAATGTTGGCTTATTTTTAGCATAAAAAGAGTTGCACCTGCCAGGGCTAGTGGAGGACTGAGGTTTGTTGATTACACGTTCTTGTTAGTGCCATTGTTATTGGTAAAATGGGGATGATGTCATCCTTATCAGACTGAATTGGCACCCTGTAGAGTGACAAATAATTTACCCTCTGCGGTTTTATCAGCATGGGCCGCATGTTAGCAGCAGCCAGAGTGCTGGGTTTTCACAGTTGAACGCTGTGGAACTGCAGAGGTATATGAAAATGAAAGGGATTGATACTTGTAATCAGTGCACATAGTCACGGCCAAGGTGTAATGAAACATAAGTGCACATTTAGGGTAATTATGCCGCTACCAGGTGGGGCCCTGGGGCTTTGCATGTATAGACTCTGCTTGAGGTGGCGGATGTGCAGCGAGGGACCCTGCAGCAACCATCTGGTAGATTCTCATTTTCTCATTAATTCTTCTGTCCCTTAAGTCTGGGCTACATTGACTTGGAACAGCGCTTCATCTGTTCAGTATCTCATGTCATCTTAGTTGGGACTTGCTTTCAGCAGTGGTATTGATATGATGTAATTCACAGTCTCAGCTATGTGAAATATATGAGAGCAAATCATCGAGGTGATTGTTTTGTTTTTGCAGTAAAGCTAACTGTCTTTGGTAATATCCACATGGTTAATTATAAACGATTCACCACTTTCATAGTTATTTTTTAATAACATAAGTAGAATAGCTGTTCACATTGGCTAAATGTACATGGTTCTCCAAAACATTTTATAAAACACAAGATTATTTTATTTATAAAATTTACAAAAGTGCATTTTCTTTGGTAATTACTAATTATATGTCTTATTTCTACAGGGTGATATAATTTTTGTCTCAGATAATAACAAAAACTTAGTTTACAGCCACGCTTAGGGATAAATTATTTGCACAACAATATAAGCCCACTCCAGTGTTCTCACCTGGAGAATCCCAGGGACGGGGCAGCCTGGTGGGCTGCCGTCTATGGGGTCTCCCAGAGTCGGACACGACTGAAGTGACTTAGCAGCAGCAGCAGCAGCATAAATACACTTAATGCCCTGAGCTGTACATTTAAGAATGATTAAAATGGTTCTTAAAAAAAAAAAGAAAGTGATATTTGAAGTTATGTATGTTTTGTAGGGAAGTTAAATGCTTGAAATTTGCTAAATTTTATAAATATTTTCACATAATATTAAGAAAAATAAATCTAAGGCACCTAGCAATAGCATCTGTAGGTAATTCTCATGACTGCTTTATTTATTAATATAAATATTAATATCTTAAAAAGTTTTAGTGAAATCTGTAGTATACATTCATATAAATACAAAAAATAACACAAGTAACATCTACTGGATGACTATTTTACACCATATATTTTATATCAGAGTTTGATATATCAGAATAATGTGGACAGTCTTCTGGAGTCTGTGGTTGCATTTAACTGACATGAGATTAGTGATTTCACAGTCTTTAATAAATACAAATATAATATTTGTATGGTTTGCATTGTTCTCTAAGAGCTTTTTATAAATAATAAAAATACCCCTACTGAAATTTTCCACCAAGGGAATCCCCATGCATTTTATCATTCCATTTCCATGAATTTTCCTAAAATGGAAAATGAAAGAAAACTATATCAGCTTCTTCTAAAAACTCTAGGCACGCCCCCAGCGATGGCCCTGCATCTGTCTGTGGGCTTCTCTAGGTGCGGCAGTGCTGCCGTCTGATCATCGCTTCAGTGGCTCCAGCCTGGTACCAGATACCCCCATCTGCATGGAAGGAGAGGGTTAAAAGCAATTTACTGCTTTAAAATACCCAACTATTTTTTTTTTCATATTTGTTTTGAATAAGGTTCCTAAAACATTAATGTATCTCATTTCCCCTCCTTTCTATTTCTATAAATTCATTTAAGGCAGCAGATGAGAAGAGGTTGAAAACTCCTTGTAAGTTATCTCTTGGGAAATTATTTGATTATTACTTACTGAGTAGTATGGTAGTGTACAGAAAACATGTCCTCAGTACTTTATTCCCTCAAAGTTTACTCATTTGTGTTCAGAGCATTTAAATAGGATTTTTTTCCCCCTCATACATTCAACGGATATTAGCTAAATCACCTGTTTACTAGGGTGTGAGCTTAGCCCAAGTCTGGGCAAGAGGTCAAACCATTTGAATCCTGACTTGGCCACTAACCAGATATGTGACTTTGAGCTAGTGATTTAACCTTCCGAAGCCTCAGTCTTCTCATCTATAACCTGGAAATAAGAATCCTTTACACAAATCATGAGAATTCTCGATAAGGTATTCCTGGCAGAGGGCCTGTGAATGGGCACCCAGTGGACGGTTGCTGCGGTTACGGTTTTTTACTTACAAGTGTGATTAAGAACCTGTATTCCAGTGTTTAGATTATCTTCAAAGAAACCATTACCCAGAAAAATGCAAGAGCAAGTCATCCTATACTGACTAGCACCACACGTTTCTCAAAGGCAAAGGTGGACATTTACCTACATCGTTCCAAGGTATTTAATAGATTAGAAATGCAGCAGCCATGTATTGATCAATTAGGAGAAATACTTACATGTATATCCCTTCTCATTGTGGTATTATGTATGTATGTATTATGTATGTATTATTTTAAAATACATAAAATACATAAGAATAAAAGAAACCAATTATATTGAAATATCATCAATGTGCAGAAAGGACATTTTTGCGGTACGGGTTTTTAATGAATATATTAAATAGCAAGATGCAGCTACATATCTAATAATTTTAATAATTTCCTAATAGTGATATATCAAAATATCTGTAACAACTATAATATATAAAACTATAATTTTTATGGACAAAAATTATAGGTACTGTAAATACCTGTAACTTGGTACTGTTATTCTAGAAATGCAAAAATTTGGCAAGATTAGTGAAAGCAGAGTTGTGATTTTTTTTCCCCCTCTCATTCAAGTTCAGGCATTCTTTCCTCCACCCCTCAAATCTGTCATACCTTCAGATTTTTTGTACCCAAAATAAAACCCCCAGGTGGAGCATAGGTAACTTTCAACTAGCTTTCTTAGTGAAGGAAGAGATGTATACAACAATGACAGAAGCTAATATATACACTTATCAATATCAACAAAACAATCCAAAAATGATTCAGACTAGCTGGTTTTTTGTTGTATTAGCCCTTGACCAAGATCCCTGATAAATGGACTCTTCAATACTACCTCTGTCCATCCCGTCACGGTTTTATACTCAATAGTTCCTTGTTATTTGATTATGTTTACAAATACACTTAACTATTTTATTTGAACTAGAATACAGATTTTCCATGAAATTGATATAACTTCTTGTTAGGTCTGTCATAGGTCTATAACATTCACTTAGTTTACAAGAAAATATCTATTCCTTTACCTGTGAGCAAAGATTATTCAGAAACACAGTAGACTTGGAGTTCCCAAACCATGTGATGTTAGCTTGAGTAGATACCTAAATTGAAATCTTCAGATTATTTTGTCCAAACATGGAGCAACAGGAAAGATCCAAGCATGTTTCTTAGAAATTGTAGTTGCATAGTTTTGTATATCTTTAATTATAGAAGATTGTAGGCACAAAAATATACCATGTTTTTAAAAACATATTCAGCAACTTATATTATTGAAAACATTTTAATTTAAAGTACATACTTTAAAGCAGCAGTACTTCCTTTTTTTTTTTTTAACTCTGAAAAGCTTATTTTTCCTAATATGGGCTTTTCTGATTAGGGTTTTAATTATCAAAATTGTACTCAGAGCTAAGTAAAAGTAATTTACTGAGAGTCATCAGAGTGCAGAGAAAGATGAATTTTGGCTTTCAAGATGGATGCAGGATTATGTAGGAGGTACCTGTAAGCTGAATGTCAAAGGACATGTGGGATTTGATAGATGGTCATGTGGTAAACGCCTTTCTAGGCTGGAGGAAGTAATGGGAAGTAAAAGTGAAAGTGTTAGTCACTGGACTGTAGCCTGCCAGACTCCTCTGTCCATGGGCTTCTCCAGGCAAGAATACTGGACTGAGTAGCCATTCCCTTCTCCAGGGGATCTTCCCGACCAAGTGATCGAACCCTAGCCCCCTGCATTGCAGGCAGATTCTTTACTGCTGAGTCACTGGGGAAGACAGCTCTAGACTGGAGAAAGAATACGATCAAATACTGAAGAGTGACATACATATTTTCATTAGGAGCAGTCCGAACAGCTAGGTTCATATCAGTGTGTGATGGACTCTATAGAAGCCCAATTATTGAAGATTTATGTCCACAGCTAAGAAGCTTAACCATTATTTTGTAATTATTGGAAGGAAATAAACTTTTCTTTTTTTAATCAGAAAAAACATAGGAACAAATCTACGTTTTAGGGACATAATTCAGGTTGTGTTACGAAGGATGATGAGAAAAGGGAAAAACTGGAGAATGAGATTGTCAAAGGCTGTTCGAATGTTTCAGGTGATAGAGTTGAACTTAGCATTGGGAATTTTGAAAAGGATGCGTTAGAACCAAGGGATACCTTAGGATACAGATTTTAAAAAATTAGAGGATGGGAAAAACATACACAGTTGCAAATAACTGAATTTTAGCCTGCATGATTGGAAAAGGAAATGGAAATCGAAAAAGGAGGAGCTTGCTTTAGAGGAAAAGGCAGTTTTAGGCTTAGGCTCAGTGTAGTGTTGGAAGCTTTTCTTCATAGAAAAATATAGCTGCCTATTGCAAATTCTCATCTGACACTGTCCTAAGAAGCTCAAGTTTAAAGAAGATTGGGGAGTCAAACTTTAAAGCAGAAAGCTAAAGAGGTGCCATCTGTTTTGCAGAGGTTGACTAGGATGAGATTTAAGAAGATATCATTGATGTGAAAATTAGGAACTCATTGATTACCTGAAGAGAACAATTCTATTATAGTAGCCAGCCCCATACTTTAGAATGGCCTTAGAAAGCTTGTCTAAAATGTAGGTTTATTAAATCTTTATCACCGGTCTCTAGGACTAGGGCAGGGCCTAGAAGTCTGCTTTGAAAATTACTCAGATGATGATGATGATGATGATGGTGGTGATGTTTATAAGTAGCTGATATACACACACATACATATATACATATATATATACACAGACATATATATGATTTATTATATACTAGACACTGTTTTAAGTTGATTATAATCATAGTGTCATAAGAACTCTATGAGGTATGTACCATAATTGCTCTATTTTACAAATGAGAAAACTGAATCACAAAGAGATTAAATAACTTGCCCCAGTTTACACAGCCAAGAAATGATGACTCCACAGCTTGTGATCTTGACCACAGCATTGCTTCCAGTGAGTGCCGAGAATCAGTAACTTAGCACACCCGGCATCAAAGGCAGCTAAAGGGAGACCATTGACTCAGCCTTTCATCTACCGATGTCCTTAGTCATTGTACTTGTTTATTTCTATGGGTGTCTTAAAAGGCATTGCTTTGTTTCCTGTTATAATTCTTGTAACCCTGTTTTGACCTTGCTTAATTTTTTAATATTATTTGAGCCTTGAAAAATGTTAAGTGACTAGGTTTCTTTTCACCTTCCAGAGGCCCTAGGCAAGTGATTGCAGAGGGCGTTGGATTGCAGTGAAATTAGTAGGTGAGGGGAGGCAGAGAAGTCAAAAGTAGCTGGGATTTGGGGGTTAAGGAGTAGCACCTGGCTCAGAAGTCTATGTAGAAGGGACTTCGGGAGACCATCTGAGGTGGGGAAGCTGTGGCTTTAAAACAAACACAGTGAGTCCACAGTGAGTTATGTTAACTTGTACTACTTGGTTAGGGCATTGGGCCAGGGATACAGAAGGAAATAATTGAGGTTGGGAGTTGGGGTCAGGGGGAGATTGCTAAAGCCCCATTGAAAACTACACTTCAGTGTCCCCAACTATGGACAGAAGAACAAAAATGATTTGGTAGATGATGAAATTGTATGGAGGGACTGCTATTTTTACATTAGGGGCTATTTATGCATGTGTCGGTATGACAAGGAAAAAGAAAGTAGAGATAAAGATTTTGGTCTTACTGAAGAGACAGATCTTGCATAATGGGAGAGCAATTTCAAAGGAAATGGGAAAGGATAGCAAGGTTAGACAAGCAGAAAACTAGGAACACTTGTTACTGTGACACAAAAAGGAAAAAGGAGAGTTCATGTCAAAAAAAAAAAGAGAAATCTTGAAGTGATAGAAGGAAGGTTAGAGACTTTCAAGATGAATGTTCTCCAATTTTTTTAATAAGTTGGTCGCAAGGTCGTTGGCTCCCAGGACTCATTGGGGATTTGAGGAGAATGGTTGTATATCACCTGATAATTATATGTTTCTGTAGACCTTTAAGATTAGTAAGAGAAAAAAGTAATAGAAGCTTTTAGATGTTTCAGTATTTAAAACGTTTTATCTTCACTGTTGTTTCTGAGATGTGTTGGTGGGGGTTGGAAGACTCATTCCAGGAGGGGGCAGCAGCGCTATAAGCATTTAATTTGGGTACATATTTCTTTCCTCTGTTCACTTGGCTTTTAAAAATTAAGTAATAATGTTTTCTGTCCCTATTACCTTAACTAATGAAAAAAATACAGTCTATAAAGGTACTTAATTTGTTTTACAATTTATTAATTTGTCTCATACTACTAAGCATAGCAATTGTGGAAAGTACTAAGAATTATCCTTCTATGTAATAGTTTGATTTGAAAATTTTTGATTTGAGATTGGCCTAATTTTGCCTCATCTCTGTGTGCGGCTTGTATAATAAGAAATTAAAAAAAAAAAAAAAGCTCACCAGCTTAAATGGCTTTTAAAATGTAAACTGTGGGAATATAGGACTAATTGTGCTTATTGAAAGAGATTTTAACATATAAACATTAATTTTTATTGAGCACAGACTGAATTGAAAAAGGCTAAACCTCCATGTTAAAATAATTTGGCAATCTAAGTACAGATTCAAAATTTCTGAAAATATAAATAAATTAAAATGTTAGGCAGTGTTTTGCCATCTGTAATGAATTAGCATTCCATTTTACCAGCTGCTGCTGGGGTTTGGAAGCTAACTCAGGATCTGAACACACTGGTGGGGTGGTTGCTACTGATAGATATAAGAACCTGTAGTTTAGACTGAGGGAGGGCTGGACCAGTGATTAGAGAAGTCACTGCAGTTTTAAGCAGCAGAGATTCTTCCATCTGAGGCAGGAAGTAAGGGCCCACTTTGTGTATAGATGTTAAGTACAAAGGAGGAAGATGGGTACCGCTACGTGCTGCTAAGGAGTCAGAACATTCAGGATGTTGTTCTGACTCTTCAGCAGTAGTATTTGAGCAAGGAGTTGTCCTTGCAGGGGAAAAAAAGAAAAAATGGCACCCGTCTTTTATCTCAGTTCAGTCACTCGGTCGTGTCAGATTCCTTGCGACCCCATGGACCGCAGCATGCCAGACTTCGCTGTCCATCACCAACTCCTGAAGCTTTCTCAACCTTACGTCCATCAAGTTGGTGATGCCATCCAAGTGTCTCATCCTCTGTCGTCCGCTTTCCCTCCTGCCTTCAGTCTTTCCCAGCATCAGGGTCTTTTCCAATGAGTCAGTTCTTTGCATCAGGTAGCCAAAGTATTGGAGCTTCAGCTTCAGCTCCAGCCCTTCTAGTAGGTACATTTTAGGCTAAATGGCAGTATTTGTATATTGCCATGAAATTTCATACTCCAAATTCTCAATATTTTTTCCTCTTGCATTTTATTTCCAAAGCTTTTATTCTGAGCCTAGAAGAGAGAATGATTTCTTGGAAAGAAATTGAACTTTGAAGTAGACATACCTAGAAGTAAATTCAGACTCTGTCGTTTCTTAGGCATGTGATCTTGTCAAAGAAGTTGCTTCAACCTTCTGCGCCTCAGTTTCCCCATCTATAAAAGAATGATGGTATCTATCTGGTGAAGTTGTCAGGACGATTCTGACACCTTGGAAAGCCACCTCACTCTGATAACTGTTTCTTTAGCCCTGAACATATTTAAATCGAGGGAGAAAAACAACAATGGCTTATGTTTGGTCATTACGCCTTTCTGAGGGAATAAGCTCAGTCATCTGTTGATTTCCTCCACCATGTTAAGATCTGTGATACTGTGAGTAGTAACCAAGACACAGATGTGAAGCTTCACTGAGCAATAATGTGCCAAAACGGCGCTGTATTCATTTCACAGATAGGAGATTACATTGGTAGCTCAGCTGGTAAAGAGTCCACCTGCAATGCAGGAGACCCTGGTTCGATTCTTCAATTCCTGGGTGTAGACTTATCAAAAGGACAAATGCTTACTAAAAATTTGTTTGCTTCAGAATTGAAACATCGGTGTCCTACATCCTTACGTTGGCAGTATCATGAGAACTCAATACATTCTGCTTCTAGAACAGATTTCGAATTCAGTGTGTGATCATTAAACATTTTGCTATTTTTCCTCATATTGAAGAGGACAGTCACTTTTAAGTGTTTTGCTTTTAGCACCTTTAAGTAATGAAAACAGTTATGCAATAGATTGATCAGTTCCCAGTGTGACACACACATATGCACACATCTCTGTGTTTCCCTCTTACCTCTTGACTGTCGATCTTCTTCCCAGTTAGTCTTCTAGATATTGTAAGTCTTCTAGAATTTACATGCTAGCCAGAAACAGCTCAAAGTCAATATTCAGTCAGCACACAATGTTTTTAGTGTACTGTGTGTGCTAGGTATGGGAAGACCTAGCTGTGACTGTTACAATCCTGGCCTCACATAGCTGACATTCTAATGGGAGTGGAGGGGGTGATGGTTTGGATGGCTGCAAATGTCTGAGAAAAGACAAGCATTTGTACTGTGATCTGGCCAGTGCTGTGATGGGGAAGACTAGCATGGTGAGGGGAGCTTTCCTGTAGCCAGTGGTACAAAATCTGCAACACTTTACCCAAAAATGTCTGTAATAGCAGTTAGGACAGGGATATGAAAATGCCTCCGTTGTTCGATAAACATAGTGATTCTGACTCTGACAGATTTGTGCAGGCCATATACAAACCTGTGTGGTCTAAGACCTGACCACAATTTAGAGAATTTTTAGGTAAGTACAGTGAAAGTATCCTGGGAGTTTTCAGCTCTCTCTTTGTCTAAAATTTCTGTCCTGTTACCACCATCACAGAACCTTCAGGTGTCCTCCCAGGTTGACCAGTCCTGAGAGTACCCACCAGGCCTGCCTGAGCCCACTGACGCGCAGACTTGTGTCATCGATTGACTAGTGACTCACCTTGTGTTACTCTGACTGGCCCTGACTGCCTCCTCAGCGGGAGTTCAGTGTGAACTCAGAACCTCTTTGTGACCCTAAATTAGTTCTGTGTGCATTTCTCACCGTTACTCATCCATGCATGACTCATGGCTTGGCTCTCATTTTAAACGTGTGCATTGGGGTCACTCTTAATTGAGCCTTCCTTCTCTTAGAAGCAGAATCTCTTATCCTGTACTTACCCTGTGTTGACTCAGCCTTTGAATGTTTGAAGTGTCTGTGTTTGGCTTTGTATGGTTATAATCCTAGCTCCATAGCCTGGAAATTCAGGCTACTTGTGGTCTCTATTTCCAGCCGGTGGCCTAACCACCCCACTTCCTGCTGCTCCTGTCAAGCTCACCTACTTAGACTTTTCCACGTGTGTTTCAGGCTTTCCCACCAAGATGATGGATCTTTGCTGACCTGTTTCATTCCTTCAGGTCAAGCTCGAAGTTGCCACATTGGTTTTGAAATTTGAGGTGATTTCTCCTACCAGAAATAATTTCTCCCTATTTGAAACTGTCTTGTATTTAGTAATACTTTCCTTTTTCTCCTTTGCATTGTAGTTTATTTGTTTTATGCCTTACCCCCTCTACTAGAGCGTAAGATGTTTTTGTCCATGTCCCGTGGAGAAGCAAACGGTAACCCACTCTGGTATTCTTGCCTGGAGAATCCCATGAATAAAGAGGAGTCTGGTGGGCTCCAGTCCATGGGATCACAAAGAGTTGGACATGATTGAGTAACTGAGCACATATGTACTGTCTCTTACATATAGGTTCTAAGTAAAATTTTGCTTAAATTGAAGAAAGTGGGGAAAACCACTAGACCCGACCGTTCAGGTAGAAAGTGGGGAAAACCACTAGACCGTTCAGATATGACCTAAATCAAATCCCTTATGATTATACAGTGGAAGTGAGAAATACACTTAAGGGACTAGATCTGATAGCGTGCCTGATGAACTATGGACGGAGGTTTGTGACATTGTACAGGAGACAGGGATCAAGACCATCCCCAAGAAAAAAAATGCCAAAAAGCAAAATGGCTGTGTGAGGAGGCCTTACAAATAGCTGTGAAAAGAAGAGACTCGAAAAGCAAAGGAGAAAAGGAAAGATATACTCATTTGAATGCAGAGTTTCAAAGAATAGCAAGGAGAGACAAGAAAGCCTTCCTCAGTGATCAATGCAAAGAAATAGAGGAAAACAACAGGACTGGAAAAGGTCAGTTTTCATTCCAATCCCAAAGAAAGGCAATGCCAAAGAATGCTCAAACTACAACACAATTGCACTCGTCTCACACACTAGTAAAGTAATGTTCAAAATTCTCCAAGCCAGGCTTCAGTAGTACGTGAACCATGAACTTCCAGATGTTCAAACTGGTTTTAGAAAGGGCAGAGGAACCAGAGATCAAATTGCCAACATCTGCTGGATCATCAAAAAAGCAAGAGAGTTCCAGAAAAACATCTATTTCTGCTTTATTGACTATGCCAAAGCCTCTGACTGTGTGGATCACAATAAACTGTGGAAAATTCTGAAAGAGATGGGAGTACCAGACCACCTGACCTGCCTCTTGAGAAACCTGTATGCAGGTCAGGAAGCAACAGTTAGAACTGGACATGGAACAACAGACTGGTTCCAAATAGGACAAGGAGTACGTCAAGGCTGTATGTTGTCACCCTGCTTATTTAACTTATATGCAGAGTACATCATGAGAAACACTGGGCTGGAGGAGGCACAAGCTGGAATCAAGATTGCCAGGAGAAATATCAATAACCTCAGATATGCAGATGATACCACCCTTATGGCAGAAAATGAAGAAGAACTAAAGAGCCTCTTGATGAAAGTGAAGGAGGAGAGTGAAAAGGTTGGCTTAAAGCTCAACATTCAGAAAAGTAAGATCATGGCATCCAGTCCCATCACTTCATGGCAAATAAATGGGGAAACAGTGGACACAGTGGCTGACTTTATTTTTCTGGGCTCCAAAATCACTGCAGATGGTGACTGCAGCCATGAAATTAAAAGACGCTTACTCCTTGAAAGAAAAGCTATGACCAACCTATACAGCATATTAAAAAGCAGAGACGTTACTTTGCCAACAAAGGTCTGTCTAGTCAAGGCTATGGTTTTTCCACTGGTCATGTATGAATGTGAGAGTTGGACAATAAAGAAAGCTGAGCGCCGAAGAATTGATGCTTTTGAATTGTGCTGTTGAAGAAGACTCTTGAGAGTCCCTTAGACTACAAGGAGATCCAACCAGTCCATCCTAAAGGAGATCAGTCCTGGGTGTTCATTGGAAGGACTGATGCTGAATCTGAAACTCCAATACTTTGGCCACCTCATGCGAAGAGTTGACTCATTGGAAAAGACCTTGATGCTGGGAGGGATTGGGGGCAGGAGGAGAAGGGGACGACAGAAGATGAGATGGTTGGATGGCATCACTGACTCAATGGACAAGAGTTTGGGTAAACTCTGGGGGTTGGTGATGGACAGGGAGGCCTGGCGTGATGTGGTTCGTGGAGTCGCAAAGAGTTGGATACGAGTGAGCAACTGAACTGAACTATCCATCTTAATGTTCTTATGCATTTCAAAGTAAGATGCAGACATCAGTACAATTCATTCTAAATACTTAGCAAGCACGTGTGGCTATTTATTTTTAAATTAGTTAATATTAAGTAAATAAAAACATTCAGTTGCTCAGTTGTATTAGCCAGATTTCAGTGTTAAACTGCCAGTGTACCTAGTGGCTACAAAATCACTGGAGGAATACCCCATCACGCTCATAGATTCCACCCACATTCAAAGGGAGGGAGTTATGTAAGGCATGTACAGCAGAGGGCGAGAATCTTAGGGACCATATTTCAGTTCTGCTCACCACATGTGGGAAAGTGGCAGCTGCCTGGAATTAGACATCCTGATCTTGACGACAGTGCAACAACTGTGAAAACGAAGCATGCCAGAGAAGGTAAGAAGAGCTCAAGTTCAGTTCCTCATGCTCTGTTTCCCATCCAGTCACCTATTAAGAATTGGGTTTTATTATGCTTCAGTATAGATCTGAGACGCTCCTGTTGAAAGAATAATTGGGGCCCTAGGCTAATCTATAACAGAACTCATGGTAATCCTTAAAGTATCCAGTTTTATCTATGGCTCACAAATGACTTTAGACCACTCTCTTACAAAGGATGAATTTTAAAAAACTCACACTGAACAAAAATTTCAGCAGAAAAACAGAAAATAAAAAAATCAAGTACTAAAGACAGACAAGTTTCCATCAGTACAAAATGTTAATATAAGAACTTTCTGGAAACTTGTTCTTAACACGCAAGACACTGAGTCCAGAAATCAGAGGAAGCCATGGTGAGAAGAGAAGACATCACAGTAAGTAAAGACTACTTGAAAAAGAAAAACTTGTGAGGAAAGTCAGAAACTACCTTGGATGTTATTTCACAAAAATCTATACATAAATTTTTACAGTGGCTTTATTGATAATTGCCAAAATTTGGAAACAATGCAAAGGTACTCCAATTGGTGAACTGATAAAACAACTTATAGAATGTTCATACAATGGAATACTGCTCAGCAATAAAAAGGAATAAATATGCAATAATATGGGTGAATCTTAATTACACTATGCTAAGTGAAAGAAGCCAGTCTGAAAGGTCTGCATACCATATATACTTTATGATTCTATTCACAAGACATTCTGGAAAAGGCAAAACTACTGGGACAAAAAACAAATCTGTGGTTTCCAGGGCTTGCAGTGAGAAGAGGGTTGGACAGGAAAAGAACAAAGAGGACATTTTTCATGGGTGGTACAGCTGTGTAATGGGCTTATCAGGTGGCTCAGTGGTGAAAAGTCCGCCTGCCAATGCAGAAGATGCAGGTTCAGTCTCTGGGTTGGGAAGTTCCCCTGGTAAAGGAAATGCCAACTTGCTCTAGTATTCTCACATGGAAAATTCCATGGACAGACACCTGGCGGGCTATAGTCCATAGGGTCCCAAAAAGCTGACCTGACTAAGTGACTGAGCACGCACATCTGTTTAATATCTTGATTGTAATGGCAGTTACAATTTCCAAACAGAATGAATTTTAAACTATGTAAATTTTGAAAAAAATTTTTAATTTGAAGGCAGATATAGGAGATTTCAGATTGCATAAAAATAAATAAGGACAGACTTAAAAAAATAAAACCTTAACAAACAAATAACAGCAACATGGTAGCAGATAGGAAAAACATTTCGCAGAGAGCCATTTCTGGAATAAGCAGAGTTCAAACAGGAAATCAGATAATATGGGTGTTTACCTAGAAAGCCCAAAAGAAGCAACTAAAAATCTACAGGATTAATAATTAATAAGGAAGCTTAATCAAATGTCTGGTTAAATATAGCAAAATCAATAGCTTGCCCATCTGTAGGTGATAAAGTCAGAAGACATAACCAAATAAGAGAATCCATTCACAAGAATAAGCTAAAAATAAAATCATAACAAATAAAGGAAAAAAATTAAGGTTTTTAGAGTTACATATCATATATATAGAATATATGTTTATAAATATTTAAAGAAGGGGCGTGTCAGGTGGTGCTAGTGGTAAAGAATCCCTGCCAATGCAGCAACTCAGGAGACCTGGATTTGATCCCTGGGTCAGGAAGATTTCCTGAAGAAGGAAATGCAACCCACTCCCATATTCTTATTTAGAAAATCTCATGGATAGAGGAGCCTGGTGGGCTACACTCCATGCGGTTGCAAAGAGTCAGATACGACTGAGCACTTGAAGTCAGCATAGTGAAGAAGGAATAATACAGTGGAGAAAGGAAGGTCTCTTTCCAGTGATCCCTGTGAAGTACAGTCCCAGACCACCACCAGCAGCAGCATCTTCAAACCTGAAAGAAATGCAAGTGCTCATGCTCTACTCTAGACCCACTGAATCATAAACTCTGGGGATGAGGCCCAGAGATCTGTTTTTTTTTTTTTTTTTTTTTTTTGAGATCTGTTTTTAATAAGCCTTCCAGGTGACTGTGATGTTCCTCAAAGCTTGAGAACCAAGATGCTGATGCTGATTTTGGGATCATACTCGGAGAACTGGTAGTTTATTTAAGGAATAGTGATGAAACAAAGACTTAGCAGATATCTGGAAGGACACCGCATTAATTTCTCATTATATATACACAATTTATACTTAAGGGTACCAAGTGGGGCAGTGGTAAAGAACCCGCCTTGCCAATGCAGGAGATGCAAGAGACGTGGATTCAATCCCTGGGTCGGGAAGATCCTCTGGAGGAGGAAATGGCAACCCGCTTCAGTATTCTTGCCTGGAAAATGCCATGGATAGAGGAGCCTCGTTCAGGAACTATAGTTCAAGGGGTCTCAAAGAGTCAGACATGACTGAGCGACTGAGCACACACACACATACATGTTCTCATATATATATTAACAGATTTTATCCAGCATAAGTGCCAGATGGGAAAAGAGTAGCTAAGGGCGATGCCTTGGTAATGCCCCATCCTCAGAGAGCTGGTGACCCCTTGCCGAGGAAACACCCAAACCCATCCAGCCAAGTCACCTGTGGATGTTCTTCCACCTGCCAAACTGCTCAGGTGTCCCAAGAACCAGTAATAACAAATTTCATAATCGTCCTTTAAGCCTTATGGGAACTTAATTAGCAAACTTCTGCCCTTTATAACATTTAACTCAATATATATATATAGTTATATAACATATAACTCAAATTTCTAGATAGTCAACCTTCCAATATGTTTTCAGATCTACATTATAAATTCAGGAGACTTTCTGCAGATCATATAAGATAATATAGGTCATAGTGAAGTGAAGTTGCTTAGTCGTGTCCGACTCTGCGACCCCATGGACTGTAGCTGACCAGGCTCCTCCGTCTGTGGAATTTTCCAGGCAAGAATACTGGAATGGTTTGCAATTTCCTTCTCCAGGGGATCTTCCCAGCCCAGAGATCAAACCCAGGTCTCCTGCATTGCAGGCAGATGCTTTACTGTCTGAGTCACCAGAGAACTATATAAATAACAGAAATACCTATTATGACATAGCATCTTTTACATTAAAGCAGTAATGTAAATTTACATATTTTACATTAAAATATTGTAAAAACTGAAAGAATTTCATTTCTCTGATTGGGGAGTGGGGGCGGGAAGCCCATAACATAAAATATGTAGAACTTCTTACCCTTACTTCACATTCCCATTTTAAATATTCTGGAGCCCTCACCAAAACTTCTTTGTGTTGATGCATCAGGAAATTACTTACAACAATTCCAATATAATATTCCTGAGTGCTTCTCTGCCTGTTATGTTGAAGACATGGAATTTATTTATAAAAATTAAAAAAAATAATAATTGAACTATTAAAGTCACAACCTCTGAGAAAATTAAAATGACTCTCCTGGTGAACCAAACACTGGGAAACAGTGGCAAGAACATGGCAGACATTCCTGCTCGTAACAGCCAAGGAAGCCTGAGACAGAAGAAGAAAGGAGCAAGCGGATGTAAAACACAGTGAGACAGAAATTGAAAGAACGCTGGGAATAGCAAGAGGATAATCAGCACCACAGTCCTGCCTGTAATTAAGAAATGGGCAGTCGTGGTGAACTTTTTAATTGACAATGAGGAAAAGCCTGTTTAAGAAACATGGTCAACTGCTTGCTTTTAATGGGTTGGATTCTCTCACTAAATATCACTACAGGATGCAGGCAGCTAATAGCAGGGATAGTTGCACAGACAAGGACCCGGAAGTCCAGGAAATCAGGGATGACTTCTGAAACGAGAGAGGTAACAGTAATTAGAGGAGGTCAGGGGCAAAAAGTGTAGAAATTCAGCAAGGATAAGAAGGAATTAGCTGATAGAAAGGAAAATGAAGTTTAAATTAATTTCAAAACACCAGGCAGAGACAGCAGTAAGCCTGACACCAGGACATACATTTTTGCTTCCTGTATCTTGGAATCTCAGGCTTTTCATATATAAAATCAGGAATGATAATTACCCAAAAAAGTTGTTTTGAAGATTAAATGACATAAGAACTGTTCAAAAACCTTGTACATAACTGGCAGGAAATTCTATTTATTGAGAGCTTTTTAAAGCGTATATGAGTTGTTTTAAACCAAGAGGTGTATTCTGTTCCTCTTAACCAGGGTGTACCAATACTGTACTTTAAAACTGAATGGAGATTCTTACTGCACTTTCCTCTCACTTCTAAAGTTCAGCTTTGTCAGTGGTACTAATGGGCTTTCTGGGTCCAAAAAATGGGAAGAAAGCCCAGATGACCATCAGCCTTAATACTGTAAAATACTTCTCTGTTCTCTTAGTACTGGAAAGATCTCTGATGAGAGAGATTTATTTAAAAACATAGGGTGGTTATGGTTGGCTTCAAAGGTTCATCAACTTGCTCAGCGATTGAATGAGTGCAGAACAACAGTGCAAAGCTGCTCTATGTAGGAATGAGGGCAGGGGAGGTGAGCACAGAAAGGGGTGCTGGAGATCAAAGTCTTCGGGGAAACAGGGAGAAGCTCATTAGGTAACAGGTAAGAAGGACATTCAATCTTGCTGCTCTTGGTTCCTAGCTAACATCTGGGAGCCCACCCCTTTCCACTAGCAAAATTTTCAGTTCAGTCGCTCAGTCGTGTCCGACTCTTTGCGACCCCATTAACTGCAGCACGCCAGGCCTCCCTGAGTCGGTGATTCCATCCAACCGTCTCATCTGCAATGTACACCACCACTGGTGTACATTCAGTATAATCAAAATTTAAAAGGTTGACAGCACTAATTGTTGGCAAGGATGTTGAGGGACTGGAATTTCACTCATTGTTGTTGGGAATTGAAGTTTCTAACCACTTAGGTGGTTTCCAGACCACCAGACCACCTGACCTGCCTCTTGAGAAACCTGTATGCAGGTCAGGAAGCAACAGTTAGAACTGGACATGGAACAAAAGACAGGTTCCAAATAGGACAAGGAGTACGTCAAGGCTGTATATTGTCACCCTGCTTATTTAACTTATATGCAGAGTACATCATGAGAAATGCTGGGCTGGAGGAAGCACAAGCTGGAATCAAAGACTGCCGGGAGAAATATTAATAACCTCAGATATGCAGATGATACCACCCTTATGGCAGAAAATGAAGAAGACCTAAAGAGCCTCTTGATGAAAGTGAAAGAGGAGAGTGAAAAGGTTGGCTTAAAGCTCAACATTCAGAAAAGTAAGATCATGGCATCCAGTCCCATCACTTCATGGCAAATAGATGGGGAAACAGTGGACACAGTGGCTGACTTTATTTTTCTGGGCTCCAAAATCACTGCAGATGGTGACTGCAGCCATGCAATTAAAAGACACTTACTCCTTGGAAGGAAAGTTATGACCAACCTATACAGCATATTAAAAAGCAGAGACATTACTTTGCCAATAAAGGTCTGTCTAATCAAGACTATGGTTTTTCCAGTGGTCATGTATGGATGTGAGAGTTGGACTATAAAGAAAGCTGAGTGCCGAAGAATTGAAGCTTTTGAATTGTGCTGTTGGAGAAGACTCTTGAGAGTCCCTTGGACTGCAAGGAGATCCAACCAGTCCATCCTAAAGGAGATCAGTCCTGGGTGCTCATTGGAAGGACTGATGCTGAATCTGAAACTCCAATACTTTGGCCACCTCATGCGAAGAGTTGACTCATTGGAAAAGACCCTGATGCTGGGAGGGATTGGGGGCAGGAGGAGAAGGGGGCAACAGAGGATGAGATGGCTGGATGGCATCATTGACTCAATGGACAGGAGTTAGGTTAAACTCTGGGAGTTGGTGATGGACAGGGAGGCCTGGCGTGCTGCAGCTCATGGGGTTGCAAAGAGTCGGACACGACTGAACAACTGAACTGAACTGAACTGAACCACTTAGGAAAAGGTCTTGCAGTTTCTTGTCAAAGTGAAAGTGAAAGTCGCTCAGTTGTGTCCAGCTCTTTGCAATGTCATGGAATATATAGCCCATGGAATTCTCCAGTCCAGAATACTGGAGTGGGTAGCCTATCCCTTCTCCAGGGGATCTTCCTGACCCAGAAATTGAACCGGGGTCCCTTGCATTGCAGGCGATTCTTTACCTACTGAGCTATCGGGGAAGCCCAAAAGTGGATGTACAGTTTTCTAATGATCCAGGTAGTCTACTCATTTACTGAAGAGAAAGAAAAGCAAGTGGTCAGAAACGATTTGTACAGGAATGTTCATAGCCATTTTGTTGACAGTAGCCAAAAAAAAAAAAAATTGGAGACATCTCATGTGTCCATCAGTTGAAAATGGATAAACCAAGGATAGTTTATTCACACAGGAGAGTATTATTTATAGATTAAAAGAAACCACTGATAGAAGCAAACACGGATTTGTCTCAAAACGTGCTAAGTCAAAGAAGCACTACACAAAAAATACTCAAGGTATGTTTTCCATTTGCATGAGTCTGTAGAACAGGCGAAACTAACAGACGGTGGGAGAACGTTCAGTGTATTGTTTCCTCTGGGATGTGGCGTGGGAGGAGGTAGTAGAGGTTGATTGATCAGGTGTGTGGGGATCACTTTCCAGAGGAGTGCTGATGGCATCTTGAGACTCATTTGGGTTCCACAAGTGTGTATATTTGTCAAAACTCGCTTACAATCTGTGCATTTCCTTTTATGTAAATTTTGCATCAAATGAAAAAAAAGACTCTAGTTCATGCTATAAGAGGAAAATAATTCTAAGCTTCGAAGTCAGTCGCTCAGAAGCATAAAACAACTGCATGTCTTATGGGGCTGTTACCAACGGCCTTGGGCAGCAAGAGCCTGCTGTTTTACAATGCACTCACCATGCATCTTAAAAACAAGCGCTCTAAGCTACATCTTGGTGTTTCTGACTGCTTAATTATCAATTTGTAGACTCTGAGCAGGATGCACAAATGCTGTTTATGGAAGCTTTCCTTTCTCAAGAACTTCCTGTCTAGTGATAAAGTCTTTGGGGCCCAAATTTGAACACTGTGTGCATTTGTAAAAAAAAAAGGTGCTCAACAATGAAAGTGGAGGAAAGTGTGCAGTAGATAATTCGATACGGGGATGACAGAGTATTTATAAAATCGTCTTTTTCTGTTTGTGCCCCTTTTAATTTTAGTCTGATGGCAAAGAACCTTCTGGTGACATCCAGATTTTCCCTTCCTAATTTCTTGGTGCGCTGTCGCTCAGTCATGTCCAGCTCTTCACAGCCCCCTGGCCTGTAGCACGCCAGGCTCCTCTTTCCACGTGATGTTCCAGGCAAGAATACTGGAGTGAGTTGCCATTTCCTTCTCCAGGTGTTTCTTTAACATTGCTTAAAATAAGAATCACCTGGAGTGTGGGTTCAAAATACGTTTTCTACACTCCCCTCCTGGACATTCTGCCCCAGTATGTCTGGATGGGAATCATGGTACATGTCTTTTGAACAAGTACGTAAGGCAGTTCATGTCAAATTGTTTGGGAGACACTGCCTTTAGATTGCATGTAAAAACATCAGACATGAAGTACTCTGGTAGTTCTTAGTGGTGACCAATAATAGCTTAATTAGTAGGACAATAATAATTATACAATATTAGTGAATATGGCACTGTTAATGTCGTCCAGTCACTCTTCTGAATGCCTTGTTTTTATTGCCTTGTTTAATCCTCCACACAAGAAGAAGGTGCTATTATTATCATATTACAAATGAGGAAATAGGCCCAGAGAGGACAAATATTTAATTTGCCCTTGGTCACGAGGATAGAAGGTGACAGGATCAGGCTTTAAACCTAGATATTCTGGCTGCAGATCCCATCCCTTACCTAGCACTTTGCTTGGCCACAAAAATAGGTTGTGGAAAGAACCTCTTAAAAAAATTTTTTTTAAACCTTGAGAAAATTAAAAAAAAAAATACTTATTTACTTGGCTACCTCAGATCTTAGATTTGGCACATCGGGGCATCTTCCATCTTCACTGGGGCATGCAAACTCCTAGTCTCCACGTGTGGGATCTAGTTCCCCGACCAGGGATTGAACCCGGGGCCCCTTGCATTGGGAGCTCAGAGTCTTAGCCACTGGACCAAACAGGGAAGTCCCGAGAATATCTTCTTTTGAAGGGTGGAAGGAACTTTTCTCCACAAGTGTGATGAGGTAGAACGATGATCCAGTGCCTGGATCTTTCCTCTCTTTTCTCCTTGCTGACTCTCTAGCACTCTTGACCTTGAACCACATAGGGGTTGGAAGGCTTTGGCTTGACCTGTGGCAGGATCGCTTGTTAGCAGCAGGATGGTGGGTGTGTTGCAGCCTGTCCTTCCCTTGAGCTCACAGTGCCTCCTGTGTGGCTGGATCACGGCAGGGGATGCAAGGGGTGTGTCACCAGTCCTCTACTCCATGCCGTTTCACCCTTTGCTGACCTTCGTTCTCTTTTATGCATATGGGGCTCATCCAGTTTTCTTGATGTTGCCTGTTTTTCTTTTTAGCTATTACTGTTTAGTCACTAAGTCATGTCCAACTCTTTGTGACCCCATGGATTGCAGCCCACCAGCTCCTCTGTCCATGGGATTTTCCAGTCAAGCATACTGGAATGCCCTCTTCCAGGGGACCTTCTTAACCCAGAAGTCAAATCCGAGTCTCTAACATCTCCTACATTGGCAGGTAGGTTCTTTACCACTTAGGGCCTTTTGTCTAATCTCCAGGGTGTTTTCTCCTCAACTCTTTCAGTTCCTGTAGCTTCCTTAGAGCTGCTCTGGTTTTGTATCTCTCCTCTTCTTTAGCATTTTGTGACTTTTGCTTATTGTGTATCTCTGTAAAAGTAAGTGTTTCCACACCACCCCCCATGAAGAATCGGTACCTTAAAGTTGAACTCAAATTTGATGAAGGCAATGTCGAAGACATAGGGACCTGGGAAACTGTACTTGAGCGATGCAGTCAATAAACTCCAGACTGAGGAACTTTATGGGATCAAAGACACGTGTCTTCATCAAAAAAAGAGTGATAGGAAGAGAGATGGAAGGGGAGCCATATAGATGAAAGGATTTTAAAAGAAAATTGTGGAGTGTGGAGTGTGTGTGGATCATTATTCATTCAAACTTTTAATAGATGAACACTTATAAAATTGAATACTGATGAGTTAAAAAATATTTTAAAACTTTTCAAATGTGGTGATGAAATATCTGTAGTCAAGTGATATATCTGCAATTTGCCACAAAAATCTCTGGGTGGGGTCAGAAGGAAGGGCATGTATGAGTGTGTGGTCCTGGGTCTCTATGGGTTCTATTTGTTGAAGCTGATTGGTAAGTATGTGAGGGTTCATTATACTATGCTATCTACTTGTATATACATTTGCAATTTTTCATTATAAATAGTTAAAATGAAATACGTGCTTATACTCCTTATTTATCTGCATCAACCTCCAGAGTCAATGAAGCAGTTCTTACTTTAAAATGGATTCTTTATCAGGAGTTTTCATTTACCTTATAGTAACCATCCACTTCTACCTTGAACTGCTAAGATTTTGTTCCAGTATTTTCTGACAAGATCTTCGAGATAAACCAAGCCTTTAGAAAGCAGTTCCCCTTAGCATCTGTCAGTAGTCTGATCAGATTGGTTAAATTAAATGAATTCAACTGAGGCAAAGTCAAGTGCATGAGAACCTCCTGGTCTCCACCGAACATCTGCTCATGGTGACAGGCTCACAAAGGTCAGGCTATCTGCTTTACCTGAACTGTATTTGAGGGAGCAGGTGCAGAGCCCTTGGCTGCTTTTGTCCTGCACCTGCCTTACCTCAGGTAAGGAGAAACAGCTGTGGAAAGCAGAATAGCATTACTCTGTAGGTGGTGGGTCTGGAATGATATCAAATAGGCAGCTCTCTTTGCAGCCTCATTTTTAATAGCTGAAAGCTTTAACTTGGCATCACAGAAGAAACACATTAGGACATCTGAATAAGGTACTAAATTCTTTGAGATTTTGATTGGAGTCAAGTAATGTGTTTCATTCCACTGCCTGCCCCTAATGCAGTCTAGAGCCTACTTTCCAGAGGTGTTTCTGGCCTTTTCCTTGTCTCAGAGCCACAGGATAGTAGGGCTCGGTGCACCTGCCTTCCTGCTGTATGGCTCGATGGTTCTTGGCACATTCACTGTAGATCTCAGGCCTGTGGCAAGTGTTTAATAATTGCAGGAAAGTGCAGGAATGTTTCTAGTGCTGAAGAACCTGCCTGCCAATGCAGGAGATGTAAGAGTGCAGGTTTGATCCCTGGGTCAGGAAGACTCCCTGGAGGAAGGCATGGCAACCCACTCCAGGATTCTTGCCTGGAGAATCCCACGGACAGAGCAGCCTGGAGGGCTATAGTCAGAGTCATAGAGAGTCATAGAGAGTCAGACATGGAGTCATAGAGAGTCAGACATGACTGAAGTGACTTAGCTTGTGTGCACGAAGGCATGTTACATGATGTGTTAAAGCTGGATTGTTTGAGTGGGGAGGGTCTGACTCAGCAGGGCACTTAATGTAAATTTTAAGGTGTATTTGTCTCATTACATGATTTTTATTTGTAGTAAAGAGTTGCACTTATCTATACAGTTTTCAAGGTTTTCTCTGGTAGAGTATAGAATGTATAATGGTTAAGTAATTGACTTAACCACAGTTAAATGAATTGCTCTTCTCCTATTTGTTGAATCTCCATGACTTTAAATAACTTATTTAACATAATTATCCTCAGTTACTTGTCTACAAAGTGAGGAAACTGATAGAACTAACCTCATGTGTTGCAGTGGGAATCAAATGAAGAAATGTATGCAAAGGGCTTGGCAGGGATCGGGCTTGAATAGCTATTTAAGCGATGGTGATGATGGTGGTGGTGATGGTGAAGTGAGTAGGAGTATAGTAGTGTGTGAACAAAGAGTTGGGTATATAACTGAACATTTTTAGAAATTAACATTATTTCATGCTAACAAAACAGAGCTTGCTCAAGCATTCAAGTGGTGTGATTATAAATGACATATAAATACATTAAAAAGTGTTGCAAGCTTTTGACATATAATTGTGTACTGAGCCCATTTTTATCAAGGCAAGAATGGAATTACTGCCAAGGATACTGGTAGTTCATTTGCTTATTGGCTGCATACTTAGTATCTAAAAATGTCATTTTGGGAACTTCCCTGGTGGTCCAATGGCTAAGACTCTGTGCTCCCAATGCAGGGGACCAGGATTGGATCCCTGGTCAGGGAACTAAGATCCCACATGCCACAACTAAGACCTGGCACAGCCAAATAAATACAAATAAATATTAAAAATGTCATTTTGGAGTCAGTCTGATACACTGGTTTTCAATTCAGTGTATTATTGACCTCAACTATTTGGTTTTTAAAAATTCAGCTTAACTATTTTTTGAGTCAAACATGGTAAATTAGTAAATTAGTATACATATTCAACAAAAATCCTTTTATTTTTTACCATACCATTCAGATGGTTTTAATAAATCGACAGTAATAAATTTACTAGTGTTAGAACTTGGGAGAATTGACCTCTGATCTTGCATTGTGAACTATTTTTGCTGTGTTTTCGATCATATAGGAAATAATTCTTCAAGTGGTATCAAGGGGAAAGCACATTAACACCTTAAATTATTTTAAAGCCTTAAATTTAAGCTGTTTTTAAAAATAATTTTGAATGATAATCTTGTTTGTAAAGGCTGCTCTTCTAAATGAGAGATTTTCCATTTGGGAAAGTTGGAAGAAGGTCTTTTATTTCATGTTTGACTGTTTCAGGTATAATAAGTGACCCTACATTTATAGAGCTGAACCACAGATTTTTAGAAATAACCATTATTTTTATTTTTCACTAAGCTGTGTACTTTCTAACTTTAGTTTTGACAAACAAAAATAACATGTGAGATACATAGCTATTATAGCAAAAACAGAATTTTTCAAAGAGAATGAATAGATATTGGTATTGTCACATGCTCCTTAGTTTTTTTAAGAAATAAAATATTATAAAGTTGAAATACCCTATCATCTCCCACCAGGTTTTATTCTCCTACTTTTCTACCAAAAGTAACTGCTGTCATGAATTTGGTATTTATCATGTGTGTATGTTTTGTAACTTTATAACACTGAAAAATGGTTTCATGCTCTAAAGTATTTTTTAGCTTTTCTTTTTTCACTCAACATGTTCTTTGACAGTGCTATCCATGTTGGTCCATATATCTGTTTCACTCATTTTAACAGTTCTATAGTATTTCATTTTACGAGTTTACAGTTTATTCATTTATTTGGTGATGAACATTTGGATTCTTTCTGGGTTGGGAAGATCCTCTGGAGAAGGAAATGGCAACCCACTCCAGTATTCTCGCCTGGAGAATCCCATGGACAGAGGAGCCTGGCAGGCTACAGTCCATGGGATTGCAAGAGTTGGATACGACTTAGCAACTAAACCACAATTACAAATATTGAAATCAAAATGAATATCCTTATGCTTATTTCCCTGCATACATGTGTGGTAGTGGCTTCAGGGTTTACCTCTAAGTGAAATCTTGGGTTAATGGATGTGTTTATTTTCAGCTTTACTGGATATTGCTTTACTGCTCTCATATAATCCTTCCAGAAGCATATAAGTATTTCTGTTTCCCCACATCCATACAATTCATTTTTTAGAATTCAGAATCTAAAATTTCTGTCAGAAAAATGATGTAAGCTGACAGATACATAGATCAGTGAACAGATAGAGGTGCGTTTGTTCAGTAGGTATTTACCATCATTGTGTCGATAATTTCCATTAGGAGATTTCAGAGTTTGCAGGTTACATCTAACATTGGCTGTTGTGAGAAGGTCAGATAAGTCTCTTGTCTCTTTAGCTTTGTTTAACTTCCACTGTTTATAATCATTCCTAGAAAGAACAGGAATGGATTCCCGTGATAATCTGCCTTAGTGCGAGCACCGCTGTGTCCAAACCACACTCAGGTGCTTGATTACCCAGTAGAAATATGCATGTTTCTTAATCACTCCTTAAAATTCTGTTTCTCAGCTTTCTTTTCCCCTTTTGAAGAAGCTCAAAGTCTGATTTCCCATGCACCATGGCAGCATGTCAAAAATAACTTAGCATTCTGGACATAGGCTAAAAGGGAACACTGACAGATAAAAATTAAAAGATTGGGATTTGGAAATGGCTTTTTTTCTTTTGAAATCACTTTATGAAATTTAGAAATGATATTCAGGAGGCTGGATAACAAAGTCTTGGTAAAAGCATATTAAGTAGGACATATATATTATGTCCTTTATGTATGTGTGCTCAGTTGTGTCCGAGTCTTTTGTGACCCCATGGACTGTAGCCCATGAGGCTCCTCTGTCCTTGGAATTCTTCAAGCAAGAATACTGGAATGGGTTACTATTTCCTTCTCCAGGGGATCTTTGCTACCTGGGGATCGAACCCACCTTTCCTGTATCTCCTGCATTGTGAGCAGATTCTTTCCTCACTGAGCCATCTACGTCCAGTTGATGTAAAAATGCATATTTTGGAAATTGCTTGTATGAGTGTCTTCTGCTCATCTGAGAATGGAAATAAAAAGGTAAAGAATATTTTAAATCAATAATGAAAGCCAGGATTGGGTTTTGTGGTTTAGAAAATAAGTATGTCTAGTTGCGTTTAATTTGTGAACTCATCAAATTAATGTGGTTCTTTCATTTTTCAGTTAACATTTCAATGTTGATTAGGTTTCTGCACCCCACTGTTTGAGCCTGAGACTGCTAGATGTTACAGATTAGGTGTGGAGGGCAGCAGGGACCACCACGATGAAAACTCCATCCCTCTCTCTCCCTGCCTTTCTCAAAGTGAATCTGTCTTCTCAGAGAGAGCTGTGGCCTTGGAACCCTGTAGTTCGTAGAACTCAGTTGGGTTAAAATGTTCTTGAGTTCAGAGAATGGTCTCAGAAATTATTTTTTACTTAGACCTGCTGTCTCCAACAGTAAATGAAAAGGGCTTGAAACTTCTGTTGGTAAAAGTGAATTTTAAAAGAATTTCTGTATGAAACTTATATTTAAATGAAGAGCTGCCAGGTAGAGTATTGATAAGTGTGACAGTCTTGGCTAAATGTACCTAATAATTTGGAAACTAATTGTTTTATTGTTTCCAGGACTCCTGTGCTACTAATGTAGATTCAAAATTGTCCTAGAATTATCTTAGTGTGTTCAACAACCAGTGTTCTGCTAGAGACATGGTTATCTTTATGGAAAAGATGACCTTCTTAGACCAAAAACAACTGAGATATAAGGGTGGATGAGAATTTAAATAAGTAGTTATCTCTCAGTAATGGAACTTATTTTAATTTTATATTATATAGAATTTTTACAGTGAAATCTTTTTTCACACAATTAATGTGAATCACACCCCCCCATTATAAAGTAATAAAAAATACATAGCTAAAGCACTTAATGGTTTTAATGCTGCATAGAAAGTAGGAGGATATATGGCAGCTGTGATTTTTGTGTTATTTATTTATTCTTTTTTTTTTTTCAGTTAAATGTCTTTACAACTAATAAATCAATCTGTTTAAGATTGGATTATATGAATGACTCAGTCAAGGTCTGATGAATTGATGAAATTAAGTAAAGTCCAGGAAAAGTGTAGTTACTCTTCAGGGTGTAGTCTTGTTAATCAACAGATTTTTACTCATTCACGCCTGGGTGGAGAGGGATATCCCAGTGACTCTTGGGTACATTTCAGTTTGTGACAGTTTATAACAGCTGGGTTCTGTAATGGGGGACTCCTTGGGCTCTGTTTTACTGTTGTTGCTTGGTCTGAGTTTTGTTTCATTTGCCTCTGTGTATCTCAGCATACACCGTCCTGTCTTTCTCTGTACCTCTAGATCTTCTCTTGGTCCTTAGGGGTGCAGTCTTTCTGCCCCAACCCCCTCCTTTTGTCTCTCTTCTTGTTCCTGATCAATTTGTAGCCCTCTCTAGTTGGGGCATTCTGATGAGATATTTAGATAGGCTAGACCTTAATGACTGGAGCAGACTCACTAAATGTGACTGTCATCCAAAGAGTGGCTTCATGCCTAGTTTTCTTTAGCTTCTTCTCAGAAGTGAACTCATTTTTGTAGGAATGCTATCATTATTCTGAAGTGGCCTACTCTTGACTAATGGCTATTTTTCTTGGCATCTGAAATCTAACAGAAAACCAATTCTGTTTTCTACATACTATGAATTCAGTAGGATTGGGAATACTTATTGAGAGTACTGATAAATGGACCAACATTTGAATACTACCACCATGAAAATTATTGAATAAAATAATGTTCTATGAAGTCAATCATATATATTATCTCATTCTCTAACAGTAAGAATCTGTAGTTAATCTTATGATGGAGCTTTTTGCAAAACAGTTCCCTCCTAATTTATGTTTGCTCAAACTAGCTTATTGCTAAGATTGATGACTTCCAGAGGTTCCCTCTATATAAAATATTTTATTGCTAATGAGTATTTTGGATGTCATCTTACTAAATTGCATATTTTATTTGTATGGAAATTGAGAGCAAAAGGAGCTAAGTGACTTTCCCATGTTGTATAATTATCTAACTAGTTCTAGTGAACTCAGCACAACAAAACATAGTATCCTAGAATCCTTCTTCTATTCCACTCCCAGTTCTGTGGTCTGTCACGTGCATGTCAAGTTTGTTGATGATATACAGTTATAAAGGTGGAGTCTTTATTTGTGACTCTTACCTTTATTTACAGAGTCTGTTTTTTTCCTTTGAATTTTGTTTAATATCACTATTCAGGTATAACATATATACAAAACATTATATGAATCTCAAGTGTACAGTTTGATTTTTGGAAACTGAAACCATAAAATGTAACATCTAATGGCACCCAGATTAAGAACCAGAACATTCCCAGCAACTCAGAAACCAGTTTCTCATCTCCCAGTCACCCACCAGAGTAACTGCTTCCCTGACTTCTAATACATTGATTAGTTTTGCCTTTGTAAATGGCCAGATTATAGGTTTGAACTGTATTTAAGAACAATGGAAAGAAGTCATAGCAAAAGTTTGGAGGAAGAGAGGTGTCATCATCTGATTTGCATTCATAAAAGATCAGTAGCTGCAGTGTTGAGAACAAGTAGTAGAGGTCCAGAATTGAAGTGGAGGGACCAGATAAGAGGCTGTTTGATGAAATCACCTGGCGGTTTGACCTAGTGCCCTGGCAGTGCAGATGAGAAGAAATGGACAGATTGAAAACACACACACACACACACACCCCTTGCCTGCACAGTTGGCTAGGTCAAGTAAGCAGAATTGAGATGTAAGATGTGAGGAAGAAACAAGGGAGGCACTAATATTTTCCAGGTTTATTGTTGTGATATGATGTACTGAATAAGAAGGACCAGAAGAGGCACAAATTTGTCTCAGAAGCTCTGGAGGTCCGTGTGGGGCATGTTATTTTGAAATAACTGAGCTGTCAAAGGGGGATGATCAAGGAGGTGGTTAAATATATAGCTATATCTGAAGTTTGAGAAAAAGAGGCTGAGCTGGAGATCTGAATTTGAGAATCGCTAAAGGACATGATTTAAGAAGGCATGGGATACCATAAAAGGGAGACAGAGAAATGAAGATGTGATCCAAAAGGCAATAACTGAAGAATGGCCATTGGTTGTGGATGGCAGCGGGTCATTTAGGCAGGCAATCCACACGGATGATGGATGAAGAGCCTGTTGAGGTAAAGAGCTCCTGGGAGCCCAGGAAAGCAGTGATATGCTTGGTTGTGACCTTAGTGCTTTTGCCCAAGAGTCATTCATCTGTCATACTGTGGCTATCACTGCATTCTATAGGCTAAATAGCACTTAGCTTATAAAAGTTAGTTCAGTCAATCATGTCCGACTCTTTGTGACCCCATGGACTGCAGCATACCAGGCTTCTCTGTCCATCACCAGCTCCCAGAGCTTGCTCAAACTCATGTCCATTGTGTAGGTGATGCCATCCAACCATCTCATCCTTTGCCATCCCCTTCTCCTCCTACCTTCAATCTTTCCCAGCATCAGGGTCTTTTCCCATGAGTCAGTTCTTTGCATCATGTGGCCAAAGTATAGGAGCTTCAGCATTAGTGTAAGTGGTGATTTTTGAGGGAAAATGGGTAAGTTTGAAGTTGCGGATGGAAAAGCCAGACTATTTTTAATGTATATTTGCCAGTCCTGCTTACAAAATGTCTATGCCTAATTTCTATATCTGAACAACCAAGCTTAACTGCAATCTTCCCTTCCCCCCTCCCCTTTATACACACGCACACACACACACACATACCTTTAATGCTGAATATCTTAATTTTGATATCAAAGCTTTTCTGAGGATGTTAGTCTTTGAAACACTAGCTCCTTTAATCTTCCCAAGCATCATTATTTGGAGATGTGTTCTTGAATAAAGTGCTGCTGGAATTAGTAAATGTGTATGTTCATTACTTGACTCAGCCCAAGTTCCTTTGAGACTTTGTAATTGAGCATTAGAAGTCTGCAGAGATCAATCTTGATGTTCCCTCTCTTAGCCTTACTGCTCTTACGTGCCCTTATATATTTATTGGAAAAGACCAGATGATTTTCTGCTCCTGCATGCTTTAGTTCGATGGTTCAGTCACGATTGTATTTTCTATGTAGAGCATATAGTAACATAGAAGATAAAAGAATTCTGGCAACGAACATGCTATTTTTAAATAGAAAGTGTTTTATTTGGAGGTGTGTATAACCAACCCTAAGGAGTAAATGAAACTCAAATCTCTATGCAGTCCTGTCATAGAACAGAGCTGGACTTGCTTTGTTTTGTCATGGTAGACATAAATCCTTTTAGGATTAGAAATTGTAGTCTCAAAAGTGACTATGAAAAAAACCTAGTAATTAGGGAAACAAATAACAACCGTTAGCTGATCCTTTCACCACTGTGGTCTAGGAGGTATATGGATCAGTTAGGCCTGTCAGGGGAAGCAGGGCCACTGCGAGTTATGGGATAAAGGATTCCCTATAGGAAGTGGGAGAAGCGACAAATTCTCCAAGCGAGGCTTCAACAGTACAGGAACTGAGAACTTCCAGATGTTCAAGCTGGATTTAGAAAAGACAGAGGAACCAGAGATCAAATTGCCAACATCCGTTGGATCATTGAAAAAGCAAGAGAGTTCCAGAAAAACATCTGCTTTATTGAGTAGGCTAAAGCCTTTGACTGTGTAGATCATGACAAACTGTGGAAAATTCTTCAAGTGATGGGAATACCAGACCACCTGACCTGCCTCCTGAGAAATCTGTATGCAGGTCAAGAAGCAACGGTTAGAACCGGACATGGAACAACAGACTGGTTCCACATCGGGAAAGAACTACGTCAAGGCTGTATATTGTCACCCTGCTTATTTAACTTATTTGCAGAGGACATCATTCGAGATTCTGGGCTGGATGAAGCACAAGCTGGAATCAAGATTGCCAGGAGAAATAGAAATAATCTCAGATATGCAGATGACACCACCTTTATGGTAGAAAGTGAAGAAGAACTAAAGAGCCTCTTGATGAAAGTGAGAGTGAAAAAGCTGGCTTAAAACTCAACATTCAGAAAATGAAGATCGTGGCATCTGGTCCCATCACTTCATGGCAAATAGATGGGGAAACAATGGAAACAGTGACAGACTTTATTTTCTTGGGCTGCAAGATGACTACAGATGGTGACTGCAGCCATGAAATTAAAAGATGCTTGCTCCTTGGAAGAAAAGCTATGACCAGCCTAGACAGCATATTAAAAAACAGAGAATAACTTTGCCAGCAAAGGTCCATCTATTCAAAGCTATGGTTTTTCCAGTAGTCATGTATGGATGTGAGAGTTGGACCATAAAGAAGGCTGAGCACTGAAGACTTGTTGCTTTTGAACTGTGGAGAAGACTCTTGAGAGTCCCTTTTACTGCAAGGAAGTCAAACCAGTCAATCCTGAAGGAAATCAGTCCTGAATATTCATTGGAAGGACTGATGCTAAGCTGAAGCTCCAATAGTTTGGCCACCTGATTCGAAGAGCTGATTCATTGGAAAAGACCCTGATGCTGGGAAAGACTGAAGGTGGGAGAAGGGGACGACAGAGAATGAGATGGTTGGATGGCATCCCTGACTCAATGGGCGTGAGTTTGGGAGTTGGTGATGGATAGCGAAGTCTGGCGTGCTGCAGTAAGAGTCGGACACGACTGAGCAACTGAACTGAACTGAACTGATAGGAGGTGGAGCTTCCACAGTGGGGCAGAAACTGAGGATGCACCTCCAGGCGGGGGACTGGCCTAGGGCCTCAGGCTGCTGCTGATCCACAGGGTCAACTTGGACACACGCGCTGGAAACCAAATGGAGGAGAGTAAGTTCGAATCTGCTGGCGTTTCTGTTTTGTCAGCACTCCTAATTACAATGAGTTTCATTCAGAGTTGGCTGTTGCGTCACTTTGGCTTCCAAGCCTGATGTGAACTCCTCCTTGGGCAGCTTTTACTCAGGACAGAGCAAAGTAGAAATAGACGGCCACAGTGCAGAATCTGAGCAACAGGGCTCCTGACAGTTGATGTTTGCTTTCAGCCACTTTAAATACCAGAATTATCGAATGGAGATAAAAGAAATGTTAAAGTATTTTTCACTAGAAAACAAAAGTCTTGAATATGTAAGGTCAACTTATTAAAATTACATACTGCATATGTTTATCAGATTTAGATGGGCCTAAGTGTAATTGCTTGAAAATATTTAGTATTGATTAAAAATGTTAGGAATTATGAGTTCAAATTTAATTGAGTGAATACAGTGAATTCCTTCCTGAATCTTCGTTGGTAGGCATATGAAAAGACAGACTGGGCCTGGCATGACTCTCTCTCGATTGTGACTTGGCATAAATATTTAATGTTTTTCATCTTTACCTTCTTTATTTATGGAGATTAAAAGAAATAATGTATGTGAAAACTAAGAAACAGTATACAATCTTCAGATATTACTATGTCTTCAGGGGAAAAGTTCCCTCCAATCGACAAAAGGTTAACTGGTAAATGTTTTTATTTGAAGTAACAACCTTTTAACGAATAGACTATGTGCAATACCTAGAAAGTCTGACTCCAGTGAAGTCTGTCTTCAAGCAATTGTAATGTGACAGAATGTTTTTATTAAAATTTAAGTATGTATATTTCTTGATTGTTGTTCTAAGAGGATTCTTCACCTGTATTTTCAGTGAAAGTACTGGGTTAGCTTTAATAATATGAAAATTATTCATTTTCATCCTAGAAATTATATCCTTGTTTGCGCTGTTGCTGCAGCACATCTGAAGGAGCACTAGGCATTGATCTGTTCTAATGATTTGTCAGGTTTTGTGGTTGTTTCCTCTTTGGTGCTGTCTCCTTTCCTCATATACAAAACTACACTCAATAAAAGCTCAAGCAGTATATGTTAAAACCCAAAAACCAGTAATGTGATAAAACCATGTATGATTTTCTCTCTGTGATTTGTGTGTATGATGTGATACATACAATGGTTTTGTTGAATTTATGCCTCTCTAGGACAGAGTTCAAATTACACAGGGCTGAGAAATCTTTCTAAATATCTCATACAAGAAGAAAATTGAGGTTAGGTAATCAGAATTGATGAAGGGGCCAAAAATGGGTCAGATTTTCCCAAGAATGTGTCACGGATCAGCTCCTCTTAGAATTAATGCAACAAATCTTGACTTATTCACTATAATTTAGTTTTGTAAACCACTGATAACTTTGCTTAAAAGGCCACTAGTCACATCTAGACTATTACTGCATAGGCAGTCAATAAGTTTTATCTAAATGCTTTAGGTGCTTCATTTAAAATCAACTTAAAACACAGATTTTATTTTCATGTAGTATTTGCCCTGGTTTGGTTTTGTTTTCCAGTGTTTGAAACATACATTAGTACGTTGAGCTGCACCCAGACCACCCACCAACTAGGTGCAACTCTGCCCTTACTCTCCATTTACAGGGAGAAAAATGATGCCCTCGTAGGAAGGAGGCTGAGACTCAGGAGGCAGGAAGAACAGGCTCCTGGGCAGGCCTCAGGCAGAGCAAAGCTGTGGTGCCCAGAGAGGCAGACAGCAAGTGCTTGTCTTCCCGCAGGAGAGGCCCTTGGGGGCGGAGCAGTCTAGTTTACAACTTGAACCTGGTGGACTGAGCCCAGCGGGGAGCAGTGTAACTCAGTCATCACACCCACTCCTATCTCTCCAGAAGATAAGCATTAATTATTTGTGGTTATCAAGTCCTCTTTCCTCTATTCTCATGCTTTAAATGAGAAAAGGCTTGTTATTCTCAACTGGTTTATTTCTAGATGTTTCCACTTGATCATTCTTCTTTGTTCTTATTCTAGCAGCTGTTCTTTGTCCTCAGCTAGCCCACTGTTTCCCAGATGTCTTTGGTAGGAGTCATCTTGGCTACTGGTTAAGCTTCTAGCTTTCTAGCCTTTGCCCATGGAGGGTGTGCTTCTGTGATTCTGGGTGGAGCCTGGGAACGCACGTGTATAACAAGCACCTCGGGATTCTTAGGGTTTCGGCGGCGCTGCCTGACCTCGACCTCCGTGTGGCAGTGCACCAGCAAATCCGTATGTGGGTAGGATGCCAGCTTTGGCAGAGAAAAATACCTGAGACTCATGGAGCATACTTAGGCCCCAAATTATTCATTGTATATCTGAAGTTCAAGCTTAACTTGGTGTCTTATCTGGCAATCCTACCTTTGGGAAAAAATAGATCTCTACTGTAGACGTGCCTGTTTGAACTTATATAGCTTGGGGGCCAGATAAATTCTAACCAGAGTGAGAAGGCTCTCTCACATAAAATGGAGGTGCCTCTTCAAACCCTCAATGTGTCGCCTTTCCCAAATTCATATGTTGAAGTCCTAAGCCCCAGTACCTAACCTTATTTGGTGATAGTGTCGTTACAGAGATAATCAAGTTTAAATGAAGTCATTAAGATGGGCCTTAGCCCATTATGACTGGTGTCCTTATCAAAAGGGGAAATCTTGTTGAGAGGCACTCACACAGGGAGAATGCAATGTGAAGCTGAAGGCAGCTACGAGGGTGATGCCCGGGAACACCAAAGGTGGCCAGTGACCACAGGAGGCTAGGAGACAGGCGTCAGGTTCAGCCGTTATAAGGAACCAGCTGTTCCAACTCTGGGGTCTTAGACTCTAGCCTCCAGAGTAGGAATTTCTGCTGTTTCAGGCACTCAGCTTGTGGTGCTTTGTTAGGGCAACCCTAGCAAGCTAATAAACGCGCGGTACAAAAATTGGGCTGATGAGCTTTTTTCCTCACTTTGGTGTGGAAAATCTGTAGAATGTGGGCTTGACAACTGGCGTGATCTCCATTTTACAAACGTGAGAGCTGAAGCACAGAGTAGTTAAATGACTCACACCAGCTTACACAGCAAGCCACTGATCACAGTGTTTCATATTTACCAACTTTTATTAACGTACAAACAGGAATCATATTTATTGCCAGTAAAGTAAAAGGTACTAACCTTTGTTGAGTGACTGTCTTATGCCAAACACTTCATATACATTATCTATTTAATCTTCAAGATAACCAGTGATTAGGGACTGTTAATTTTTCATTTTCAAAAAAATCAAAATCATTTTTGATTTTCATATGGATGAAAATCAAAGCTGAGGAAGATGAAGGGTTTGGGCACAGTCAAGTAGTGCTCCTCCAAGAGGAGGGGCCAGGAATCAAGTTCCAGTCCTCTGGTTCCAAGCTCTATTCTGTACTACTTCTGGACAAGAAAGACGCTCACCACTTATGTAGCCCTGTAAAGGAATAGATGAGAGAAAAATAGGTTATTTATTTAGTTGGACTTTTTTTTTATGCTGTAGAAGTATGTATTTTGCTTCACGTTTTCATTTTGCATATATGCACATAAATCAGTAATCTTTGATGTGGGCAAGATCACCCACAATGTGTTTGTTCATGAGTTTTTACCAAGAATTAGAAGAACATGATAAAAGTAAAGTTTTCATATTATTACAGGTACTTTTATTCATGCTGTTTCTGTTTTGCCTTTAGACCAGAATAGATGTTGTCAAATTTAATTTCTGAGTTTTAAATTCCTATTAATGCTCAGCAGTTTCCCTATAGGATTGCTGTCAGTAAAATCTTTCTGATGAGGGAAATATTAAGATTTTACTTCGGTATTCCTCCTGTGCCTTCCCCAGCATCTGAGATTTGTGGTACAGATTTATTCTTTTGAGCCTTTCACTGCAATGTATCTAGTCCAGCATTTTAACAGTTAATGTTTGCCTGGTAGCATTGGAAAGGACGATTTCTCACCAGAGGTGATTTCTGGCATGCAGAGTGTGTGGCTTCTGAGATTTATTATTTTTATGGGGTGGAGAAGTTTCTCCAGGCTATTTCTGTGAATGAGAGATCAAAGTCAGATGGATCTGACAACTTTCCTCTGAGAAGGACCACCCAATAGTTTGATAGTTCTTGTTTTGTTTTTTTTTTAACCACTCAGTGATTGATGTTCCCATGATCCACTATCATTTTGTTTGGAGTGAAAGCATATGAAGAAGCCCCTGTTTCTGCTCTTGATTTTTACCAGGAAACTACTGGGTGATTTTATTGTTGTTATTATTGTTTCATTCAAATTCATAAAAATTTCCCATGTTCTTTTCCCTCCAACCACCCCCCAGCTTCTCCTTAGCTACTATTTGTTTTTCCTTCATCTAAAGTGGAGTTCAGTGAAACCTATTTGACTCCCTGTCTCGGTGGGGAAGCAGCAGACTTTCCTGGATTGGGTTCTGGCATCAACTCGGAGACCAGCTTCACCTTCTCTTGAGGTGAAGTTGGTCTCCTAGATTTTGCTGATGAATAGTTTTATCAGGGAAGTGGTGTATTACTTTGGCCTTCAGTTCCTTACCAAGGGTAGGGCATTCAGAAATCTAGATACATGAGGAATGGAGTGATCTAATTTAGGAATAGCTGAATGAGGTGGGTAATCAGAAGTGAAATCAGAGGCATCTTGTGAAAAACCAGATAGCTCAGCAAGCCGGATTAAGTTGGAGGCACACACGGTCAGACAGTTGATCTAAGAATCGACTTTAATTCAGGGAAATTTCTGCGCATCTCACTTTCCACGTTGCCTTATGCGAGGTCACTCACTTTTAAAAAGTCCATGTTTCACACAAAACTTTCTCTGTTAAAAGTATTTTCTAATGTTATTTTAAAAAAAGAAAATGAAAATCATAATAATCTTGAATTTTTCTAGAAGACAGCACTGTAGGTTAGTTAGATTTTGGAACTATTTACTCAGTTAACGAATCTGCCTGTTTTCCCTAGTGGAAGAATTGTGACACATGGTCTTTCTTGCACATCAGAGAAAAGCCACAGAGAAGAGTAAGTCATGCTCATTCTATAATTCTGCCCACATTTAAGTACTGTGAAGTTTTGTGTGTGCTTCTAATTATTTTTAAGGCTTATACAGTCATTCTACTTGACTACAGGAAGGGATTCCAGGACTGTTGGAGACACAAAAATCTAGATTGCCCAAGTCCCTTATATAAATTTGAACAGTACAGTTGGCCTTCTGAATCTATGGTTCTACATTCACTGATTCAACCAATGGTAGGTTGGTTTCGACCAGGGATTGGTTGAATTCCAGGATGCAGAGTCCACAGATGCAGTGAAGACCCACTGTAAATGCAGTGTTTGTTTTAGGACTTCCGCCTGGAGGTTGTAATCCTCTTACATCTACTTCTCAGTCTATTTACTCACTTATATTCCTACCCCTAAATACAGTTTTTCACATGGGAGGCTCCATAAAGTGATGCTGTCTTATGGAGGATTAAGAAACAGAGATCCACCCATCTTTGTTGTGTTTATCCGTGCATGATGCTGAGGTGAGCAAGAATGCCACCAGCACTTGGCTTTCCTGGATGATCCTACCCTCTAGGATTGACTAGTAGCAGTTTTGTACGTATCTTATCCTGAAATCCTTCACTTTATGAGTCAGAACAAAGTGTCATGTTACAGAGGTGGCTCCACGTGAATACATGTGTTTAATGATGAAAGTGGTTTTTTGTGAGAACTTAGCAAAAACTAGTATGTCAGTAGTCATTGGTTACTAAAGGTAAAAAGAAAAAGCCAAGAGGAAAAGGAGGATCAAAGCAAACAGAATTCACCAAGTGTGACATAAATCAGTAAAGGGCGTGAAGCATCAGCTGTGCCTGTACAATTTGGAAAGGGTGAGGGTGACTAATATGAATTGGAAATGTTGGCACCAGACAATTTGAAACACTGCAAATTTTCTTCCTCTCTGTTTATAATGGACTTAAATCATGCTTGAAGATACTACTTGAGCCAGACCATATTTGTTTGCTGTATTTGAAATAATTACTTGTTTTAAAACATTCTCTTTTCCACGATGTAGGGAGGAAAGCTCTTCACTTTCTTCTTTGTGAGGCTGTTTATTTGGTCTTAGCAATTTATAACTTCATCCTGTTGGCATTAGTTGTGTTTGCTGGCCACCCAGTACCTTTTGAACTTTCTTGGGTGTAATCTGGGATGTTTCCAACCTTGGAGAACCACTTCCCCAGGATGGAGCTCAGAAAACCAACCTCCTGTGCCCTAGGGCACTAGAGCATGACCTCGATTCCACCAAGAAATCTAAATTCTGAAATGAGCAACTTGAGGACAGAGGCTCCACCTGTAGTCCATTTTTGCTAGCCATAGAGGTGGAGCAGCCGCCTGCGCTTGGGGTGGCCGTGTTTGCAGGCTTGGATTCTTGGTGCAGCGGAAGCACTGACATTCTCCTTCAGCCTGTTTTGTCTTGTGTCATATGTTGTTCCCGGAAGCTTAGTACTGAGCCTAATTCTCAGTATACGGTTAATAAACTCCCTTTTCTCCCTAATCCGCTGCTGTTACTTACAACTAGGAACTTGAAAGGTATCAATTCTCAATTAACAGTGAAGCATCTCATTAGGGTGCCAGACTAAACTTATCATGCCTGTATTTCAGTGACAGATAAAGGCAAAAGGCAGGGTCTAGACTTAAAACTTGAAGAGTGATACCATTTTTAGGACTAGACCTAGAACGGTAGGCCTGTCAATGAGAAGTGATGCCTGGATTCAAGGTAAAGGTTTGAGTTCACTCTGGGAAAAGACAGCTCCAACATGAGGTGACAGTAGATATCAAAGTCTATAAAGTGAATGGAATACGTTAGATTCATGCTTGATTGGCATGTTGAAATATGGGTAATTTTTGTCTTGGTTTTAGAAAATTTTAGATGTCAATACCATTTTTTGATTCTGACTTTCCTTTGTCATATTTCCAAGATATGAAGTCTTAAAAAGTTTCAAAGAATTGGGTTCTTTGTCTACTATATACAGAAGTAACTAAGCCTAAATTATCTTTATCTTTAGGATTATTTTATGTATTATCATCCACACTTCTGTTTAGTTGATTTTCTTTTTTTTTAGTTGATTTTCAAATAATGATGCTAATTTTTCAATTTTTAGTGAACAGTATGTGCAAGAAAGTACTTAAAATGAAAATACACTTCAAAAATTGTGGACCTGTGAATTTATCATTTGTATACTCTTAGTTTAGTAGATTTATTACAATATTGAGAGTTTTACTTAAAATGAATACTGACTCTTAATTTGGGATTATGACAGTCAGGAGGTAATGTTATTTTAATAATACAAACCAAATGCTAAGTGCCTCTCTTCCTTGAGATTCAGATGGTTATCTTAAAATCCTTCCCTTACCTACACAACTGAAGGATTCCTTCTTAAAATTTTCTTATTAAGTGTAATGATAATAATAAAAATAGCCTCCATTTATTTAGTGGTGATTGGATCCAGTCTCTGAGTTATATGTTTTACATAAATGATCTCTAATCTAAACAACACCCAGCAAGACAAGTTGTTACCCTGTCATATTAATATCAAGAATTTAAGGCTCAGAGAGCTTAAGTGACTTGCTCATAGCCCTCCAGGTCTGTTTAAAGTTGATGTTTAAGAGTAATTTTTTGTTTGTTTGCTTTTGGCCATGCCAAGCAGCAGGCAGGATCCTCCCCGACCATGGATGGTACTGTGCCCCCTGCAGCAGGAGCGCCGCGTCTTACCCACTGGACTGCTAGGGAAGTTCTCAGAGTAATTTTAAATTAAATGAAAGGAGACAAAGGTGCTTTTATTAGGAATCTTTACGTGTTGCTTAACCCTGAACCTGATCTCAGAGTGTTAAGTATAGTGACCCTGTGGCCCATCCTAGCTTTTATACTCAGAGAAGAGTTGTCCTTACTCTGTGGACCAGATCTGTGTCTTGATGTCACAAGTTATTATCTTGTAACAACCAGCAGTGACTACTGAGAATGATTTCATTTCACTCCCTGTTGAAGTAACTCCTCATAGATTTCAGCTTCACTTTGTCTAGTTTCCATTCTTCACGCATGGCCAAAACAGTAAAATGAGTTGAGAGTGTGCTGTGTTGAGAATGTAAACCCTCTGACTTGTTTCTCAATATCTGCAGATACCTCCACTATTTTCTTGTTCTAAGAAGGAAAAATAAGTCAAACGTTTCCTCTTATCCTGGGAGATGCCAGGCCTGATTTGCACGTACTTTAGAAGCCTTAATATATTATTTGTATGCTGTTAACTGTGAATGAAGTACCTCAGATAGATTTTCCAGAGCTGTAGTACTTAAAAGCATAGGATATTTTGAATAAAATATAACAGGACATTTGAGCAAAGTTCCACCTGGTTTTGCGATAAGGGCATGCATTCTGAGCCAACGCAGAGAGAAGAATCACATCAAACTCCTCCTGTCAATCCTCCTGTGCTGTTTGGGGAACAAACTTTATATTTGAATAGATCATCACCCCGTCAACGTTCAAAGGATCGGCTTCATGTTCCATAATGAATCACATACTCAAAATACAGACATAAAAGGAAGCACTGTAAATTTTTTTGTGTGTTTTCAGCTATAAAGAAATTGTGGTTTTGAAGTTTTTCTTTCCTGACCCTCTTCAGTATTCTTATTTCTGGGATGTCTGAGTAGGGGTGAAGGAAGAACTTAACAAGGCAATGATCTCACCTGAGAAATACTGGAGTCAGAGAGAGGAGACAGTATGGAAATGAAGATTTTCAGTCTTACGTAATAATCTAGTAACATCTAGTCGTGTGTATGTATGTACTGTTTTGGGAAGGATGACAGGCAAACGTCCATAGTGAAAAAGTGGCGAGGTTAACCTGAGGGTTCCTTCATTTCCCTATGTATTGCATTCAATATTATTTTTTAATTATTGGAGTCAAACAGCTCCAAGCTTTTTCACCCAGAAAAATAGTCTACAGTTTGCAAGATCTGACTGAAGACTGGGATGAGAATAGAGAAATGGGAGTTGAATTTTATGGCTTGACTTTATTCACCCAAAAACTATGCCTTTGGAAGCTTTTGTTCATTACAAAAATAGGTTATTTCAGTAAGTCTAAATAATGCACAGAAATTTCCATCATTTATCAAATGGTTTGTAAGTTCAGCTGCATCTGCATACATTTGAGCTGATATATTAAAAATAATGTATAGCACAACTTATGTTTAAGGTATAGGTCTTAAGCATTAGGAACCAGAATATTTATTAGGTGGGATGGTATTTGACTCAAAAATATTTTATTATGCAAAGTAGCACTTATAAAAATGATACTGTCATTTTTAAAAGGTATTTAGAGGAGTAAAGCATGAACATATAAACTTAGGTATTTAAGGTGTTCAAAATTCTAATAGAGAAAGTTGGTTATCAGCACACTGACTTATTAGTTAACTCTCAAGCTTACATTATAAGTACTACATTAGTGATATTCTAAGATGTACTTACTATAGAATACAGTGTTGCAAGAGTTAAAATCCACAGTACCCTGTTTAGTAAATTTTAGGGTACATTGATTTTTACTTTGAAGTGAGGATGCATTTATATATCATTTTACACCTAAATAAAGATATATTTTATAAATGAGGAAATGTTGTAATTATTTGGAAACATTTTATGGTAGCTTTTTCGTTTAGAACCACATTTTACAAAGTGTATTTTATTTTTTCCCAGTTTTATTGATACACAATTGACATATAACAAAAACAGTGTATTTTGTATTGTTGGTGTCTTACATTCCATTATATATAGTAATTATCTTTTGAGTATACACATCAATAAATAAGAATTGTAAAGATACTAGAACCTCAGCCAATTTTGAGGTTCTAGTGTTAAACCAGTGATATGGGTTGGTAAATACTATGGCATCTTGAGAGGAATACTTCCAATTAATTTTCTCTCTTTTATGATAGGGATGGCCCAGCCGAAAATGTGAAAAGAAATTAATGTTGATTATCCAGACATCAATAAAAATTTTGACAAATTCCAATATATATTTTCCATAAGAATGTTAGGAAGATGAACTCAAACATATTAAAAGATATCCTACAATGGTCTATTAATGTTTAGCCTGTGGATGGTTTCCCACAGATGATATCATTAAACTGGAACATTATTGCACTTTATTTAGTAAATAGAATGAAAAGCATACAGAAGGTATTGATGTATGACATGAGTATGGGAGAAACTGGTGGTGTTAACAGAATGGAAGACTCTGAATTAACTGTAGAAGATTTGGTCTAAAACATCAATAGGTGTATTAGCATGTTGAGCTTGTATAATTGTTTCCATAAAGAATTGAGGTTTAGCACTCACCCTGCTTGGGGGGTTGGGGGTCTGGGCAGCTCATTTAGATTATGTCAAGGATATTATTTTGGGGCAAACTATTGATATATAAGTATTGAGAAATAATTCTGTTAGTCTCTGGGGAAATTCAGGGAAAATGGGTTAGAAAAAGAGACCTCTGAGAAAAATTTTTAAAAATTCAAATGGTCTGATTTAAACAGAAGAAGCATCAAGTGATTGAGTTATGAGAAGAGGTGCCAGCTGTCCCCCATTTCTGTGAACAGAGAGTAAGAATAAGTGAGTGTCAGTAAGAGTGGGAGCAGGCGGTCACTGTATTAGTACCAGAAAGAAAAAGAGGAACCTATTCTTAGGAATTTTGAGTACAGCACATAATTGTACCTGGTAATGACTATGTACTCATTTCATAAATATTGAGTGTCTTCCATAGGAAGGTCTAATGTTAGGTATTGATTCCTGTTTGAAGCCAGGAAACTAAGGACTAGATACACAGTACCCTTCCTAATTCTCATTCATGAAAGTGGTTAGCAGGCTAAGTGAGACTTCTTGAGAAATGGAAAAACGTGAGTGGTATCTATTCCATGAGGTGATATATCACTGTTACATACAGTCAAGAATAGGATGGTTCTATAGAGTTCGTCACTCTTTGATGTCAATTAAACTGACCTTCATATTGAAGTGTCTTTTGCATATTCCTTAAGAAATGTCAAGAGAAGCAAGAGAAGGTTAGTAATGCGTCTTATATTTTCTTTGTCACTATTTACAGTGTATTATGTACATAGTGTAATCTGTCAGCCAACTTTAATTTCATAAGCTATTCATTGTGTTTAAACAGTGCCTTTCTTATATTAAATATTTATGTCAGTCTTTGAGAAGAATACATTAAAATGGCAGATGGGGGTTGCTTTAAACATTTCCTTGATTGAAGGCAAGGGACCCCCTTGTGAATTTATAGTTTACTTTCAAAGAAAAGTTCACAATGTCTGATAATAACCCAAGGAAGCTAGAATTCCACCAATTCCCAGCACTGTGATTTCAAAAAGCAATGGCTGCAAACAATCTTCATGCTTCAGCACCTTCCATTTTGAAATTGTTTGCAAGGGCAGTGAAGAATGATGAACAAAAACATTTACAGTTGTATTGCCTATTAATAATTCAATAGGAGTACACCTATTTTGCATTAATATTACTTTTTCATTGATTTTTATCCACAGTAACAAAGATAAGTGGAAAATCAAATTTTTGACCTATGTTGTACAAGAAGATATGTCCTAAACTCTAGAATTCTGCAACTTAAAGGATACTCTGGGAGTCACGTCCTTGGTTTCCTGAAGGAGGGATGTGCCCTTTTGCTTTACTATTTTCTATTTGCCTTGGTAGCTGATAAGCCTGAATGATGGTTATTTATTGGAAACCATCCAATAACACTTAACCAGGAATAACACTTATTTTTTTTTTTTTGCCTTTGAGAATGATGTCTTCTAGGTTAAACTTGGAAGAACTGTCTATCTTTAATTATATTACTGTCTTGAGTAGTCATGATAAAATTTGTTCTCTTTAATAAGAGCTTTGCTGAATATAAAAATGAGTTCTGTGAATTTTTAAGAAAATCTTAGAAGGTTATTTATTAACTGTCTCATCTGACTGTTGATAATTGAGATGCTGTCTTCGTAACCACTCTTTCTCTTTCTAAGTGAACAGCCTGCGTTTGATGTAAAAGGGTAATGACTATTTCTGAAAACAAGTTATTTTAGTTCATCCAACTACTTCATTAATGTTTGGTGAGAGCTTTGAAAGTTTCTAGTTGGTGAGAAGTTATGACTCTTGTATTACTTAAGTCACTTTCCAGTCATTAGTGGCCATCCTTGGTTGATAAACTGATTATTTACAACTAGCAGAAAGTATGGGTGTGTGTGGGTACCATGGACAGTCTGGTAATTTCAGAGTTCTTTTAAATTTATATATTTCAAGTAGTTGCTTGACAGTTATTTAGTGTGGATGTTAGGCAGCTGATTTTCTAGTGGTAAAAATTGTGTATCTTAATTTTTTTTATGGTTTATTATGTGTGTGGTCTCTAGCATCACATTTTTAATACATAATTGAAGAATTCTTCCACACATGTGCTTTCAGTCATCTTTGAATCCCCTGAAATAGCAAGCTAAATATGTGGCTTATTTCTGGAAAGGGATCCATAACTTCCACCATGTCAAAGGCAATCTCTAACCCAGAAGATTTGAGCTAAGTAGCCTATCTTAATTTCCTTATTTTCCAGATGAAGAAAGTAAGAGCCAGCAAAGTCAAGTGACTTATTTAAAGGTAAACAGTATTGAAATAACTTCATTTAAAATCCTTTCTCCCACCATATACTGTCCCTGAGGTTTCCCTATTTTAAGAGTTACATGTGCAAAACCTGGAATTGAAAAAAATTATGGACCTTTTCCATACAAAAATCTATTCAACCCAAGATACATATGAGCTAGAGACCTGGACTTATAATACATCTGAGATGCTGTTTTCAGTTGCATCTGAGCTTGAAGTTATTATCTGCAGAAGATAGCCAGCATTGATTCCATTTTGTAAGAGGAAGTAATGCCTCCTCCTCTGCCTAATTTTAACCTTATACAGTGTAGATTTAGCTTCTCCTTCTTCTGACATTTATTGAATAAATCTTGCTAGTTCCCAGGTAATAAGGAGGATTCCCAGTAGACCCTGGAAAGATCCTCACTTAAAGGCCCCAGGTAAGTGAAATGGCCTTCCTGTGAGGATGGTGACAACATATAGCTTTAATACATGCAACCGCTCATTTGTTGGGTTTTCTTTGGGGATACTCCTGGTCGTCTTGGGGTGAGGGCACATAGAGATATTATCCCATTCTTTCTGGTATTAAAGGCTAACTTGAGGGCAAGGATACTAGTTACCAGTGTAGGAGAATATGGAGGAGAGAGTCCCAAGGAGCAGAGATGGTCTTCATCCAGAGCCACAGTAGGGAAAGTAAGATACAGTCAAGACAGTGGGATGGGGATGTTCTGACAGGGGCAGTTACTCACAAGGAAGGAATGATAGCAGATTGGATGTTTCCTGTTTAATCTTAATCCTGTTTTTTAATAGTCTTTCTGTATATTTTGATATCAGCAGCAGTGATTTTTGCCTTGTATTTGGCCTTTCTTTAACATTCCTAATCACCAAAATAGGGTCTTGGGGTTTGATTTGTAGCAGGCAGGGCATGGGCTAGATTTATTATTTTTAATTTTTGCTGGCTCACACTAGCCCTCATTGAAAATCTACCCCTGTCCACCTCAGTAGTTGCTGGCACCTGTGTTCTTCTCCATGGGCAGGAGGGCTGCTGATGGCCCCTTCCCACACATCATTCAAGGACCAACTCATGTCAGTGTCTCCCATCCCATTTGGACCAGAAAATATACAAGGAAGAAAGCCTAGAGATTTAGTGCACTTTTATTTAAAAAAAATAAAAAAGGTGTCAGCTCCTGGCTTATGATGTAAGTACTTGTTTAAATATTCTAAAACTGTATTTTCTTTTCTTCTCTAATTTTAACTCGTCTTCATAAAGTTCATTTTCAAAAAAATTTATCAAGTTGGTTTGGATTTTCCAGATCAAAAAAGTGTCAGTAATTTCTGGACTTCTTTCTTGACCAAAAAGTGCCAAGAAAAGCTGCATTAAAACAACAAATCTAATTTTAAGAGCACTTCATGTGTTAAAAAGCAGACTCAAACCAAACTAATGAAAGCTATTTAAGAGAAGTCAGTTGAAGTGGTTCTAAGCACTTATTTCATTGCTTTCTTAACTCCTTGACTGTTAACACTATAAATGTGAACTTGAGAAAAATTAACTTGCTTTTGAACTCTATAAAAAGTATTTTTTTTCTTTTAATTAACTTTATTGTTTTTAAAGCCCAGCATCAAGCTCTATTTCTGTGCTTGGGTAGTTCCATTTGCAAATGGGGCCGTTTCTGCATATAGGTCTGAACAGACTGTGCCACAATTATCCTTTTTATTGTAACTTGACTGTCAAATAAGTAGTTTTCTTCTCCAAATGGAAATTCAGAGTAACTCAAATGCCTTCGTAAACATATTGTCATTTCCAATTTCCAAAGGCAATGGCCCCTGATCCAGCAAACAAAGCCCACATTGAGACCTGAAATGGACCCAGACGGCCTTGTTACTTTGGTGTTTCACATAATAGTAATGTTTCTAGTATTTGTTGTCTACTCTGTGGCAGCCAGAGTGGGAATTGCTTTGTATGGATTATTTTGTTTATCTTTATATCTCCCCTGTGAGGTGTGGGTATAATTATCTTCATCTCACACCTGAGGAAACTTGTGCTCTGAGTTATGGAGTTGACTTTACCCAAGGCTTTCTTGTTGTTTAGTTGCTAAGTCATGCCCAACTCCTTTGTGACCCCATCGACTGTAGCCCACCAGGCTCCTCCTTGTCCATGGGATTCTCGAGGCATGAATACTAGAGTGGGTTGCCATTTCCTTCTCCAGGGAATCCTCCCAACCCAGGATTCGAACCTGCATCTCCTACCCAGCTGGCAAATGGTAGAGCCAGAATTCTAAACCAGGCTGACTCAAAAGCTCCTGTAACGTACTGAGCATCTATGCTGTACTGATACCCAGGGATGTATATTTGTCTGTGTGTTTCTAGTGATAATTCATCTTTGAAGCCTCTTCAATTTAGAAGAGTAACTATACAAAGTAGTTGGCCTTGCTGGCTTTAGGTCCTCTGTTGAGTTCTTTACTGGAAAATTTGCCATCGTTGATTTGTCACAATCCAACGTTGCTGTGCCAACTTTACAAACAATACAGAGGATTTTAATGTGGTCATTGTCACTGACTAGTAAAAGGCCATCGTGGGGCATTAGAACCTGGTCTTTCTTACAAATATCATATGATGTCACTTGTATGTGAAATCTAAAAAAAAAAAAAGAACTTATTTACAAAGTAGAAACAAACTTAGAGAATGAACTTATGGTTACCAGGAGGGAAGCATGGGGAGGAAGGGGAGGTTGAAAGTTTGGGATTGACATGTATACACTGCTATAATTAGAATTTATAGTCAACAAGGACCTATACTGTACAGCACAGGCAACTCTGCTCAATAATCTGTAATAACCTAAATTGGAGAAGAATTTGAAAATGAATAGATACATGTCTATGTATAACTGAATCACTTCTGTCTACACCTGAAACTAACACAGCATTGTTAATCAACTATGCTACAATATAAGTAAAAATTAAGAAAGAAAAAGAACCTGTTCTTTCTCCAAACAAAACTATTTTTCTATTTCTGGGTTTTCTATTTAGAAAATAGAAAAACTATTTTCTATTTCTGTACTATTGGACAAGCTACACAAAAGGATTAAAGTACAGATGTGGGGGGGGGTTTGTTTGTTTGTTTTGTTGTAGTGTGTGGTGGTTGTTTGTGGGATCTAATCATCTTCAGAACACTTTCTAAAAAATTGTTTCCTAACTACAGAAATATTGGAAAAATTTGTTATTAAAAAAGAATGCATCCTTTCCACAAAGGTTAAATATTTGAATCATTTCCCTGCTTTCTGCCCCATTGCTTTTCTTCCTTTAGCAAATATTAGTTAAGTAGTTATTACATGCTATGGGGGCAGGAGGAGAAGGGGGCGACAGAGGATGAGATGGCTGGATGGCATTACCGACTCGATGGGCATGAGTTTGAGTAAGCTCCGGGAGTTGGTGATGGACAGGGAGGCCTGGCGTGCTGCGATTCATGGGATCGCAAAGAGTCGGACACGACTGAACGACTGAACTGAACTGAACTGAACTGATGGTCATTGTATGAAGAGCTGAGAGCACCTAAGTGAATGAAACACACCGTGTGACCTGTAAGAACTTCCAGGTGCTTTTTGAGCAACTACTGGATACTGCTTACTTTGAGGTTTACAAGTAAAGGAGTAAAACTCCATAAGATCTGCAGGGGATTGATTTTATAGTATAGGTTATCTTTACATATTTAATATACATCTCAAAACACTGAGATCTTATTCTGTATTTTAGCTCCCACACCTAACCATAAAATCTGGCCATTGTCTTATCTCTGTTCTGTGTTTAACTGTAGTGGGAAACCTGTTCATCATGGTGACGTAAGAATGATTTGCAAACTCTTGTTAAGGATCGAGAGCCTGTAATCCTTTTGGGAATCAATAATTGGGGAGTAGGAAATCATAGTGTGTTAACTGATTTCAGGGAGGGAATTTTAAAAGTCTTGAAAAGATTTTTTTAAAGAATTTTGATAATATATTTAATTGTTGTTGCTATATACTCCCACAAAGCCTAACCCCTGGCGTTTCTCTAGGTGTGGTTATCAATATCAGCAGAATACCTAGACTTAGATAGACATCACCCAGATGTACTTCGGTAGAATTTTACCCACCCTGCTTGAATTTTTAAGATGCTTTGTAAGTGATTCTTAAGCACAGTAGCACTTAAAATCTCTCTTCTTGTTGATTTTGTATGTATTTAAGCAGAAGCAACTCTGGTTTGAGTAAAACAGAAATCACAGAGGGATACTTAGTGACTTGTGAGCCCTAAAGAAAGCCTTACTAGATGTCCATATGCCTTCTGGCCCAAAGCTGTGCCTTCCTTTACAGATGAGATGCTCTTTTCTTCAAAGGTTCTAAGTAGGGGGAGGCCAGAATTCCGTAACACCAGATTCCAGAGCTTTGAAAACTCCCACTTCTCAAAGAATCTAATTTCCTAACCAACACCAAAAATATTCCCTTAAAAAAAAAAAATGGAGGGAGAATTTATTTTTTTTCTACTTAGTTTCAAAGAGACCTCTTTTTCTGATGAATTCATGTAATCCCCACAGACCCCTCCCAGGAAACAGTGTTAACTTCTTTTGTTATATCCTTGCTACGGATCAGACTCTCTACTAGTTATTTTTGTGTTAATGAATTGAACAGTTAGGTGAGATGGTTATTATTTATCCTTACATCCTAGTTAAATAACTAGCCCAAAGATACCAAGTTAATCAGCGAAGATTTTAGGAATGAAACTGTGGTTGGCTGAATTGCACAACCCTCTTCCTAAGGCAAGAACAATGGAAGACAGCACTTCCCATTCTGAGCCCCACACACAGAAATTCCCATCCGATGAAGCCAACATCTTTCCAAGCTTCTCAGCAGATTAGTACTGAGTGAAGGGACTTTCTTCATCTCCCCTGGAAGAGAAGTCACCCTCTTTCTGAATTTAAGTATTTACCTTACTCATGAGGCTATAGTGTCTATACTGTCCTTTGCCTCAGAACAGTAAGATACTTGTTTTGGTTTTAGAGGTCTTTCCTTTTGACTCTTACAGGTTTAGAATAAACAGAAGTTATGTTTTAGTAAACAATATTATACAGCCAAATAGGTGACGCTGTCCATGTGAAAGTTGGATGAGAGTTGACTCTAAAACAGTGATGAGACATTTCTGAACTAAAACTAGAGACTCAAGATTGTCTCTGCAACTGTAACTTTAGCACATTTGACTGAATGTTATAATGTATTCACTGTAAAGTCTAGAAGCCTTATAAATATATGACTGGCAGTTGCCTTAGGCAGAAATCTTTTACTGATGCAATGAGATAAAAGTAATTAAGCTACATGTAGACTGATGGGTAATTAAATCCATGTGAAGCATTTTGTAACTAATTGCTATGTTCTAATCACAGATTGCTTTCTATTTGTCAAGGTAAGTGTATATAATTACACAGTCCTTATTTTCTTTAATCTGAAATCATCCCAGTTGGATGAATATTTTTAAGCACTGAATCTTAGACTATATTCGGTACATTTCTTGCATAAAGATAATTTGCATATTTTGTCATTTGAGGGCCTTTTATAATAAAATAGCTGTTAGGGTCACTGATGGCAATTCTGTGGTCAATAGAGATTTCTGCAATCTAGGTTCATTGTTCGTTTTCATTTATTTTAATAGTAAAGCTGGTTTGTTATTTGCTGAAACTGGTGATGTTCAAAGCATCATGTGCACTGTGGTGCTGATCACAATCGTTTGAAAAGACCAAGGGTCAGTACGTGGTGTGAAAGAATTTCAGTCAAAAATGGAACTAGAGGATGTGAAATGGAAAATCTCAGAAGGATGGAATTTAACTGAGAGAATGATTTCCCATGAATATCTGATTTACAGAAGACGGAATCCTATCTCTTGCATGTTGTTCGGTCGCTAAGTTCTGATTCTTTGTGACCCCATGGACTGTAGCCCACTAGGCTTCTCTATCCATGGGATTCTCCAGGCAGTATACTGGAGTGGGTTGGCATTTCCTCCTCCATGAGATCGTCTTGACCCAGGGATTGAACCCAGGTCCCCTACATTGTAGACAGATTCTTTACCCACTGAGCCATCATCGAGGAAAGCCCCTTTTTATTGCTAATGACTATTAATAGCCTTGTAATTTATAGTAAATATTCTTTACCTTTGGTCTCCTCTGGTAACTGTTACGCAAGTCATGGTTTCACGATGAAATGTAATACATTTGATAAAAAGCCAGCTACTTTCCCCCCTTGTCCTTCCCACTGGTTTTCCTCCAGTTGTTCAAGTTGCCCTGTGTGCGTGCGGAATTGGACTCCTGCTGCTGCACGCCAGACCCTCGCCTGCCCTCTCTATGGAAGAGGGCGTCTGCACCTTCCCAGCGATGGGACCTGCTCCTCATCAGTCATACGTGTTATGTTGATTCCCTTACACCACAGTTTCTTGTCCTCTAGATCTCCTCTGTGTTAGTGCTTGTGTAATAATAAAATAGATGTCACATGGCTGATCTTTGTTACTTGCTGTGCTGTGCTGAGTTGCTCAGTCATGTGCGACTCTGCGACCCCAGGGACTGTAGCCGCCCAGGCTCCTCTGCCCATGGGATTCTTCAGGCAAGAGTACTGGAGCGGGTTGCCAGGTCCTCCTCCAGGGGATCTTCCCGACCCGGTGATGGAACCCAGGTATATCTCAGCTTAATACCTCAGAAACATGTAATATTCTTTCCATTGCATGTTGGCATTATCATTTTCACATCTCCCTGGCCTACTCCTTATGATTATTTACAAGATAGATAATATCTCATAAATATGGAACTTAAAAATATTCTGTGCATTTACTTTTAAATTCTGTTTCATAAACGTGTCATCCATTTTGTTTATAAGTGCCTTAAGAAACTGGCAGACGTCACAAAGGACTCAGTGGTGACTTCTTATTAAGTACTACTTTGTGATGTTAATGGCAGTAATAAGACCTGTTTCAAAAGCCGGACTTTTCACTTCTAATAGCGAATAAGTATATAACAGTTTTCTTCTTTATGTTATGTGTGAAGCTTTTAATTTGAAGACAAATTCTTCAAATTTGGTTCATTTGATGGTATTTTTAAAAAAAATAAGGTGATAATTTTTAGAAGCATCCTGACATTAGCTACTTTAAATCAGGAAGTTGTACTCTTTGCTAAAGGAAATGGGTTCTTGATTTGCATTGTTTTTATGGGGGAATGGTGTTTACACCCAAGGTCACTAATTGTGCTGTCTGCTTCTGGCTTATCATCTTCTGGCTTGATCTTTGACATTTCAAATGTGTGGAGTTCTATGGAACTGAATAAGTGCACTTCTGTATAAAGTGATGATCTTCAAATGATTCTCTAGTGGAACTTTTTTTCCCATTAAAATAATGCTGTTTTCTTCATTTCAAAAGGAAAATATTAACTTAATTCATAGAAGTATCTCAATTGTCAGTATTTTCCAGAGAACTTTTTCTCATTCTTTTGATGTCTAGCCTTTACTTGACTGGATGTATGAAAGATGACAAATTAATTCCTAAATAGAAAACATGTATTAACTGAAACTCAAATAATTTATTATGATTATTTTATAGTCTTTGATTTTTTTCTGTTAAATGTATATTTTAAGTATTTTTTGATTGTGCAGTTTTCTACTATAATGAGGAAAGCATTTTTTTACACTTTAAAAATTTTAATTGGTGGATAATTGCTTTACAGTATTGTGTTGGTTTCTGCCATACAGCATCTCAAATCAACCATAACTATATATATCCCCTCCTTCTAGAAGCTTCTTCCCAGCCCCCTCCCATATTTATATTTTGTATTCTGCCTGAAATTCTATGACTTTCTTCTCTTCCTGACACTTAAACCTAAGAACTGCATTTGTAGGCTCCTAGTTTAGTCCTCCATCTTCTCACCCCCGAGTTGTCGTCTCCGTCTCTAGCACTTTCTTCCTGTCTTTTAATTAATTGAGTAACTAAATCAACAAATATACCTTGGATGCTCATGAAGTCTCAGGCAGTGGTCTATTACAGGAGATACATTAGTGAAGAAAACAGGTGAAAATCTCAGTCTTATTGTAGTTTTCATCCTAGTTGGTGGTGGGTAAGAACGAAAATACACTATAAACATAATTAGAAGTAAGCTATTCTGTGTTAGACATTTTTCTCCATATTTCCTTCTGCTGGCTCTTCCCTCCTGTCCTGTTCACCGAGTTACCAGGGATACTTTTGGAGATCTTAAGAATAAATAGTGAAAGAGACCCTTTCTAGGACCTCAGCTTAATCCTCAGCCAGTTGAAGTCACATGAAATGACACCAAAGAACTAGGACATTTCAGAATACAGAATAAATCCCCCCCCCACACACACACAAAGGGTTTTTTATTTTTTTAAGAATATTTAAGTAAACCCATTTGAAATATTGAGATTGGATTTCCTAGAAGAGATTTTGCAGACTTAATAGAGGTAAATTAAAGCATTAAAAAATGTAACCAGTGCTCACTTCGGCAGCACATATACTAAAATTGGAATGATACAGAGAAGATTAGCACGGCCCCTGTGCAAGGATGACACGAAAATTCATGAAGCGTTCCATATTTTTACTCCTGCAGCTCAATTCCAGAAAAATAAATGACCCAATCAAAAAATGGGCCAAAGATCTAAACAGACATTTCTCCAAAGAAGACATACAGATGGCTAACAAACACATGAAAAGATGCTCAACATCACTCATTATCAGAGAAATGCAAATCAAAACTTCAATGAGGTACCATTACACACCAGTCAGAATGGCTGCTATTCAAAAGTCTACAAGCAATAAATGCTGGAGAGGGTGTGGAGAAAAGGGAAGCCTCTTACACTGTTGGTGGGAAGGCAAACTAGTACAGCCACTATGGAGATTTCTTAAAAAACTGGAAATAGAACTGCCATATGATCCAGCAGTCCCACTCCTGGGCATACACACCCAGGAAACCAGATCTGAAAGAGACATGTGCACCCCAATGTTCATCGCAGCACTGTTTATAATAGCCAGGACATGGAAGCAACCTAGATGCCCATCAGCAGACGAATGGATAAGGAAGCTGTGGTACATATACAGCATGGAATATTACTCGGCCATGAAAAAGAATTTATTTGAATCAGTTCTAATGAGATGGATGAAACTGGAGCCCATTATACAGAATGAAGTAAGCCAGAAAGATGAACACCAATACAGTATACTAACACATATATATGGAATTTCAAAAGATGGTAACGATAACCCTATATGCAAAACAGAAAGAGAGACACAGATGTACAGAACAGACTTTGGGACTCTGTGGGAGAAGGCGAGGGTGGGATGTTCAGAGAACAGCATTGAAACAAGTGTACTATCTATGGTGAAACAGATCACCAGCCCAGGTTGGATGCATGAGACAAGTGCTCGGGGCTGGTGCACTGGGAAGACCCAGAGGGATGGGATGGGGAAGGAGGTGGGAGGAGGGATCGGGATGGGGAACACATGTAAATCCATGGCTGATTCATGTCAATGTATGGCAAGAACCACTACAATACTGTAAAGTAATTAGCCTCCAACTAATAAAAATAAATGGGAAAAAAAATAAATAAAAAAATAAAAAGCTGTTAAAAAAAAAGTACTAGAAAATAGAAAACTGTGTTTGCTGTTTAAATACTTGAAATATTAATAAGCTTTATATCTAAAGTCAAAGTTCCCTGGTTATAACTACAGAATTTCTGATCCTATTTGACTGTATGTTTGGTGGAGTTCACTTGTGAGAAAGACATTTAGGATCAGAAAATGTTAGTCATAAAAATGTTCTGTTTATAAATGTTTTTATAATAATTATTTGTAGTAATTAGGTAAAATTATTCTGTAATAATTTAAGTTATGTTTGTTCCTCATTCTGTAATTGAGTTCAGTAGCCAAAATAACACCAAATCTTTTTTGCTTTTTTAGTTTCCTTTACCCTCTAAGCTCTTCTGTAGCTGTTCTAGTTTGTCTTGGAATTTAGATAAATTTCTGCCCATCACTGTGATCTGCTCATATTAATCTTCTCTGAGACTAGGTCCTGCATTACAGGTGTCTGTTCTTTCCTCCTCCTACTTCCTTTTTTATCTATACTGTTTGGACTGCTGGGAGTGGAGCCTGCTGTAATTTAAAAAAGAAACAAAAACAAAATAACATCCCTCCCTACATCCTATTGAAACACCAGAGGGTCCTTTCATAGACACGACTGTCTGTATTCTCTCTAGGGGTATTTAAAAAGCCCGGTGTATGGAGCAGAACACACTGGTATTAAGAGGATAAACTTAATCTGCCTCATTGAGGCTTATTGCAGATTTTTGGAGACTGGAGAGTCAGATGCCTTATTTTTAGAAAATGTGTCATCCTTTTGTGGTGTTTAGTTTGGTTTAGCTTTCCATTATTTCCAAATTCTTACGAAAGTGTGGAAATAAACAATTTTTATATGATTATGACCTTTCAAAAGGAATTAAGTAGGTTGTTTTTATTTAACAGCAACATCGTCAGTCTATTCCAACAATTTTTTTTTTCTGTGTATGACTGCAGTCAGATGTCAGTGTACTCTGGAAATACTGTTTCTTTGTTAACTCTTATTGTTAAAGCACTTGAAAAGATCATTTTAAAGTTTAGTAAATTTATGGATAATTGATTCATCTGAATTTACATGTACATGGGAAGTTTTACCTCTAAGTAAAAAGATGGTTTCTATTCACTTGCCCTGGTATCCTGTAATTACTATCTGTTAACAAAGAACTGTAAGTAAGGATTGCTTAGAAGTTAAGAAACTAGGCAACAAACGTGCAGTATTTAAGTTGCATTTTCAGTGTCCAAAGAAAATTGATTTTGATATTTTCTCATTGCCTAGTGCAGAACCTGGTACATTAATGTGTACACTCTGGGTGTATTCATGTGCATATACATATATGGGGGCAAGGAAGAGGCACTTTCAAATGTTAGCTGAATTCAACTTAATTAGTCATTTTTACTGAACACAATCTTATTAATTAAATTGATTGGAACCACAGTTTATCGAGGGCTTCCTGTGTGCTAAGGCACCATAATAGGTCCTCAGCATAAGTGTATTAGGAAGATCTTGCATCTCTCCCCGGAAGATTCTTCCATCCTCTCAGGAGAGACAAGCAGTTAAGCCAGTAATTATAATGCATTGTGGTATGGAATTTTGTACAAGATGCTGGGAAGCACAGGAGAGGAGCATCTCAATTAGCCTGGTTGGTCAACAAAGTTTCCTGGAAGAGGTGTTCATTACGCAAGAAGAGTGAGGTGTCTTTTAGACAGAACAGTGTGTGCCAAAGCATTGAGTTCTGACCACAGCGTTCTCCAGTGTCCCCCTTGCCTGGAGTACTGGTTATATTGTGAGAATGTGAGGGAGAATGTTCTTGATCTTAGAAGACATATACTGACATATTTAGAGGTAAAGTACCCTGATGTCTGCAGCTAATTCTCAGATGGTTCAGGGGGAAAAAAAAGAAAGTTGTATTTGTGGATGTGGAGAGAGTGTTGACAAATGTGACAAGATGTCATTCCTGAGTCTGGGTGAAAGAGGTACATGCATTTGTTGTACTGCTCTTGAAAATTTTCTTGAAATTCAACACTGTTCAAAATAAAAACGGGGCAAAAACCTTCAGGCCACTAATAAACTTTAAGTTTACAAAAATAGTATAAACATAATTGAAGAATTAGCTCATCAGTAACTATCTTCTTTGGTGGCCTGTTTGGGTATTTGTCCATGATAAATCATTGTTCTATAAAAGATAGCCTTGATTGGATCTGCTGTGATTCTATCTTTAATAAAAGTGTTACTTAAGCCCTTTTTATCTCAATGGAAACATAAGATCGCTGAGTGTCTAATAGTAGGATTAGAAAGGACCAAAGAGTTATATTGTCCAATTCACTCTTAAATGAATTAGCTAAATACATAGAAGGCTACCTGTGTATATTATTATTTAGAAATATTGCCATTGAAGAAATTTTTGTGACCTTTTATATGATTAAACAGAGGGTCATATTCAATTCTGAATTTTCTTTAAGATAATTTTTTAAGAAGAAAGAGCCCATAAAAGTCTAGTGCATATACACTGTGACCCTTAAAAGAGAGAATGGGGAATTAAGAGCAGAGAATGTAATGCAGACTCTTCAGTCCATGGGATTTTTCAGGCAAGAGTGGTAGAGTGGGTTGTCATTTCCTTCTCCAGGGGATCTTCCCGATGCAGGGATCAAACCTGACCTGTGTCTCGTGCATTGCAGGCTGATTCATTATCAGGTGAAACATCAGGGAAGCCAAATAAAGATAGCAAATAATGTATATTTAATTCCTATTCCCTACTGGCCTATATTCCCCATCTGGAGAAGAAAAGGGAGCATGAAGGCTGGGACGGATGGTGAGAAAGACGGGAATGGAATTGTAGGAGAAAGGGAAAGACAGGGCCAGTAGTGGAAAGCACAGGAGACAGGAGGCAGAATGCGTCTTCTCAGGAAGAAAGGTGCCGCAGATTTGAGGTGGTTTTTTTTAGTATAAAAGTATAGTTGATTTACAGTGCTGTGTTAGTTTCTGGTGTACAACAAAGTGATTCAGTTATACCTATGTGTGTGTGAGTGTGTGTGTATGTATCTTTTTCATATTCTTTTCCATTGTGGTTCACAGCAGTATATTGAATATAGTTCCTTGTGCTGTACAGTGAGGCCTTGTTGTTTATTTTATGTATAGTAGTTTGTATCTACTAGTCCCAACTTTCTGCTGTATCCCTCCCTCCAGCCTCTTTCTCCTTTGGAAACTGTATGTTTGTTTTCTATGTCTGTGAGTCTGTTTTGTAAACAAGTTCGTTTGTGTCTTACTTTAGATTCCATAAGTGATATCATATGATATTTGTCTTTCTCTGTCTGACTTACTTCACTTAGTATGATAATCTCTAGGTCCATGCATGTTACTACAGATGGCATTTTGTTCTTTTTTATGATTAATATTCCATTGTATACATGTACCCCGTCTTTATCCATGCACCTGCTGATGAACACATGAAGGTTGCTTCCATGTCTTGGCTGTGGTGAATAGTGCTGCAGTGAACATAAGGGTGCATGAATCTTTCAAATTATAGTTTTTTTCTGGATATATATGCCCAGAAGTGAAATTGCTGGATCATATGGCAACTTTGTTTTTGTACCAATCTACATCCCTACCAACAGTGGAAGAGGATGCTCTTTTCTTCACATGAGGTGGGTTTTTTGAGATTATGTTTAGTTGGTATTGATTTTCTTACCATATAGTGCTAAGAAAACATCACAATTTGTAGTTTTTACATTGGTATAGTCTCTATTTTTAGAGACTACTCACATGGAATAACTGAAACAACTCATGATGGTGGAAATTTTTCCCAGTGATAGAACATGAGCTACCAGAGAAATATCACTTGTCTGATCAGATGAAATCAATCATCACCCATATTTTAATTTATTACAATAAAGCTTATGCACAGGAAAATTTATAGTGAGTCATAGTCTTTTGGAATTGAGTTTTGGCAAAGTTTGGTTTTTCAGAAAGGATTTTCTTTATTTTGAGACTGTTTTACTGAGAATATTATCGTTCTTTTACTATTAACCTTTTATGTCTTCTACTTTTTCCATCCCCTGTCATCTCAAATTACTGTGGAGCAGAGATCAAAATCCCACTGTTGATGTTGCTCTGTCTTCAGGGAAAAGAGCATTTCAGCTATAGGCTGATCTGTAATTACTTGCGTAAAATGATAATAAATTCCAATAACTAAACTTTTTAAAGAATTTTCCTTTGTAAGATGCATTTCATTTCTTCCTGGTATATGCTTTTTTTTAAACCAAAATTAACACAACCAAAGTGTGATAGATGATCTTATGAACTTAGTGTTCATTAGAAAGGTCAGATAGACAGTAAGGAACATGAACAAAAGTCATTTTTAGGAAAAAAATAAGATATCTCCATGGATGCTTAAAAAAATTCCTGTCTCCTGAGTTTCTACCCACCACTTTGCATGTATTTATTATCATAAATATGGAAGGATTTATTGGTGATTCACTTCTCTTATCTCAGTTCTTCCTGCCTCCGACTCTTTTTCATTTCCATGTGTTTGTTTTTCTAAGATGTATCAGTATTAGTTAAAATCTGTGTTGCAGTGTAGACTGGCTCTGGGTCCCTGGGGTTACCTCATATGCACTTCAGGCCCCTCAGATTGCCTTTGATTTCCGTTTCTCAGGCTATGTTCTCCAGCATCCATCCCTGTCCACCATCACCACTGATAGGGATGTATATGAAGTTCCCAGGGCGTCTGTCAGTGTCCCCTCACCGACACCTGAGTAATAGCCAGCCTCAGATCACAAAAGTCTAATGATGAATCCATGTCTGTCATGAGCTGGAAGAGCTGCAGGGCACATAGTAGGTAAGGGCCTCATAAATGTTTGATGGACAAATAAAGAAATGAATGTGCAAAGGGATAGAGCTCATAACTGAAGTCCTTGAGGAATGAAGCTGTTTAGGCAAGCACTTCTGTCCATAAGTATAGCCAATTAAGTGTGCAGCTCGAAGCATGCATGCGTCCTGATATCCATTAGTGATCACAGACTGCAGCCTTGGGTTTCCCTGGTGAATTCATATGCAGGCTGACCTGACAGGAACCGCTTGCACTATGAATAATCACAAGGCTTCCCAGAGGGCAGGGTTTCACTGGCGGAGATTCCGCACCACAGAGCTTCACCTGTGCCATGAAATGGCTTTCTGTGTCCTAACGGTGGGAGGGATCCACTCTTATTAGAATGAACGCTTGAAAGGTCGCCTTCCAAAACCTGAACTTTCTGACGTAAAGAGCAAAATCATCTTTGACAAAGTTGGGAATTGAATGAGCAAGGCACAGTTCTCCTCAAGTCCAAGGACTTCACATTTTGCACATGTTTTCTCATTTCCTTGTGTTTTACACCAGGTCGCCATTATATCAAGCATTTTAGCAGCCTTGATCTTGGAGGCAGTGAGACCATTATTCCTGTTGTTGCTGACTCGGTGCTACAGCTGCTTCCTCTTTCTGTGATTTAGTTTGAAGCTTCAGCCCACCAGGGGGCCGTTGGTCCCCACCTATGCAGACTGAAGAGCTGGCTGCTGTTTTCCGCGTGGCTATTATTTCCATCCTATTCATAGCGATTTTTCCCCTTCTATATTCATCTAGCAAACAGCAAGGCACTGTTCCAGGAACTTGCTCTCTCTACATAAGGCATAACATGGAACCATTTGGATGGAAAAATTATAAATTAAAATTATTCTGTTCATTTTAAAATATTCATATTGTGTTGCTCAAATGCCAGTAACTGGAAAATCATGGATAATGTCCTGTTTTTATAACCTCTTTCAGAGTGTTTTAAAATCCGTTTATGTTGTTACTTAGCCATCTCTTTTCCTGGAGTGGATTTTGTGATAAGATTTAAAAAAAAAAAATGGTTGTATGAGTCTAGTGTCTGATGGCATATGTCATGTTAAAATACAGATGATACCACTAATTGCAACCAGTTTTTTTCAACAGAAAAACACTCTGTGTACAGAGGATATTTATAAAGTTATAGAGCCACAAAGATAGCCTGTTTATATGCCAGATTATTTACTTTGAGGATAAAACTTTTTATTAAATGATTAAAACTAAGCAAATGTTTATTAGTTTCTGAAACAACATATTTAAATTAAGAAAAGACATATATTTGTAACATTACAGATTTTCAAATATGAGGTGTTAGAAATGTTTAAAAAAATCTCTAACTTTTAAAATGGAACTTTTTTTTTAAATGTCTTCTTTAATTTGGGGAAACTAAATTTTATTTCTATCCTTGTTTTCCATGTTGTCTGGGTGTGAGTGAGGATGTGCTTGTCTGAGAAAGAGAATCAAGTGGGGAAGAATTAATGTTTTTATGTCGGCTGATTAGTTTGTTGATAAAGTAAATATATCTCTTCTTCTAATGGCAAGAGCTGTGATTGGAGATCTTCATGTATATTTTTCCTCTGTGCAACACATTAAAGAGTGAATATCTTTCTTTTTTGCTTGTTTTTTCTGTTGAAGTTCACATTCACATAGAAACCGTATGTTTTGTTTGTTGTCTCTCTTGACTAGGAATATTTAAGTGTATTTTTTAGATTCTCTGTCAACCAAAGACAATTTGAAATTTTAATTTTTAAGTCTCTTCCTAGAAACTTCTTTTGGTTCAGGCTGTCGTATTTGTTTGTGTGCCTTGTGTGTGTGTCGAGTTTCTTCGGAAGCAACAAACCACATTAGCCTGAGCAAATTTCACAGGCCCTTGTCACTATTTGTTTTCGCCTTGTGAATCATTTGGCCTTATAAAACAGGCTAATCCTTTAATTGAATATGCCTTCAGAAACATTCTGTGCACCCTACAAACTTGGGTGGCTCTTGCTAACTCTGCTTTATTTATTTTAAATAATACTAGGTGATCCCAAAGTATTTCCTTTCAATTTTTGGAAGACTGTTATTGCAAGCAGTAATGTTTGAAGTCAGGATTCTTTATAACAACAGTAGCAAGAAAACGTAGATACATTTTGCTAAAGTCCAACTGATAGAAAATAGGATGCAATCTGTCCTATTTTTAGTAAACAGGTTTTCCAACACAGATGCTTGGCTCCTACAGCGACCAGCTTCTTTGAATGCAGCAATACAATGCACTCTATTCTTAATTGAATAAAGAAAACAAATTGGCATAGTTACTGCAGGAGAAGTGGGTACCTCATGATGAATAATTTGTGAGTCCAACTTTAACTACACTTGACATTTTTCCTTAGGTCGCTGACAGACTGATTAGTGAGTTAACTGCTGATGGTACCTATTCTGTGGAGGGACTCTTTCAGTTCTGGGACTTATGCTGTTCAATCAACTAGGTATCCTCTGTGATGGGACTAAAGCCTCAGTCTTGATCAAAGGGCTTTGGAGGAAGCATGGTTGAACTGATTGGCTGTGAATGTTAATCACTCCATAGGACGCACTGATAATTTACAGCATTGTTGTAACTCTCTGGTGTTCATAAAATGAACTTAATAACCCGGTGCCACCATGGGATAAGCTGCTTTCTCTCTGCAATTGAATACACAGACTTGCTTGCATAATGGTGTTGAAAAAACCTGCATTAAAAAGAGTGAGCAGCTGTATGATGAAGGAGACGGCTCTGCAACAGATTTGTTAATTATCTCCTTTGATTCACAGAGGGTGTTTGTGAGATATGGTTGACCAGTGAAGACACGGGGGCTTACGGCAGAGATATTGGCTCCAGCCTCCCAGCCCTGCTATGGAAGCTGGTTGAAGTGATTCCTGAGGGAGCGATGCTGAGGCTGGGCATGACCAATCCACCCTATATTTTAGAGCACCTGGAGGTAAGGAAAAGCAGCTTATTTCCATGCTGACACAGACCTGAACCAACGCAGACAGCGTGGTGGCAGCCTCAGCACCATCCCACGAGTTTCCTTTAAGACCACTTTTCACATTTCTTTTGTGGTCTCATGTTACCAAGAATGAATTGGGAATTTCAAGTCCCCTTCTTTGTCATTCTGCACATCTTGTTTCTGTTTCCTCACCCTTAGTTAATGTTGCCTCGGTTTTTTAGCATTTGCCATCTTGTCCCAGTTCTTTGTATCTTGCTTACAACCCTTCAGTTTTCCAATGTGTAAATTTGCCTCAATCCCTCCATTTTTAACCCTTGTCTATTTCAGGACAGATAATATGGTGCATTGATTTTGCAACCAACTGTGAACATTGCATTATCTGAACCGCTGTTAGCCCTACCAGTAAGGATACTGTGCTGCAGAATTTTTAAACTCCATCCCTTTGTCTGGCGATAGGGGTGAATTGAGATCAAAGAGACACAGAGCTTCATATTCTTCCACTTGGTTCTCTTGTGACCAGTGTGAAAAAAGGAGTTATAATAATGCAAGATCCAGAGTCTTATTTTTGTAACTTCCATGGATCAGGTTGCTTACCCTCAAGTAGCCTACTGTTAAATTAGGAAAATGGACATTTGTACAAGTAACTATGGTGGTTGTTATTGTTTAGTCACTCAGTTATCTCCAACTCTTTTGTGACCCCATGGACTGTTTGCCTGCCAGGCTCCTCTGTCCATGGGATTTTCCAAGCAAGAATACTGGAGTGGGTTGCCATTTCCTCCTCCAAACTCTTCCCAACCCGGGGACTGAACCCATGTCTCCTACGTTACAGGTGGATTCTTTACCACTGAGCCTCCAGGGAAGCCCAAGTAACTGTGGTACTTGATGACAAATGATACAATAAGTATGAGCAAAGAATATGGACAAGGGAGCAACCATTTAAATGAAAAAGTATGTGCTGGGATCCATGATTTTTATTTGAGAAGTAAATTATGCTATTAATCTCATAGTTGAGGACAAGTACTCTTGGAAAATCATGCACAAAGTGTAGAAACAAGTCACTTATATTTTTAATCAGTTGTGTTCTTTGCAATAAGTTTGCACAGAAAAATGACTTTGCAAAATTTTAAAAGCAAGTATAGTGGCTGAAATTAAATGTGTAAGTGCAAATAAATATCCCTGAATTGCTTCTGTTAGTTTGGTTTAGAGGCGTTTACCACGAGGTTGTTTCTGAAAAGTCACGCTACTCTGAGCAAACTATTTTAGAAATTCTGAAAACAGTTGATCACAATCTGGTTGTTAAATATAAATATATAATGAAGAGATTTAGCAATTTTGTTACATTTTCCCAGCAAGATCTTTTTAGTAACTGTGTGTGATTTATATGTTAACTGTGGTACTTTGGGCAGTGTGGGACAATTATGATTTGCTATTTAAAAATAAGTTGCAAGCATGTCTGTTTTTACTTAACTCTTCGACTTTGAACTTGAAAAACCAAGATGATACTCTGTAAAAACTCAAATCTGCTAAGAGCGGTCTTGCTGTGTCTGCAGTAAATGTGAGGCATCGTGAAGACCAGGAGATGTGTTGGGTCTTTGGTGGGTAGGAAGAGAAGTAAGCCCTGCCAGCATACAGATACAGGCCACTTTCTTTGGATTAAAAAAAAACAACAACTCATTAAAGATCAAGGGAACATTGGTAGCCACAGTCAGAGAAGCTCAGGTGGGTATAAACACAAGGGGGAAAAAATAATGTATTGGCTCTGAGATGAGTAACCTAATATCTCTTGGAAAAAATTCAGCCCTTTAATTAATTGCAAAATTGCAGAAGCTAATATTGCAGTTAGAGCAAACCCTAATGCTCAGCACCTGGCAAGGTGCTAGAGTTGTTGACCTCCAAATTGATGCTCCAGAAGAGCCACTAAATCAACAGAAGATGCCAAATGCAGCTTTATGCTTTACCTGGAAAAACAGTAGGTGTTTAGTTCATAGATTGTAGTTAGATTGAAAATAACTTTCATTTGTCAAAACGTTGTTGTTGTTCAGTCACCCACTTGTGTCTGACTTCACAATCTCATGAACTGCAGCACGCCAGGCCTCCCTGTTCCTCACTATCTCTTCACTATCTCCTGGAGTTTTCCCAAGTTCATGTCCATTGCATCGGTGATGCCATTCAGCCATCCCATCCTCTGTAGGCCTCTTCTCCTGCCTTCAATCTTTACCAGCATCAGGGTCTTTTCCAATGAGTTGGCTGTTTGCATTAGGTGACCAAATTATTGGTCATAACATTACCTTTATAAAAATGCTTGCTTTAAGATATCTATAATGTTGGCCTTCCCTCCTTCATTCTCATCTTCATGACGGCATTGTCATCATCTGTCTCTTGATACCCCAACCAGTAGTGACTCAATGAATGAGTGCATCAAAGGGTGAATAAAGAAGAGCTTTCTTCATAAAATAGATTGTAGATCCCATGCTGTAGTTTTGAATTTCAAAGTCTTAACATTCTGGCCAGAAGAGGCAGCACAAGATGACAAAGTAAATGAGCTTCAAGGGCTTCCATGTGTGAAAAAGGACATTAGGGAAGGGAGCCAACCCGAGGGAGCCTCAGCCCGTACCCACAGTGCATTGTATTTACCCATTTTCCTCTTACTAAGCTTAGACCACTCTGAAGAAATTACTTTATTTATCTAAAGTGCTGAAGAGAGTTCATCAATAAGGAAAGAAAGAAAACAGAAGAAAAGCTGAAAATAGAGGGGAAAAAAAATTCCACTGAATGACCGACTTTTTTTAAACCGTCAGGATAGAAGGTAGCCACTCTTGAATAACTTCTCTGATGCTTTAATACCTTTATGGTGGGCATTCCTGGCAAATTATATAGGGAGGACCCAGCCTTTTTTGTTTCTGGAAGATGCTTCATGCTACAGACTTTAATTACAGAGCGCTTTAGTAGGTGGCTTTACTTCCTCTTGGTTCTGTTCACTTCACATTACCTGACTCTTGAGATTTTTCTTAAACTCTTTTAACAGTTTCTTTTTTTAAAATTGAACAGTTGCTGTGGTACATATACACCATGGAATATTACTCAGCCATTAAAAAGAATTCATTTGAACCAGTTCTAATGAGATGGATGAAACTGGAGCCCATTATACAGAGTGAAGTAAGCCAGAAAGATAAAAGAACATTACAGCATACTAACACATATATATGTAATTTAGAAAGATGGTAACGACAACCCTATATGCAAAACAGAAAAAGAGACACAGAAGTACAGAACAGACTTTTGAACTCTGTGGGAGAAGGTGAGGGTGGGATGTTTCAAAAGAACAGCATGTATATTATCTATGGTGAAACAGATCACCAGCCCAGGCGGGATGCATGAGACAAGTGCTCGGGCCTGGTGCACTGGGAAGACCCAGAGGAATCGGGTGGAGAGGGAGGTGGGAGGAGGGATCGGGATGGGGAATACGTGTAAATCTATGGCTGATTCATATCAATGTATGACAAAACCCACTGAAAAAATAAATAAATAAATAAAGGAAAACAAAAAATAAAATAAAATTGAACAGTTTAAAGGAAAATACCAAAGTTTCTATCATTATTTAAATGTGTGGAAAAATGGGTCTGTTGAAAATATATTTTATTAAATCTTCCTAGGAACAGAAGATATCACACTTAACATAGGACGTAGGTTTAAGTTTCTATTGAGAGTCTAGCATTATGTGTGGCACTTTATATAGCAGATATTGCATAAATGTGTAATGAATAAAAGGAAAGGAGGGAGAATTCTTAATCCCTAACAGGCAGTCAAAGTTGAGTATCTGATTGGAACACCTAAAAACCCTATTTTTAACTTATGGATGCTGTAAAAAACCATAGGGGATTCATTTTAAATGGTGACATAACTGACAAAGATATCTTATTTATACACACACACATATATATGTATATATAATCTATATATGCATGTGTGTGTGTATAAAATGCTTGGTGGGAAAACGTCCTGAAATTGAAGTAACATAATTATAATCTATGTAATAATTATTAATTTGAATATGAAATAGGAACTATTGATAAAATAATAGATTAAAAAGCATTTTACCTCATGTAAGATCTGTGATGCCTCTTCATTACTCACCATGTAAAGATAAACTCTTTATCATGACCTATAGGGTCCTGCCAGCAAATTTGGAAAACTCCTCAGTGGCCACAGGACTAGAAAAGGTCAGTTTTCATTCCAATCCCAAAGAAATTGGCAATGCCAAAGAATGTTCAAACTGCCACACAATTGCACTCATCTCACAGGCTAGCAAAGTATTGCTCAAAATTCTCCAATTCAACAGTACATGAACCGTGAACTTCCAGATGTTCAAGCTGGATTTAGAAAAGTCAGAGGAACCAGAGATCAAATTGCCAACCTTCGTTGGATCATCGAAAAAGCAAGAGAGTTCTAGAAAAAATCTGCTTTATTGACTATGCCAAAGCCTTTGACTGTGTGGATCACAACAAACTGTGGAAAATTCTGAAAGAGATGGGAATATCAGACCACCTGACCTGCCTCCTGAGAAATCTGTATGCAGGTCAAGAAGCAACAGTTAGAACTGGACATGGAAAAACAGACTGGTTCCAAGTTGGACAAGGAGTATGTCAAGGCTGTATATTGTCGCCCTGCTTATTTAACTTATATGCAGAGTATATCGTGAGAAATGTCGGGCTGGATGAAGCACAATATTGCCAGGAGAAATGTCAATAACCTCAGATACACAGATGATACCACCCTTAAGGCAGAAAGGGAAGAGGAACTAAAGAGCCTCTTGATGACAGTGAAAGAGGAGAGTGAGAAAGCTGGCTTAAAACTCAACAGTCAGAAAACAAAGATCATGGCATCCAGTCCCATCACTTCATGGCAAATAGATGGGGAAACAATGGAAACAGTGAGAGACTTTATTTTCGGGGGTTTCAAAATCACTGCAGATAGTGAGTGCCGCCATGAAATTAAAGGACACTTGCTCCTTGGAAGAAAAGCTATGACCAACCTAGACAGCATATTAAAAAGCAGAGACATTACTTTGCCAACAAAGGTCCATCTAGTCAAAGCTATGGTTTTTCCAGTGGTCATGAATGGATGTGAGAGTTGAGCTATAAAGAAAGTTGAGTGCCAAAGAATTGATGCTTTTGGACTGTGGTGTTGGAGAAGACTCTTGAGAGTCCCTTGGATTGCATGGAGATCCAACCAGTCAATCCCAAGGAAGTCAGTCCTGAATATTCATTGAAAGGACTGATGCTAAAGTTGAAATTCTGATACATTGGCCATCTGATGTGAAGAACTGACTCATTGGAAAAGACCTTGATGTTGGGAAGAATTGAAGGCAGGAGGAGAAGGGGACGACAGAGGATGAGATGGTTGGATGTCATCACTAACACGATGCACATGAGTTTGAGTAAGCTCTGGGAGTTGGTGATGGACAGGGAAGCCTGGCGTGCTGCCGTCCATGGGGTCGCAAAGAGTTGGACATGACTGAGCGTCTGAACTGACTGACAGGGTCCTTAAGATGCTTTTTTCATTACATTCCTGTTTGTTCTTCCCTTTGCTGTCCTATGATATCTCCTGTATAACCTGCATTTTTAAAAACCATTTTATACTCCTGCTATTTTTACTTTAATTTTTTTTTACATTTCATACTTACCATATGATGACAGTGGGTAGTAATCAGTTAATCAGAATTAATGTTTGCTACTGCATACGTTGACTAATATATTCCCCTAATATGTGCTCCTATAGCATCTAGTAAGAGATATTTTCCCTTTATTTTTGCTTTCTTGTTGATACCGCTAAGATAATAATGCTGGCATATTCCTCTTCAATGAACTCTGACCTTCTAGATGGAGTGGCTTGTGAATTTAATACTCTTGAAACTACATTGCTTGGTTTTGCCCTCTGTGTTGTGGGTAGTCCACAGGTAAGGTATTATGTTACTTCAGACTGACCAGTTGGTGCTAGTGGTAAAGAATCTGCCTGCCAGTGCAGGAGATGCAAGAGATGTGGGTTCAATCCCTGAGCTGGGAAGATCCCCTGGAGTAGAAAATGGCACCCTATTCCATTATTCTTGCCTGGAAGATTCCATGGGCAGAGGAGGCTGGTGGGCTAGTCCGTGGGGTTGCAAAAGAATCGGACACAACTGGGTGAGTTAACAGCATCTTCATTTCATTGACAGAGAAGCCAAGTCTTAGAAAGCTTTAATAATTGACTGCATTACATAAATGATGAGCAGCTGCCTGGTCTCTAATCTCCTCTGATTCTGAAATATTTTCTACAATCCTGCATCTTCCATAAGACCTTCCCCAATAATTTCCAGTTTCTTTCCTCGTTTTTTCAGACTCTGCCCACCATGTCTGTGTTGGCATTCGTCATGGGGCATCATGATTCCTTATTTACACCTAAATCCAACAAAAGCGTTCTCATCTTTAGGGAGAGGCTGTATTGTTTGTCTTTGCATTTCGGCGCCACGGAAAACATGCACTTGAGAAGTGTGTATGGGATGATGTGCTGGCTCTCACGTTACCTGCTATTTGACTGCAT